>NC_133681.1:5500425-6106497 GCF_048934315.1 Petromyzon marinus | reverse complement strand
CTCTCTGTCTTTTCCCCGGTCTCTCACTTCACGTGTCTCTCTCTCATTGTGCCGATGTCTCTCTGCCTCTGTCTTTCTCAGTCCGTCTGTCTATCTTCGTCTCTCTTCGTCTGTCACTCCCCCCAACCCTCCCCTTGTCTCCGTCTGCCTCTCTCTCTCTCTCACTCTCTCCGTCTCATTCTCTCGTTCCCTCACTCAACAATAATAACACAAATAATGAATTAATGCAAATAGAACTCAACTCTGGTTTCTCTCTTGAGCTAAAACTCCCCACAGATCGTATATTTACATCACTGCATTCCTCCTCCTCCTCCTTCTTCTGTGTGTGTGTCTTTGGGGAGCGGTGGTGCAGCGGTTAGCGCGCTGCGCTACGAACCAGGCCACACGAGTTCGATTCCCGCTCGCGAGAAATATTCAGTGATGATAATTTGAACCGGTCCGGGGCCTTCCCTGAGGTCTAATCATCCTTTTAAAATGAGTACCCGGTGCGGTGTATAAAACATCAGCACTGGGGAGACAAAGGCGGCCTGCTGTGGCGCTGGCCACCCACCCCCTCGTGTGCCGTTCCGGCCTTCAGAGGTGCTCGCTGACAACACTTGCCCAGCAGTTTGTTCGCGCTATACGGGGGATCTTTGTCTTTGGGCGTATCGAGTTCGAGTCCCGCTCACTGCCACCGCCAGTGATGACTAATTCGAACCAGTCCCGAGCCTTCCCCAATGTCGATTCAGCCTCCAACAAGTACCTGGAACGCCTTCTGCCTACGCGCTCGCTCGAACAGCACTTGCCCCCAAAAGTCGGCTAAAGGCTACACGCCCCCCACCCCCCTTTGTCTTTGCGCGACGAGAGAGAGCTCGTTCGGATGTGTTCAGCCAGACACGCGAGTCTCACAATCGCTCGTCTCGCGAATTTATCGCCACGGAAGAAGAAGAAGAAGACGAAAAAAATAATGCCCCCGTGGTCTCATTTCCCAGACACCCCCGGCCCACGTGGAGTCGCTCTCACCCCTAAACGTTCCCGCTATCTTTGTTATTCATCGATATCCTCAATCATTCTTCTGTTGTTGTGCCTGAGACTAATCGTAACTCCCCCCCCCCCCCCAACCGCCGTACCGTGGTCTATCCACTGCTGGATGAAGCCCTCCCCTCATACCCCTTGTAACCTCTCACGGTCCTGCATGCCTAGAAATCAATTTTGCTCCTGCTGACCAAGCTGATTCCATCGCTCCATCTCCTCGCGATGGACGTCCTCTCCGGCGTGTGTCGCCGCCTTTGGCTGCCACTCTGTCGTTAGTCTCGACCACTATCATCATCATCACCACCAGCAGCAGCACCACCACCAATATCAGTACCATGACTACCACCGTCATTACCATCGCCACCACCACTATCAGCACCATCATCATCACCATTATCATCATCATCATCAGCTCTTGTAGCCACGACGTGTCCTGCACCTCCCCTCCCCACTCGCTTTAACCAGCAGTGACGTCTCCAACACCCTGTCCGCGTTCCCCAGCCCAAGTGTTCCTCCTCCTCTTCATGTCTCTGGGTGTCATTCCCATCACGCTCCTCTCTCTCTCTGCGCACTTTTCACCCGCCTGACTGCGTGATGATGAACACCTCCACACGCCCCGCCAGTCACGGGGGGTTGCTGCTGCTGCTGTTGTTTGGCCATACTTCACCACGCTGGTCATTGATGCGTCACCTGACCCGTGTTGATTCCCTGCTCGTCCTCTTGGTCAGCGACCTCCCTGGGTGAAGACTTCGTTTGCCGAGTGGGAGGAGAGCGAAGTACGGGGATGAAGCTCACCGCACAGTCACGCGAGCGTGTGTGTCACTCTGTCAATATATGAACAATACAAAAAAACAGTTAGGCGACGTTTCGGGGAATGGCCCTACCTCATAGCAAATACAGCAAAAAATTGCATAAGCACACCGGTGTCCCGTTAAAACAGCAAACACCAAGATCCCCCGGATAGTCTTTAACATACGTTTGGGACAAGTGCTGTTATATGGAGTGGGTGGTTGACCAGCACCACGTCCGGACGCCTTTGTCTCTCCAGTGCTGATTATTTACACACCGCACCAGGTTACGCATTTGAGGCTGAGTCGCCCCAAGGTTGAGACCGGCCCCTGGATCCCGTTGAATTATTGACGGCCGCTGTAACTGTTATCGGGTCTTGAGCGGGAATGGAACTCGGGGTCGTAGTGAAAGTACGCTTACCACTGCGCCACCACTCCCACGACATGTGCTACCAAGAAGCGCACGTTGGTGTGCTATGAAGAAGGGTCATTGCCCGAAACGTTGCCTCGTATATACTTTGTAATGTTTAAGGCCGCAGTGTTATTGACACGGAACGTGTTGAGTTGTTGTTGTTGTTGTTGTTTTTACCTTTGTACCACTGCCATCGCCGCAGCAGCAGCATCCACATTTACAAACCTGCGTCTCGATGAGTTCGAGTATATTACATCACCATCGTCCACGTGGTGATGATGGTGATGAGCCACTTCGACGAGCTATCATTTGTGGCCAGGTCGCTTCTGAAAAAGAAACTCACAGCACGGTGGACTTTAGCTAGGTCGCTTCTGAAAAAGAAACTCACAGCACGGTGGACTTTAGCTGGTAAGATAAAAAAAAATTGTTCAGTAATTTTTTTTATATGTATTTAAAGTGAATTGTTTACCTTTCCTATACTTTGCACTGCTATAGTGTTTGTTGTGTTGTTTGTTGTTGCAACGCTCTGACCCCGTGCTTTCTACTGGACATATGTAAAAGAAAGAGCTTTATAGCTCTTCGGATTCCTCCGCCACTATAAAATAAACATCCGTAATCGCATAATAGCATGTTTTATTTCGGTGACGAACCTTACTAATAGGCGATGTCGGGTGGTGGCGGGTTTAACGACACAATTATACTATCGCGATCTAACCCAAAACATCGCGAAAGCCAACAACGTTTTAAATGAAATTAATATTCTGCTTCTGATTCATCTTGGAAAAAAATTACATCATCATCATCATCATCGTCGTCGTAAATTTTGGAAAGAAAATTGGTCAAACATCCGCAATGAATGTAACAGGACCCTCCCGACAATGCGTCACGGGACTCGGCGCGGCGTTGTCCGGAGAGGTGGGTGACGGCTAAGGCCACGACAGCGGTGGCTCTCCATCTCAATCTGCGTCGTTTCCTATCGCTCTCGGAGCGACGCGACTGGCCTCCGGAGTAATCTGCACTCCCCACCCACCACATCCACCACCACCTCCTCTTCTTCTTCTTGCCTGTGTGTGTGTGTCTCTGTCTCTCCCCGTAGGCGCCGCGCGCGTTTCCATGATGTAATGGGCAGTCTCCAGAAGGAAACAGCAGCGACGAGTGTGCGACTGTAAACGATAACAGCGGATAAAAGTCAACCACCCCATCACCCCGACCTTCCCCCCCCCCCCACGCTGAACTTTGTACCGGGCCCGGGCTTCCTTACTTGCACCGGCGAGCAATTACAGGACCGTCGCGTTCCCACGGACGCAGAAAAGTAGGCTGGCACGGAACGGATTACGGTACCAGCGTCAGATTTCCCACAGCCGTCTTTTTATTTCAATATTGATGACGCCTCCCCCACCGGCCAACAATTATTATTTTGTAATTGTCAGAGTTGGATTTTTTTGTCAAATTAGGTGCAGAACCAAGTTGAATGTGTTTTTGTTGGGCAGTTATTGGTGACACAGCTGATATTGACAACTCACAAGCGACTCACCAATTCGACCCCGACCCGCATACTCACTCACTCACCAACACACCTACCGACCCACCCTCGCACTCACTCAACCGCCTACTTAACCCAACCATGCATATACCTACCCACAAACCAACTCACTCATCAACCACCCATCTACTCACCCACTCTTTAATCCACCCACTCACTCAGCCAGCCACGCACTCACCTAGCAACTCACCACCCACATAGCTATCCACTCACCCACCCACCCAGTCACATATTCACCCACCCACGTACTCACCCACTGACTCAATCACCCCACCACCTACTCACCCAGCCAGCAACCCACTCATCTACCCACCCATCCATCTACCCAGTCACCCAGCCACCCACCCAATCACTCACTCATACACCCACTCAATCACCCTACCTACTCACCCAGTCACCCACACACTCGTCTACCCACACACCCACGCACCGAATTCACCTACCCACTCAGTCACCCACTCACTCACCCACTCACCCAGCCACCAGCTCATCTACCCACCCACCCAGCCACCCCCACTCATCTAACCCACTCAATCACCCACCCACCCACAAACACCGTCAAGCCGCTGTCGTTTTTGTATTATTCTTTCTTCAAGTGGCCACTCGACTCTTTTTGGGGCTGGGCGCAGGGCCCCGCGTGCGTGGTGGCGGCTGCGCTAAGAGGAGGAGGAGGGGTGGCATGGGTTGTATCTGCCGAGCCAGTTGTTTCATCTCTTATCGAGAGATCCCGAGCAGCAGGCGCCTGCCCCCCACCCCACCCCGTTCTCACCAACTCTGTGGAACCGAGGCGAGGGCGACGTTCAGCTGTGAGCAGGGCCACCGTCGCCACCGCCACCGCCGCCGCTCAGCGTCTCTCGCTGAAGCTCACCGAGAGCTCGCCGCCATCCGGGCGAGCCCAGCGAGTTCCAGTCGCTGTGCTGCTGTTGGTGTTGGTATATATTCGCGTACTATGCAAGTGTTTTCGCCTTTGGATTGTCGAAGAAGGCGGTTGTCTGTTTCTCAACAGCCGCTGCACGAGTGTAACTATTCATGTGCCTATTTCAAGACGGTTTCGTCTGAAATCAAGTTGACAAGTTACGTTCTCACCGGCACCCACGTTGTGTCATTGACGAATGCTTTTCTTTTATTAAACCAAATGAGCACGTCACGGCGGTTGTGGTGGTGGTGATGATTACGAATCGACAGAGATAAAGATCCCCCGTGTAGTCTGAACAGACTGTTGGGACAAGTGCTGTTAGCGAGTAGCACCTGTGAAGGCCGGCACGGTACACGAGGGGGTAGGTGGTCAGAACCACGCCCCGCTGCCTTTGTCTCTCTAGTGGCGATGTTTACACACCGCACCGGGTACTCATTTGAGGCTGAGTCGACCTAGGGGAGGCACATGACCGGTTCAGATAATCGTCGCCGGTGTTGGCGGCGAGCGGGGATCGAACTCGGGTCGCCGGTTTACTTTCTCACTCCCCCACCTCCCGAGCCTAACCCCCCCCCCAACCCCACCCACCTCGAATTTGATAAATCAATTAAATAAATAACTATCCACCCTCCCCCATCACTCCCCCATCACTCCCTCCCTTCTCCTCCCACCCTCCATCGCTCCCCCGTCCCGCAGACTCGGAGGCACCCAGTCGACTATGCGCGGCGGAGATAAGAGACGGGAGGAGGTGGCTGGGTGGGTGGCTGCCTGGGGAAGGCGTCAGAGATTTTCCCGGGGCCCCTGTTAGTGTCAAACTTTGTCAAAGAGGCGTGGGGGGGGGGGGGGGGGAGACCCGCTCGCCCCCTCTCCCCTTCTCCTTCTCACACCGCGCCCCCAACAACAACTCGGCCGCCTTGTTGTCCCGGCGATGAAGATGTATTTACTGCGTTTGTTCGTTTTAAATTAACCATCACCAACATCATCATCATCATCATAGCCATCATCTTCTTCATCATTGCTGCTGCTGCTGCTGTTGATGTTCGACCGGGAATCGAACCTATGCTGCGACCCCATGATTGCAGTTCGCGAATCATTTGACCATCACTCTCCTCGTGTTATTTTTCTTATGAATGTAACTCATACATCTGTGAATCATCGTCATTAGTACCATTAGCATCATCAGCCGTGATGAATCCACTGCTGGATGAAGGCCTCCCTACGCCGTGCGAGTTGTTGAGTGGGGGGGTGGGGGAGGTGTTGCTTGACCATACTTCACCACGCTGGTCTGTGCGGGTTAAACAGGGCACACACATTAATAAAAAAAAAACATCTCAGTAGATGCATTTTCTCCGATGATGAATATCAATAGAACGTAAATGTCCTGGATCTCAAGGAGGCGGTGTTGGGGGTGAGGGCGATACCCCCCCCCCCTCCCCCCTCTCCACTTGGATCCGTCCACTCGTGAAAGAGCTTTGGGAGACAGTCGGTTCAGATGTAGCGCGTCACTAATGGTGATATCCGCAGCCGCGAATCAAACTTAGGTCGCTGGGTTCATGGCACACTTCCACCGGTCCACACCTCCCATTGTTATCATTATATGGGTCAAGAGGTCACGTTGAGGTCAACAACAATGCGCGTCGCGTCTGTGACCCGGCCCGGTCTGACCGAGACTCCGTGGAGCCACGATTTCCCTCCTTGTCACCACGTGGTTCTTCTGACGTCACCACCACCACCACCAACAACAACAACAACAGCAACCGCCACCACCTCTATTGCCATCAACTCCATCATGGTCACACCCCCCCCAGCTCCATCACCACAACCACCCCACTACCACATCCACCACCACCATTACCACCATCCTTACGAATAACCACAACCGCCACCCACCACCACCACTCTACTACCGCTAACCACCCATTACCACCGTCAGCCCTCCACCACCACCACCACCATGACAGCACACCAATTGATTATTGAATCCATCTGTACGGAATTTGAAGCGTCACCTCCTGAGTTTTTCTGCGAGCTTCTTCGCTTTCCTCGCTCAACGAATCCAAACCTCTCGCCGATGAGATCCGCGGGTGACACCAACCTCACTTGGACGTGCACTGACATTACCTTGATTATTTGGATTATTTTACTGCTTTAGATGTCCACGTGATGAGCCGCTTTGTTGACCTATCGTTTGTGGCCAGGTCGCTTTTGAGAAGTAAGTTAACACCACGGAGGGTTTTACCCGGTAAGATTTTTTAAAAAAATGTTGTTTCATTTGGATATTTTTCAGTGATTTGTTAAATTTTACCGATACTTTACATTCCTATCATGTTTTGTATTGTTTGTTGTTGTAACGCTCTTATCCGCGCCGACTGGACATCTGCGAAAAAGAGCTTTATAGCTTATCGGATTCCTCCAGTACCAAACACATCTTCTTCTTCTGTCTTCACTGTGGTGGAGGCACAGGCTCAGTGAGGCCCTCCTGCGGAAACTAAAGAGGCATTTTCACGTCGCACGAGTGGTGGTGGTGGTGGTGACTACAGTTATTTGTCTGTGAATATTAAAAAAATATTCCCACTTTCCCCCGCCCCTCCCCCCCAACAACCCCCCCCCCCCCAACCCACGTGTTCCTATTTCACCTGAATTAAGGTTTTTAGTTTTTTTTTGTGTACAGGAAATGTTTCCGGGCCCCCAAAATAAACGCGACCCGACCACCGTAGGAAGCGCTCGCCTCTTATCGTGACGAGCCGGGGGCCCCTCCTCTGATAAACGACGCGGTTCCCCCACCCCCCACCCCATAAGCTCCCCCCCCCCCCCATAATCCCCCCAAAATTGTATTTTTGAACAAGAAAGAAAAACCACGCTTACGCATGGAATCCGTTAAGCGTTCTAATAATAATAACAATAAAAAAGAACATCTAATGATTCATATTCTTGGTTCTTTCGGTAAAGCCACGTAGAAGGGAAACAATAAAATAATAAAAATATAAAACAATAAAATTCTCACAACGTTTCGACTGCAACACAAGCAATCATCATCAGGTGTGAAAACCACGGCAAGACAATTTGATGATGATTGCTTGTGTTGCAGTCGAAACGTCGTGAGAATTGTATTGTTTTATACTTTTATTATTTTATTGTTTCCCTTCTACGTGACTTTACCGAAAGAACCAAGAATATGAATCCCTGCAGTCACGAAAGCTTAAAATCAAAATCTAATGATTCGTTGTATATATGTGCAGCGTCGGTCATGCAACATCGCTCCTAACAATCGCTGAGTCGGAAGCCACAAACTAAGCCGGAAGGCTGCCAGGTGGTGAGCCGGCGCTGACGACAATTGCTCTGCAGTCCTCTACGTATTCAGATGTTCTCAGCCAATCGGTGAGTGTCTTTTATACCACACGTGCGAGGAAACAGCAACGCATGTGTGCGAGGGGGAAACATTGTATCCCGACAGATGATATCAGCCCACACTCTCCAGACTGCATTCTGCTGGCAGAGCCAGGGGGTACGGCTCCTTCTCGACAAACACCTGGAGGGGAGTTTCACAACAACATCTGAGGGGTGAGCCACCGACCCTGGCTGCTGTCTCCACACATCGCTGGGTTACAGTCAGCAACGTGCAGCAGGATAGCCAGCAACTGACGTGCGTGTCACCCCATCGCAGCAACGCAATTCGATAGCAGACGCGGATCAGGAATGCCGTGATATTAACTCAACTTTTATTTCATCAGGTAACGGCCACTACCTGTAACTAAAACTAAAACATTTTTTTTTTATTTTACCTGGTAAGGAACCCACTGAGCTATGGAGCTCTTTTTCAGAAGCGACCTGGCCATCACGAGTGAGACAGCTCATCGAAGTGGGCTCATCGCGTGGAAATTAATAGCAGCCAAATACTCGAAAGGCGTGACGTTGATTCCAAATGTGGAGGGAAAAACCGACGGAGCCGAAGAAAAATCCACGCGACCACGAGGAGAGAGGGAGAGAGAGAGAGAGACGCAAGCTTCAAATGAACAGGCATCGTCAGGGTCGGTAACGAACCCACGATCCTCCTGCATATCGGGCGAGGTAGTAACATCTCTGAGACACTGCGGCGCCCAAGATATATCGGATCGACAGGCGGACCAGAGCTCATGCGTGAACACATCAAAACTTTGTCCGGGACGCAGGAGAGTTTATGTGTAATGATGTAATTGTTTGGGAGGAGCGGTGGCGCACTGGTTGAGTGCACTGCGCTTAGGAACTTCAGTGGCGTGAGAGATTCCCGGTCACGGCTAACGTCAGTGGCGAGTCGGATCAGAATCGCTTCTCGGCGCCCTCTTAACTAAGCCGCGCCGATCCGCGTGGTGTAGTCGACAAACCACCCTGACCGACACGGCATGGGGAGGCCTAAAAGCATTGGTGGTGGTGGTATTGGTGTAGGTGGTGGTGGTAGTGGTGTGGGTGGTGGTGGTGGTGGTGTGGGTGGTGGTGGTAGTGGTGTGGGTGGTGGTATTGGTGTAGGTGGTGGTGGTGTGAGTGGTGGTAGTGGTGTGGGTGGTGGTGTGGATGGTGGTGGTAGTGGTGTGGGTGGTGGTATTGGTGTGGGTGGTGGTGGTGTGGGTGGTGGTGGTAGTGGTGTGGGTGGCGGTGGTGTGGGTGATGGTAGTAGTGGTGTGGGTGGTGGTGGCGGTGGTGTCGTTGTTCGTGGTAGTGATGGTGGTGGTGTTCGTGGTGTTAGCGGTGTAAGTGGTGGTGGTAGTGGTGGTGGTGGTAGTGGCAGTGGTGGTGGTAGCGGTGCTAGTGGTGGTGTTCGTGGTGTTAGCGGTGTTAGTGGTGGTGGTGTTAGTGGTGGTGGTGTTAGTGGTGGTGGTAGTGGTGGTCGTGTTAGTGGTGGTGGTAGTGGTGGTGTTAGTGGTGGTGGTGTTAGTGGTGGTGGTGTTAGTGGTGGTGGTGTTAGTGGTGGTGGTAGTGGTAGTGGTGGTGGTTGTGGTAGTGGTTGTGGTAGTGGTGGTGGTGGTGGGGTGCGGGGATGCTTCAGGAGAGGCTATTCCTGTAAGCCGGAGGAGGCCCGCGTGCCGATGGCTTCTCAGCAGCAGCAGCAGCAGCAGCTTCTAAATAAAGTCCATTGAGTGAGTGAGTGATCGATGTCAGGCCACGCGTGTGGGAACCGAGGCACGGGAAAGGAGCAGGGCAGCACAGGTTCAGACCCCCCCCCCACCAACCCCCCACCAACCCCCCCACCAACCCCACACAGATTGCCCTGCCCCCTCCCCCCACCACCGCCCCCCCCACCCCTACTACCTACCCATACCTTCCACCCCCCACACAGCCACCGAACCATCCACTCGCCTCTTCTCACCGCTGCCGGCATCGCTCCGCACAGGTACGAAGAGACACGAAGACAAAGACTCCCCGTATAGCCTTGAACAGACTGTTGGGGCAAGTGCTGTCAGCGAGTAGCACCTACGAAGATCGGCACGGCACACCAGGGGGTGGGTGACCAGCACCACGCCCGGCCGCCTTTGTCTCCCCCAGTGCTGAGGCTTGCACACTGCTACCAGGTTCTAATTTATTAAGGCTGAGTCGACTTAGGGGAGGCCCGGTCTCTACACAGTCACACACAAAGTCAATGCGCTGCAACTGCAGCAGGAGATGTTGACCTTTATTTAACCTCTACCCAATCACAATGCCCCCTGCCACCCCGCCCCCTCCCCAACTACCCCCACCCCCCTTCTCCAACTCACCGCCTGTCGGCCACGATGGCACATGCCGGATCCAGAGAACCACCTACTTGCTGTACTTCCATGGGCGTCTTGCGGGAGGCTGGGTTCATTGTCACAATTCACTGATGCCACGGGCTCCACCCTGTAGCCAAGTACAAAGATGCCCCGTGTAGCCTCAACAGACTGTTGGGGCAAGTGCTGTTAGCGAGCACCTATGAAGGCCGGCACGGCACACGAGGGGGTGGGTGGTCAGCACCACGCCCGGCCGCCTTTGTCTCCCTAGTGGCGACTATGACTGACACACACTCACGCACTTAGACACACACACACACGCACTCTCTGCTGAGCGCCAGCTCTCGTCAAATGCACGAACGCTCGCGTTCCCCAGCGATTCTAGCGCATTTGGGATAAAGCTGTGGGCTGGAGTGGGTGGAGGGGGTGGAGGTGAGCGTGGGGGTTGATGTGGCTATATATGTTGTAGACATTATATTACTCCACGATGCTTCAGATGGTCCCTTTAAATATGTAAGCTCAGATCTACGGCGGTAACCTTTCAAATCTGCAGCAACCCCCGCCTATCCTCCCCCGGTTAGTCAATCCACTGCTGGATGAGGGCCTCGCCGCGCCGCGTCGGTCAGAGGGGGCTTGATTGATCACGTTGGAGCCATGCGAGAGGCGAGGCTCGCTGCATTGCCGCAACGAGACGTGGGAGATCTCCTTGATGATTCCGTCACCGAGCAGTGGATAGATCATGGCTCAATCGTAATTGACCTCACAGACGCGCGATCTCAACCAAAGCCCGTGCACATCGTCACCCCCATCAACACAATCGCGACGTCTCTCCCTTTGGCTGTCTCTCCCTCTTTCCTCTCCTCTCTCTCTCTTTTTCTCTCCCCCACTCGCTCGCCATCCTCCTCCTCTCTCTCTCTCTCTGCTCCTTAAGTCTCCGCGGCACAGCGTGGTGGCTAACGAGGCCTCCCCGCGGGCCGCTCTCATCCACGGCAATTAACAGCAATCACAGCTTATGTCTGGAAATCCTCACCGCTTCCCCCCCCTAAGTCGATTGTGAACCTCCTCGCATCTCGCGGCCAGAACCACTCACGCACGAGGCGCGGCCAGCCCGCTTGCTCTGCGAGCCACGCATCTCGGCCCCGTGGCTGCAATTCGCTCTGGCGATGTGTCTGCTAAGGAGGGGGTGGCCGTGGCAAGCTGCGCTCACGAACCAAGGCCACCCGAGTTCGATTCTCGCTCGCGGCCAATAACAGCGGTGAATAATTGAACCGGTCCTGGGCATCCCCTAGGTGGACTCAGGCTTTAAGTGAGTACCTGGTGCGGTGCGTAATCATCGCCGAGACAAGGTGTTGGCCAACCACTCGCTCGTGTGGCGTTCATAGGTGCTCGCTAACAGCACTTGCCCCTACAGTCTGTGAAGGCTATACGGGTGATATGTTTCTTTGTGGGGGGGGGGGGCTGGGGTGGTGAGGGGGGGTTAAGGGCGAGGAGCGTTGGCGCAAAGGTTAGCTCCACAGCGCCACGAAATATCGATGACCTCGGTTCGATTCCTGTCCTCGGCTCTCGTCAGTGGTGAGTGGGTGGTGTTGTCTTTCACGGCCTTGGCAACGAACACCCTCCCCGCCACCTTCCCCCGAAGGTTTCACCTACCCAAACTGACCAGCGTGGTGAAGTATGGTCTTCATGCAGCGGTCGATTTTTTTTCTTGGCTGCTGCTGCTGATGATGATGATGATGCGAATACCATTCGTCCTTCGAGCCCGCGTTCACCAAGTCGTCTCAAGGGATGAGTTATAATCATTGATAAGGGAGAAGATGTAACGCACGCGATTTTCCATTACACCCTTCAGCCGAGAGAGAGAATTATTGAGCGAGAGAATTGTTCAGTTGAGTACCTGGTGCGGTGTGTAAAACATCGCTACTAGGGAGACAAAGGCGGCCGGGCGTGGTGCTGGCCACCCATCTCCTAGCGTGCCGTGCCGGCCTTCACAGGTGCTCCTCGCTAACGGCACTTGCCCCAACAGTCTGTTACATGCCGTACGGGGGTGATCTTTGTCTATGTCCATCAACCCAAATTGACTTTGACACGCATAAGAGACAGTACATTGTTACAGTACATTATTTTTTTTGTTAAATATAAATTGTGATTAATTATTATTTTTTTCCCAGCTACAGTACATTATTACAAAGGGGGCACCCTAGCCTGTAGTAGTAATAATAATAATAAGAGCATCATCACTCACCGCATGCCCCCGTCAAATCTGCTTTTTGGCCAGAAAATGTGAAGATCGTCTCTGACACGGATACTTTAAAATCGGTTTCAAGCCACCCCCCTTGCTATTGCGGGTGGGGGGCGTGAAGTCTCCGTGTGATTGTGACAGATGCAGCAAATGTAATGGGGGGGGGGGGGGTGGAAGTACTCACGAGGAGGAGGAGGAGAGGCGAGATGTGAGTTGTGAGTAATTTCGCTCAGACAGAACCTACCTATGGAATAATTCAACTCTGCTGCGTCGCTCCTCGTTAATTCTCTTCTTGGCACGTCTAAAGGATGTGTGCGTGTATGTGTGTGTCTCTCTCTCTCTCTCTGTCTGCGCGTGTGCGTCTCTGTGTGTCTCTGTGTATGTGTCTGTGTGTCTCTGTGTATGTGTGTGTTTCTGTGGCTGAGCGCGTGTGTGTATCTGCGTCTATGTCTCTGCGTCTTCGTGTGTGTGTCTCTGTCTGCATATGTGTCTCTGTGGCTGTGCGTCTCTATGTATGTGTGTGTCTCTGTGTCTGCGCGCGTGTGTGTATTTGTGTATGTGTCTCTGTGTCTTCGTGTGTGTCTCTGTGTCTGGCTCTGCGTGCGTGTCTCTGTGTTTGCGCGCGTGTGTGTCTCTGTGTCTGTGTGCCAACACCAGTGACGAATATCTGAACCTGTCCTGGGCCTCCCCTAGATCGACTCGGCCTTAAATGAGTGCCTAGTGTTACGTGTAAAAATCGCCATTCGGGAGACAAAGGCGGATCTCCTCCCGTCGTCATCATCATCTCCTTTTCTCCAAGCTCTGGTAAAAAAAAACCTGGCTCAATTCCACAAACGCGTTCCTACACTCCTCTCCATCACATCTTCAGCAGCGCTGTTCCTTGCTGGCCGCTCAACGTCTTGGACCCTTGCTCAGCATCCGTTGTATTTAATAACGGTTGCACGTTGAACTTCTTTTGCGCCGTACATAGCCCACCGTGCTCGTCAGAGGCGCGTACAAATGATCGCAGTTGATTCGCGAACTGAACCCGATTGGGCGTCGTGTAAATTCAGGGCATTCCGATCACCACGAGTGAAAACAAAAATATAATCACAGCCCCTTCGGGAAAGTGTCTTCAATGTGTTGACGCTGGGGGAGACGAGGGCTTTGACCAGAACCACCCCCCTCGCTGACTATCCAAGGTGCTCGACTAACAACACTTGCCCCGACAGTCTATAATCTAGACTGCATCGGACCGGGGGAGGGAGCGGGGGATCTTTGTCTTTGTAATTATGGGTGGAGCGGTGGCTCGGTGGTTAGCGCATCGGTGTTTAGAAACACAGTCACGTGTGAGTTCAATTCCTGATCACGACCAACATCAGTGGCGAGTGGCATCCGCAGCGGTCCTGGTTAAAGTGAGTCGGCGTGGGCTGGACGCCTCGTGGCAAAACAGGATGATGATGGTGATGGTGGTGATGATGGTGGTGGTGAAGATGATAGTGTTGATAATGGTCACGGTGGTGGTGGTGATGATGATGGTGATGATGATGTTGATGATGATAATGGTCGTGATGGTGGTGATGGCCGGTGGTGTCGACTAACGACGGAGTGGCAGCTGAAGGAGGAGGGGACGCGCCCGAGAGTCCAACCACCGCGGAGATGGAGCGACGGAATCAGCTCGAAGTTCAACGGCTGCTGTGTGGATTTGTCCCATCGCAGGATCGCGAGACGTGGCGACGTTTGGGGAAGGCGGCCTTCATCCAGCAGTGGACAGATCGTGGCTACTGCTGCTGGTGATGCTGCTGGTGCTGATGATGATGCTGCTGCTGATGATGATAATGATGCTGTTGATGCTGCTGATGATAATAATGGTGCTGATGCTGCTGCTGATGATGATGCTGATGACGCTGCTGTTGATGATGCTGCTGCTGATGATAATGATGCTGATATTGCTGATGATGCTGATGATGCCGATGCTGCTGTTGCTGCTGATGATGATGCTGTTGCTGCTGCTGATGATGAATTTGGAATTCGACTTCCGGGAATTTCTGATGGCTCGGCAAGGTCCCGGTGGCCTCTCCTCCACGACTGTCAGGACTGAGATAAGGCAGCGGCTCTGATGAAGACAAGATCAGGTCAAGAAGACGCAAGGACTTTCCTCTCGCACTCCCCCCTCCCCTCGCTCGCCCCCCCCCCCCCATCCAGAAAACAAACAAAGATCCCCCGTATAGGCACAACACACCGTTAGGGGCAAGTGCTGTTAGCGAGCAGCGCCTGTGAAGAACTGCACGGGCACGCGTTTGAGGCCGAGTCGACCTAGAGGAGGCGCAGGACCGGTTCAGATAATCCTCACTGGTGATAGGGGCCGTGAGCAGGACACAAATTTGTGTCGCCGGCTTCTAAATTGAAAACGAATTCCTTTAGAACTGCTTCGTGTGATTAGTTCGTTGTCCTTCTCTCCCCTCGCCCCGCACCTCCGATTAGCACGGTGGGCTACGTACGGTGTGAAAGAAGTTCAACATACATACATTGGTAGTGCAGCTGGCTAACCGCTGCCCCACCGCTCCCCACGCACAGACACACACACAAGTGAAACGCACACACAATTAAACACGTTATATGTTAACATTTTGAACTAAGATGTCAACATAATCGAGTACATCAAATACATTAGCAAATAAACGCTTAAATAAAATAGTGAACAATCAAGAAATAGAAACAACGTATAAACACGCAACACATAGAGACCCATGGAGATACATAGAGACTCACAAAGACACAGAGAGAGAGAGACACGCATTGAGATACATTCATCACACAACCACAGCAGGCTGACTGTGGCCATGCCACCCGCACCACGGATCGCACCGTGAATCCACTGCGGTCTGAGCTCCTTCAACGCAGCAGCAGCAGGAGGAAGGGCGACACGACACGAACTATCTCTTCTGAAGCCCTCTCGTGGTGCCAGCAGCACCAGCAGGAGGAGGAAGGGCGACACGACACGAACTCTCTCTTCTGAAGCCCTCTCGTGGTGCCAGCAGCAGCAGCAGCAGCGGCGAGACGTCGACACTGCCATCGAGATCCTCAACCAGATCGCTGCTGCTGTCGTAAGTCGCAAGAAGAGAATGGAATTGGCTGAAAACATTTAAAATAAAAAAACCCCAATGTGGCAGAAACCTTCCTGCAAATAGTCACCGGACTATTATCTGGGCCTCTTGGGTAATGCATTGCATTCTAATAATGAATGTAATGGATTTGTTTTTTTATTGTTGTGTGGGTGGCGTGTGGGCCGTTCGTGCGTTCTTATAAACAGAAGTAATTTACACGTTCAAGTAAAACATTCAAACTGTAATTACAGTTACGCGTCTCATTGTTCCTGCCCCTTTCCCATAACGCATCAAGAAGGGCCGCCGCCGCAATTTTGCTGAGTTTGACAACACGGAGCGCGCGAGAGAGACGGGGGGGGGGGGCTCTGAAAACAAACAACTCGCACGCTCGCACAATGTACCATTCATCTGTCCCCCAGCGCGCCAAGACTCGGACAAGAGGTGTGGTCATTGGCCACGGACACGGCCCCCAATTCATCACCGCTCGGTGACAAAAGGCCCAGAGCCCCCCCCCCCCCTCGGCCACCTCGCTCTCCCACACATACATGTTGTCATACATACATGTTGTCATACATACGTGCATGCATATCTACATGTACACTACTCGCACGTGTGCACGTGTGTGCTTGTTTGTATGTATGTGTGTGTAGTCGACTCAGACTCAAATGAGTACAGTACTTAGTGCGGTGTGTTAACATCGGCACTGGGGATACAAAGGCGGCCGGGCGTGGTGCTGGTCACACCACCTCCCACCACCCCCCCCCCCCCCCCATCGTGCGCCGTGTCGGCCGTCGTAGGTGATCGCTGACAGCACTTGACCTAACAGCCTGGTCAAGGCTATACGGGCCATCTTTGCCTTGCCTTCGCTTTATGCATGCGTACACAAAAGACAAAGATGGCTCGGGTAGCCTTTTGCAAGTTGTCGGGGCAAGTGCCGCATGCGCCGTACGCACAGGGCGCGATTGGTCAAACCTCCAGTGTGGGTTAGATGTAATTTATTTTAAAGTAACAGCGACGTTTGCCTAAAAACCACAGAACACTGAGTGAGCAGATGCCCGACCCTCGAGTCTACGTGGCGTCTATAAGGCATTGATTGTGTCCTGTGTAGTATTAGTGACACTGAGGTCGATTTGTTGTCTTCTGCACGGTATCCGTGCCGAGGGCAGATGAGGCCCCACCGCCCATCAGCTCCCATCCCTTCCACCCTCCCAACGCCCTCTCACCATCCTCTCCCCTCTGGTGCCCAGATCCAACGCGCCCGGCTGCCTTGTGGTCACGGTTACTACACGGGTTTTATATGGTGTCTGCACGGTTTTATCTGGTTTCTACACGGGTTTTATATGGTGTCTGCACGGTTTTATCTGGTTTCTACACGGGTTTTATATGGTGTCTGCACGGTTTTATCTGGTTTCTACACGGGTTTTATCTGGTTTCTACACGGGTTTTATATGGTGTCTGCACGGTTTTATCTGGTTTCTACACGGGTTTTATATGGTGTCTGCACGGTTTTATCTGGTTTCTACACGGGTTAAATATGGTGTCTGCACGGTTTTATCTGGTTTCTACACGGGTTTTATCTGGTTTCTACACGGGTTTTATATGGTGTCTGCACGGTTTTATCTGGTTTCTACACGGGTTTTATCTGGTTACTACACGGGTTTTATATGGTGTCTGCACGGTTTTAGCTGGTCTCTACACGGGTTTTATATGGTGTCTGCACGGTTTTATCTGGTTTGTACACGGGTTTTATATGGTGTCTGCACGGTTTTATCTGGTTTCTACACGGTTTGCACGATTTTAACCCGGTATTTACCTGGGTCTTACCCTGTTTTTATACAGTTTTATCCGGTTGTTATTCGGTTTTAACACGGTTTCTACACGATTCTAACACGGGTTTTACCCGGTTCTTACCTATTTTTGAGCTGGGTTTTTACCTGGTTTTACCCGATTTTATACGGGTTTTCCACGGATTTTCCCACGGTTTTAACAGCTTTATTACACGGGGTTTACACAGTTCCTCACGCGCGTGAGAACTTTACAAGACGGGCTGTGAACTAAATAAAAAATAATCCGCCATCCCCCTCCAATTTTTTTTCTTATTTATTGCAGTCATAAAGTTGAACATACATAAGAATACCGTGGACGATCCCTGGAGTTTCTCTCTCTATAAAAACACGGCGCCCTTCGTTTGTAATACGAATGATAATTAATTATGAGGTGCAAATGTATTCTTTGTTATTAACCCCCCCCCAGCCCCCTACCAGCCCCCCACAATGCATCAAGAAAGCTGCACTGAAATGAGAAACGGAAGAAACTCCGAATCAAATTTGGGATTGCATTTGGCATTGACGCTGTCATTGTCATCGCGTGGGGCTTTCAGAGACACAGCCGGAAGTAGTTTTCACAGTAGGCGGGCGATGACTGGCGCCGTGTGGTTTAGCCTAGGGGCACCTCCCGTGGCAGCTGTCCCTGTGTGGCAACGAGGCTATCATGTATGCAGGAAGGCGATGATGTTACTACTGTTGCCGTGTGTAGTCCCAACTGAGCGATTTGCGGTGTCATTTATTTTAAAATTTGTAAGAAAAAAAGACGTGGACCGTAGCACCGGTGGGGGGGGGGGGGAGGGGGGGGCACACCACGCCCCGTGACTCTGTTGCCAATGACGCCGCGGGGTCTGTAACGTGCACCGCAGAAAGTGTCGCGGTTGTCGCGACTCTTGACTGTTGATGAGGGCGTTCCGCTGGAGATGGAACCGCACGCCGGATGAGTTGCGCCACCAAGAATGAACCACGATACCTTGCTGATCTCGTCAATGAGCATCAATCATCACGCCGACTCCGTGCTCATTCTCGCAGTGGCTTGTTGGGATGGCCGTGGAACAAAGGCGGTGGTCACCGCATCGCGTGGCGCTTTCGGATGCGTCTCGGCGTCCTTCTGGAACGCTCTTCCTGACCGGTATTAGGACGCCACTATGCAACTTTCAAATAATTTCGATTGAAGACTAATTTCGTTAAAACGGTTTTTTGTGTGTGTGTGTTTGGTTTGTTGTCCTTCCCCCGGCACCTCCGATGGGCACGGTTGGCTACGTAAGGTGCGAAAAAAGTTCAACATACGTACATATACGTACGTCACGGCTGCCCCGCAAAAAAAATAATAATAAAAAAACCTTTCCACTTAAAGTTGTACGCAATGGACTGGAGGTTTTTGACCAAACCATCTCCCTCTCCTCCGCCTCCCACCCCCAAACATCGTCCTTATCTGCATTATCTGTGACAAATTTCAGGCCTGGCCGATAATTAATTGGGCCTAACCGCGCCAGGCATGCGGGGAGAGTATTCCCACCAGCACTTCAGCTGACAGATGACCCGTGGTAGCAAATGGTTCCCTGGGCATGAGCCTGCGAATTCTGGGGCTTAGAGAAATGCACATTCAGCCCGTATAGACTTCTGTACACACACAGAGATCCACAGCCTCACGCAGAGACCCTTAGACTCACACAGAGCTCAACAGACTCACGCAGAGGCTCATATACTCACAGAGACCTACACACAAAGAGACCCCTCGACTCGCACAAAGAGACTCACAGACTCGTAGAGAACCCCACAGTCGAATGCAGAGATACCCACGGGCCTTACACGCAGATAAACACATGTACAAAGAAAACCAACAAACTTACAAAAGGACCCATAGATTTACATGAAGACCCATAGTCTCAGAGACGCATAGACGTACACAGAGACTGGGTTGTGGTCAAACGGGGTTCTCGAGTGCAGAGTTGATGGTCCTCACCGTAGTCACCGATGACTGCACGGAAAAAAAACCAAAGCAAAAAAAATCCATCGCATTAAAAATGACCCGGGGCACAGGGGTACCCAGAACCGCGCGTGCAAAACCGAGATGGCTCATCGAAGGCGGGAAACCCTACCACACCTCCCCGCCCTCTTCATCATCAGCCGCGTCACGGGGGCTATGCACCTGATGTCACCAAACCCCGCACATCAGCTGACACCGCTTAGGAGAAAAGGCGAGAGGCCCGTTGTTATTGTTGTTGTTCAACTATTGTCACGAATCGAGCCTTCGGAATAGGCGCGGAGATTGGATGACAGCGAGACAAAGCGCGCGCGGGCGAGAGAGAGGCAACGAGAGAGACAGACTGAGAGGTTGGCTGGGAGAGAGAGAGAGACAGGGAGACAGGAGAGGAGAGTTGTCGCGCTGCAGGAAGACATGTTGGTGCCTCGAGCGAGGTTCATTGCGAGCTCCTCCGTCTCTCCCCCCCCCTCCACGCCGGCCACACCGACTGCTGCTGCAGCTAAGCCGGTACGGCCGCCCAAGTGTAAGGACGCGTTAGGGTCCGATCCGCTGCACCGGCGGTGCCAGCCTTCACGCTCGGCCGCTCCGGAAAGCAAAGGATCATTGCAAACATCCTTGCCTGCATCGCAACTATCGCACTCACTCATGCTGGAGGCTGGGGAATGGGGTTGGGGGGAGGGGGAGTGGTGGCGCAGTGGTTAGCGCATTGCGCTGTAAAACCCCGATCCGTTTTGAGTGCGCTGAGAGAGCGACAGAGATTTTCCGTGGAGGCCACACGGTAAGTGCTGTTAGCGAGCACCTATTAAGGCCGGCACGGCACACGAAGGGGTGGTTTTGGCCAGCACCACGCCCAGCCGCGTCTGTCTCCCTAGGTACTCATTTGAGGCCGAGTCAACCTAGAGGGGGCTCAAAACCGGTTCGTATGTTCGTCAGCGATCGTCGGCCGTGAGCGGTGAGCGATAAATCAACCTCGGGTCGCCCGGGTTTCGTAGCGCTGTGTGCGCTAATCACTTGCGCCACCGCTCCTTACTGTCGTCAGCATCATCATCATCAAGACGGCCGCTGCATCGGGCGCGTTCCGGTGCGCTTCTGTGGCCGTCTGGAACGTTCTTCCCCCCGATATTAGGAAGCCACCGGAGCTATGCACTTTTAAATAATCGAGATTGGTAAACTCATTTCTTTAGAACTGCTTTTGATTGTATTAATTAGTTTGTTGTCCTTCCCCTGACGCTCCGGTGAGCGTGGTTGGTTACGTACGGTGCGAAAGAAGTTCAAGACACACACGTACACCATCAACAGCAGCAGCAGCACCGTCAGCAAGCATCAGCAGGGCTGTGGCCGGCAGCAGGGGCTGGCAGTCTGAGCAAACAAACAGGCGGAAGAGGCTTTTGGGGCACACAATCCCTCTGGCTGCCACGACATTATTAATATTATATTTTCCTACTCTTTCATTTTGTTCCCCCCAATTTATTTTTCGGGGCAACGAGGAAAGGAAACCAGGGATGGGGGGAGGGGGTAGGGGCTGGGTGCGGGGGGTGAATTATTTTTACACCAGACCAACATCACTCACATCACTTACACCACCACCACCACCACATCACCGAACAACAAGTTGGGTACGGACGCTATACAAAGTACGAGATTCTGCCGCAGTTGGATTCCTGGTGCTGCTGGGGTAGAGGGCCCAGCTCCTACCTCACTGCACGTGGTCGAGCCCAGTCTAAAGAGTCGAGCAGCAGTCAAGGTGATTGATCAGAAACAGAATATGTATTTATACTGGAATAATCCGATGAGCTATGAAGCTCTTTTCTTTTCCACAGACGTCCAGTAGGGGCGCGTCAGAACGTTACAACAACAAACAACACAGATACACTATAGGAGTGCAAAGTATAAGGCAAGGTAAACAAACCACTTTCAAATGTATATGACCCAGCGCTTCACTCGCTCGCTCGCCAGCGATCAGCCACCTCCTGTCCCTACTACAACCAGAGTACACACTGTAAATAATCAGATCACCCCTAAAGCCCTCACAGACTGTTGGGGCAAGTGCTGTTAGCGAGTAGCACCTGTGAAGGCCGGCACGGCACACGAGGGGGTTGGTGGCCAGCACCACCCCCGGCCGCCTTTGTCTCTAGAAGTAGCGATGTTCACACACCATCGGACCGGGTACTCATTTTAGGCTGAGTAGACCTAAAGGTGGCCCAGGACCGGTTCAGATAATAATCGGTCACTGGTGTTGGGGACCGTGAGCGGGAATCGAACTCGTGTCGCACGGGTTCGTAGCGCAGTGGGCTAACCACTGCACTACTACTAACAGAAAGACAAGCATACGCACACACACACACAGCACACACACTACACACAGACTACACACACGACACACACTACACACACACACTACATACAGAGACGACACGCACGCGTGTTGTTCCAGCATCAAATCATCCCCTGGACCTTGAGTGAGCAATAATTCAATGCCTGGTACTGAAGTGGAGTCCCAGATGAAAGGTTAACTCCTCCCTCTGCACACAAAGACAAAGCTCCCCCGTATAGCCTGCGCAGGCTGTTCGCGACGTTCCGATGGAAGTTGACGTCGTTAATGCGAATCTCCGTCGCAATTTCCAGCGAGAGCGTATCTCTTCATCTTCAGACTCTCTTGCGCGCTTTTGGAAACAAAGTCGACTCCCTTACACCGAATCAACTTGCCAAGTGTGAATATTTGCAGGGATGTGTGCACGTTGAACGTATTTCGCACCGTACGTAGCCAATTGTGCTAATCGGAGGTACGGCGGGGAGGGGGGGGGGGCGGTTGGACAACAAACTAAACACAATAAAAAGTTATTTAAAAAATGAGTTTGTCAATCTAGACGATTTAAAAGTGCATAGCTCCAGTGGCTTCCTAATGTCGGAAGGAAGAGCGTTCCAGACGGCCGCAGAAGGGCATCTGAAAGCGCCGCGCGATGCCGTGACCGGATCGTGGTTGTGTCGTGGTCGTTTCTTGTTGTTCATGTCTCATTAACTTAACACGCAGTGGCTGAACACGGGGCCGCAGGGCCCAAAAATACGCCAGTAACGTAAAGCGATCGCCAATAAACAGCAGTATCAAATCGGCATTGAGTTGAGTTTGGTTAGTGTTGTCATCATTAGCGCTTGACGAAAGTCATTGATGGGAGGAGAGAAGAAGCAGAAAGAGAAGCGATGTGACCTGCAGTGTGGTGAGTGGGTAGATGAGTGGATGAATGAGTGAGTGGGTAGGTGAGTGGATGAGTGAGTGGGTAGGTAGTGGATGATTGAGTTAGTGAGTGGATTATTGAGTGGGTAGGTGAGTGGATGAGTGAGTGGGTAGATGAGTGGATGATTGAGTTCGTGAGTGGATATGTGAGTGGGTAGGTGAGTGGATTATTGAGTGGGTAGGTGAGTGGATGACTGAGTGGGAAGGTGAGTGGATGATTGAGTCAGTGAGTGGATATGTGAGTGACTGTGTGAGTGAATGCATGAGTGGGTGGCTGAGTGAGTGGGTGTGTGAGTGTGTGAGTAAGTGAATACTTGAGGGGTTGATTGAGCGTGTGGGTGAGTGAGTGGGTGGGTGTGAGTGAGTAGGTGTGTAAGTAAGTGTGTAAGTGTTTGAGTGTGTGAGTGAGTGTGTGTGAGTGAGTGTGTGAGTGAGTGTGTGAGTGAGTGGGTGTGTGAGTGTGTGAGTGAGTGTGTGTGAGTGAGTGTGTGAGTGTGTGTGTGAGTGGGCGTGTGTGTGAGTGTGTGAGTGAGTGTGTGAGTGTGTGAGTAAGTGTGTGAGTGGGTGTGTGTGAGTGAGTGTGTGAGTGAGTGTGTGTGTGAGTGTGTGAGTGAGTTTGCAAACATTGCCACTAGGGAGACAAAGGCGGTCGGGCGTGGTGCTGGCCACCCACCCCCTTGTGTACCGTTCCGGCCTTCATAGGTGCTCGCTAACAGCACTTGCCCCTACAGTCTGTTAATGCTATATGGGGGATATTTGTTTATCTTTGTATGAGTAAGTGGGTGTGTGTATGGGTGTGTGTGAGTGAGTGTGTGAGTGAGTGCTGTTGTGTTCCGCGATTTGATGGTTGAACAGAACACGGATGAGACGATGGTTGTTGTGAGAGTCGATGTGGTTTTGGTTGTTGTTTTGCGATATCCTGCCGCGTGGGGTCACGCCTGGAGCTTGTGATGTCTGCCGACTGTTGTTGTTGTTTGTGGTTCGTGACTGCCCGCTGTGACTAACACCCCCGTGACGATTTCCAAACAAACTCAGAGGCACGTCGCTTTCAGCGGGCAGTTGATGGGGGTGAGTGAGGGTTTGGTGAGTGAGGGTTTGGTGAGTGACGGGGTGGTGAGTGAGGGTTTGGTGAGTGAGGGGGTGGGGTGGTGAGTGAGGGGGTGGTGAGTGAGGGGGTGGTGAGTGAGGGGGTGGTGGGTGAGGGGGTGGTGAGTGAGGGGGTGGTGAGTGAGGGGGTGGTGGGTGAGGGGGTGGTGAGTGAGGGGGTGGTGGGTGAGGGGGTGGTGGGTGAGGGGGTGGTGGGTGAGGGGGTGGTGGGTGAGGGGGTGGTGAGTGAGTGGGTGGTGAGTGAGGGAGTGGTGGGTGAGGGGGTGGTGAGTGAGTGGGTGGTGGGTGAGGGGGTGGTGAGGGGGTGGTGAGTGAGGGGGTGGTGGGTGAGGGGGTGGTGAGTGAGTGGGTGGTGGGTGAGGAAGTGGTGAGTGAGGGGGTGGTGGGTGAGGGGGTGGTGAGTGAGGGAGTGGTGGGTGAGGAAGTGGTGAGTGAGTGGGTGGTGAGTGAGTGGGTGGTGAGTGTTGTAACGAGTCTCACCCCCCCTCTCCGGCGTATCACAACGCGCTCCCCTAGCCAATGTAGATTCGCTACGTAGTGACGATTCGATTAAACCAGCTATTAGTCGATACATGTTGTTTTATTCATGTTTGTATTGTCTGTCTCGTTTCTATTGTTTGTCTCGTTTCTATTGTTTATCTCGTTTCTATTGTTTGTCTCGTTTCTATTGTTTATCTCGTTTCTATTGTTGATCTCGTTTCTATTGTTTGTCTCGTTTCTATTGTTTATCTCGTTTCTATTGTTTGTCTCGTTTCTATTGTTTATCTCGTTTCTATTGTTTATCTCGTTTCTATTCTTTGTCTCGTTTCTATTGTTTATCTCGTTTCTATTGTTTATCTCGTTTCTATTGTTTATCTCGTTTCTATTGTTTATCTCGTTTCTATTCTTTGTCTCGTTTCTATTGTTTATCTCGTTTCTATTGTTTATCTCCGTACTCTTGTCTATCTCGTTTCCATTGTCTGTCGCGCTTGGTCCGGGGGTTTGGGGGGGTCGCGATGGAGGGAGATGGCGTCGACGAGCAACTAACCACGTGCATACATCTATATGTAAAATATACAAACGAAACCCAAGTGAAATTAACAATATTACTAGTGCTACGTCTAGGTCTGGACAAGCGGCAGCCAATTCTGTCAACCGAATCCCCTCGCTGCCGAGTGGGAGCCGACAAGGCGGGGAGGACATTAATTAGGTCTGAGTTGAGATTTACACAGGATCGGGGGGTGAGACGGGGGACTGCGAGATGGTGGGGGAGGTGAATGAGAGAGAGAGAGAGAAACAGACCTGCAGACAGAGGCGTTCAATTAATGAGCTGCTTAATTAGGGTCATTTGGATGGTAGCGCCAGGCACACGTGTGGGGAGGCTTCTGAGCGGCCCACGGGGGGGGGGGGGGAATGCGCGCGAGCACGAACGCGCACGCCCGAGGAATAAAAGGCAAAGGTCCCCCGTATAGCCTTGGACCGGCTGTTGAGGGCAAGTGTGGTGAGCGAGTAGCACCTATGAAGGCCGCCACGGCTTGCTCACGAGGGCGAGTGGGGGGGGGGGGGTGGCCAGCACCACGCCCGACCGCCTTTGTCTCCCCAGTGGCGATGTTTACACACCACGCCAGGTACTCATTTGAGGCTGAGTCGACCTAGGGGGAGGCCCCGGACTCGTTCTGATAATCGTCACACACACACGCGCGCGTCCCTCCAATGGCCTCTGTGCGCTGTCCTCCAGACAGTCTCGTCCCTTCACCTGATGAAGGCCGCTTGTGTTGTGGCCGAAACGTCGTGATTTTTGTTATTTTATTTTTTACCTACGTGACTTTACCCAATAGAACCAAAGAGTATGAATCGTCACTGGTGTTGGTGGCCGTGATCGGGAATCGAACTGGGGTCGCCACCGCTCCCCGGCCACCGCTCCCCGACTCCCGCTTTCACACAGACACACGCACACACAAACGCACACACACACACAGACACACACACACAGACACACACAGACACACACAGACACACACACGCACACACACACAGACACTCACAGACACACACACAGACACACACACACAGACACACACACACGCACACACACAGACACACAGACACACACACACGCACACACACACGCACGCACACACACACGCACACACACACACGCACACACACGCACACACACACGCACACACACACAGACACACACGCACACACACACAGACACTCACAGACACACACACAGACACACACACACACAGACACACACACACAGACACACACACACAGACACACACACAGACACACACGCACACACACACGCACACACACACAGACACACACACAGACACACACACGCACACACACACACGCACACACACACAGACACACACAGACACACACAGACACACACACAGACATACAGACACACACACACAGGCACACACACACACAGACACACACAGACACACACACAGGCACACACACACACAGGCAGACACACACACAGACACACAGACACACACGCGCGCGTCCCTCCAATGGCCTCTGTGCCGGCGCTGTGCCGGGGTCACGCCGCAGTGACCCGGCGTGACCCCGAGCGCGCGAGCGAGACGGGCGCGAACACAAACAGCGCGACACGTAAACACAACAAACAACAACAACACGTGCTCCGTGCTGCAGGCGCGACCCCGACAGCAGAGGTCACACACGTCACTCACCAACATCATCCGCATCACCATCATCATCATCCTCGCCATCGTCATCCGCACCATCATCATCCTCACCATCATCAACGGTCAGCCTGCAGCACCGTGGAGGCAGCGGCGGGGGTTGGTGGATCACACACAGATGTTCTTGCGAAATTGCCTTCCCGTGGGCTTTGAGGAGGAAGCCGTTCCCTTTGGCTCGTATGTATGTGTGTACCGTATGTTGAACTTCGTTCGCACCGTACGTGATAATCGGAGGACAACAAACTAAGCACACAAAAGCAGATCTCCAGGAGAAGGCGGTACAGAAAAGTGTGACGAATCGCCATCTGGTTCCATCTGTACGGGGGTGGGGGGTAGGGTTGTTGCTCCACCTCGTGAAAGCCGTGGGATTTTCTCCGGGTGCTCCGATTTCCTCCCACGTGTAACATAAACAACTCATTAATTAATTGGCTGAAAACATATATACATACACTGAGCTATGTAGCTCCTTGTTTTCCCTAAGCGACCTGTCCACGAACGACAGCTCAGCGAAGCGTCTCCTTTCCACGTGGTCATTCAGAGCAGCAGTCAAATACTCTAAACGCGGAGAGAAAAATCCACGCGACCACGTGGAGAGCGGGACACGTGAACTCCATTATCCAGCAGGCATCAGGGTCGGGATCGAACCCAGGACCTCGTGCGTATTCGGCGAGGGAGTTAACATCTCCCAGCCACCACAGCGCCCCCCAATGTGGCAGCAGCAACCCCCATGAATACGAATCACGCGACTCTGTGTGCCGCTCTTGGTTCAAAAAGAAAAGCAGTTCTTGTTTTCATTTCTTTTCTACGTATAATTTACAAGCGCGTTTTCAATCAACTGTTGGATGAAGGTCGCTCCACCACGTGTGGGTCGTGGGGGGGGGGGGGGGTCAGTTGCGTGAGTGTGGATGAAGCCCGTCGGAAGAGGCTCTGCGGCATCTGCTTCCGCGGGCCACTCTCGACGCACTGCACGTGGCGATGATTCTTCCGGGCAAGATTCGTCTCAGGTTGACGTCACCCGGGGGTGGGTGTGGGGGGAACAGGTGGGAGCAATGCGCGAACGAAAACGGAAAATCACCACAAGAAACCGTTTGTGAAATTCAATATAAGTGGTAACTCTTTATGAATCTGCAGGTCTTTAAAAAAAAACACTCAAAACATCACAAAATTACAGCTCCACCGACGCGCACACACATGCACACATCGCAATAGACGTTGAGTGTGCGTGCATGCGTACGCCACCACGATCATCATCATCATCACCATCAAGTCGCAATATCTACACGTGCCAAGCGGGGAGGTGACCCATTCTGTTTCAATTAAACTGGCTCAAAATAGCCACTTGCTTTGCCGACTTGAACGTAAAACACCCTAGACCTAAACAAAAAAACAAACTTGGAGCGAATATTTTTAGTTTACTTTTGATAAAATATGAATATTAATTGTCAATTCTGAGCAAGTGTTCATTTTCCTAAATACAAAACAATCAAACGATCGTAGACTTCTTTGGTCGTGTAATTATTGATATCGCATCTTGCAAACACTGGAAGGACATCGCGCGCGCGTGTGTTGTGTGTGGGGAGCGGTAGTGTAGTGGTTAGCGCTACGCTGCGCTATGAACCTGGCTACCCGGGTTCCGATTCCCGCTCACGGCCAACACCAGCGACGGTTATCCGAACCGGTCCTGGGCTTCCCCAAGGTCGACTCAGCCTCAAATGAGTACCTGGTGCGATATGTAAACATCGCCACTGGGGAGACAAAGGCGGCCGGGCGTGTTTGCTGGCCACCCACCCCCTCACATGCTGTGCCGGCCTCCATAGATGCTCGTTAACAGTCTGTTACAGCCCATACGGGGGTGTGCGGGGGATCTTTGTCTTTGTGTTAGGTTACAGGTGCTCTAGGGAGCGGTGGTGCTGTGGTTCGCGCTACCCTGAGCTGCGATCCCGGGAGCGACACGAGTTCCATTCCCACTCACCGCCTCCAACACCGGCGGCGATTATCCGAACCGGTCCTGGGCCTCCGCGAGGTCGGCTCAGCCTCGAATGAGAACCCGGTGCGGTCGTGTGTAAACATCGCGACTCGGGAGACAAAGGCGGCCGTGCGTGGCGCTGGCCACCGACTCGGCCCTCATGGTTGCCGCTCGCTGCCCGCTGCGCCACCGCTGCCCGCTCACCTGTGCCCGCGAGTGCGGCACGTGCAGGCAAGGCGGCACGTGCAGGCAAGGCGGCACGTGCAGGCAAGGCGCCACGCTGCCTACAGATCAACATCTCCCTCTTGGCTTTGACCACCGCCTCATGCTTTTTTAGGCTCATTCGTTAACACTGATTGGTACAAAAAAAAACAACAAATAGCAAATTGCACTTTGACTTGATTAAGAACATCAAACAATGACATACACGTGTAAAACATGTCGATATATATTTAAAAACGAAAACGCGCAAACGTGTGCTGGTCGGGCGGGTAGCAGCATTTCTTGCCGCTCGAGTGGTCGCTGAACGTTCGATCATCATCGGTTATTGATGATCGATTACAAGTGGAGCTGCCGCAGTGTGTGGTGACGGTCAGCAGTAGCAGCAGCAGCAGCAGCACAGGAGACTCGCAACGCAGAGTTCGCAGGTTCGATTCCATCTCCTGGCTCGGCAGTCGAAACAATTCGGCGAGTTTCTTAACATCACCCACCAACCCGCGCAGCCATCAACAGGAAATAAATCGACTCACACGAGTTAGTGCATCGTCAGGTCCACGTGCGTTAGGGTAGTGTGAGTGGATACTGCCACCGCTTGCAACACGTGTGGCCAGCATGGAAGAGTAGGCCAAATACCGTCCACCGGAGGTGCTGTTTTGAAGCTCCCTCTCAGTGGATGTCCATCTGCCAGCGGCGGCGTGAGTGGGGCATTGCAGGGCCGCGCCTTTACCACGGCACGCGCGCGTGAAATCGCATTGCGTCCGCGTGCCTCCCTCGGGCGAGCCACTTGGAGGGTGCTGGGTTGTTTTTGTTCCTGCATCTTGAGGCGTGATGCCAGCGCCTCTCTCTCTCTCTCTGCTGGGACGCGCGTTGGGAGCGGTCCCCGTGGGTCGCCAGACCCACGGGGAAGAGAAGATCTAAAACTAGAAGGGCAGAGTGGGTGGGGAGGGATAAACTGTCTGGGGAGACCTATGGGTCTCTGTGTGGGTCTATGCGTCTCTGTGTGTGAGTCTTTGTCTCTGTGTGAGTTTATGGGTCTCTGTGTGAGTCTGTGGGTCCCTGTGTGAGACTGTGGGTCTCTGTAGTGAGTCTATGGGTCTCTGTGTGTGAGTCTTTGTCTCTGTGTGAGTTTATGGGTCTCTGTGTGAGTCTGTGGGTCCCTGTGTGAGACTGTGGGTCTCTGTGTGAGTCTGTGGGTCTCTGTGTGAGTCTTTGGGTCTCTGTGTGTGAGTCTTTGTCTCTGTGTGAGTTTATGGGTCTCTGTGTGAGTCTGTGGGTCCCTGTGTGAGACTGTGGGTCTCTGTAGTGAGTCTATGGGTCTCTGTGTGAGTCTTTGGGTCTCTGTGTGTGAGTCTTTGTCTCTGTGTGAGTTTATGGGTCTCTGTGTGAGTCTGTGGGTCCCTGTGTGAGACTGTGGGTCTCTGTAGTGAGTCTATGGGTCTCTGTGTGAGTCTATGGTTCTCTCTGTGTGAGGAGGAGTAGGTTAGAGAGTATGATGCTGATGATTATGATGTCACCACCATCATCATCATCACTTGGTAATTGAGACGCGGTTTTCATGCAGACGCTGTGTAAATTTCAAATCGCACTTGTAACCGTACGTCCGTACGTTCCTTCGTAGGTTCGTCACGACGCTACACGAAACAAAGCATACATGGTAATAATACAACAGCGACGAGTGGGGATTCTCAACATTGGGTCCCGGCGAAATCACAGAGCTGCCGCACAGATGGAGCGCTGACGCGCGCGGTGATGCTGCTGGTGGTGTGGGTGTTGTTGAGTGGGGTGTTGTTGGGAATGGTGATTGTTGAGTGGGGTGTTGTTGAGTGGGGTGTTGTTGGGAATGGTGATTGTTGAGTGGGGTGTTGTTGAGTGGGGTGTTGTTGAGTGGGGTGTTGTTGAGTAGGGTGTTGTTGAGTGGGGTGTTGTTGGGAATGGTGATTGTTGAGTGGGATGTTGTTGAGTGGGGTGTTGTTGAGTGGGGTGTTGTTGAGTGGGGTGCTGTTGAGTGGGGTGTTGTTGAGTGGGGTGTTGTTGAGTGAGGTGTTGTTGAGTGGGATATTGTTGAGTGGGGTGTTGTTGAGTAGGGTGTTGAGTAGGGTGTTGAGTAGGGTGTTACTTAGAAGGGTGTTTGTCGAGAAAGGTGTTTGTCAGGAAGGGTGTTGTTGAGAAGGGTGTTGTTGAGAAGGGTGTTGTTGAGTAGGGTGTTGTTGAGAATGGTGATTGTTGAGTGGGGTGTTGTTGAGTGGGGTGTTGTTGAGTGGGGTGTTGTTGAGTATGGTATTGTTGAGTAGGGTGTTGAGTAGGGTGTTACTTAGAAGGGTGTTTGTCGAGAAAGGTGTTTGTAAGGAAGGGTGTTGTTGAGAAGGGTGTTGTTGAGTAGGGTATTGTTGAGAAGGGTGTTGCTGAAAAGGGTGTTTGTCGAGAAAGGTGTTTGTCAGGGAGGGTGTTTAGATCAGGAGTGTTACTCTGCAGTAATCTAATGGACGGAACAAAGCACGCAGCCCGATCCTCCGATCACATTCCGCATCCCCAGATCGCGACGGGACGAGAAGCGTCGACGTAACAACAACAACAACCACTACCACCCTGTTGACACAAGAAGCGGTGTGACGCGCGTGTGCCACACGAGTTTCACGCGGAGTTCACACGAACAAAACACGTTTTCTTTGGCAAATCTCACCAAACAAAGATTACGGTGTGAAGTTGCGACAGATGCTGCCGCTGCCGCCGCTGCTCGCCCTTTTGAGTTTTGTGTTCCGTTCCAAGGAATGGCTCCCTGTTAAACCTTTCCGCGTTTGAATCTCACTTTGTGTCCGTATGTAATGAACAAAAACAAAGGCAAAGACCCCACCGTATAGGCTTTAAGAAACTGTTAGGGCAAGTGCTGTTAGCGAGCACCTATGGAAGGCCGGAACGGTACACGAGGGGGTGGGGAAGGCCAGCACCACGCCCGACTGCCTTTGTCTCCCTAGTGGTGATGTATTACACATTGCACCAGGTACTCATTTGAGGCTGAGTCAACGTAGGGGAGGCCCAGGACCAGTTAACATAATCGTCACTGGTGTTGGCCGTGAGCAGGAATGAAACTCGGGTCGCCAGGTTCATAGCGCAGGGCGCTCACCGCTACACTACCGCTCCCCCACACACTCACATATATATACAGGATGGCCCAAAAGGTTCAGAACCCACAGGGTTATTTCATTAAAATATCGAATTTATTCCGTAAGTTAATATGTGATTTGTTATCAATATTAATATTTATTTTTCCTCCTCTCCCTCCTCCTCCGGATGGCATTTAAAAATTCAAAGAAAATTAACTAAAGATGAGCGAGTTCAATTCAGTTTGTATATGTGCGTGCGCGTGTTTGCAAAAGAAGGCAGCCGTAATATTTTCATATGAAAAAAAATAATTCCAAAGAGAATTCGTGCATCCGTGCATGGAAGTCAGTTTGAACATTTGTAAGGAGACGTAAAAAGCAGCCCCGCTATGAATTGTCAAAATAAATATAATTACCCTATGTGTCCCGTCTTTTTGGGCCACCCCGCATACACGTAGTACATTTTACGTCTAATATTGTTATTCATATTATTAATAATAATAATGATAATATAATCAGAACCGTCTCTTGCTTAGGACACCGTAGAGCTGCATCTCTCTCGAGTCCCCGCGAAGCGTCGAGCGTCCACACCCGGCGTTCGTTGCCTGGCGCTTGCCTCGCTAGGTGACCGTGGTCGCGATGACCGCACGGTTCTTGTTTCGTTCTTCCGCGTCAAGAGTATTTTACGATTTCACGTTCCCGCGGGCGGTACGGGCGACCCCGGACGCGGTGCGCCGGGTGCGGAAATATTTTTCCAGGGTCGACGGTCCGGACGGACAGGACCAGCGCTGAAGCGAAACCTTCCGTTGGCGCCCGACGTTTCCAGACGGACGACAGCGTCTCCTTCCGTGCCTTGGCCCGGCCACCAGCTGACGAGACACCCGACGTCGACACCGGCCCCGCAGCTTTCGCTCGTGTCCCAATCATCGTTGATCCCGGAGGAATCCGGTGAGCTATGAAGCTCTTTTCCACGGACGTCCAGCAGGAAGCGCTGCGGCTGCCAACGCAGGGGAGTTGCGCTTCGCAGGATGGGGGTGGGGGGGGCGGGGGGGGGAAGCGCCGCTGCCGGAACGTCACGAATCAAGAAACTTCGGCTCTCGCCGCGGAGAGCGACTGGGGACTACACCAGGGTCATCGCGCACCAGAACCCGTGTCGCGCGCCCTCCGACCCCGCGTCGTGCTGCTCCGACAACACCTGCTGGTGCTGCTGCTGGTGATGGTGCTGCTGCTGCTGCTGCTGGTGATGCTGGTGATGCTGGTGGTGGTGATGGTGGGGCTGATGCGGTTGGTGATGGGTCGGCGCCGACGGCGAGAGGTTCCTCCGCTGCACCGCCGTCGCCACCGCGTGCATGGCCAGCGCGCCCGAGCGCGGGCTCTGGACGCCGGCCACGGGAGAGGCCGGGGATGAACCCTGCCGGGAGACACAGCGACGGTCGGCGTGGCTCACCCGTGAGACGGCCACGGAGATGACGGTGGAACAACGATGGCCGGGGTGGGATTTGTTTTGTTTTGCTGGAAGGTATACACGTGCGTGAGTGCGGGATTTGCGTGTGTTTTATTATTGGCGTGAGGAGCGGTGGTCATAGCGGTTAGCGCGCCGCTCTACGAACCCGGCGACCCGAGTTCGATTCCCGCTCATGGTCAACACCGGTGATGATCTCAACTGGTCCTGAGCCTCCCGTGGGCCCGACTCAGCCTCAAATGAGTACCCGGTGTGGTGTGTAAACATCGTCACTGAGAAGACAAAGGCGGCCGGGAGTGGTGCTGGCCACCCACCCCCTCGTGTGCCATGCCGGCCTTCATAGGTGCTCGATAACGGCACTTGCCCCAACAGTCTGTGAAGGCTACGCAGTGGGGGGGGGGGGGAGGAGGGATCTTAGTCTTTGGTGGTGGACGCTGTACCTGTGTGGCGTTGGGCGAGCTGTACCCGGACGTGCCCAGGCCTGGGTCCATCTTGATGAGGGCGATTGGCTCCGTGGGGGTCGCTCCCTTCCCCGTGCCGACTCCCAGCTCCCCCGCCTGACCCGGCCCTGGGAAACGAGGGAGGGTGATGTCACGTCGAAGCGTTAACCTCCAGACAGGACCGTGGGCTTCACGTGGCCGCGACAGATGCCAGCCATGCTGGCCCGAAGCCTTCGTCCAGCAGTGGATAGAGCCTGACCGAGAGCCGTTTATTGCGTCCGCACACAGGGAGGCTGATGGTGGTGATGGCACTGATGATAGCGATGATGATGACGTTGATGATGATAATGATGATGACGGTGACGATACAGGATCTGTGCGGTGGATTGTATGTTAGGTATGCGTATTGAACTTCTTTCACACTGTATAGGATCTCACCCGGATGGGGCTTGCACTTGTTGGGGTTCTTTGGTTTGCGTTTACGCGTCTGGATTCCCTCCTTCTTCATGGCGAGGGGCCGCGGGACCTGGAGTCACAAACGGGACGCAGTGGTAATCAGAATGTTTTATACGCGAGGAATCTGATGAGCTCTGAAGCCCTTCATCACAGATGTCCAGGAGTGGCCAATGCCGGAGGCTCGCTGACGATCTCCAACGCGGCGGAGATGCGAAACTCTCCTGAACAAAAGAAGTAAATTATCGGAGAGCCTGGCTAGGCTTGAGAGGTCAGAGGCGCTGAGCCGCCACTGCTGAGAGCCTGGGTTCGAGTCCGGGTTTCAGCCGCAAAGCGACAGTGACCGTGTGTGTGTGTGTGCGTCTGGGTGTGTGTGCAACCGGTCGTCGTGTTGGCCACCCTCCCCCTCGTGTGTCATGCCGGCTTTCATAAGTGCTCGCTAACAGCTCTTGCTAGTGAAGAGATGGAGTGATGTGGTACAGGAGGACGTGGAGCTGAGTGGACCTGCCGATGACTGGTACCAGCGGTGTCAAGATCGGCCTCTGTGGAGGAGGCTCGTGAAGGACGCTACTCGGCAGTTGGAGGCAGTCGCCCTCCAGCAACAACGGAGGGCGGAGGAGCGACGCTCACAACAACGAGCGGAGCGCCGGGCGGCTGAAGCACAGCAGGTTGTCACAGTAAGGGGGCACAGGTGGTGCACCAGCCAGTGATCTCAGTCAGTCGACCCGTGGCACCTGCTGGGTCTGCCCCGTGACCTCCTGCCAGCGGGCGTTCGACACTTCACGTGGCCTCAGGGTGCCCATAGCCTGACACAAGCGTCGTGGTGACGTCACCCCCACTTAGTGGCGAATGGCGGTTGTTGTTGTTGTTGTTCTAGTTGTGTGTGTGTGTGTGCGCCACTCACGCCGTGGAGCTTGCTGTAGAGGCCGCAGGCGTTGCACACAGGGTCCCCGTCAGTGTTCCTCCTCCACAGCGTCGTGGTGCTCGTCTGGCAGTTGGAGCACGAGAGGCCGACGCGGCGCGAGCCGGACTGCTGCTCACCGGGACGATTCGCGAGACGTGGGGGACATGCGGGGGGAGGGGGGACACGAGGGGGACATGCCGGGGGACACATGGAGACACGGAAATACAATTAATGATGAACGTTTACTCTTGATATTATTATTATTATTATCATGATGCCACGTGGAGAAAACCCCACGCATTGCGCGAGAGGGGGCAACTACTCCATCCCCCGTAAAGATGGAGACAGATGGCGATTAGTCCACACTTTTCTGCACTGCCTTCTCCTGGCGAACCAGGGGGTACGGCACGTCCTCGACAGCCAGAAGTGAAGGGAGTTTCACAACAACATCTTGAGCGGTGAGCCACCAAACCTTCGCTGCTGCCTCCACAAATCGCGGAATCACAACAGGCAGCCACGTGCAGCGTAGCTACCGGAAGGGCCTCCGCTACAGGGAGATTGAGAGGGTATTTGTATTTGGCCTACTCTTCCATGCTCAATCACACCCCCCCCCCCCAGCTGCCTCCTGAGTGACCCACCAGTCATCAGTCAACTCCTTCTCTACCTCCTTCCGGCGCTGAGATCCCAACTCTTGCGATCAGATTCACAGAGTATTGGTGGAACAGACAATCGTCTGGTGGGCGATGCATTCACATCCCACCGGTGGCCGACGAACCTCCGAGTGAAGACATCGGCCAGAATTTTGCCAGCGGAGAGGAAAAAAACGATTTTGATTTGGGACTATATTCTTAGCTCTTTCGGTAAAGTCCCTTCAACGTGACTTTACCGAAAGAGCTAAGAATATGAATTACTGCAGTCACGAATGCGATTGACTATTTTTATTTCACCAGGTAAGGCCTCACTGAGACGGAAGCGACCTGGGTCATCGCAAATGATAGCCAAGCAAAGTGGCTTATCATCACGTGGGAACTTAAAGCGGCAGCCAAAATACTCTCAACGCATTGCGATTCGCAGCCCGCCGCAAACCGCCTGCGTCCACCCAGCAGCTGTGTAGGCTGGGGTCGTGGCGGTTAGTTGTCGTCAGCGGATCGTGCAAGCGGTGGGATAAAGTGCGGGTTAAGTAACGTCGTGGAAGAGTAGGCCATACGTACGAGTCTAATAAGACGGGCTGTCTCCCTCCCTCTCTCTCTCTCCAGCCAGCGGCGTGATTGCGAGGACATTGCAGGACTGTGCTTTTTTTTTACCCAGTCCTGGGAATCCATCACCAGCACCTCCTCCCCCTCCCCCCTTGTCTCTATCTCAATGCTGGCGAGCGTGATAGTTCAATAAAAAAAAATATTATCATAATAATAACCGTCAAATATATCGCAATGCAGCCTCCATCATCCATCTGTCCGCCCCGCCGTCTTGCGCAACAGAAAACACGGCGATTTCATTATTATTTTGTTTAAGCGGTGGAGAATATATGTGTGTGTGTGTATTCGTGGGGCGTCGTATGAATAGCGCTGCGGGTCTCTCTCTCTCTCTCGCCTCGGGGCCGGCCCTGAATTACGGGTGTTGATCTTGAGCCTTATGAATGTGTTAAAACACTTCACATTCCACAAAGAACTACTTAACTGGAGGCCCCGGACGAAGAGAAATAAATAGCGGCTTTATAGATGGGACGGGGCCGCCCTGTGTGCCATCGCCAAACCGCGAGCCAGCTCCTGCCCCCCCTCAACCCCATTCTCACCCCCCCTACCCCCCCCTCTCCCCCCACCCCTTCGCCACCCTGTCCGAGATATGTGGGGGTATTTTGGGGGGGGGCGATCTAAGCCCCCCTCTACCCCCCCACTTCCCTACCCCCACCATCACCACCCCCCCCCCTCACGACTCCCACCCCTCGTAAGCCGTGTGCTATAACTGATGGCCACTGCCACGAGCGTTCGCTCGCACAGCTCCGCACTGCGTTACAAACGTCGCACCTCTTGGCTTTACTCGGCACCATGTCCGACGTTCCGCTCCGTGTGGCCGAGCGAGAGCTGCGGCAGGAGGGGTGGTGGCGGTGGTAGCGCCGGTGGTGGTCGACTCAACCTCAAATGAGTACCCGGTGCGGTGTGCAAACATCGCCACTGGCCACCGACCCCCTCGTGGGCAGTGCCGGACCTTCATAGTTGCTTGCTCATGGCACTTGCCCCAACAGTCTGTTAAGGCTATACGGGTGATCGTTGTCTTTGGTAGCGGTGTGGTGGTAGCGATGGCAGTAGCGGTGATAGTGGTGGTAGCGGTGATAGTGGTGGTAGCGGTAGCGATGATAGTGGTGGTAGCGGTAGCGGTGATAGTGGTGGTAGCGGTGATAGTGGTGGTAGTGGTGATAGTGGTGGTAGCGGTAGCGATGATAGTGGTGGTAGCGGTAGCGGTGATAGTGGTGGTAGCGGTGATAGTGGTGGAAGCGGTAGCGGTGATAGTGGTGGTAGCGGTGATAGTGGTAGCGGTGATAGTGGTGGTAGCGGTGATAGTGGTGGTAGCGGTGATAGTGGTGGTAGCGGTAGCGGTGATAGCGGTGGTAGCGGTAGCGGTGATAGTGGTAGCGGTGATAGTGGTGGTAGCGGTGATAGTGGTGGTAGCGGTGATAGTGGTGGTAGCGGTGATAGTGGTGGTAGCGGTAGCGATGATAGTGGTGGTAGCGGTGATAGTGGTGGTAGCGGTGATAGTGGTAGCGGTGATAGTGGTGGTAGCTGTGATAGTGATGGTAGCGGTGATAGTGGTGGTAGCGGTGATAGTGGTGGTAGCGGTGATAGTGGTGGAAGCGGTAGCGGTGATAGTGGTGGTAGCGGTGATAGTGGTAGCGGTGATAGTGGTGGTAGCGGTGATAGTGGTGGAAGCGGTAGCGGTGATAGTGGTGGTAGCGGTGATAGTGGTGGTAGCGGTGATAGTGGTGGTAGCGGTGATAGTGGTGGTAGCGGTGGTAGCGGTAGCGGTGATAGTGGTGGTAGCGGTAGTGGCTGTGTGGGTCACCATGCGCCGTGGAGGCTTGATGAGGGGCCGGTTGATGCCGTTCATCTTGTGGTAGAGGCCGCACGCGTTGCACAGGTAGTGTCCCGTGCCGTCACGTCGCCACAGCGGTGTAGACATGGCGCCACAGTTCACACACTCGCGGCCCTCCATGAAGTCATCCATCAGCTCTGCGTGGTGGCGGTGGTGGTTGTGGAACGGTGGTGGTGGTGGTAGTTTGGAGATGGGGTGGAGGTGGTGGTGGTATGGTGGTGGTGATGTTAGGGTGTCGTGGTGGTTGTGGAGTGGCGGTGTTGGTAGTTTTGAGATGCGTTAGAGGTGGCGGTATGTTGGTGGTGGTCGTGATGTTATGGTGATGGTGTGATGGTGGTAGTGGTGGTAGTGGTGATTTGGCGATGGGGTGGTGGTGATTGGGAAGATGGCGCAGGAGAGAGGGAAGAGATTTATCATTCATAGAGCAGGTTGGTAATTACAGAAGAATTTCCCATTCTTCTTAGCCAGAAGTTCCACCATCATACAGAGCCATGAACTCATATACTGTACACTTACATAGAGATCCATAGGTTTAAATACAAACCAAAAAATGGATATACACTTACATAAAGACCCAAATGCTTACACAGATACATATAGACTCGCATATACTTATAAAGAGACCAATAGATTCACACTGGCATATATACTCCTACGCCTACATACAGTTCCATAGACTCAAATAGACTTACAGTAGGGGCCGTCCATAAATGACGTCATGCGATTTTGGACGATTTTTGACCCCCCCCCCCTCGTCACACGTCGTCACAAAAAGTTAGACACCCCCCTCAAATATGACGTCACAAAGTTCTGCCACCCCCCCCAACATGCTTCAAATCGCTTTAAACTATTGCCATTGTAGTGCGTATTTAATGTGGCGCTGCACTCTGACTCTGATGTTGTAGGAGAAAACATTTATTAAAAAGTAGATTTAATTAAGTTGAACGTTTTGTCTATATTTATTTAAAGTTGCGCATTTTGATGTGACGTCACAATTCTCACCCCCCCCCCCCTCGTCACACATCGTGACATACAGATCCATAGACAGATACACATAGACCCATACGCCTACATACAGATCCATATACTCACACACACTCACATATAGACCCATACGCCTACATACAGATCCATAGACTCACACACACTCATATATAGACCCATACGCCTACATACAGATCCATAGACTCACACACACTCATATATAGACCCATACGCCTACATACAGATCCATATACTCACACACTCACATATAGACCCATACGCCTACATACAGATCCATAGACTCACACACACTCACATATAGACTCATACGCATACATACAGATCCATATACTGACACACACTCACATATAGACCCATACGCCTACATACAGATCCATAGACTCACACACACTCACATATAGACTCATACGCCTACATACAGATCCATATACTCACACACACTCATATATAGACCCATACGCCTACATACAGATCCATATACTCACACACACTCACATAGAGACCCATACGTCTACATACAGATCCATAGACTCACATACACTTACACATATAGACCCATACGCCTACATACAGATCCATAGACTCACACACACTCACATATAGACCCATACGCCTACATACAGATCCATATACTCACACACACTCACATAGAGACCCATACGCCTACATACAGATCCATAGACTCACACACACTCATATATAGACCCATACGCCTACATACAGATCCATAGACTCACACACTCACAAATATACCCATACGCTTACATACAGATCCATAGACTCACACACACTCACATATCGACCCATACACCTACATACAGATCCAAAGACTCACACACACTCACATATAGACCCATACACCTACATAAAGATCCATAGACTCACACACACACTCACATATAGACCCATACGCTTACATACAGATCCATAGACTCACACACACTCACATATAGACCCATACGCTTACATACAGATCCATAGACTCACACTCACATATAGACCCATACACCTACATAAAGATCCATAGACTCACACACACTCACATATAGACCCATACGCTTACATACAGCTCCATAGACTCACACACACTCACATATAGACCCATACACCTACATCCATATCCATAGACTCACTTACACTCACATATAGGCCCATACTCCTACATACAGATCCATAGATTCACATACACTAACATATAGACCCATACGTCTACATACAGATCCATAGACTCACATACACTCACATATAAACCCATACACCTACATAAAGATCCATAGACTCACACACACTCACATATAGACCCATACGCTTACATGCAGCTCCATAGACTCACACACACTCACATATAGACCCATACACCTACATAAAGATCCATAGACTCACACACACTCACATATAGACCCATACGCTTACATACAGCTCCATAGACTCACACACACTCACATATAGACCCATACGCTTAAATACAGATCCATCGACTCACATACACTCACATATAGACCCATACGCCTACATACAGATCCATAGACTCACATACACTTACACATAGACCCATCCGCCTACATACAGATCCATAGACTCACATACACTTACATATAGACCCATACGTCTACATACAGATCCATAGACTCACATACACTCACATATAGACCAATATGCCTACATACAGATCCATACACTCACACACACTCACATAGAGACCCATATGCCTACATACAGATCCATAGACTCACACACACTCACATATAGACCCATACGCTTACATACAGATCCATAGACTCACACACACTCACATATAGACCCATACGTCTACATACAAATCCATAGACTCACACACACTCACATATAGACCCATATGCCTACATACAGATCCATAGACTCACACACACTCACATAGAGACCCATATGCCTACATACAGATCCATAGACTCACACACACTTAGACATAGACCCATACGCCTACATACAGATCCATAGACTCACATACACTCACATATAGACCCATACGTCTACATACAGATCCATAGACTCACATACACTTACATAGAGACCCATATGCCTACATACAGATCCATAGACTCACATACACTCACATATAGACCCATACGCCTACATACAGATCCATAGACTCACATACACTTACACATAGACCCATATGCCTACATACAGATCCATAGACTCACACACACTCACATAGAGACCCATACGCCTACATACAGATCCATAGACTCACACACACTCATATATAGACCCATACGCCTACATACAGATCCATAGACTCACACACACTCACATAGAGACCCATATGTCTACATACAGATCCATATACTCACATACACTTACACATATAGACCCATACGCCTACATACAGATCCATAGACTCACATACACTTACACATATAGACCCATACGCCTACATACAGATCCATAGACTCACTTACACTCACATATAGACCCATACGTCTACATACAGATCCATAGACTCACATACACTTACATAGAGACCCATACGTCTACATACAGATCCATAGACTCACATACACTTACACATAGACCCATACGTCTACATACAGATCCATAGACTCACATACACTTACATATAAACCCATACACCTACATACAGATCCATAGACTCACATACACTCACATAGAGACCCATACGTCTACATACAGATCCGTAGACTCACATAAACTCACATAGAGACCCATACGTCTACATACAGATCCATAGACTCACATACACTCACACATATAGACCCATACGCCTACATACAGATCCATAGACTCACATTCACTTACATATAGAGACCCATACGTCTACATACAGATCCATAGACTCACATACACTCACACATATAGACCCATACGCCTACATACAGATCCATAGACTCACATACACACACATATAGACCCATACGTCTACATACAGATCCATAGACTCACATACACTCACACATAGAGACCCATACGTCTACATACAGATCCATAGACTCACATACACTTACATATAGACCCATACACGTACATACAGATCCATAGACTCACATACACTCACATAGAGACCCATACGCCTACATATAGATCCATAGACTCACATACACTCACATAGAGACCCATACGTCTACATAGAGATCCATAGACTCACGTACACTCACACATATAGACCCATACGTCTACATACAGATCCATAGACTCACATACACTCACACATAGAGACCCATACGTTTACATACAGATCCATAGACTCACATACACTCACATATAGACCCATACACCTACATACAGATCCATAGACTCACATACACTCACACATATAGACCCATACGTCTACATACAGATCCATAGACTCACATACACTTACATAGAGACCCATACACCTACATACAGATCCATAGACTCACATACACTCACATATAGACCCATACACCTACATACAGATCCATAGACTCACATACACTCACACATATAGACCCATACACGTACATACAGATCCATAGACTCACATACACTCACATAGAGACCCATACACCTACATATAGATCCATAGACTCACATACACTTACACATATAGACCCATACGTCTACATACAGATCCATAGACTCACATACACTCACATAGAGACCCATACGTCTACATACAGATCCATAGACTCACATACACTCACACATAGAGACCCATACGCCTACATACAGATCCATAGACTCACATACACTCACACATAGAGACCCATACGTCTACATACAGATCCATAGACTCACATACACTCACATAGAGACCCATACACCTACATATAGATCCATAGACTCATGTACACTCACATAGAGACCCATACGCCTACATATAGATCCATAGACTCACATACACTCACATAGAGACCCATATGCCTACATACAGATCCATAGACTCACATACACTCACACATAGAGACCCATACGTCTACATACAGATCCATAGACTCACATACACTAACATAGAGACCCATACGTCTACATGCCTGGTGGATGTGAAGAGGCAGACGTGTGAAGAAGGCACATGTTATCTTTTAGTTTTTCTTTTTACAATGTAACAAGTTCCCTTTTACAATGCAACAAGGCATACATCACAACTTAACAGTTGTATTGCACGATTTATTAAGATGTATTTTATGATTTCATGAGTCGTATGTTTGACGATTTAATTCCTCCCATTTAACGATTTCACAAGTCATATATCACAATTTAATAAGGCGTAATACACAATATAATAAGTGGTAAACTTCACCATTCAACAAGTCGTAATTTACGATTTAATTAGTGGGTAAACTTCACGATTTACTTACTACCTCTCACTTTACGATGTCACAATGTAATAAGTTGTATTTATTTCTCAATGATTTCCCGCGTCAAATTGCGATTAGGTTGGGGTCACGCGGAGGCTTCCTTTGTAATTCCTCGCTCCACGTCTCAGATGAACGTCTACTCATAGGAGCAATTCTCCTACACGCAAACCTATAATCATTTAATAATTTACCAATTAAATATTATTTTTTTATTTAAAGCTTTCGTGACTGCAGTAATTCATATTCTTAGTTTTTTTCGGTAAAGTCACGTTGAAGAGAAACAACAAAATAACAATATATATAAAACAATAAAAAATTCTCACGACGTTTCGACCATAACTCAAACGGTCGAAACGTCGTGAGAATTTTTTTATTGTTTTATATATATTTTGTTATTTTGTTGTTTCTCTTCAACGTGACTTTACCGAAAAAACTAAGAATATCAATTAAATATTGTCAGGAAACATAACAAAAAGACATTTTCACCAGGCTTCATCATGTAAACACGTAGTCTCAATTAAGTGCTGCGAAGTAGGGCCAATTGCCGAAACGTCACGGATCATATATTGTTTTTCCCGTGAAGGAATGTGTCGAGTTCATTTTTTTTATTATATATATGTATTAGTACGACAAGTAACATGCACGTCATTTGGACCATCCGTCCATGCCAGCCAGCCATCCAGACAAACTTCGTACAAATTATGGATGCTTGTTGTGCATCATCATCATGATCGCATTCCACGATTTAACACACCGTAATGTGTGATTTAATAACGTCCTGTTTCACGACCACTACCACACACATATTTGCACCTCTCTCTCTCTCATCTGTACCCGAAGCCCTGCTGCTGTTGGCGTGAGAGCTGCGTCTACCGACACTTGTTTTGATATGCAAGGTTGCTTCAAAAATGTGTTAACACTTATACGGGACTATCGTCTTTAATGGAACAAGAGCAGATAATAATACGCTGTAAACATGATAACAAATGTAATGTTAAAAGGTTCAAAAAGTCAAAGAAGTCTCCACTTGTTCGCCATCGTTGTTAACACGTGGCCTGGGATCTTCTCCAGGTGCCCTCCAAAGCCCGCAGGCATTGTTGCAAACTCTCTGAAGTGTTAACATCTTTTTGAAGCACCCGGTATATTTGTAGGAGGTGGATTGGGGGGGGGGGGGGATGACTGGGTTAAACCACTGTTTGTGTACGTGTTTGATGGCCCTCACTGCAGACAATGCGTGGCCACTGACTGCCCCGCTTCAGTTACAGGCAGTCATAGCCCTCAGTTTACTCTGCTTACGAGGTTAAAGGTAGGCTCTTTACCGTTTGGAAAGTTTACATACGTAAATACATATATGCAGCGTGGAAACACGTACATACACAAGACAAAGATTCCCCCGAGTAGGCCCACATAGGCTGTTGGGGCAAGTGCGGTCAGCGACCACGTGCGGATGCCGGCGAGTGGCTCGATCTGGTCAGCACCACGCCCGGCCGCTTTTGTCTCCCCCGGTGCTGATGTTATTATACACATACACACATTCCGCATCAGGTACTCATTTAAGCAAGGCTGAGTCGACCTAACCGCTGCGCCACCGCTCCCCATGTGTACACAGACGCACACACACGTACACCCACACACGTACACCCACACGTACACACACACACATACACAAAAAGACAAAGATCCCCCGTATAGCCTTTAACAGACGGTAGGGGCAAGTGCTGGTTAGCGAGCACCTATGAAGGTCGGAACGGTACACGAGGGGGTGGGTGGCCAGCACCACGCCCGACCGCCTTAGTCTCCCCAGTGGCAATGTTTGTATCCACCGCACCAGGTACTCATTTGAGGCTGAGTCGACCTAGGGGAGGCCTGGCACCGGTTCAGAAAATCGTCACTGGTATTGGCCGTGAGCGGAAATCGAACCCGGGTCGCCAGGTTCACAGCGCAGCGCGCTAACCGCTACACTACCGCTCCCCACACACGTACACACACACACCCACACACGTACACACACACGCACACACACACGTACACACACACACATGCACACACGTACACCCACACACACGTACACAACAACAACAGCCATTCGCCACTAAGTGGCGGTGACGTCACCACGACGCTTGTGCCAGGCCATGTGCACCTTGAGGCCACGTGAAGTGTCGAACGCCCGCCGGAGTGGCCTAGCCAGTCTCCAGACCTTAATCCCATAGAAAATCTGTGGAGGGAGCTGAAGGTTCGAGTTGCCAAACATCAGCCTCGAAACCTTAATGACTTGGAGAAGATCTGCAAAGAGGAGTGGGACAAAATCCCTCCTGAGATGTGTGCAAACCTGGTGGCCAACTACAAGAAACGTCTGACCTCTGTGATTGCCAACAAGGGTTTTGCCACCGAGTACTAAGTCATGTTTTGCAGAGGGGTCAAATACTTATTTCCCTCATTAAAATGCAAATCAATTTATAACATTTTTGACATGCGTTTTTCTGGATTTTGTTGTTGTTATTCTGTCTCTCACTGTTCAAATAAACCTACCATTAAAATTATAGACTGATCATTTCTTTGTCAGTGGGCAAACGTACAAAATCAGCAGGGGATCAAATACTATTTTCCCCTCACTGTACACACGGGCTGTATAAATCCACGTGGGATTTCATTGTGACAAACATGAATTTAACAGCGTAGTCGAGGTGGTAAACTAATGTCTTAGCCATTAAAACGTTTAATTAGTCCGATGACTTTTACGATGGGGAAAAATGCGATCCAAAATAAATCTACATGATCACCGATAATTAAAAAAAGACGTAATCAACATATTCTTGGTTCTTTTGGTAAAGTCACGTAGAAGGGAAACAATAAAATAATAGAAATATAAAACAATAAAATTCTCACGACGTTTCGACTGATGATGATTGCTTGTGTTGCAGTCGAAATTGCTTGTGCTGCAGTCGAAACGTCGTGAGAATTTGATTGTTTTATATTTTTATTATTTTATTGTTTCCCTTCTACGTGACTTTACCGAAAGAACCAAGAATATGAATCCCTGCAGTCACGAAAACTTTAAATCAAAAATGTAATCAACATGTAATTAACGCAAATGATGCAATGAAAGTACAAGGGGAGGTGGATCGACGCAGCTTCTGAATGCGACCGCACCCCAAGACGATCTGCGGAAATAGTGGGGGAGTCGATGGTTCTCTGTGAGTCTCTGGGTCTATGTGAGTCTATGTGAGTCTATATGTGAGTCTCTGGGTCTCTGTGAGTATATGTGAGTCTATATGTGAGTCGATGAGTCTCTGTGAGTCTCTGTGAGTCTATGTGAGTCTATATGTGAGTCGATGGGTCTCTGTGAGTCTCTGGGTTCTGTGAGTCTATATGTGGGTCTATGGATCTCTGTGGATCTCTGGGTCTATGCGAGTCTATTGGTGTCTATGTGAACATGTAAGCTTCTATATTAGTCGATGGGTCTCTGTGCTGATCTATGGATCTCTGCGTGAGTCTAGAGTGTCGGAAAACTATCGCCAAATGTATTTATTTAAATTGATCTAAATCGTTTTCTTACGAAAGAGGGGAACAACTTCACGAATGACAAAGCAATAAAATTGTGATTTAACTGCGTAGTGGTGAGCATCGCATCGGAGAGAGGAGGGGTAGGATGCTGGTGGTGGTGAGTGGTGGTGAGTAGTGGTGAGCATCGCATCGGAGAGAGGAGGGTGAGGATGTTGGTGGTGGTGAGTGGTGGTGAGTGGTCGTGAGCATCGCATGGGAGGGAGGAGGGGAGAGGCCGTACAACCCTGTGCTAACTGAGCAGCATCCAAAGGTTAACGTTGTGTTTGAGGAGGGATGCTGTCTCCCTCCCTCTCGCTGTTGACTCTCGCAATTGAAGCCAAGCGACCCGGTGCGGATACAATGTATTACTATTACTGCAGCAGGGGCAAAGATCCCCCGTGTAGCCTTCGCGGACTGTCGGGGGCAAGTGCTGTTTGACAGCGAGTAGCGAGTAGCACCTACGAAGGCCGGCACGGCACACGATGGGGGTCGCGTGGACAGCACCACGTCCGACCGCCTTTGTCTCCCCCGGTGGCGATGTTTTACGCACCGCACCAGGTACTCATTTGGGGCTGAGTCGACCTAGGGGGAGGTCCCAGGACCGTTTCGGGTAATCGTCACTTGTGTTGGCCGTGAGCGGAATTCAAACTCGGGTCCGCCGGGTTCGTAGCGCGATGTGCGAACACCACAACCGCTCCCACACACGCATAGCACACACCCATATATACACACACACATGCGTAGCAAAGGCAAATATCCCCTATATAGCCTTAACAGACTGTTGGGGCAAGTACTCTTAGCGAGTAGCAGCACCTATGAGGCCCGGCACGGTTCACAACACAGTTATTACTCAAATAAGTTTATACTTCTCATTAACTTTAACTATAATCAGGATGATGTATTCTATTCCTCAGATAAAACAAAACTAAACTCACTACTTTAATCACCAACACCGCTGTGCTTGCAACGTACGAAATATAGAATCGACGTTTTAGGCAATGAACCTGTTTCAGACGAAGACAAAGAGAGTGCAGACAGATTGACTGGTCGGTCTTTGCAGATTGCAGTAAAAATAACAAGCACATTGCCCTAATGATGATTCTTCTACACTGGTATACGTTTGGCCAATTCCATTATTGCCTAGCGTTTGTTGTTGTTAGTGGTCTCCGATGCGTTTCTGAGTTGTACCATGGTGCGAAACGTCGGGACAACCCATGCACGTGAGAGGTGGCAACTCTCTATCCCCGTATAGGTGGAGACAAGTGGCGATTAGACCACGCCTGGTGTAACTGCCTTCTCTTGGCGAGCTCTCCACGAGGGGATATCACTCGTGGTCCGTATTATTATTATTATTATCGGTTTTTGATATCACGATAACGCGAACGTTTAATGAATGATACATTACGGTATGCGCGTCACAGAGGATTCGTGACTTATCAAACTATGTACCGTTTAGAAAAAAAAAACCCGCTGAGGGTATACGCTCCATCATCCATAGAAACCAATAGAGATCCATAGAAACCCATAGAGGCCAGTGGAGATAAATGTAGCTTCTTAACATATTGCCGTACGCAAGAATAGAAGGGCGATGTAAACACACGCAGATTTATTATAAACGAAGCCACTTCAGGAATTTAAATGTAGCGATAAGGGCAATATAGCCCGGCATTGGAAGATAACAAGAGATTTGCATTGTGTGTGATTTGTACGTGATTAACACACGGCACACATGCCCCCCCTATAGCATTTAAAGGGACTGTTGGTGCAAGTGCTATTAGCGAGCGCCTATGAAGGTCGGCACGGCGCACGATGGGGAGTTAGGTGGCCAACACCACCCCCGACCGCCTTTGTCTCCCCAATGCTGATGTTACCACACGGCACCACGTTCTCATTTGAGGCTGAGTCGACCTAGGTGAGGCCCAGAACCGGTTCAGATATTCGTCTTTGATGTTGGCCGTCAACGGGAATTGAAGTCGGATCGCCGGGTTATTTATACAGTGCGCTAACCATTGCGCCACCGCTCTCTATAAATACACAAAGACAAAGACCCCCCCCCCATAGCCTTAACATATCACTAGGGCAAGTGCTGTTAGCGAGCACCGCAGTATGCGTGTATACGATACACACAAAGACAAATAACATTCCATTTCCTTCACGGCCATCGACCTGTCGGCCTTCCGAACCCGGTGGGAGCCTCAACAGCGATTGTACGAAAAATCCTGCACGAGATTTCGACTCCATTGGGCCTGATCAGCAGCGTGCGTGCTTTTTAACTTGCGTTGCGTTATCCATGTCATCAGTTCAAAGCGGTCTGCCCGTCTCGTTGGTTCTGGCCCCTTTGTATTGCACGGTAGGTCCTCGCTTAACGCGCGGTGTTCACACTTTAACGTGCCAACGCGGTTCTTCTGTTAGGGAACAAGTGCCGCCCGTTAAAACGCAGAACGTGCCACCCTTTATAATATGGAATGCACCCTTTATAACGCGGAGTGTTCCACCTGTTATAACACTGAACGTTCCGCGCATGTGGGAATAAAACCAGAGGACCCGGAGAAAACCCTACCACTCTACACCGTCAAAGGGACTTGCACGGGCACAGCCTTTCCCAGCCACACTCTATTCGAACAAAGTTTTGCTGGCTGGCTGCCAGGCTGGCTGGAGCGACGGACAGACCGAACCGGACCGCGCGGAGTTGGTCACGGCGTTCGACGGCAACGCCGCGGTCCTTTCCCCAAACCGCGAAGCCGCCGCCGCCGCCGAAGCATCTCGAGCGTCCACTCACCGTACTCGGGCCTGCGGGCCTGCAGGTGCGGCGGGCGGCCTGCATGGATGCCGTGGTGGAGCAGCGAGCCGCCCTCGAAGGGCCCCGGCGAGGACCACGCCGCCGCCGCCGCCACCTCGTGGCTCACGTAGGGCGAGTAGACGCCGTTGTACGCCCCGTTCAGCGAGATGCCCAGCGAGCCGCACGTGTACTGCTGCTGCTGCTGCTGGTGTTGGTGCTGCTGGTGGTGGTGGTGGTGCTGGTGGGGGTGGTGGTCTCTGCCGGCGGCCGACGCGGCCAGGGGGCTGCCCACGAAGGGCTCTCGAGTTCCCACGGCGCTGCCGGAGGCCGCCGTGTAGGAGAAGCGAGGCGCCAGACTCTGGTGCATCGGCACGGTCGAGTACGAGACGCCGGCCAGGCCGCCGCCGTCGCTTTCAGGAGCCCCGCCGGTCCCGCCGGACACAGACGACGAAGGGCTCCAGGCTGAATGGCCGCCACCGCCGCTACCGCCTCCTCCGCCACCCCCGCCGCCGTGTTGCGGTTGCGATGGCGGGTGGAGGTACGGCAGCGACGGCAGCATCTGCGTCACTCGGCTCGTCGGCACGAACACGGGGCCCTGCGGTGACGCCGCCGTCGCCGCCGCGGCCGCCGCGGCCGCGGCGGCCGCGGCCGCCGCGGCCGCGGTGCTGTGCATGAAGGGGCTGGCGTGGTGGTGGTGGTGGTGGTGCGAGTCGTGGTGAGCGTAGCCCTGCGAGCCGTTGCTGGGGGACATTGACAGGCTCTGGTACATGGTCGCGGGGGGAGGCCGAGAGGAGCCGGACGAGGGTGGCCTGCGTGTCTGGTTGGCGTGCGTGTGCGTGACTGCGTCGTAAGCGAAGCTACTCGCTAAGGGCACTTTGCCCCGGCAAGCCTGTGTAGGCTACACGGGGGATCTTTGTCTTTGTGCGTTTTTCTTTTTAAGTACGCGTGTGTGTCATAAAGTCCACCTAGCCGGGCACCAGCGCCGTGGTGACGTCACTGCCAACGGCTGCTTGCTGCTGTTGTTGCTGTTGCGGTTCAACGCACTTGGATGTGTTCTTCTGCGCAGCACTTGCCCCCAAAGTCTGTGAAGGCTATACGGGGTGATATTTGTCTGTGTGTGTCTTTGTCTATGTGTTTGTGTGTCTATGTCTGTGTGTGTGTCTGTGTGTGTGTCGTGTGTCTGTGTGTCTGTGTCTCCAGTCACTTCTGTCACAATTCCGCCTTCCTTTTGAAACTCTCTGATGTCACCTCAACTTGATGACAGCAATTATCTGCAAGCACAAATGGAAAGTATTCACCATCAAACGAGTACATCTGACTATCCACCCCGCATCTATATGTTTATATGTCATATATGCACACTGTGATGATAACAAGAACAGTAATTTACAGCTCTTCAGTCAAGCGACTTGCAAGATGACGAGTTCCTCACGTCCAATCCGACCATACTTCACCACGCTGGTCACTGCAGCCGTGGCCAAGGGATGTTGACCGCTCATCTAACTCGGTGCGCCGGGTTCGTAGCGCAGTGCGCTAACCACTGCGCCACCGCTCTACTGACACTGTGTGTGTGTCTATGTATTTAAGCAGCACGAAATTGTCAAATTAGCGAGCACCAATTAAGAGCCGATACGGCAAACGAGATGGTAGTGTGACGAGTGCCACGCCCGTCCGCCTTTGTCTCCCCTAATGACCGACGCTGCTAAAGCGTGCCAGGTACTCACTTAAGGCTGAGTCTACCTAGAGGTGGAACGTCCCGGGATGGGTTCAAATATTCGCCGCTGCCGCTGTGCACACCTGCGGTGCGATGCGTGGAGCGTCACCACAACGCTAACATTGATCACAACTCGCGTTTAGATTGCACGCAAACGTTCATCAGCAACGTTCCCTAGAAAACGACGAAGAAAAGCGGATCGCTCCCATTCCGTCAGCCTCCGTCTCGCTTCGCCTCGCGGACCCAAGAGCACAACGGGGCGACGATTGCGATGAGCAAATAGAAACTCTGGACCGGATTTCGACCTTGCGAGGCTCCATCAGCAGCAGAGTCCGTCTCGGCAAACAGATCGCGCCGATGATGATGGCCCAACGCAACGCGCATACCCATAATGCAACGCGGCGCATACCACGCCCGCACGCCTTTGTCTCCCTCGTGGGGATGCTTACGCTTCGCACTCATTTGAGGCTGAGTCGACCTAGGGGAAGACCCGGGGAGGGGTTCAGCGCGTCGCGCGAACAACTGCGCCACTGCTCCCCAGATGAGCCACAAAGACACAGATTCCCCGTATAGCCTGTAATAGACTGTTGGGGCAAGTGCTGTTAGCGAGCATCTATCAGGGCCGTTACGGCACACGAGGGGTTGGGTGGTCAACACCACGCCCGGCCGCCTTTGTCTCCCGTGTGACAATGTTTTTTTTGTCACTGCACCAGGTACTCATTTGAGGCTGAGTCGACCTAGGAGAGGCGCAGGACCGGTTCAGATAATCGTCGCTGGTGTTGGCCGTGAGCGGGAATCGATCCCGGGTGGCGCAGCGCGCTAAACGCTACACTACCGCTCCCCATCACTCGCTCCCACACACGCACACACACACAGGTAAATAAGTAAATAATGAACGGATATAATGAATAAACATTTGCTTTGCTCGGCAGAGTGAACGACGCCACTGTCTCCCTGTCTCGCTGTCTCACGCCCCCACCGTCTCCCACCCCACCACCATCACCCGCGCCCCTAATCTTACACGAGGCGACACCATTATCTCGGCTACAACACAAACAAACAATGGGAGCTCGCGTACTATAGAGTCGGGATTACGCCGTGTTCGCGACCGATGGGAGGGTTGGTGGATCTCACGCAGATAGGAGTCTCTCTCTCCCCGTGGTCGCGTGGATTTTTCTCCGGGTCCTTGGGGGTCCCCGCCCCCCCCCCCCTCCACATTCATAATGGAAATGCGTTGAGAGTATTTTGGCTGCTGCTATAAGTTCCCACGTGATGATAAGCCACTTTGCTTGGTTATCATTTGCGATGGCCTAGGTTGCTTCCGAAAAAGAGCTGCACTTCTCAGTGAAGCTTTACCTGGTGACATAAAAATAGTACATCGTAGTAAATGGTACTTGGGTCGTCCGGCCCAAATCGTTTTTTTTCCTCTCCGCTGGCAAAATCCTGAAAACACAACCTCCTCGTGGGCTGTCGGTCCTTAATAGATAACAGCACTTGCCCCAGCGGTCTATAAAAAAGGCTAAATGGTAGACCTTTGTGTTTGCGTTTACATACTATTTAAACGTTAAATATTTTACACTCGAGTGTGTGTTGAATCAGAACACTCGGAATATTATGCACTACCCTGATAAATATAATCACATTAAGAGTGAGTATTTGCTTCCGATAATGTTCGGAATATTGATACACCGGTTGGGATCAACATACTCCTTTAAAGATTTACTATCCTACTTACGAGTCCATTTATGTTATGTTGACCGTATTCTCATGAACACGCGCCACACACGTGTTCCCTCTTTATTGTGAAGTTAAAATTATTTACGTTCTCCGTTGTGTATTTTGTGTCGAACTGAGGATCCCCATAGCGTACAGACAGGAGGACCATTCACTGTAACTTTGGCAGCTCGCCTGCTGATGAGACACTGAGTGTCGAAACGGTTCCAGGGTTTATGCTAGCGTTGAACCGTGGTTCAGGCGAGTCGATCTCGGGAAGGACCGGTTCAAATAATCGTTTGCCATGAGCGGGAATCGAACTCGGGTCGACCGGTTCGTAGCGCATCGCGCTAACCGCTACACTGCCGCGCCCCGCACACACGTACCAACACACGCACACACATATATGTATACACACACACACACGCATGTTTGACCTTTCCTACTAAGGCCAGTCGACCAAAACGTCAATAACAATCTTTACTCTGATTGACAGTACGTGAATACATAAAACTGGTATATGTTTTAATTTGGGGAGCTGGTTGCCATTTGCTGCACTTACGTGACCCTACCAAGTTAAACCGAGTTTGATTCCCGACCACGGCTAACGTCAGTGGCGAGCTCATAACAGCTGTTACGGGATACTGGACACAATCACTCAACCCGAATTGGGCAAAACGTGGTGAAGTATGGTCAAGCAACCCCCCACCCCCCGGGCGAGAGCGACAGTGTTGGAAAATTTCGCTTTCATTCAGCAGCGGATCGAAAGACGACTTGAACAATCAGCTCAAACATCCGGTGAGTTAACTTACATATCTAAATACTGCGTGGACCTGAAGCCTTAATTCGCAATCACCCCCGTTGTTGATAATCGTGCGAAGTCTACTTTTCATGGTTGCGATTATGATTGTACGATTATAATTGTAATCGTAAGTATAATATTATGTGGCTGTATGAGCATATGGTCGGAAATGCGTTCATCCGACAATGCGGATGCTTTTAAGTTTCGTCCGTGTATTCTATTTAGCTTCTCAATCTCTCTTGGCCTTTCTTGATTCGTACAAGGCTCCTTGAGACATTAGTGGAAGGCATCTGACAAATACATGTAAATTAGTCAAATTAATAATCGAAATTACGATCATATTATTATTCTCCTCAATAGTCGTAATCGTACGATTATGATAATATTCGTAATCACGAACATTAGACTTTTTTGCACTTACATTAGACTCCGCACGAGTATAAATGTAATCGTAATCACGTTTGTAACAATGTAGCACAATCAAAGTTCGTAAGCTGGGTTCGCACTGGCAAAGGCTGCCGTCACTTCTCTAGGCTTTGTAATTCGCGACTTTAAGTTGAGTTGGCACCAACTTTAATTGCAGAATCAAAGTGTAAAACGTAACATTGTGGTTATGCACCGCGAAGATCGTACAGATATTAATGGTTTGCACATTTTTTAATATATATTTTTACCTATATAAAATCCACAACAATCATGTGTAGTGTATTTATATACACACACACGTCCGTCGCATATCTCATGTCCTGCACAATAACACGAAAAGGTATGTGACTAAGCACTCGTAAACTGACCGACAACACCTTCACATATATAGATAGAGGACCGCGGAGCTTGGAGAATTGTTGGTAGCGCCCACGTGTGCTTCCTTCTCTCGGTGATCGTGAGTGATTCAACTTGGATGAAGGACGATGCCGCTGTTTCCAATCCCTTCCTTAACTTCCCTGCGACATGAGGACGCCACTGAAGCTATGCACTTGTAAATCTCGATTGAAAAGAATTTACTTCGAGCTGATTTTTGTGTTTAGTGTTTGTTGTTCTTCGCAAGCAACCTCCGATTAGCACGGTTGGCTACGCACGGTGCGAAAGAAGTTCAACGTGCCTACATAAGAATGTATAACAACTCCGTATTCTATGCGTAGCGCTCTATTCGCACGAGGCATCAACGCGCGTTACATGGAATCTTGCGTTACGGAGGAAGCCCTGCTGTAGAGGCAAGTGAGTTTTAAGACACGGTGGATAGGACATGTTAACTACCTCGTCTGGTACACAGGAGGTCGTCGGTTCGATTCCCGACCCTGACGCCTGCTGCTGTATATTTGGAGTTTGCGTGTCTCTCTCTCCCCGTAGTCGCGTGGATTTTTCTCCGGGTCCTCCGGTTTTTCCCTCCACATTTAGAAAAACACGTTTTGAGTATTTGGCTGCTGTAAATTTTCACGTGATAAGCCACTTCGTTGAGCTATCAATTGTGTCCAGCTTCTGACAAAGAGCTACATAGCTCAGCGGGGCTTACCTTGTAAAATAACAAACATTGTACAGGATTTTGATTTAAAGCTTTCGTGACTGCAGGGATTCATATTCTTGGTTCTTTCGGTAAAGCCACGTAGAAGGGAAACAATAAAATAATAAAAATATAAAACAATAAAATTCTCACGACGTTTCGACTGCAACACAAGCAGCCATCATCAGGTGTGAAAACCACAGCAAGCTGTAGTTAACATCTCCTATCCAGCAAGCTGTTTTCACACCTGATGATGATTGCTTGTGTTGCAGTCGAAACGTCGTGAGAATTTTATTGTTTTATATTTTTATTATTTTATTGTTTCCCTTATACGTGACTTTATCGAAAGAACCAAGAATATTGTACAGGATAGTTAAACGTGTAACAGACTCAGATTCCACAACACAGCTTAAAAGCCGTGATCTGAACGTGGCTCTCTCACTCCAGCGCTGTCCTACCAGACAGTCTCGCCCCCTTCACCTGATGAAGGCCGCTTGTGTTGTGGCCGAAACGTCGTGAGAATATTATTGTGTTATTTCATTTTATCAATTTATTATTTTATTCTCATTCTACGTGACTTTACCGAAAGAACCAAAGAAGACAGTTATTATAATTGCATAACGTCCCACCAGACTTGCAGGTACAATATATTAACGAAACAAAAAACCCGCAAATCTTTTGCAATTATACATTGGACAAAGTATACTTGCAAAATACGATAATGAATATACGTATACATCTAATTTCACTGCATCTCGAATATATTCACGAGGGTTTTAAATAAGCAAATATAAAGCGAATCAATAATATTAATAATGTACAGCCCTTGGTCAGTGCACTGCTAGATGAAGGCTTCCGTACGCCGTGTGTGTGTACGCGCATATTGTATGAGGAGCGGTCGTGTAGTGGTTAGCGCGCTGCGCTATGAACCCCGCGACCTGAGTTCGATTCCCGCTCGCGGCCAACATCGGTGACGATTATCTGGACCAGTCCAGGGCCTCTCCTAGGTCGACTCAGCCTTAAATGAGTAACTGGTGCTATGTTTAAAACATCGTCACGAGGGAGACAGAAGCGGCCGTGCGTGGTGTTGGCCACCCACCCCCTCGTGTACCGTGCCGACCTTCATTGGTTGCTACTCGCTAACAGCACTTGCCCCAACAGTCTGTTGAAGACTACACGCGGGAATCTTTGTTGTTGCACGCGAATATTAATGTGCGTTGGTACTCGTCATCAATGGGTGATTGCGAGCGGCACTTGCCCCAACAGTCCACAGAGCTGCACGATTCCACATTCGATATCGCGCGATGTTGCAGCATTCACGAAATGTATTTCACGCATGATTTTGTATCGTTGTTGTTGTTAATGACAGATTGTAGGGATACCGGTAAACTCATAATTTTGTATCGTTGTTGTTATTGACAGATTGTAGGGATACCGGTAAACTCATGATTTTGTATCGTTGTTGTTGTTGACAGATTGTAGGGATAACGGTAAACTGATGATTTTGTATCGTTGTTGTTGTTGTTATTGACAGATTGTAGGGATAACGGTAAACTCATGATTTTGTATCGTTGTTGTTGTTATTGACAGATTGTAGGGATACCGGTAAACTCATGATTTTGTATCGTTGTTGTTGTTGTTATTGACAGATTGTAGGGATAACGGTAAACTCATGATTTTGTATCGTTGTTGTTGTTGTTATTGACAGATTGTAGGGATAACGGTAAACTCATTATTTTGGCGATGCTGTTTCTGCTGCGTGGGCCAGTGGTACACAACCATAGTCAATAAAAAAAGACAAAATCCATACAACAGTCGACGTTTCAGGGCAATAACCCCTTCTGCTATAGAATAAAAAGGGCCATCGCCTATCGTAAAAAAAACGCAAACAATTCTTGGAATAACAATCACCTAGATGTGATTCACCGGTTGATTAAATGTTCTACCGGTTTTCCAACCCCGAATTGTTTATCTGTAGCGGCTACTCGTGGTGTCGTGGGCCCGTGATTAATGCGCGGTTTCTACAACAGATGTCTGTTTGGATACAACCGGTGACAGCTAGAGTTCCGCCTTCAATCTATACGCTCTGAAAAAGGGGCATTGCCCGAAACGTCGCCGATTATATTGGTTCCTCTATAGGGGGAAGAGTGTTGTTGTTGTGACCTGTGGTGTGTTGAGTGAGTGGGTGAGTTCGTTGTTGTGATCAGCAGTGTGGTGAGTGGGTGGGTGAGTTCGTTGTTGTGACCTGCGGTGTGGTGAGTGGGTGGGTGAGTGAGCGGGTGAGTGGGTTCAGTGTTGTTGTGTACTGCAGTGTTGTAGTGGTGGTTGAACGCAGTGTATAATTCATAAACACATTATAGTCGCGACAAATTCTACGGGGCGAGCACGTGTTTGGATCTAGGGTGTACATCTGTATTCGTCTAATCGATTTTCCAAAAGCAACTTATATTCGAATCAACTGGTGATTATTTATGTAAATAAGTAGAATGACTTCGAAACACGCACAGTCCCGCACACCTAACCCACCCACACCTCACCCACACACACCTAACGCACACATAGTCCAGCACACCTAACCCACACACACACACACGAATACCTAACCCACGGACACCTAACCCAAGCACACGCCTAACGCACGCACAGTCTCCCACACAGTCTCACACACCTACAAGCCCCACACACACCCAATCAACAACTAACGCATACGTACACACGATTCCCCGCGCGTAGCCTTGTGGCACACAGGTACACGCGCGAGACACCCACGTACACACACGAACAAAAAACTGAAAAAAAACCCCATCCCGCGTGCAGCCTTCAACAGACTGCTGGGGGAAAGTGTCCGAGGTTCGTGTTGATGAAGGCCGGCATCGGTACAGCCCTTGTGGCGAGGCCATATATAGTGGCGATGCCACAGGGGTTGTGGTGCAGCGGGTAGCGCTACGCTGCGCTACGAACACGGCGACCCGAGTTCGATTCCCGCTTAACGGCCAACACCACCAGTGACGTTTTTATCTGAACCCTCCCTGGGCCTCCCCCTAGGTCGACTCGGCCTCGAAAGAGTACCTGGTGCCGTGTGTAAAACATCGCCACTAGGGGAGACAAAGGCGGCCGGGCGTGGTGCTGGCCAGCCACCCGCTCGTACGCCGTGCCGGCCTTCAGTCTGTTACAGGCTACACGGGGGGGGGGGGGGGGGGGCTTCTTTGTCTCTGGTGTGGCCAGCACCACGCTCGGTCAGCCGTGCGCGCTCCATGCAGTAACCACTATCCAGGCTCAACCCTTGCTTAGCTTCCGCGCTCCTAAGGGTAACGGGGGGGGGGGGGGGGGCGAGGTGCGGCGTTGTGAGTAATTCTATTCAGCGGAGAGTGAACGCCGTGGTGTTTTATGGCAGATTCCAAAGTCTTACGCCAGTGGATTTGTATGCAGGCTAGGTACCACGCACCAGCTGTCATCCAAACAAATGCAAAGCTCCCCCGCGTGGCCTTCTATACTGTGGCGGGGCAAGGGCTGTTAGCGAGCACCTACCTATACAGGTACTGTATTCATACGGGTGATGGATGTGTGCCTCTGTGTTTGTACGTGCGTGTGATCTGGGGAGCGGTGGCACGGTGGTTAGCGCATTGCGCTACAAACCCGGTGACCCGAACTTGGCTTCGCGCTCACGGCCAATATAGTAACAGTGATGATCTTAACCGGTCCTGGGCCTCCCCTAGGCCGAATCAACAGCAAAATGCGTAAACATCACCACGAGGGAGACAAAAACGGCCGGGCTCAATTGCTGGCCACCCACCTCCTCGTGTGCCGTGCCTGCCTTCATAGGAGCTCACTAACAGTGCTTGCCCCAACAGTCTGTTAAAGCTTCACGGGGGGTCTGACACGCGGCTATCTAAGTTCGATTACCTGGCCACGGATATAACGATATCCGAGCATGGTAATACTTCCCCCTAGATCGACTCGGCCTTCAGTGAGTACTCGGCACGGCGTGTGAACAGAAGCACTTGGGGGGAGACATAGGCGACCTAGTAGGTGCTCGCTGATAGCCGGTCATCTTATTCGGCTATATACGCATCATATAGGCAGGCGTATTGTGCGCTCATTTGCATTGCGCTACCTATATCGTATAAACATGCAATAGTCGACGTTTCGCGCAATGACCTATAGAGTTCAAGATCTGAAATGTATACGCTGTGTAATGTTAAATGTACAAACACGCAAATATAGACATAGGTATACGTCTCACGCAGCAGACACAAGAATACACGCGTGTACACACACTGCACACACATGCAAAAACACACACACGCGTACACAAACACACACTCATACACTACTGCACACACACACATTACAAAGACACACACGAACGTAGGCAGCAGCACACACAAAGGCACACGCACACATACAAATACCAGGGGCGGAAACAACTATACATATATACAAGTAAATACATCGATGGACGTGTGGAGACATACGTGTACACACGCACACATGCATCACGCCTACACACACAATTACACTGATGCAGTACATACACACACCGTCCAGCTCACGAACGTACATACACAGCACATAAATGTATATTGGCAAAACACGCAACATTTACGAAGACATATACACAAACATATAAATAGACATATAAACACATGTGTGTATATATATAAACACATGGAAATACACAACAAAGACAAAATCCCCCGTATAGCCTTAGCAGACAGTTGGGGCAAGTGCTGTTAGCGAGCACCGATGAAGCCAGGAACGGCACACGAGGGGGTGGGTGGCCGGCACCACGCCCGGGCCGCCTTTGTCTCCCCAGCGACGATGTTTACACACCGCACCAGGTACTCTTTTGAGGCCGAGTCGACCTAGGGGAGAGCCCAGGACCGGTCCAAATAATCGTCACGCTGCTGTTGGCCGCGAGCGAGATTCGAACTCGGGTCGCCGGCTTCGTAGCGCAGCGTAGCGCTAAAGCGCCGACACCACCAGCAGTGGCACGGACGAGGCAGCACGCGCTCGTTCCTTACCTCGCGCTGCTGTGGTCCACGCTGGGTCGAGCAGAGAGAGAAGACGGGGAGAGAGAAAGAGAGAGGAGAGAGAGAGAGAGGTGAGAGGCCGGGGAGGGGAGGGGAGACGCGAGACACGGGTGGGAGGAATCCTCTGGTCCCGAGGCGAGAGTGAGTTCAGTTGCACCACCACCCCGCGCTTTTGGGTGAACTTTGGGTCTGGATACAATCACGTGACAGCCCGCCCTCTCCTCCACCCTCAGCCGCTCCTCCTCCTCCTGCTCGGCCATGCACTCGCGTCTCCTCCTCCTACTCCATACCCCTCCTCCTGCATCTCCTCGCGTTTCCTACGGCACCACCACCTCATCACGTCTCCTCCTCGTGTCTGATCCTTCACCGCCACCTCCTCAAGCCTCCCCTTTCTCCCTCCTCCTCCTCCTGCTCCCTCCTACCCCACCACCTTCTCCTATTCCTCTCGTCGTCTCCTCATCAGACCTCCTCCTCCTCCTCCACAGCTCGACCAGCAACTCTGCACCATCATCATCCATCAACCACCACCAACCACCACCACCAGCCTTTCTCCGTCACCATGTTCGATCATCGCCAACATCACCATGACGATCATCGTCAACATCATCATCACCATGACGATCATCGTCAACATCATCATCACCATGCACGGACATAAAATGCTCTACATATGGAAAGCCCGGCGAGATACGTGCGTTTGTGTTCATGTACCTAGCCTGGCACGAAGCACAGCGGTGACGTCGCCGTCGCATAATGGAGATGGTCGGGCTGCTGTGGCTGTTGTTCGTGTTGCGTGTGTGCACGTGGTAATAGGTGCTCGCTAACAGCACTTGCTCTAAGAGGTATGTTAAAGGCTATACAGGACAGCTTTGTATTTGTCTCGTCTGTGAGTGTGCACCGAACGTGGGCTGCGTTTGGCGGGGAACGGTGGCGCAATGGTTAGCGCACTCAGCTACGACCCCGGGCGACCCGCGATCTGAACCAGTGTTGGGCCTCCCCTAGGTCGACTCGGCCTTAAACGAGTAACTGGTGCGGTGTGCAAACATCGGCACTGGAGAGACAAAGGCGGACGGGCATGGTGTTTTTAACCAATCTACCCCCTTATGTGCCCTATGCCGGCATATTTTGTGTTTAACACGTAGGCGTGTGTGTGTGTATTTGTATGTTTGTGTGTGTGTATATATGTATTTCAATCGTAAGTTCTGAAATCCAAAACTAATATTGAGCATTGCTTTTTACCAGATATACATCATTCATGTCATAACATTCTTAGCCAAAACAACCATGTACCAACACACTTCATACGTTAGCAATACCCTAAAATAGCTGTACACTTATTACAGTGAGAGGCAGTGGTAGCGTGCCGAGTTCAATCTCCGGCGACGGCTACCAACAGTGGCGAGTGATAATCTGAAGCTGTCCCGGGATTCATCTAGGTCGACTCAGCCTTAAATTAGTACCTGAGTCTTCTTTTCTCTCGCTCTCTCCACCAATGTAATCACTACACGGCGCTTATACCACGCCTCTTACGTCTTGGAAAAAAATGCGACATCATTCTCAAGACGCTCCACATCGTAGGCAGAGAGACCCTCCCCTTTCCCCCGTATTAACCAGACTGGGGAAGTATGGTCAAACAGCTCTCCCCCTCTAATATCCCATGATGGCCGGCACGGCGTGGATGATAGAGCCGTAAATTGTTTAAAAAAAAAACTATGGTTATGTTGATTGTTACACATGGTGGTTATGTTAATAATATAATTGTACCCACACACACACATAGAATATTACTACGAAGAGAACACACACTCAACTAACGCAACATTTAGGAGCGTATATCTACCAGCGTATACCTCGGGAGACAATTCGTCCGCTGAACTGCTGTGCCTACTTTTATTGTCCACGACTGCTCGGGAGGGGTTTGCGTCAAGCGAGGACCTTCCCGATATCTAACAGAGCAAGAGGACCCCTTGGACTGTGAACTACTCTGCTAGTTCCACCAATAATTTCTTCTGGCAGTCAGGCAACCCGACACTGCTGATGAAACGCCGAATGAGTTTTTGTTGTGTGTGTTTAGTGTGGACAATGGCACTTGAACGGAGAGAGGAGTCACTGCATCGCGGGCTGAAACTAAAACTAAACTTTGTTTTTATTTTACCAGGTTAAAGCCCCACTGAGCTGCGTAGCTATTTTTTCAGAAGCGACCCTGGATGTCACACACGATAGCTCAACGAAGTGGATTGTCACGTGGTAATTTATATCGGCCAAACACTCTAAACGCACCTTGATTATAAATGTGGAGGGATAAACTGGAGAACCCGCGGAAAATTCCTTCCGATATTAGGAAGCGACTGGAGCTGTGAACTTTTAAATCCAAATCGATGAACTAATTTCTTTATAACTGCTTTTTGTGTTTAGCGTCGTCCTTCCCCGCACCTCCGATTCGCACGATTGGCTACGTACGGTGCGAAAGAAGTTCAAGATACCGGTACATACGCGCATGTCGAAACCGGCCCAGAGCTTCTGCTCCCTGTTGTACCAATGCCGTTGATAAGATCTCAACTCATCATTTTATATTCCTAGAAGATGCACTGGCAGAAGGCTGCGTGACTGCTGATGGAATGTGTGTGTACAAAAAAAAATAACCCCCGTATACTTTTATATTGTGAAGAGACAAATATTGTAAAGCGAGGCGTCTAGCCTGCCTAATTATCTATTGCTTAATTAATTCACAGCCCCGATTCGCACGGCCGGCTACCCGCGTAAGGTGCGAAAGAAGTTGAACAAACTGAGTGGCGAGCTGTGGGCATACGCGCCACAACAGAACAGGGAAATGATTAACCGACTTGTCGCACCAATCCCGTACCCCCCCTCCTCCTCCCCATACATAGGACCCCCCCCCTGCCCACTCCACTCCCCCGAGCAAGCCCCCCACCGTGTTAGAGCCGCAACTGCCCTTGTCAGCCTCCAGGATTAGCTGGTAGTTGGACCTCAGTCCCAGGATGGCTGTCGTGTAAAGATTGTGGCCGGCGCCAGATTTATGCTGCTGCTGATGATGATGCTGCTGCTTATGATGACGATAATGATGCTGCTTATGATGATAATGCCGCTGCTGCTGATGATAATGATGCTGCTGATGATGCTGCTGATGATGATGCTGCGTATGATGATAATGATGCTGCTGCTGCTTATGATGATGATGCCGCTGCTGATGATGATTATACTGCTGATGATGATCCTGTTGCTGCTGCTGATGATGATACTGCTGCTGATGATGATGCTGATGATATTCCGATCTAGAGGTATGCGTTTTGCTGAGTGTGGATGATTGTGCTGTGTGTTAATCGTGCGACGATGATGATAATGATCCTGATTATGAAATTTAGACCATTAAGCGTGTTGCTGAGTGTAGATGATTGTGCTACGCGTGTTAACCGCGGGGCAATGATGCTGATTGTGTTCCTGATGCTGCTGCTATTGCTGCTGTTGATGATGATGATGATAATAATGCATCTGTAAAAAGCATTGTCATATTGTACCCATGTAATTGAAATGTGATGATAATTCAGAAAAGAATAATCAAATCTATTGAAACGTTGACGATTTAATGTACCTTTATCTAGATATTATTTGTATATACGTATATGTATTCCTAATGATTTAGCTTTAATTTAACCCGCATGAAACATTTCACAAATGTTACAAAATAAATAAAATCCAACACGTTTATTAATAGCACTGTAGTCTTAAAGGGTAAAAAATACAAATATACAGTAGGCGACGTTTCGAGTTATTCCCCTTCTTGAGAGTTACGTTCTTAGTGCTTCGTGTGTCACTCGCGACACAGCATCCCACGGGAACTCGCTACAAAATGTTACTCGCGTCTTATAATAAGGACAAAGGTCCCCCGTGTAGCCTTGAGCAGACTGTTGGGGCAAGTGCTGTTGGTAGCCAGTGAAGGCCGAAACGCCACACGAGGGGGTGGGTGGCCAGCAGCACGTCCGGTACCTTCTTACACAAGCAGTATTTATATACACATTACATATATTTAACTTGACGAATGTTATATATATACATATAATATTTAAAAATGTACTATTTGCATAATGTTGTGTACATTTACTTTTTGAGTACGTTTATATATTCACATGGTTCATTCAAATAAATAATATTTCCATAAACTATTATACATATTTCCTTCCCCTTTATACATTTTTCTTCGACGTATGGTGACAGGCACATTCATATTGTAATACAAAAAAGAAAACAATTACCCAAAATAATTGCGATCTATGTAGTTTCCAGTGTGCCAATTTTCTAGTTCGTGAGCTCTGAACGTGGAAACGAAGTTCAACTCTCCTTGGCAGCTGTGCAGTGCTGTGTGTGGGTGATTCAAATTTACGATGGTGGTGGATACGACTCAAGGATGTAGAGAAACCAGAATAAAAAAGACTGCACCTACGGGGACGTATTCGCAGGCGCCACATTAATCAGACACAATTATAAATAAACAAACGAGCAAGATTATTATTATTATCGCCGTATTAAAACGTAGTTCATTAGCCTATAGGCTTTCTCCAGAAAAATAGTATCCAGCAAACATTACTTTTATCAACACCATGACTACACAGACAAACATGCAACACCAGGCGACAGCCAGATTTGTGGCGACGTCCACCAGAGGAGTGCCACAGTTCGTCGTAACTACTGGCGAAACGTCGGACACTCAGATTGTCAATGTTGTGGGTGGGCTCTTCAGCACACCGGAGTGCTGGACTAGTAACGAATTGTCACGTTCTGTTTACGTGACAACCCTTACTAATTGGCACTGTGTCGGGTGGTGGCGGGTTTAATGACACATTTATTTCTGTACGCGATCTAATCCCAAAAAAACCCTATATTATGGATCTATCAGCGTTGCTTGTCCAACACAAGTAATAGCAACTCTGGACCGGTTTCGACTAACCTGGCGATTATCTGAACCGGTCTTATCCTCCCCCCTAGGTCGATTCAGCCTCAAATAAGTACCTGGTGCGGTGTGTAAACACCGCTACTGGGGAGACAAAGGCGGCCGGGCGTGGTGCTGGCCACCCACCCGCTCGTATACCGTGCCGGCCTTCATAGGTGCTACAGCACTTGTCCCAGAAAAGTACATTAAGGCGATACGTTGGATCTTTGTCTTTGTACGGTAATATTCCTAGCTAACAGCCCTTGCTCTGTTAAGGCTATACGGCTGATCTTTATCCTTGTACGGCCGTATAAACGTATGTGTTTACAAATGTCTCTGTGTGAATGTGAATATATACAGTATATACCTTAAATACACGTTGCTCTGTTTCACGCACAGGCCTTGAAGGCAGCAACAAACAACACTCTTACAAGTTGTAATATATGAGATCACACGTATGTATTGAACTTCTTTCGCACCGTACGTAGCTTAACCGTGCTATTCGAAGGTGCGGGACATTTTTTGAACCGGGAAATTTTTGTTAATTTTTTTTACGAGGTTGGACATTGAGACGATCAGGATGATGGCGATGATGGGAGGAGGAGGGAATTCCGAAGCGGAGCAGTGCGAGGGAAAAAGTTTGTTTGGATGTGCGTGTGTATATATATTTTTTTATATACCTGGTGGGGTGTGTTAACAAAGGCGGCCGGGCGTGGTGCTGGCCACCCACCCCCTCGTGTACCGTTCCGGTCTTCGCAGGTGCTACTCGCTAACAGCACTTGCCCCAAAAAGCATGTTCTAGGCTACATGGGGGATCTTTGTCTTTTGCTGTACGTGCCCGTATCGTGGAGCTGTGGTGTAGTGGTTAGCGCACTGCGCAGCGAAGACCGGCGACCCGAGTTCAACTCACGCTCACTGACTGGATGTGCCGCGTGTAAGCTTCGGCATTGGGGAGAGACAAAGGCGGCCGCGTGTGGGGTGCCGGGCCACCCACCACCGCCTTGTGTACCGTGACGTCCTTCACAGGTGCTCGTCTTGTGCTTGGTTTGGCGTCCGACGCCCCACACATCCGATTAGCACGGTTGGCTACGCACGGTGCGAAAGAAGTTCAACATGCACACACACACACTCGCTATCTGTGTCTTTGTTTTGGTATGAAACCACGGCGCCACCGCTCCGCGCATTTACTGACATACACATACAAAGAGCCCCCGTGTAGCCTTAACAGGCTTTTCGGGCAAGTGTTGTTAGCGAGCAGCACCTATGAAGGCCAGCACGCAAAACGAGGGGGTAGGTGGCCAGCACCACAAACATACACACACATACACACACATACACAAACATATACACACATATACACACAAACATACACATACACACACATACATGCAACATATGTGTCAGTACTTACATGATGATGGCGCGGTTTTGTTGCGCATTCAGCAGCGTAGCAGAGCGGAACAGCGAGTCCTCGTTTAACACGGTAGATGCGTTCCTGAAAAGTGCCGCGTTACGGGAAAAAAAAAAAAACGCATTCAGCGGAAGCAATTTCCCCACAAATAATGCTGCGACGACGACGGTGCAGTTCGTCGAGATTCGATGGACTACCACAACGCACATGCGGTGAGGTGGCGGTGCAAATAACTGAGGGGACCCCGTCACGTTACACTATCACTCCACGTGCTGCATCACTGCACCGCTCAGCCGCACAGCGCAAGAAAGTAGTTCGTCGTCGACTGCTCAGAAATTTCGCTATAACGGGCGAGTTCCGCGTTATAACGGGGTCTGCGTTCTGAGTAATATCGGGATGCGGGTTCTTCGTTGTGCGAAAGCCGCTTCCCTAATCGAAGAACCGCGTTATAGCGAACACGCGTTATAGTGTGAACAGCACGCATCGAGGCGAGGATTTTCCGTCATCCTCGTGGCATTTCCGCGAAGAATTACCACGGCATATTCGTGCGTGCGTGGAGGCGGAGAGTGTGAGCAGGGGAGAGACGTGGAGATGTTGTGAGGATTTCAACCGTTAAGTTTCACGCACGTGTTCGTTGGCATATATATGTGTGTGTGTTGCAGAGAGACAGAGAGAGCTAGAGAGGGGGGAGAGCGAATGGAGGAGAGAGCGAGAGGGGGAGGGAGCGGAGTAGAGATAACGAGAGAGTGGGGGGATTGAGGAAAGGGAGAGAGCAAGAGAAGGGATTTGAACGGTGAATTTTCACGGACATTGTCTACGTTACATATATACAGATGTACGTGTGTGTAATGGGGAGCGGTAGTGTAGCGGTGAGCGCGCTACGCTACGAACCTGCCGACCCGGGTTCGATTCCAGCTCAACGGCCAACGCCAGTGACCATTATTTGAACCGGTCCTGGGCCTCCCCTAGGTCGACTCAGCCTCAAATAAGTACCTGGTGCCGTGTGTAAACATCGCCACTGGGAAGACAAAGTCAGTCGGGCGTGGTGTTGGCCACCCGCTCGTGTGTCGTGCCGGCCTTGATAGGTGCTCGCTAGCAACACCTGGCCCAACAGCCTGTTCAGGCTATAAGAGGGATCTTTGTCTTTGTAGAGAGCGAGCGCATTTAGTGATGGAGGGGAGATGGGGAGGGGAGATGGGGGGGGGGGGGGCATATGAGGGGGGGATATGGGGAGGGGGGGGTGAACGAGAGAGAGGAAGAGCGAGATAGGGGAGCGTAATATGGGATATGAACTGTCACGTTTCACGAACATGGTGTACTACACATTATTATTATTATTATTATGTATGTGTAGAGACAGATGGAGAGAGAGCGCGTTAGAGAGAGAGGTAGAATGCGAGGAGAGGGGGGGGGGGGGTAGAGACAGGGGGAGGTGGGAAGAGCTCTCGTTGTCGCGAACCTCGTTAATCTGGAGAATGTTATTGGCACCCGCGCGTCTCGCTGACCGCTGCCACTGCGTGATGGATGAGAGAGAGGGGAGCGGCAGGGAGGGAGCGGGGGGGGGGAGGCGCGAGTGGAGCCTCTGCGTCCCGTCACCAGCGCGGCGACGAGGTGACGGGCACGCGAGGAGAGAGAACGAGAGAGTGGGGGGCAGAGAGTGAAGAGAGAGAGAGAGAGTGTGAGTGTGTGAAGAGTGGGACGAGAGAGAGGGAGAGAGAGATCGGAGAACGAGGGATGCAGACTTTAGACTTTTAAACAACTTTTATTGCCGCCAGCAGCAAAAGCACTGGAGGCGATTTCGATATGAAATACACAAAGTCACCAGCAACACAAATTAAAGTAAACGCTACAAATCCACGCGACCGGTTCCGGTATTGAGTGTCTCATCCACAGGGCCAGGCCGTTTTGAGAGAAATGGATTCAGAGACAGAGAGGATGGATGTTGGGAGAGTGTGGAGAGAGGGTATGCACGTATGTATGTTGAACTTCTTTCTAACCGTACGTAGCCATCCGTGCAAATCCGAGGTGCGGATTTGCACGGTTGGCTACCGCCGCCACCACCACCACCACCGCCGCCACCACCACCACTACCACCGCCACCACCATCACTGCCACCACCACCACTACCACTGCCACCACCACTACCACTACCACCGCCGCCACCACCGCCGCCACCACCGCCATCACCACCACCACCACCATCACCACCACCACCGCCGCCACCACCACCACTACCACCACCGCCACCACCGACACCACCACCACCGCTGCCACCACCACCATCACCACCACCACCACCGCCACCACCGACACCACCACCACCACCACTACCACCACCGCCACCACTGCCACCACCACCACTACCACCACCACCGCCGCCACCGACACCACCACCACCGCTGCTGTCCGCGCGGCCGTTTTGGCGAAAGCCAGATTTATATCTTAATACGCATCGTCAGGGTGCCACGGTGGCTAGGAGATGTTAACTATCTCGCCTGCTATACAGGAGGTCGTGGGTTCGATCCCAACCCTGAAGCCTGTTGCATATTTGGACTTTTCGTGTTTCTTTCCCCGTGGTCGCGTGGATTTTTCTCCGGGTCCTTCGGTTTTTCCCTCCACATTTACAATCAACACGCGTTTAGAGTCTTTGACTGCTGCTACATTTCCACACGTGAGCTATCATTTGTGATGACCAGGTCGCTTCTGACAACGAGCTACATAGCTCAGTGGGCCTTACTTGGTAAAATACAAGCTATATATTTCTTAGTTTATGAAGGGAGGCGGCGGTAGCTATGATGACGATGATCGTGCTGATGGTGCTAGTGGGAGGCGTGATGATGACGATGATCATGTTGATGGTGCTAGTGGGAGTAGTGATGACGATGATCGTGCTGATGGTGCTAGTGGGAGTAGTGATGACGATGCTCGTGTTGATGGTGCTAGTGGGAGTAGTGATGACGATGATCGTGCCGAAGATCTAATCGGCCCTAGGCCTTCCCTAGGTCGACTCAGCCTCGAATGAGTACCTGGTGCGGTGAGTAAATATCTCCACTGGGGGAAACAAAGGCGGTCGGGCGTGGTGCTGGCCACCCATCCCCCGTCGTGTAACCGTGCCGGCCTTCGTAGGCTGCTCGCTACTCGCTAACAGCACTTGCCCCGACAGTTTGTCGAGGCTATACGGGGCAGAGGGACGATCTTTGCCTTTGGTGGATGGAGAGCGTGGAGGGTTGATGCAGAGCGCTCGGCAGCGAGACGTGAGATGCCACAGGTCCACCGAGAAAGGGGAAAGTGCACGGGTGGAGAGAAGTGAGGGAGATTGATGACCCCTCACTGCCCCCCCCCCCACAGCCACCCACCACCCCCCCACCTCTGTTTGATGTGGGCGTCGCGGGGGAGGGGGTGGTGGTGGAGGTGGAGAGAAGGAGATTAGGAGTTAGGGATGGAGACGGATTCGCGTCAAGACAATGCCACCCCTGGCGAGGGAGGCTGGTGGTGGTGGTGGGGGCACTCCATAGGCGCCGGTGTGAGTTTAATTAAATCCCTAAACAAATGAGCAATTAGATAAACACGCTCATGAGTGCAGCAAAAAAATTGGCCCGGCGCTAAATAAGGTACGGAGAGACAAAGGGGGCGGGGGCAAGGGGTAGAACGGGTGCCGGAGAGAGAGACAGAGAGAGCAGATCGACTCCATCGCCGCCGCGAGGAGACGGAGCGATTGGATCGGTTCGCGCGCGAGGAGCGAGACGGATCCTCGTGGGGGATGGTAACGGCGTAGAGGAGGGGGGATGGCGACATCCATTGCGGAGACGGAACGATGAAATCAGCTCGCGTGCAACAAGCGGGATGGATCGTTGCGTCGCGACACCGCGAGCGATGGCGACGGCACGGGGAGGCCCTCATCCAGCAGTGGAGAGATCGTGTCTCATGATGATGAGGATTGGGGGAGATCATCCAGCAGTGGATAATCATGGCTAATCATGATGAGGATAGGGGGGAAGATAAACGAACAGCAGATAGATCGTGGCTAATCATGATGATGATCATGGTGCGACTTTCCTCTCGCAGCGGATAGACCGTGGCTCGCGATGGGGACCATGTAAGTACAGCACAACAAATACGAAGGGACACACGGAGGAGTTTGCCGTATCGATGGCGGGGTGCTCTTGCCAATAACATCTGGCAACGCAGCAGGATTTGTTTTAAACAGCCCTGAATCTGCTGATGAGACCCCGAAGGGCGAAACCTGACCGCACGCTTTGTTGGCTTAAGGGTTGCTGTAAACATCGTAAAAAAACGTCATCACCACTACCACCCATATCATAATAATACACTTTAATCACCGTGATTATTATCGCTGTGATGGCAAGCATGAATTATATTCCTTAAGAATCATCGTGATCATCATCATTGTTATCACCTTCATCATTGTTACCATCTTCATCATCTTCATCATCATTATATTCATCGTCATCATCACCGTCACCTATTTGTCTCCTCCCTCCTCGTCACCATCAACCAACAATGGAGCAAATCATTCACCTCGGAGTTGGCGGGGTGAGTCGGGAGCGGCGTCTCCCGCAGGCAAACACGAACCGTCTGGACCGGATTTGACCTCATTGGGTCTCATCAGCAGAGTCAGCCTTTCTACAAACGCTGATGCCGTGTTGCCAAATCCACAATCATAGATGTCATCGTCTGATGATGATACTGACGATGATACTGATGATACTGATGATGATTGTTACAATCAATGTCATTGGTGTTGGCCAAACAAACCCAACGCTCTTGAAAACGAGTCACCAGTCTCAGTGTGGCTTTCCAAGATACATAGAGAACTATTCTGGTGTTGATTACGACGATGAGGAATTGGCCAAACAATCCAGGCGGCAGGACCCTCAAAACCAAACAGTTTTGAGACTCAGTGAGGCTTTCCTGGATAGATCAAAAAGTTACACACATTTTTGATTCTATGTGTATATGCATTTGTATGTCATACTACTGCACACGCGGGGTGGGTGGCCAGCAGCACGCCCGGCTGTTGTTTGTTGTTCTAATTAGACATCGCACCAGGAAACTCATTTGAGACTGAGTCAAACTATGGGAGGCCCATGACCGGTTCAGACAATCGTCCCCCATGTTGGCCCGTGAGAGGGGAATCGATCTCGGTTTGCCGTGGTCGTGGCGCAGCTACCCTCTACACTCGCACAAACACAGAGAGAGAGCATCATACACATGCAGAAGAGGGTATAAGATAGCCTCCACCCCCACACACGCCCACGTGTGTGTGTACTACGTTGTGGGGAGCGGTAGTGTAGCGGTCAGCGCGTTGCGCTACGAACCCAGCGACCCAAGTTCGATTCCCGCTCACGGCCAACGCCAGTGACGACTATTTTAACCGGTCCTGGGCTTCCCCTAGGCCGACTCAGCCTCAAATTAGTACCTCGTGCGCGGTGTGTAAACATCGCCAATTGTGAGACAAAGGCGGCCGGGCGTGGTGCTGGCCACCCACCCACTCGCGTGCCGTTCCGGCCTTCATAGGCGCTGCTCGCTAACAGCACTTGCCCACCAACGGTCTGTGAAGGTTACACGGGCGATCTTTGTCCGTCTTGTTGCAACTACGTCCGCGCATGCTTTGACAGAGCGAACTAATTTCGCGATAAGGACCCCCGGAACTTCAGACGCGGAGCGCGCCGAGGGAAGTGGATCCGGAGATCGCAGGCGGCGCTTGATACGCCAGCCCCGTCCGACGCCAGCCATCGTCGTCTGTGTAAATACTCCTTCAGAAATGTTGGCCAGGGGGTGAATTAGGCTAATGTACAACTTAAATATTTACAAAAGGGGGCCCTTCCTTATCTAACCTAAACTTTGTCATAATGATGAAGCGATTTAAAAAAAAATGTTTTTGCCCCCCGCCCCCCTGCCCGGATCACGCAACTCCGTCTCGCGATGTCGTTCCACGCGGGTCGCCTCTCAATTAACTCGGGGATGGACATCATCTTGGGTATCAGCAGATTCACGTGCTCGGAGCGGTAGTGGGATGTCGTCTTCTTCTTCTTCTGTATGGCTGATGATGTAGATGCAGAGTAACGACTCGTGTAATACAGGTTCATTTTTTTCCCGTGGTTAGATCGCGTGTCTGGCTATCGTTTAATGATGCCGGGTTTAATTACTGGCGAAACGTCGTACTCAGATTGTAAATGTTGTGGATTTGTTCTCCAACACACCGGTGTGCTGTACTAGTGGGGAATTATCACGTCATGTTTACGTGATAAACCTTGATACTCAGCTGTGTCGGGTGGTGGCGGGTTTCATGACACATTTATATTTTCGCGATCTAACCCAACAAAAAAACCTGTATTATGGATGATTCATAATAAAGGTTTTGGGGTTAGATCGCGTTATTTATAAATGTGTCGTAACCCTCCACCACCCGACACGGCCAATCAGCAAAAAAGTGTCACGTTGACAAAAGACAAATAATTCACTACTTTAGCCCACCGGTGTGTTCAACAGAGAATCCAGTACTCAAAATGTAAATGTTGTGGATTCACTCTTCAACACACCGGTGGGCTAAAGTAGTGAACTATTTGTCTTTTCGATTTAAAGCTTTCGTGACTGCAAGGACTCATCTTCTTTGGTTCTTTCGGTAAAGTCACATAAAATGAGAATAAAATAATAAATTGACAGTCAGACAGTCTCGTCCCCTTCACCTGATGAAGGCCGCTTGTGTTGTGGCCGAAACGTCGTGAGAATATTATTGTGTTATTTTATTTTATCAATTTATTATTTTATTCTCATTCTACGTGACTTTACCGAAAGAACCAAAGAAGATGAATCCTTGCTGTCACGAAAGCTTTAAATCGAAAAGACAAATAGTTCACTACTTTAGCCCACCGGTGTGTTGAAGAGTGAATACACAACATTTACAGTTTGAGTACTGGATTCTCTCTTCAACACACCGGTGGGCTAAAGTAGTGAATTATTTGTCTTTTGTCAACGTGACACTTTTATGCTGATTGGCCGTGTCGGGTGGTGGAGGGTCACGACACATTTATAAATAACGCGATTTAACCCAAAAACCTTTATTATGAATAATATTGGTCGCGAATGCCTCCTACTTGTTAAACCAACGACGACTATTTCACATTCAAGGCGGTCAAGCCCAGACAACCGCGTCAGGAGTAGCGGAGTGTCTATCGCTGTTGATGTCTCCTTATTCCCATTCGTCGTTACACGTTGTACCGCGGTCTGTCAAGGACGACCACAGTCGCACCACTACTACTACTACTGCAGAGTTTTAAATTTGTTAATCACTAGGGAGGGGAGCGGTGGTCGTATTCACGACGTCCGTGTCGCCAAGATGACGCTATTAGTAATTCTTCTTCTTCTCATTTCGTTCGTGGATAGTTCACATTCATTGTGCTACGTTATTGAGGGGTTACTGCGTGCTGCCTTGCTGTGGTCTGCGACTGTTGCTGCGGCTGTTTGTTGTTGTTGTTGTTTTGATGCCTTGCCCATGCTTGCATTTAGCGTTGAAAAATCGGCAGGAATTGACGTCGTTTTGCAAGCTGCACTTGTATAATCCGTCTATGTATAGTCACACTTACTTAGCTTGACTATACTTTGCACTGCTAAGTCTCTCACTCTGCCGAAGCCCTCTTGTCATGGCAGCAGCAACAGCAGCAGCAAGGCCTCGACACCGGCATCGAGATCCTGACCCACATCGCCTGGCGCAAGCACAGAATAGAACGGCCTCGCTGTTATTGACACAGAACGTGTTGAGTTTGTTGTTGTTGCTGCTGTTGTTGTTGTTGTTGTTGTTGTTATTGTTGTCTGTGCTTGTGCACCACTGCCGTAGCAGTCGCAACAGCATAATCTGATATTGATAACGATTGCCATTTAATTCAATATCGTCGCTAGTGATAGCAGTAGCTCTTAATGTGAGGCACCGTGTGTCATTCATTCCACGTGTCATTCACTCCACGTGCCAATAATTCCACGTGTCATTCAACGTGTCATTCACCCCTCGTGTCATTCACTCCACGAGTCATTCACTCCACGTGCCAATAATTCCACGTGTCATTCAACGTGTCATTCACCCCTCGTGTCATTCACTCCACGAGTCATTCACTCCACGTGCCAATAATTCCACGTGTCATTCAACGTGTCATTCACCCCTCGTGTCATTCACTCCACGAGTCATTCACTCCACGTGCCAATAATTCCACGTGTCATTCAACGTGTCATTCACCCCTCGTGTCATTCACTCCACGAGTCATTCACTCCACGTGCCAATAATTCCACGTGTCATTCAACGTGTCATTCACCCCCTCGTGTAATACACTACACGCGTCATTCACTCAACGAGCAAATTAACTCTCTGAGTCACAATTCCCCAAAGCTCCTTTGTCTTCAAACGCCTCGCATGGGGTCAAATTCACGGCTTTGACAAAACTCGTCTCATTGTCTGACCAAACTCATCTCATTATCGAACACAGTCCCCCCCTCTCAACTCCCCCATAGTTTGGTTGGAGTGATCTTGCCAATCACGGCGTAGCGCAGTAGTAACACCCGCACGTCACAGCGAGAAGCCTCTTGAGTTCAATTCCTGACTCGGGGCGCCTGTCTGTTGCTGAGAGTCGCGAGTGATTATGTGTGCGCGAGCGCATGGAGTTTGTATGTTCCGGTTTTCTCCGGGTTCTTCCCGTAGCTAAACACACACACACCGCGGGACTGGCATGGATGGGTATTGTCCATAGAGCACATCCCAATGCTGAAAAAAGTCACCTGCCAATTACAGTACTCAATTGGGATCACACACACAGCAACGGAAACTACAACATCGCTCCTTCGTGCGAAAAACGAAACGTTTATTTAAAACTAAACTAGCTTTACTTTGCCAGGTAAGGCTCAATCAGCTGCGTAGCTCTTTTTTCACAAGCGACCTGGCTACCACAAATGATAGCTCAACGAGAAGTGGCTTGTCACGTGGAAATTAAATATTACCCAAATGCTCTTAACGCACGTTGAGTCTAAATGTGGAGGGAAAACCCGGAGGACGCAGAGAAAAATCCACGCGACCACGGTGTGAGAGAGACACGCAAACTCCAAATATACAGCAGCAGGCGTCAGTGTCGGTATCGAATCTACGCCCCCTGTACAGCAGGAGAGGGAGTTAACATCTCGCCACCGTTTTTATTTAAAGCTTTCGTGACTAACAGGGATTCATATTCTTGGTTCTTTCGGTCAAGTCACGTAGAAGGGAAACAATAAAATAATAAAAATCTAAAACATTTTTATAATTTTATTGTTATAATAAAAATCTAAAACATTTTTATTATTTTATTGTTTCCCTTCTACGTGACTTTACCGAAAGAACCAAGAATGTATATCTCGCCACCGTGGCGCCCAAAAACTTGGCAGGACCCTCCTGAAGACAAGCCTCGAGACCCAAAGCGGAGCGCAGTAGCACGTGGTTCCTTCTGATTGGAAATCATCAGCAGCGGCTGTAGTCGCGATGTTCGCGAGGCGCGTTTCGTTCTGGCTACGTGTTTGTGTTGACTCCGCCCTGCGGTCAGGGCTACGGGGCGATGCGACCGGGAGAGAGACTCACTCCACGTGTAAACACAAAGGCCACCCGTGTAGCCTCCACAGACTCTTGGGGCAAGCGTGAGCGAGCACCTGTGAAGGCCGGAGCGGTTTGCGACGGGGTGGGTGGCCAGCACCACGCCCGACCGCCTTTGTCTCCCTCGTCGCGATGCTTTTTGTATTGAGTTTGTTGTCCCGCGCCCGCACCTCCCATTAACACGGTTGACCACGTATGGTGCGAAAGAAGTTCAACATACACACACACACCGCGTACTCATTTGAGGTTGACACCCACACTTCCCACGCCCACCCATCTCTGTGCGCGTGTATACACATCTCTAATTAAACAACAAGTGACAAAACAAGAAAAATCCACACCCCCCCAAACCACCTCCGCATTAATCCTCCCTCTCTCACAGCTATTGTCATCCTTTCGGGCTTAACTAAACAATAGCCATTGTTCCCACCTGTTGATTGAGCCATGGCTCGAGAGGTCATTAGCACGTGCGAACTTTGAAGCCGTCCTACCACGCGGCCCCCTCCTCCATCTCCTCCCAACTCCTCTGCACTGTGCGCGTAATTAATCAACGCGCGCCCTCCGGCCTCACACACGCGGACTTTTTTTTAAAGATCCATGAATGTGACCTGGTCCCAAACGGGCTCAAATAATCCGCCCGCCTTCAAGCAATGCTGTACAACCGGGAAAAGGCCCCACCGGGCTCTGTGGCGCTTTTTATTTTTCTTTCACAAGCGACTTGGTTATCGCAAGCGATGGCTCAACGAATTGGCGGAGCATCACGGGGACATTGAAAGCAGCCAAGCACTCTGGACGCTTGATGTTGATTCTAAACGTGGAGGAGAAAACCGGAGGACCTCACCAGCATTGATGCGAGCAAGCCTGACTGCCGATGAGACACTGCGTGTCGAAACCGGCCCAGAGGTTTTACCTTCGCTGAATCATTCCTAACTGACGTTATGCACTGCCAAGAAAGGTCGCGTGATTGGCTGATGGGTTGTGTGTGCTCCTGTGGAGAGACTGGTGAGTGTATAAAGGACAAGGGGTGGTGCCTATGTATTTTGCTTTCGTAGCAGGGCACATGGTAAACGCGATACAAACCCAACATTTTCACGAATAACACCGTCTGTGGCCTTGAAAGGAGAGGAAAAAAAAACATGTACATATTTAGGCGACGTTTCGGACAATGGCCCTTCTGCACAGCACATAGATCCCCTTACCCCCCGCTCATTAAATATCAGCCATGATAGGCTCGGGCTGAAGAAGCGTCGGGCACCGAAGACGAAGTCTCCCGTGGAGTGAAACGTCGGGCATGATACGCCGAACAACACGCGGCACGACCAGAAACCACCAGCGGAGAGGCCAGATACAGAACCCTGCGGCTCAGTCAACCCCACAATCCTCAGCCAGGGGTCGGCAAAACCTGCGTCGTGGCACCGTTATTGAGTAAGGACCACCGTCTCGTATGCACATGGCATTGCATTAAAGGTTTTTGAAATGTTGAGGGGTTTTTGTTGTTGTTGTTACTGAATTTGACGACAAAATGCCTCCGCTTGTTACTTTGGTTTCTGACCCATGGCCTATTCCAATGAATCCCCGCAAACCGTGGGGGTTAAATTGTGGGGGTTAAATTGTGGGGGGGTTAAATTGTGGGGGTTAAATTGTGGGGGTTAAATTGTCGGGGTTCAATTGTGGGGGTTCATTGTGGGGGTTCATTGTGGGGGTTGTGGGGGTTCATTGTGGGGGGTTGTGGGGGTTTATTGTGGGGGTTGTGGGGGTTCATTGTGGGGGTTCATTGTGGGGGTTGTGGGGGTTCATTGTGGGGGGTTGTGGGGGTTCATTGTGGGGGTTAATTGTGGGGGTTCATTGTGGGGGTTCATTGTGGGGGTTCATTGTGGGGGTTCATTGTGGGGGTTCATTGTGGGGGTTAATTGTGGGGGTTCATTGTGGGGGTTCATTGTGGGGGTTAATTGTGGGGGTTCATTGTGGGGGTTCATTGTGGGGGTTGTGGGGGTTCATTGTGGGGGTTCATTGTGAGGGTTCATTGTGGGGGTTAATTGTGGGGGTTCATTGTGGGGGTTAATTGTGGGGGTTCATTGTGGGGGTTAATTGTGGGGGTTCATTGTGGGGGTTAATTGACCAAACTTCAGCACCGTGGCCCGTGCGGGTTGCTTCGTGAAGGACGCGGGGACGCCAGGACGCGTGGACGCGGGAGCATAGGAGTACCGTACAGTCCAACAGTGTGGGTTTGGCTTCCCTGCCCTCTGTCGACAACGTGCCACCCAACCCACACCCCAACTCCCCACCCCCCCCACCCCGCTCCCCGAGACAAAGACCCCCCGTATAGCCTCAACAGACTGTTGGGGCAAGTGCTGATAGAGAGTAGCACCTATGAAGGCCCGCACGGCACACGAGTGGGTGGGTGGCCAGCACCACGCCGGGCCGCCTTTGTCTCCCCAGTGGCTACATCTACACACCGCACCAGGTACCCATTCGAGGCTGAGTCGACCTAGGGAAGGCCCACGAACCCGGCCAACCGATCTCGGTTGGCCGGGTTCGTAGCGCAGTGCGCTAACTGCTAACACTACCGCCACCCCACAACACACGTGTGAGCAGTATATTTACATATTTTAGTGTACGCGTAGAATATTGGTAACCCACCACAGGAACTGTGTGACGGCAGGTCAGTCTCACAGATCGAGGGGGTTCCGCTGCAGGAAGACACGAGAACTCCTCTTGTCCGCGGTGGCACTTGGGACATCGATCTGCCCGTTCATCCTGTAATCCGCGGGTTAACCAATCGCAGAAAATTCACGAGCGAGCTGGCAATCACAAGCGAGCCTGGCTATCACGAGCGATAGCTGAACGAGGTGGCTTAGCATCACGTGGACATTGAAACCGGCGTTGACAATGGGACGAATCTTGCCGCTCGACGTCCCCGCTAAATCAGCCGGTATTAGGACGCCACTTCGGTCTGCATTGCTTGTACCGTGATGATAAAGTCGCGAATAATCGCGGATAACGGGATGAAACGTGAACCCCCTCCCCAGCTTGCCGTGAATACTCTGGAGTCGCGGGTGAAAGGGTGGCGGACCGGGACTCTGCTCCCTGTATCGTTCAGGGCGTGAGCGTGGCATTGAGGAGGAGTGGTTGGCACTGGGGCCCACCCAGGGCAGAGGTTGTGCCGCAAAGGCGCCAGCAAAGCAAAGCAAAAGCCCAGCGCCACAAATAGCTCAATAGGCACCCTTCATCACTCGGGGTAACACAAATAATCAGATCGATTTCATATCCTTATGTATAATGATTCTGATAATACTACAAATACAAAGATAACCGTATAACCTTAACAGATTGTTGGAGCAAGTGCTGTTTACGAGCAGCTACGAAGGCTGGCACGGCACACGATGGGTTGGTTGGGTGGCCAACACCACGCTCGGCCGCCTTTGTCTTCCCAGTGGCGACATCTACACATCGCACCGGCTACAGTACTCATTTGAGGCTGAGTCAACCTAGAGGAGCCACCGGGACCGGTTCACTGGTGTTGGCCGTGAACGGGAATCGAACTCGTGTCGCATTTAATTGCAATTACTCGGTTCACTGCGTTCCCGAACACAGCCGTCATGTTAGTAAGCTTTGCATCTTGTGCAGGTTTTCATGTTTTTGCCGTCACGTGACGCACACAGTTGTTTTTTTGTTGTTGTTTAGGGTCCCAAATGGTGGGTGGGGGTAATGGGGAGGTGGTGGGGGGCACCCCCACTGGAGGGGGGATGGGGGGAGGGGTTGTGGAGCCTCGGGCGCCCTTCCCAGCAGCTGAGTGAATATCGAGAACGTCATCGAAGCAGCGTCTCATCAGCAGCAGAGTCGGGCGTGTTAAAACAACCGCTGCTGGATTCACGGATGTTATTGGCGAGCGCACCCCACGTAGAACTGCTGAGCTAGGCCTGCTTGAACTGTTGCTGAAATGTTGCAGACCTTGCTGAATGTATTCACTTCCCAGACGGTCGCGCGCCTGATGGGATGTGTACAATTGTGCGGTTTTTTTTTTATATACGGGGGGCAATTCAAAGGTTGGCCTCAAAAGTCAGGACACCTATGGTTATTGTATTTATTTTAACAAATCACATGCTGTTGTTTGACATATATATTTAACAAATGTTTCAACTCACTGACATTATACCATTAGTGCCTACACGAATTTTCTTCTGAAATTAACGTGGGACTCTTTTGTTAGCAAGATTACCAGGTGTCACCTTTGCACATTCGTCAATTGTGTTTCATCTCCGTTCATGCAGGGTTAGTCGTCGAGTGATCTCAACGACGGATCGGAGCTAAGATTTACGAATGTAAATAATGATAATAGATAAAACGTTAACTTAAAGAATAAGCAATTAAAGTGCTTAAAATGCCAGTGCTAAAATACAAAAAAGAATAGAATCCAATTTCATGAATATTTACATTGACCTACTGCGCTTAAGGCCCTTGACCAGAGCTTGCGACTACGGTGACACGGAACGGAACGATGTCGTTGACACCCATCCTTCATTCCTGCAAACAAGGAATGAAGGATGGGTGACAGCCGTGATAGAGGTGCGCTTGGGAATCATGAAAGGGCTATAGGGGAGGGCCGGGAAGGGGTGGAGGGGCGAGGTGGGTGGAGGGTGGAAAAGCGGAGACACTGTCAGAGCATCTCGTCTCATACCTGCACAGTCATCTAAACGACCGCAGTGGATGTTCGGTTTGTGGTATGTCCTAGAGTGGAGAGCGGGTTCCTGATTTGGGACTGGGTGTGCCAGGCAAAGGGGGTTTGTGTTGGTGGTTAGCCCACTGCGCTACGAAACCCAGCGACAAGAGTTTCGATTGCCGCTCGCGGCCAACAACAGTGGCGAATATTTGAACCGGTCCTGGGCCCTCCCCTAGGTCGACTCAGCTTTAAATGATTACTCCGGGCGATGCGTAAACATAGCCACTGGGGAGACAAAGGCGGCCGGTCGTGGCGCTAACCACCCCCTCGTGCGCCGTGTCGGCTTTCATACAGAACTTGCCCCAGCAGTCTGTCAAAGGCTATACGGGGGATCTTTGTCGTTCGGGGGGCAGCTATCACTGCAGGGAATTGAACAATCATCGGCTGAGTGAAGGTCGCCCTTTGGACCGCGGCAGCGTGGCGGCTGCGCCTCGCGCGGGCGGGGCTCGCGGGGGACTCGCCTGCCCCCCCCCCCTCTGACACCCCACTACCTACCACCTCGAATACCTAATTATCTGCATACTTGCCACTTAGCATACCAGCTATCTACACACCTGCCTACCTGTTTTCCAGTTTCTCAGGCTACCTATCTTGTCTGCCTATCCGCCGAATGATCCGCCACCCTAATTTAATACATAATGGGCGACGTTTCGGGCCAAGGTCCTGAGTTTTTTCGTTGTCGATTGTTCACGCTGCTTGTGCACCCCTGCCAACGCAGCAGCGTTCGCCAACATCGTTTCGATTTATCGACGAAATATCGATCCACCCTGAACGCTCACGATGTTTGCACGCAGGCTCCGCTGAGTGAAAGCTTTCATCTTTTTACGATGCATGCAAATGATACGTATATGATCATGCTAATTAGACATTGAGCTTATTGTTTATTTTTTGGCGGGGGGTGGAGGGGTGTGGGAAGAACAGCAGAAACGAGACGGGAACACACACGGGGAGGCGATCTAACGAGAATCGCCAGGGGAAGGGTGAGTGTGATGATGGCACGGACATTTTCATCATAACCATCATCATTACCATCATCATTAGCCTATTTATCATCACCATCATTACCATCATCATTGCCATTAACATCAGCCTATTTATCATCATCATTACCATAATCATTACCATAATCATCAGCCTATTCATCATCACCGTCATTACCATCATCATTGCCATTAACATCAGTCTATTTATCATCATTACCATCATCATTGCCATCATTATCAGCCTATTTATCATCATGATAATCACCCATATCTACAGAGACGGACCTGGCAGCTCACCATCATTGGTTCAGGCAAGCAAGCAAAGTCTGATCCTGCTGATGAGAAACTATCGAACCCGTTGCAGAGTTTTTGCCTGCACTGAATTAATGCTGCTGAAATTAGGCGCTTCCAGAATGTCGTGTGGCTGTGCGATGTGTAAAAAAATAGCAATAATAATGAAAAAAATGTATGATGGGGGGGGGGAGTTAGACATGTGAAGGAGACATTGATGATCTATGAGACGTTTTCAGAATCAAAACCAAATCTTGGTTCAGGCAAGCAAGCAAAGTCTTTTGGCTTTGCTCAACCCAACGCTACTGAAAAATGGTGCGATCCCAGAGAACCACATGAGCTGATGGGATGCGTAACATAAAATCTTTCCCTCGCTTTATGCGGTAGTTGATGCGTTCCAAATAAAGGGCGCATAGAGAGAAACCGCGAAGCGTGGACAGCAAGACGGAGACAGCTCTCCTGGCGAGCAGCGCGCACAGTAAACAGCACACACACAGTACACACAGCACACACACAGTACACACAGCACACACACAGTACACACAGCACACACACAATACACACAGCACACACAGTAAACACAGCACACACACAGTACACACAGCACACACACAGTACACACAGCACACACAGTACACACAGCACACACACAGTACACACAGCACACACACAGTACACACAGCACACACACAGTACACACAGCACACGCACAGTAAACAGCACACACACAGTACACACAGCACACACACAGTACACACAGCACACGCACAGTACACACAGCACACACAGTACACACAGCACACGCACAGTACACACAGCACACATACAGTAAACACAGTGCACACAGCACACACAGTACACACAGCACACACAGTACACACAGCACACACAGCACACACACAGTAATCACAGCACACACACAGTACACACAGCACACACACAGTACACACAGCACACACACAGTGCACACAGTACACACACAGGGCGCACAGCACACACACAGTGCACACAGCACACACACAGCACACACAACACACACAGCACACACAACACACACAGCACACACACAGTACACACAGCACACACACAGTACACACAGCACACGCACAGTACACACAGCACACACAGTACACACAGCACACACACAGTACACACAGCACACACAGTGCACACAGTACACACAGTACACACAGCACACACAACACACACAGCACACACAGCACACACAGAACACACACACAGTACACACAGCACACGCACAGTACACACAGCACACACACAGTGCACACACACAGTGCACACAGCACACACACAGCACACACAACACACACAGCACACACACAGCACACACACAGTACACACAGCACACACAACACACACAGCACACACAGCACACACAACACACACAGCACACGCACAGTACACACAGCACACACAGTAAACACAGCACACACACAGCACACACAACACACACACAGTACACACAGCACACACACAGTGCACACAGCACACACACAGTGCACACACACAGTACACACAGCACACACACAGCACACGCACAGTACACACAGCACACACAGTACACACAGCACACACACAGTGCACACAGCACACACACAGTGCACACACAGTACACACAGCACACACACAGCACACGCACAGTACACACAGCACACACACAGTGCACACAGTACACACACAGTACACACAGCACACACACAGTGCACACAGCACACACAACACACAGCACACACACAGTGCACACAGCACACACACAGTACACACAGCACACACAGTAATCACAGCACACACACAGTGCACACAGCACACACACAGTACACACAGCACACACACAGTGCACACATCACACACACAGTACACACAGCACACACACAGTGCACACAGCACACGCACAGTACACACAGCACACATACAGTACACACAGCACACACGCAGTAAACACAGCACACGTACAGCACACACAGCACACACACAGTGCACACAGCACACGCACAGTGCACACAGCACACGCACAGTACACACAGCACACGCACAGTACACACAGCACACACACAGTACCGACAACACAAAGTACGTATACAGTACACACAGCACACACACAGTACTTACAGCATACACACAGTACACACACAGTACACACAGCATACACACAGTACACACAGCATACACAGTAAACAGCACACGCATAGTCCACACAGCACACACGCACAGTACACACAGTACACACAGCACACACACAGTACACACAGCATACACAGTGTTGTATCTATGGATCTCTGTGTATGCATCTCAATGCATGTATCTCTGTGTGTGTATCTCTGTATCTCTGTGTGTGTATCTTTGTGTGTGTATCTCTGTGTGTATATCTCTGTATCTCGGTGTGTATCTGTGTGTATCTCTGTGTGTGTATCTCTGTGTGTATCTCTGTGTGTATCTCTGTGGGTGTATCTCTGTATCTCGGTGTGTATCTCTGTATCTCGGTGTGTATCTCGGTATCTCTGTGTGTATCTCGGTTGTGTATCTCGGTATCTCTGTGTGTATATCTGCGTGTGTATCTCTGTGTGTGTGTATCTGTGTGTATCTCTGTGTGTATATCTCTGTGTCTATCTCTGTATCTCTATCTGTATCTCTGTATTTCTGTGTCTCTATCCCTCTGTGTGTATCTATATCTCTGTGTGCATCTCTGTATCTCTGTGTGTGTATCTCTGTATATCTGTATATCTCTATCTCTCTGTGTATCTCTGTATCTCTGTGTGTATCTCTGTATATCTGTGTGTGTATCTCTGTATCTCTCTGTGTATCTCCGTATTTCTGTCTCTATCCCTCTGTGTGTATCTCTAACTCTGTGTATCTCTGTGTGTGTATCTCTGTATCTCTTTGTGTATCTCTGTATTTATGTGTCTCTATCCCTCTGTGTGTATCTCTATCTCTGTGTATCTCTGTGTGTTTATCTCTGTATCTCTCTGTGTATCTCTGCATCTCTTTGTGTGTGAGACAACTGCTTGCCGAGTAGTCCACAGACCACGCATAAAGTAGACGATGATGTCCCACGCACTAAAACCGCATATAACGAATTTTGGGTTCGTGGCACAGACTACGAGAAATCGCACAAACCGAACCGGCATACATCGAGGGATAACGCGTGCTTGTATTCATTACGTGCGAAGGACAGATTTAACGAAGGAGACGAGCTGTCTGTTTATCCCGTGGCTAATATTCCTTCGAACGACGCTAATGATTATCGCGTGGCATGTTTAATCGGCGGGCTAATGCCTGTGTACACGACTCTGTGTGCACACGACTCTGCCGGCTTAGCTCACGGGCAAATACAGCTCCTTAAAGGGTGGCGTGGTTAATTGCATTGGCTTCCGTGCGTGGGTGGGATACATTGCATCATCACCGACATGAGTCGTGGTCTATCCACTGCTGGATGAAGGCCTCCCCCGTGTCGTCACCATCGCTCGCGGTGACGCGATGCAACGACCCATCCCTGCTTGTTACACGCGAGCTCACCACACGATCACCATTAAGACCACCACTTCTTCCACCGTATCACCACAACTAAATACAAAGAGCGCCCGTGTAGCCTGTAACAGACTGTTGGGGCGAGTGCTGTTAGCGAGCACCTACGAAGGCACACGAGGGGGTGGGTGTCCAGCACCACGCCCGACCACCTTTGTCTCCCCAGGGGCGATGTTTACTACACACCGCACCAGGTACAGCTCAGATAATCGTCACTGGTGTTGGTGGCCGTGAGCGGGAATCGAACCCGGGTCGAGGGGGCTCGCTGCGCTAACCGCTCCGCCACCGCTCCTTAGCAATCATTTTGTCCACCACCAACCAACCCACCAACACGTCACGGCTACCCACCTCCGATCTCCTGCACCCCTTCCACACGCTTACCCACCCCACCGCCTCCTCCCCCTTGACCCCCAACACCCCCACCCAACCCCCTCCTCCTTCCACCAAGCCCTGCCCAGCCCGATCCGGCATACATCATCAGGCGCGGGCAGACTGCGAGGCGCCGCCGGGCTCGGTGAGGCTTGCCACACACACACACTCGCTCGCTCCCTCCCCACGCGCACACAAAGACAAAGGTCCCCCGTGTAGCCCGCGCGGGGGCAAGCGTTGTTGTTAAGCGGCGACGGATACGGCGTCACGTGGGAGAGTGGCGTTGACCCTGTCACCACGTGGCCCTGTAACCACGTGGCCCTGTCACCACGTGGCCCTGTAACCACGCCGGCTCAGCCGCGTTTGTCTTCCCTATGTTGATTGGCCGTTTTCACGGTTTTTGACACAACGCATCTTAGGTACCCATTTAAGGCTGAGTCGACCTAGGAGGTAGAACCGAAGACCCGTTCAGGCATTCGTCATTGATTTTTTGAGTTCAGAGTCAACGGGTTAATCGCGGTAGTGCGCTAACCACTGCGCCACCGCTCCCGCATATGTATACACAGCTACACACCATCGGTACATACGTGGCGTACATAATAAAATCACGGGTAGAGCAACCACTTCTGTCAACCCAACTACTGAGCATCGAGGAGACGAGGTACACCTAGCTCGCGAGGAGAGGGCAGTACAGCAAGTAGATGAATCGCCATCTGTCTCCATCTGTACGGGGGTAACGTGTTGCTCCCTCGCGCGAGGCGTGGTTTGTTTTTTTTAATCCGAGTGCTGCGGTTTCCTCCCACACGTGTAATAATAATAATGACAAACATTCATCATTAATTGTCAGAAAACGTGTTTAGAACGAAGACAAACAAACTGCTACAAACCCAACGTGGCACTAGCAAGCCCCCTCCTTGAGAAAAGAGTCAAACGACTCGGTGGGACTCTCCTGGTTACACACGAACATTTTTTTGTTATATTGAGAGACTTAGGCGAGGCTTTGCCGGATGTAATGAAAAAAAGATCGTAATTGTAATTACAGGAAAAATGTTTTGCTCCGATACGCCGTGTCAGGAGGGACATGGATGTGGATTGGTTTGACCACGCTTCACCAAAGCTGGTCAGATTTGGTTGGACTCAATCGACTAAACTATTAAACTAAACTTTTTATTTTACCAGGTAAGGCCCACTTAGCTATGCAGCTTCTTTTCAAAAGCGACCTGGCCACATCTAACAGCTCAACGAAGAGTGGATTAGCACGTGGGAATCTATCACAGCCAGATACTCTAAACGCCTGATGTTTTATTCTAAATGTGGAGGGTAAAACCGGAGGGCCTGGAAAATAATCCACGCGACCACGGGGAGAGAGAGAGAGACACGCAAACCCCAAATATACAGCAGCAGCAGCAGGCGTCAGGGTCGGGATCGAACCCACGACCTCCTGTATACCAGGCGAGGGAGTTAACATCTGCTAGCCACCGTGATGATGATGATGAGATAGAGAGACACGCAAACTCCAAATACACAGCAGGCGTCAGGGTCGGGATCGACCTCACGACCTCCTGTATACCTGGCGAGGTAGTTAACATCTCACCACGCGGTGAGAGACACGCAAACTCCAAATATACAGCAGCAGGCGTTAGGGTCGGGATCGAACCCACGACCTCCTGTATACCAGGCGAGGGAGTTAACATCTCCTAACCACCGTGATGATGATGAGAGAGAGAGAGACACGACAACTCCAAATGACACAGCAGGTGTCAGGGTCGGGATCGAAGCCACGACCACAGTCGAGGTAGTCAACATCTCCTGGCCACCGTGGCGCGCTTCGCAGGGCCAGGCGCACGGAGCAGGCACCACGCGCTGGAGACGACGCGGGGAGGAAACGCGCCACGTCCCTTCGCGCGGACTATTTGGCCCGCGTCGCCGCAAGCGCCGCTTCCTCTATGAATCCCACTGCCCCCCCCCGCCACGATTTCATTATTGTCCCCCGCCCCCTAACCCCTCCGCCGAAGTAACCCCCCCCCCACACACCACCTTACAGCCCCCACCTCCTCGTCGGAGCGTCCTGTTTTGTCTGAGCGCCTAATTAGCACAACAATCATTCCCACGCACGCGGCCTGCTAATGAACTCGCCGAGACTCCCCGTGTCGTAGAGGTGCGCGCGCGGGTGTCTCTGTGTCTGTGCGCGTGTCTCTGTGTCTGTGTGTGTCTCTGTGTCTGTGTCTGTGCGCGTGTCTCTGTGTCTGCGCGCGTGTCTCTGTGTCTGTGTGTGTCTCTGTGTCTGTGCGCGAGTCTCTGTGTCTGCGCGCGTGTCTCTGTGTCTGTGCGCGTGTCTCTGTGTCTGTGCGTGTCTCTGTGTCTGTGCGCGTGTGTCTGAGTCTGTGTGCGTGTCTCTGTGTCAGTGCGCGTGTCTTTGTCTGTGCGCGTGTCTCTGTGTCTGTGTGTGTGTCTCTGTGTCTGTGCGCGTGTCTCTGTGTCTGCGCGCGTGTCTCTGTGTCTGTGCGCGTGTCTCCGTGTCTGTGCGTGTCTCTGTGTCTGTGCGTGTCTCTGTGTCTGTGCGCGTGTCTCTGTGTCTGTGCGTGTCTCTGTGTCTGTGCGCGTGTCTCTGTCTGTGCGTGTCTCTGTATCTGTGCGTGTCTTTGTGTCTGCGCGCGTGTCTCTGTGTCTGTGCGCGTGTCTCTGTGTCTGTGCGTGTCTCTGTCTGTATGTGTGTCTCTGTGTGTGTGCGTGTGTCTGTGTCTGTGCGCGTGTCTCCGTGTCTGTGCGCGTGTCTCTGTGTCTGCGCGCGTGTCTCTGTGTCTGCGCGTGTCTCTGTGTCTGTGCGCGTGTCTCTGCGTCTGTGCGTGTCTCTGTGTCTGCGCGTGTCTCCGTGTCTGTGCGTGTTTCTGTGTCTGTGCGCGTGTCTCCGTGTCTGTGTGCGTGTCTCTGTGTCTGTGCGCGTGTCTCTGTGTCTGTGCGTGTTTCTGTGTCTGTGCGCGTGTCTCCGTGTCTGTGCGCGTGTCTCTGTGTCTGGGCGCGTGTCTCTGTGTCTGTGCGTGTCTCCGTGTCTGTGCGCGTGTCTCCGTGTCTGTGCGCGTGTCTCTGTGTCTGCGCGTGTCTCTGTGTCTGTGCGCGTGTCTCCGTGTCTGTGTGCGTGTCTCTGTGTCTGTGCGCGTGTCTCCGTGTCTGTGCGCGTGTCTCTGTGTCTGTGCGTGTCTCTGTCTGTATGTGTGTCTCTGTGTCTGTGCGCGTGTCTCTGTATCTGTGTGCGTGTCTCTGTGTGTGCGCGTGTCTCCGTGTCTGTGCGCGTGTCTCTGTGTCTGCGCGCGTGTCTCTGTATCTGCGCGTGTCTCTGTATTTGCGCGTGTCTCTGTGTCTGTGCGCGTGTCTCCGTATCTGTGCGCGTCTCTGTGTCTGCGCGCGTGTCTCTCTGTCTGTGCGTGTCTCTGTGTCTGTGCGCGTGTCTCTGTGTCTGTGCGTGTCTCTGTGTCTGTGCGCGTGTCTCCGTGTCTGTGCGCGTGTCTCTGTGTCTGCGTGTCTCTCTGTCTGTGCTCGTGTCTCTGCGTCTGTGCGTGTCTCTGTCTGTGCGTGTCTCTGTGTCTGTGCGCGTGTCTCTGTGTCAGTGCGCGTGTCTGTGTCTGTGCGCGTGTCTCTGTCTGTGCGTGTCTCTGTGTCTGTGCGTGTCTCTGTGTCTGCGCGCGTGTCTCTGTGTCTGTGCGAGTGTCTCCGTGTCTGTGCGCGTCTCTGTATCTGTGCGCGTGTCTCTGTGTCTGCGCGCGTGTCTCTGTGTCTGTGTGTGTCTCTGTGTCTGTGCGCGTGTCTCTGTGTCTGCGCGCGTGTCTCTGTGTCTGTGCGCGTGTCTCTGTGTCTGTGCGTGTCTCTGTGTCTGTGCGCGTGTGTCTGAGTCTGTGTGCGTGTCTCTGTGTCAGTGCGCGTGTCTTTGTCTGTGCGCGTGTCTCTGTGTCTGTGTGTGTGTCTCTGTGTCTGTGCGCGTGTCTCTGTGTCTGCGCGCGTGTCTCTGTGTCTGTGCGCGTGTCTCCGTGTCTGTGCGTGTCTCTGTGTCTGTGCGTGTCTCTGTGTCTGTGCGCGTGTCTCTGTGTCTGTGCGTGTCTCTGTGTCTGTGCGCGTGTCTCTGTCTGTGCGTGTCTCTGTATCTGTGCGTGTCTTTGTGTCTGCGCGCGTGTCTCTGTGTCTGTGCGCGTGTCTCTGTGTCTGTGCGTGTCTCTGTCTGTATGTGTGTCTCTGTGTGTGTGCGTGTGTCTGTGTCTGTGCGCGTGTCTCCGTGTCTGTGCGCGTGTCTCTGTGTCTGCGCGCGTGTCTCTGTGTCTGCGCGTGTCTCTGTGTCTGTGCGCGTGTCTCTGCGTCTGTGCGTGTCTCTGTGTCTGCGCGTGTCTCCGTGTCTGTGCGTGTTTCTGTGTCTGTGCGCGTGTCTCCGTGTCTGTGTGCGTGTCTCTGTGTCTGTGCGCGTGTCTCTGTGTCTGTGCGTGTTTCTGTGTCTGTGCGCGTGTCTCCGTGTCTGTGCGCGTGTCTCTGTGTCTGGGCGCGTGTCTCTGTGTCTGCGCGTGTCTCCGTGTCTGTGCGCGTGTCTCCGTGTCTGTCCGCGTGTCTCTGTGTCTGCGCGTGTCTCTGTGTCTGCGCGTGTCTCCGTGTCTGTGTGCGTGTCTCTGTGTCTGTGCGCGTGTCTCCGTGTCTGTGCGCGTGTCTCTGTGTCTGTGTGTGTCTCTGTGTCTGTGCGCGTGTCTCTGTGTGTGCGCGTGTCTCTGTGTCTGTGCGTGTCTCTGTCTGTATGTGTGTCTCTGTGTCTGTGCGCGTGTCTCTGTATCTGTGTGCGTGTCTCTGTGTGTGCGCGTGTCTCCGTGTCTGTGCGCGTGTCTCTGTGTCTGCGCGCGTGTCTCTGTATCTGCGCGTGTCTCTGTATCTGCGCGTGTCTCTGTGTCTGTGCGCGTGTCTCCGTATCTGTGCGCGTCTCTGTGTCTGCGCGCGTGTCTCTCTGTCTGTGCGTGTCTCTGTGTCTGTGCGCGTGTCTCTGTGTCTGTGCGTGTCTCTGTGTCTGTGCGCGTGTCTCCGTGTCTGTGCGCGTGTCTCTGTGTCTGCGTGTCTCTCTGTCTGTGCTCGTGTCTCTGCGTCTGTGCGTGTCTCTGTCTGTGCGTGTCTCTGTGTCTGTGCGCGTGTCTCTGTGTCAGTGCGCGTGTCTGTGTCTGTGCGCGTGTCTCTGTCTGTGCGTGTCTCTGTGTCTGTGCGTGTCTCTGTGTCTGCGCGCGTGTCTCTGTGTCTGTGCGAGTGTCTCCGTGTCTGTGCGCGTCTCTGTATCTGTGCGCGTGTCTCTGTGTCTGTGCGCATGTCTCTGTGTCTGCGCGTGTCTCTGTGTCTGTCCGCATGTCTCTGTCTGTGCGTGTCTCTGTGTCTGCGCACGTGTCTCTGTCTTTGCGCGTATCTCTGTGTCTGTGCGTGTCTCTGTGTCTGTGCGCGTGTCTCTGTGTCTGTGCGTGTCTCTGTGTCTGCGCGTGTCTCTGTGTCTGCGCGTGTCTCTGTGTCTGTGCGTGTCTCTGTATCTGTGCGTGTCTCTGTGTCTGTACGCGTGTCTCTGTCTGTGCGTGTCTCTGTGTCTGTGCGTGTCTCTGTGTCTGTGTGCGTGTCTCTGTGTCTGTCCGCGTGTCTCTGTGTCTGTGCGCGTGTCTCTGTGTCTGTGCGTATCTTTGTGTCTGTGCGCGTGTCTCTGTCTGTGCGTGTCTCTGTGTCTGTGCGTGTCTCTGTGTCTGTGCGTGTCTTTGTGTCTGTGCGTGTCTCTGTGTCTGTGTGCGTGTCTCTGTCTCTGCGCACGTGTATCTGTGTTTGTGCCCGTGTCTCTGTGTCTGTGTGCGTGTCTCTGTATCTGTGCGCGTGTCTGTGCGCTTGTCTCTGTGTCTGTGCGTGTCTCTGTGCTTGTGCCCGTGTCTCTGTGTCTGTGTGCGTGTCGCTGTGTCTGTGCGCGTGTCTCTGTGTCTGTGCGTGTCTCCGTGTCTGTGCACGTGTCTCTGTGTCTGTGCGTGTCTCTGTGTTTGTGCCCGTGTCTCTGTGTCTGTGTGCGTGTCGCTGTGTCTGTGCGCGTGTCTCTGTGTCTGTGCGTGTCTCCGTGTCTGTGCACGTGTCTCTGTGTCTGTGCGTGTCTCTGTGTCTGTGCGTCTCTCCGTGTTTGTGCGCGTATCTCTGTGTCTGTGCGCGTGTCTCTGTGTCTGTGCGCGTGTCTCTGTCTGTGCGCGTGTCTCTGTGTCTGTGCGCGTGTCTTTGTGTCTGTGCGTGCCTCTGTGTCTGTGCGCGTGTCTCTGTGTCTGTGCGTGTCTCTGTGTCTGTGCGTGTCTCTGTCTCTGCTCGCGTGTCTCTGTGTCTGTACGTGTGTCTCTGCGTCTGTGCGCGTGTCTCTGTCTGTGCGCGTGTCTCTGTGTCTGTGCGTGTCTCTGTGTCTGTATGTGTGTGCGCGCTTACGACCAGCAACGATTATTTGAACCTGTCCTGGGCCTCCCCTAAGTCGACTCAGCCTCAAATGATTACCTGGTGCAGTGTATAAAAACGTCGCCACCGGGGAGACAAAGGCGGCCGCGCGTGGTGCTGCCCATCCACCCCCTCGTGTGCCTCTATGAACCCAGCCGTCTGAGTTCAATTCCTGGCCACGGCTAACATCAGTGCCGAGTGATGGTGGGAATTTGTGTTTTGATCAAGCCGCCCTCCGACATGCCAGGCGTGTCTCGGAGCGTCTCGTCCTCTCACCACATTTCAAGGGGCACCCCCAGTGGCAGCTCCCCACTGTGCCGCGCAAGAGCGAGCATGACTCCTACCGACAGCGGACGATGCTGCCGGGCTGTCGCGTGCGATCCCAATCCAGTTGTTTCATCATGTGGACCGATCCTTGCCCTCCCTCATTCCATCTGATGACCAAGGCGCATTGGGCCAGACTGGTGAAGTATGGTCAAACCGACCTCCTACAATGACCCAACACGGCATTGCGGCGGCAGCGGTGGTCGCGGTACGTGGCGGGGGGGGGGGGAGTTGATGCGTTTCATCCAGCAGTGGATAAATCCAAGAACCTCACGTTATTATTACGTATTGGTAGTGTTTGTTATGAATCGTGATGGCACCGCAGGCGTGGTGCTGTTTGAGTTGGCGTCAAAGGGCTCCCCCCCCCTCCCCCCGCCCCCCTTTGCCTTCAGCGTGAGCGCCCCGCTTGTTATTGCACCGACTGCTCGCCACACAAAGGCAAAGACACAGCCCTCGCCGCCGCCAGTATAGACCGCACAGGCTACAGGGGCAAGTGCTGTTTTTCGAGCACCTATGAAGGTGCGATTGCTTGAGGTATTCGCCACTGATGTTAGCCGCGAGCGGGAAAGATCCCCCGTACAGCCTTTAACCGGACAGGACGCAAAAAACTAAGCACAAAACGAGCACCTGTGAAGGCCGTCACGGTACACAAGGCGGTGGTGGGTGGCCCGGCACCCCACACGCGGCCGCCTTTGTCTCTCCCCAGTGCCGCAGCTTACACGCGGCACATCCAGTCAGTGAGCGTGAGTCGAACTCGGGTCGCCGGTCTTCGCTGCGCAGTGCGCTAACCACTACACCACAGCTCCACGATACGGGCACGTACAGCAAAAGACAAAGATGCCCCGTGTAGCCTAGAACATGCTTTTTGGGGCAAGTGCTGTTAACGAGTAGCACCTGCGAAGACCGGAACGGTACACGAGGGGGTGGGTGGCCAGCACCACGCCCGGTCGCCTTTGTCTCCCCAGTCGCGTTCTTCACACACCACGCGAGGGATTCGTTTAAGGCTGAGTCGACCTCGGGGAGGCCCAAGACCGGTTCAGATAATCGTCACCGATGTTGGCCGTGAGCGGCAATCGAACTGAGGCAAGCAGCTCGGATTGGTGGATCACCACACAGATGGAAACTCGCTGTCCCGTCCCGTAGCCGGTCGAGGAGGTACCTTACCCCCTGCCTCGGCCTGCAAGTGTCACGGATCGCAATCTGTTTCCATCTCGACGAAAGGGCTTCAGAAGAGAGAGAGAGAGAGCTTGTGTAGAGTGCTGTCTTTCCTCCTCCGTTGGTGTACAATACTGCTGTGCTCTCACGTCTTCACCAGCGTGGTGAAGTATGGTCAAACAAATCCCCACCACGACCCGCACGGATTTATTTTGGCTCAGCCATCGAACACCGGCGGCGATCACCGCATCATCGCGCGGCTCTTTCGGATGCGCTTCTGCGGCCGTCTGGAACGCTCTCTTCCTTCCGATATTAGGAAGCCACTGGACCCGTGCACTTTTGAATCATCCTCTAGGTTGACAAACTCATTTCTTTCCAACTGCTATTTGTGTTTAGTTCGTTTTCCTTCCCCCGGAACCTCCGATTAGCACGGTCGGCTGCGTACGGTGCGAAAGGGGTTTCACATACATAGATCCAGCAGAGAGATTATGCAAATTGACATGCACACCTGTGCAGTGATCATCATCGTAATTGTTTTCATGGCGTAACGTCTACTGGCTCCAGCTCTCACCTGTGCGAGACGTCACGTGACACGCGTGTCACCTGTCCTTGCCTGCTGATTATTAACGAGCAAGGTAACACACCTGGGCTGGGCAGGTGGGCAGGTGGGCAGCTGAATTCCTAAAGGTGACTTCTGATGCACTCTCAAATGAGCATCTTCAGTTTACAGCCGGTTATGTAAATTCCACATTCCCATGGCGGGGACGAGTCGACCTAAAGAACAACCACTGTTGACTTACCCCACAAATTAGTACTTCGTTTACCGACCCCGCAGAGGGGGATGATGGGCTGAGTCAAGCTGCAGGCACCCCCCCCCCCGCCAACCGGGATTTGAACGGGCAACTTTCCGATTTGCGAGCCGCTTGCTCTACCGCTGAGAACGCCTGGCCGCGTGTGGAGCTGAGTGGACGTGCCGATGAGCGGTACCAGCGGTGTCAAGATCGGCCTCTGTGGAGGAGGAGGCTCGTGAAGGACGCTGCTGCTGCTGCTGGGGCAGGCGGAGGCAGTCGCCCTCCAGCAGTAGTGGAGGGCGGAGGAGCGGTGCTCACAACAACGAGCGGAGCGCCGGGTGCATGAAACGCAGCGATTTGGCACAGTGGGGAGCACAGGTGATGCGCTGTCCCAGTCATCTAAGTCAGTCAACTCACAGCACCTGGGTCTGTTCCGTGGCCTCCTGCACTTAGCCTGGCCACGGCAGTCAACCCATGACACCTGAGTGTCGCGTGACCTCTTGCCAGCAGCCAGCCTGCGACACTTCACGTGGCCTCAAGGTGCACCTAGCCTGGCACAAGCGCAATAGGGAAGGGCGGAGGAGCGACGCTCACAACAACGAGGAGGACCAACAGAGGCGTCCCCTAGGGTACGGCGAATCAGGAGGACCGCCCAGGGCCCCGCGATTTTTTTTTTGGGGGGGAGAGGGGGGCGCGCTTCGAAGTTACAGTGTCAGATGTAGTACCTCTTGTTTAGTTTGAAGGCGTTTGGGGGGCCCGTACCCCCCTGTGGACGTCCCTGAGGACTGTTGACCGAAACGTTGACTATCATATATCTTTCGTTTTACATTGTTTTTGTTTTCTTTCATTGCAACAGTGTTGCAGACGAATATGTTGACGAAATTAATAAACAATTATAACTTTAATCTTAGCATCTACGCGTCAACATTAAGCGTATTTTCATTCTCCAGTTAACTCGTGTAACAATTGACGCAACATTTACCGAAATAATAATAACAACAACAATGTCAATTAACAATGCATGATGTAACCTGCACGCACACATCGTGCCGTGAACGGAGCATGGGGTCTACATCGCCTCTACATGAGACAAAGCCCTCCCGTGTAGCCGACACAGGCTGTTTGGACATGAGCTGTCAGCGAGCTCCTCTCCAACACGTTACACGTAGAGCAGCAGGAAAACCTTTGGTAAATGCACCGATATAGCGGAGGTAGTAGATAGGTGGTAGATAGGTAGGTGGTAGATATGTAGGTGGTAGATAGGTAGGTTGTAGATAGGTAGGTGGTAGATAGGTAGGTGGTAGATAGGTAGGTGGTAGATAGGTAGGTGGTAGATAGGTAGGTGGTAGATAGGTTGGTGGTAGATAGGTAGGTGGTAGATAGGTAGGTGGTAGATAGGTAGGTGGTAGATAGGTAGGTGGTAGATAGGTTGGTGGTAGATAGGTAGGTGGTAGATAGGTAGGTGGTAGATAGGTATGTGGTAGATAGGTAGGTGGTAGATAGGTAGGTGGTAGATAGGTAGGTGGTAGATAGGTAGGTTGTAGATAGGTAGGTGGTAGATAGGTAGGTGGTAGATAGGTAGGTGGTAGATAGGTAGGTTGTAGATAGGTAGGTGGTAGATAGGTAGGTGGTAGATAGGTAGGTGGTAGATAGGTAGGTGGTAGATAGGTTGGTGGTAGATAGGTAGGTGGTAGATAGGTAGGTGGTAGATAGGTAGGTGGTAGATAGGTTGGTGGTAGATAGGTAGGTGGTAGATAGGTAGGTGGTAGATAGGTAGGTGGTAGATAGGTAGGTTGTAGATAGGTAGGTGGTAGATAGGTAGGTGGTAGATAGGTAGGTGGTAGATAGGTAGGTGGTAGATAGGTAGGTGGTAGATAGGTAGGTGGTAGATAGGTTGTCGGTTGTAGGCCTTCTGCCCACGCCTTGCGGGGCTTGTGGGGGTTATTCGGCCTTACTTCAAACTAAATACAAAACTTTTTTTTCTCCTTCCAGGTGAGGTCCACTGAGCTATGTAGCTCTTTTTCAGAAGAGACCTGGCCACAAATGACAGTTCAACACAGCGGCTTATCACGTGGACATTAATAGCAGTCGCCAAATACTCTAAACGCGTGACGTTGATCCTAAACGTGGAGTAAAAACAACTGTAGGACCCGGAGAAAATTGTACGCGACCACGGGGAGAGTGAGACACGCAAACTCCAAATATACAACAGGCGTCAGGGTCGGGATTGAACCCACGACCTCCTGTATACCGGGCGAGGTAGTTAACATCTCCTAGCCACCGTCACAGCGTTGCTGAATGCGAGCGGGAGTTGATGAAATACGTATGTGTATGTTCAACTTCTTTCGCACCGTACGTAGCCAAACCGTGCTAATCGGATGTGCAGCATGCAAAGTGAATGCAGTCAAAGTTCAGCGGAGGATGTATCTGTCACAGGTCATCCGTTGCTCACAACGTACAACCAACGTCGATACACGTCGGTGTTTTATCGCATGCATGGTTGTTCTAGCACAGGGGTTGCCAACCGAAATAACAATAAGAGTCATTTTGTCGAATTCGGTAGAAAAAAATGTAATCAATATTTCAGGAGCCCCAATGCCATGCGATAACATACAGACAGTTTAACACGCAGGAGGCTTTCGCGACAAATATCATCCATAATACAGGTTTTTTGGGGGGCTTAGATCGCGTAAATATATAAATGTTGTGTCGTTAAACCCGCCACCACCCGACACAGCCAACTAGTAAGGGTTGTCACGTGAACAGAACGTGACAATTCGTCACTAGTACAGCACACCGGTGTGTCGGAGAGCCAAGCCACAACATTTACAATCTTAGTACGGCAAATCTGGCTGTCGCCTGTTGAAGCTAGTTGCAATTACTGGCGAAACGTCGTACTCAGATTGTAAATGTTGTGGCTTGGCTCTCCAACACACCGGTGTGCTGTACTAGTTTACTACACTATACACTACACGACTATACACAATACACTCCACTACCATACACTACACTATACACTGCACACTAGTGCTGTACTAGTGACGAATTTGCCACGTTCTGTTTACGTGACAAACCCCTTACTAATTGGCTGCGTCGGGTGGTGGCGGGTTTAACGACACATTTTAATATTTACTCGATCTAACTCCAACCTCCCCCCCCCCCTTCCCTCCCTCCCCTGTATTATGAAGACACAATACATCAATTTCGTCTCGAAGCGGTCCTTCAAGCGCCGCATGCGGCTCCAGAGACTGCAGGTTGTCGATCCCCGAGCACAGCCGACAGAGTGTGCAGGCTGCCGCGTGTCGAGCCGTGCCGAGCAACAGTCGCTTGTCTCGCCGCGTGTTACGTGCCCACCTCCGTCTTTGTCTCTCTTTTTCTGAGTTCACCGCGAGAACACGCGGGGTGTCTGAAGCTCTCTGAAGCGAGTAGCACAGCGCGCTATTAAATATCTTCCTCGCTGCGTGGTCGATGTTGATGGAGGTTTTATATCGAGGTGGTGGGTGATATAATTATTTTGATATTTAACACACACACACGCAGACACAAAAACAAAGATCCCCCGTGTTGCCTTAACAGAGTGTTGGGGAAAGCGCTGTTAGCGAGGAGCGGCGCATATGAAGGCGGGCACGGCACACGAGAGGATTGGTGGCCGACACCACACCCGGCCGCCTTTGTCTCCCCAATGCCGATGTTCACACACCGCACCAGGCACTCATTTGAGGCTGCGTCGGCACTATGGAGGCTCAGGACCGGTCACGACTTTCGCCACCGATGTTGACCGTGAGCCGGAATAGAACGCTCGTAACGCAACGCGTTAGCCACTCACTACGCGGACGCTCCGCAACCACTCTCATTAAACAAAGACAAAGATACCCTCCCCCCTCCCTCCCTCCCGCTCGCAGCCTGTCACAGATCGTGGGGGCAAGTGCTGCGAGCGAGTAGCAAGGCACACGAGGTGGGTGATGTGGCCAGCATCACAGGCCGGCCGGCCAGCCGGCCGGCCGGAAACCGCACGCGCGCGTGTGTGAGCGCATGAAATGAAAACATTTGTGTAGGCGGTGAATGTTTCAAGAAAACAAAAATGTCAACTTACACAGAACAACTGTAGACCCGACGGTAATCCCATACGTATTGGGCCGCAGGTATCGTGATAGTGATGACGACGACGACGATGCTGATGATGAATCTATTGTGAAGTGGCCGGGCTCGTGGCTTTGCACGGGGGGAATTTCTCAGTGGGCAGACGAGGAGGACGTGGAGGAGGGAACGAATGCTTTCCCTCTGAATAAACACGGACTTCCCGTGTCGCCACGAATCGGGTTGAGCTCATTCCGACTGTAACAGCTACACCACAACTACCACAACCACACATACGGTGTGGTGTGTGTGTGTGTTGTGGGGTGTGGGAGGGAGATGGGAGCGGTGGTGCAGCGGTTAGCGCTACGTTGCGCTACGAACCCGGCGACCCAGGTTCGATTCCCGCTCACGGCCAACACCCAGTGACGATTATCTGAACCGGTCCTGGGCCTCCCCTAGGTCGACGCAGCCTCAAATGAGTAACCTGGTGCGGTTTGTAAACATCGCCACTGGGGAGACAAAGGCGGCCGCGCGTGGTTGCTTGCTACCCATCGCCTCGTGTGCCGTGCCGGCCTTCATAGGTGCTGCTCGCTGACAGCACTTGCCCCCAACACCACTACACTACCGCTCCCCACTGTATCTCGGAGTTGTAGCTGCTCCACAAGCACGCTCAGGGGTACCCTCCTGTGGTATGTACTTTCCACAAATCTGCGTTGAACTAGTATCTACAAGGGTTCAGCAGCAGTATTGTTCCAGCAAACATGGTGATTCTGTTGCCGACGAGTCACTACGTGTCGAAACGGGTCCGCTGGATTTTTGTTCTTCTTCTTCGCCGTGTTGAACCGACGTTGCTGTATATGTCATCTCGCAGAAGCCCGGGTGGTTGACGGGAAAGGCAAAAAAAGTTAAACTTGAATTCTTTACATGCGAATGCGGAGGGCCAGCTATGTGCAAGCGCGCATCTAGTTTGCTTTGTTATTTTAACCATTGTTCACGCCATAACTGTTCATCAGGGAAACTTTGTTTTTTTTTTTAAATGGGATTCTGATCAGCGCAGTCTCTAACTCTTATCATCCACTCTATCTTTCTACTGGCCTTTGTCTCTTTTTGTGCGCTATGAAGGACCATTGCCTGAAACGTCGTTCATTTGATGTTTTTTTTCCCCTCGTAAATCCACCCAGTGTTGTTGACGAATCCGTTGAGGGGCAATCTTGATTTGAAGCTTTCGTGACTGCAGGAATCCATACTCTTTGCTTCTTTCGGTAAAGTCACGGAGGTAGACAAAATAATAATAATAGATCACGACGTTTCGATCGCTACACAAGCAACCGTCTTCAGGTGAGGGGGTGATTTTTTTTTATCTTTTATTAGTCTTTGTGTTCCTTCATCTTGGAACGATCTCCCGAGACACGCCCACACATTCGGCCAGTCTTTAACTTCGTTGCGATGTTTAATTCATCGTTTAGCCTCAGCACTCGGGCTAGAACCACTCAGGAAGATCCAATCGTTTTCAGAACCCGGCCTGGCCTTCAGTTTCCGTCGCTAGGCTTGGTGACCATTACTGTGCTGATGACACGCAATGAGGGTGAAACCAGTCCGCAGTTTGTCTGTCGCTGCATCACTTGATGCGGTTGTCACGTGGTCACGTTTGCTCAGATTTATTTTCGTGGTGACCTAACACAGGAGGACCACAATGCAGTTCTACAGGAACTGCACAATGCAGTTCTACAGGAATTGCTGATGGTTTCCCGGCCCGCACTATCATTCTGTTGTGGTGATGGAAATTTCTCGTTATTTACGGATTTGACATACACATCATCATCATCATCTGGGTCGTAATATATGTAACAATGTTCTTCTTTGGTTCTTAAATCGAAATATAACAATGTTGTTATAATTTTTATATCAGTAACATCAGCATTGTCATCGTCATCAGCTCACGCACACAGTCCAAATGACTCAAGAGACCCACATACGCACACAAAAACCCATAGACCCACACAGAAACCTACAGCCCCACACAGAGACCCATATACTCATACAGAGACCCACAAACCCATGCAGAGACACACAGACTCATACAGGCACTAAACACATACCCAACAATTATCAATGAAGGTATTACATTTATTAAATTAAATACATTAACATAAGTTGTGTGCTGGATCTCGGGAGGGAGGGAGACAGGGGGTAGAGAGAGAGGGGGGAGGGAGAGGTGGGGGGGGGGGTGAGACTTTAACATCCGAGACGTGCACGCAATGACTGCGACTTTATCCGCTAAAGCGCAGACTGCAAACGGCGGTGCGGAGCGCCGCGGTGAATAGGTGACCGATTGTGTCTTGGGTAAGCTGCGTGGAGGTGATTACCGGGGGTGGAACAATTTACCCATCCACCCCCCCCTCGCCTACAAATCAAACAAATACATTCGGTGAGAGAGGCTGCGTTGGCAGTCTCGTTTAACACTCACCAGCGTCGTTTTGGGGAAAATTGGTAGCGCAATACCAACGTTGATAGGCACACAGTTCCTGCTCGTGATGACAGCAGCAGCGATCTCGTTGAGGATCTCGATGCCAGTGTCGACGTCTTGCCGCTGCTGCTGCTGCTGCTGGCACCACGAGAGGGCTTTAGCAGAGAGAGAGTTCGTGTCGTGTCGCCCTTCCTCCTGCTGCTGCTGCTGCTGGCACCACGAGAGGGCTTCAGAAGAGAGAGAGTTCGTGTCGTGTCGCCCTTCCTCCTCCTGTTGCTGCTGCTGCTGGCACCACGAGAGGGCTTTAGCAGAGAGAGAGTTCGTGTCGTGTCGCCCTTCCTCCTCCTGCTGCTGCTGCGTTGAAGGAGCTCAGACCGCAGTGGGTTCACTGTGCGGTCCCTAGTGCGGGTGGCATGGCCACAGTCAGCCTGCTGTGTGGCTCGTCTTTAATGTAGCTCTACGGGTATCCATGTGTCTCTACGGGTCTCTATGTATCTCTATGGGTCTCTATATGGTCAATAACCGGCAGTTCTCTGGCGTTGGAGGCCATGAGCGGGAATCGAACTCGGGTAGCCAGATTTGTAGTGTCGCGTGCAAACCACTGCGTGAGTGCGTGGGTGCGTGAGTGCGTGGCAAAACAACCCCCTACCTCCTCGCGGTGCTGGACGGGCAACTCTGTCGTGGACAGTGCTGTGGGGGGAGGTCCAATTGTGATTGGCTCCTCCCCTCATGGCATCTGCGTCCACCACAGGGGCTAAACGGGGGCTCTGGACGGGTGCGAGGGGCTGGTAACCCCTCCACCTTCAATTAATTACCACTAAACCGCGAATTAAGTATATAACTAATAAGCTTGTGCCGGAGGCCCCGGGGGGCCAGGCGTCTATGACGTCTCCTGGTCAAACCCCAATTGGCAGAAACAGGAGATTGAATATCTACCCTCGGGGCTCCAGAAACAAGGAAAAGCACTACGGGTGGCCACGTGGAATGTTCGAACGCTCACTGCGGAGGAGAGGCTGCCACTCCTCTGTCGGGAGCTGGACCGGTACCGCCTGGATCTATGTGGCATTCAGGAGGTCTGGTGGACCGGCTCTGGCTCCTGCCACCATGAGGGGTGGACAGTCCTCTACTCGGGGCAGCAGACTGCCAAACAACAGGGTGTGGCTCTTCTTTTGAACAAAAGAATGAAGGGGGCGTGGGAGCGTGGCGGTGAGGTGTGGGAAGCTGTAAGCCCCAGGCTACTTTGGGCTCGCCTTCCCATCAACCGGAGGCGAGGAATGGTGGTCGTGGTTACTTATGTCCCCACCGAAGATGAACATCCGTGGAGGGATGCAGGCAAAGCCGATGAGTCAGATGCCTTCTATGACCTCCTGTCACAGGTGCTGGCTAAAGTGGCCCCTCAGGATAGAGTCATCATGTTGGGTGACTTCAATGCCCGAGTTGGTCATGATACTGGCACCTGGTCTGGAGTGATTGGAGGGCATGGGCCAGATCAGCTCAATAACAACGGTAGAGGCTGCTAGATTTTTGTGCAGCCCATAGGCTTGTAATTACCAACACGCTGTTCCGGCATCGGCGCATCCACACAACATCATGGATGCATGCCGGGTCCAAGCAAGAACATCTGCTGGATTACATAGTGACGGACCAGCGGACGCGAGCCCATGTCCTTGACACCAGGACCTACTGTGGAGCTGATCTGCCCTCTGACCATCGACTAGTAATCTGTAAGATGCGCCTGCCATTCTTCCACTCCGGTGGTGGGTGTACACCCAGGACCCCATTCCAACCTAAAGTGACCTGGTCTCAGTTATCTGATGAAAGTTGCAAGCGAGAATTTCATCATCGCTTGCGGCTGGGATTGGCATCGTCCCCAACTCCTCCTGATGTCGAGGGTAAATGGGCGAGGTTTAGGACTGTGACTCATGCAGCTGCAATGGCTGCTTTGGGTACGCGGTCCAGACCTCCCCAGAGACCCCGGCTGACAGAGGAGGTGTTCAGGATGGTTGAGAAAAAGCGACAGGCCCACTGTCATCGGCTACAGAATCCCACGTCAGAGAATGAGGAGGCTTACCGCAGCCTTCGTTCGGAGGTTCGGAGAGCCGTGAGGCGCTGCAAGGATGGGTGGTGGTCGCGGGTTGCTGAGGAGATGGAGTCTGCCTCAGTGGCCCGTGATTACAAATCTCTATTTAACTCCATAAAAAAAGTAATCTGCAGCTCCACACCTATTACCATTATTAGGGGAAAAAACGGTGACCCAATCTCCGACCCCAAGGAACAGGTTTGCAGATTTGCTGAGCATTTCTGTGAGGTCCTGGGGGAGGGAAAATTCCTCAGCCAGAAAAACATCGTGGCACAAAGTGAGGACGACCCTGCTGAGGCTGCGGTGCCTCAAATATTGGAAGAAGTCACCCCCTGTGAGTGGCTGGCTGAGGTGCCATCTGTTGAGGAAGTACTGAAGGCGATCCGGAGTCTGAGACCAGGAAAGGCAGCGGGCAGAAATGATCTCCCAAGCGAAATGCTGAGGGAGGGTGGCGTTTGTGCACAGACTGCCCTATATGACATCATAACAACAGTCTGGACCACTGGACGGGTTCCGCAGGATTGGAAGGATGCCCTAGTGGTCCCCCTTTTTAAGGGGGACCGCACAGACTGTAACAACTACAGGGGCATCTCACTCCTCAGTGTGCCGGGAAAGGTCCTGGCAAGGATTACTCAACATCGCCTTGCCAGGCACGCTGAGGAGAGGCTTGCGGAGCCCCAATGCGGTTTCAGGAAAGGGCGGTCCTGCACAGATGCAATATTTTCTGTCCGTCTGCTACAGCAGAGGTGTAGTGAATTCCAACAAGACCTACATCTCTGCTTTATTGACCTGGTCAAGGCCTATGATATCATCAGTTGGCCTGGGCTCTGGGTTGTTCTTCGTGCTTTTGGAGTACCTGACCCTCTGCTCACGATCATTTAGGACCTTAATGATGGTGAGCGGGCCCGGGTAAAACTACGTGGCCAGGAGTCAGAGCCATTCCCTGTACACCTTGGGGTGCGACAGGGATGTCCTCTGGCTCCCATATTATTTAACATCTATTTTGACCACGTAATTCGTGAAGCCTTCAATAGCTGTACCGGGGGAATCTCCATATGGTACAGATATAATGCGAGGCTGATCGATGCCCGGGTGTGGTCAAGGGATGGCTCCATTTTGCTCAACCATGTTATGTATGCTGATGATTTGGTAATAGCTGCTCATTCAGAGGAGGAGTTGGAAACGCTGCTGCTGAGACTGGAGCGTGCCACTAAGAGGTGGGGCCTTACCATCAGCCTCACCAAAACTAAGCACCTGCCTGGGTATTTTGTACCATCGGACACTCCACTCCCACAACTCCCAATCGGTGATGGGGCAGTTGTGGAGAGAGTGGAGAGTTTCCCATACCTGGGCAGTGTGCTTATGACTGGCTCCAGTTTAACAGCAGAGGTCTCACTCCGAATCAGTCGAGCGGCAATATCTTTTCATCGGTTGCGTAACGCTGTGTGGAAGCTACCTGGTCTGTCGCTCCGCACTAAGCTTCAGGTCTTCTCGGCCACGGTCATTCCCTCCCTTCTCTACGCTTGCGAAACGTGGACCCCCCTAATGGAACATCTTCGCCGGTTAGAAACATTTAGGCTGGCCTGCCTACGATCCATCCTGGGTTTAACCAGACTGGATTGTGTGAGAAGCTCACAAATCCTTGAAAGATCTGGGCAAGGTCCCATCGGTGAGCTCCTCCGGTGGGGAAGGCTGCGAAGGCTGGGTCATGTAGCCCACATGCCCAGCCACCGCATGCCGAAACAGCTTTTGGTCGGCCGGATTGAGGGGGCTAAGCGGGCGCGGTACGGGCTAGAGAAGAGATGGAGTGATGTGGTACAGGAGGACGTGGAGCTGAGTGGACTTGCCGATGACTGGTACCAGCGGTGTCAAGATCGGCCTCTGTGAAGGAGGCTCGTGAAGGACACTACTGGGCAGTTGGAGGTAGTTGCTCTCCAACACAACGGAGGGCGGAGGAGCGACGCTCACAACAACGAGCGGAGCGCCGGGTGGCTAAAGCACATCAGGTTGCCACAGTAGGGGGCACAAGTGGTGCATCAGCCAGTCGTCTCAGTCAGTCGACCCGTGGCACCTGGGTCTGCCCCGTGACCTCCTGCCAGCGGGCGTTCGACACTTCACTTGGCCTCAGGGTGCACATAGCCTGGCACAAGCGTCGTGGTGACGTCACCGCCACTTAGTGGCGAATGGCGGTTGTTGTGTTGTTGTTGAGTGCGTGGCTGCGTGAGTGTGTGGCTGTGTGAGTGCGTGAGTGTGTGGGTGTGTGAGTGTGTGGCTGTGTGAGTGCGTGAGTGTGTGGGTGCGTGGGTGCGTGAGTGTGTGGCTGTGTGAGTGTGTGAGTGTGTGGGTGCGTGGGTGCGTGAGTGTGTGAGTGCGTGAGTGTGTGCGTGTGTGAGTGCGTGGGTGCGTGAGTGCGTGGGTGCGTGAGTGTGTGGGTGCGTGAGTGTGTGGCTGCGTGGGTGCGTGAGTGGGTGGGTGCGTGGGCGTGTATTGTGGGGAGCGGTAGTGTAGCGGTTAGCACGCCGCGCAACGAACCTGGGGACGCGAGTTCGATTCCCATTCACGGTCAACACCACTAACGATGATGATGAACCGGTCCTGGTGCGGCGTGTTAAACATCGCCACTAGGGAGACAAAGTCGGCGGGGCGTGGTGTTGGCCACCCACCCCATCGTGTGCCGTGCCAGCCTTCACAGGTGCTACTCGCTAACAGCACTTTCCCCAACAGTCTGTTACAGGCTATACGGGAGATGTTTGTCTTTTTTAGTGTGTGTTTGTGTGTATGTGCGTGTTTGTCTGTGTGTAGGTTTGTTTACTATCCCATCATAAATCTTACGAGGTCTCGGTGCTGTTTAGTGCCTCGTACACCGGCGGGTGTTTGTCCTTGTGCGGTAACATCGTTGACGGAATATCTGAACCGGGCCTGGGTACCCCCGACCTCCCCTCCCTAGGTCGACTCAGCCTTAAATGAGTAAGTGGCGTGGTGTGACAGCACTAGCACCGGGAGGGTCAAGGCGGTCGAGCGTGCTGCTGGCCACCCATAGCCACGTGGTCCGTGCCCGCTAACAGCACTTGTCCCAGCAAACTCTGAAGGCTATACTGCATGGGGGGATCTTTGTCTTTGTTTCCATGGAGTGGGAGCGATGGAGCAGTGGGTTTGTGTATCCTGAGTTCGATTACCGGCCATGGATAATATTCGTAGCGAGCGATATCAGCTCCAAACATGGACTTCTCCTAGGTCGGCTCAGCCTAAAAATGCGCATTCACAGAGATATGCACGCACCGCACATAGGTACACAAAGACAAAGATGCCATGTATAGCCTTTTAATAAGCTGTTGGAGCAAGTGGTGTTAACGCACAGCAACTACGACTTCAAAACCAGTCCAGAGATTAGTTCGTGGCGAACCAATGGTTCACGCAAGCTTGACTCTGCTGCTGATGAGACACTGAATGTCGAAACCGGTCCGCACTTTTTTGATTGTACTGAATCAATGCTGCTGAAATACCGAGCTCCCAGAAGGTCGTGTGGCTGATAGGATGTGTAAACAATTAATGATACGAAATAATTATATTTTAACGCGCAGAGTAAAACATTTGACGGAGACATTGGTGGTCTGTGAGACGTTTTCAGAATCAAAATATGTATTTATACTGGAGGAATACGAGGAACTATGAAACTTTTTAAAGGCTAAATATATTTGTCTCTAATAGGTCTACTCGGCTGATGGGGTGGTGGGTGGGGGGGAGGGGGGGAGTGGAGGGAGGGAGGGAGAAGGGTGGATGGGGATATGGGGGTCCCAGTGGGGGGGGGGGGGGGTTGGGGGGGGGAGTCCGTGCCTGCGTGAGATGCGAGAGAAGGCAACGCAGAATTCTTCACGTGGCGAGGTGCCCCGAACTCACGTCCCATTACCGTGATTTACACCGCGTGTGTGGGGGGTCCCTTAAGGGGGTCCTCCTGTGTCAAACCCCTTTGCGCGCGCACCATCTAACCCCCCCCTCCTCCCCCCTCGCCCCACCCCAATGAAGCGCTCGAACTCAAATTAAGATAGAGAGGCACGGCCCGGTGGCCCAGAGGTTACAGGGCCGAGCCGGCAACCCAGGCCATGCCTGGGTTCGAGTCCGGGTTTCAGGCGCCGAACCGCAGCGATTAAGCCGATCAGAATATTTACTTATACTGGAGGAATTCGATGAGCTATGAAGCTCTTTTTCCACATATGTCCGGCAGTTCTCTAGCGACGCGATCCGAGTTCTCAAGCGAGTTGTCCATAATCATACATAGAGAGCGATAGACTTCCACAGGGATACACAGACCCTACATAGAGACCCATCTTCTCCTTCGTAGTCCCTCGTGGGTCATTGATGCAGTGCTTCCACTATGGTCCCGTGTGTTGTAAGTTGACTGAAAAGCCCAACGCGAGACCCACAGAACACCGTAGCTGGGGCTGGTGGTATACCTGGCGGGTCGAGTGGGTGAGGGCCGGTTGAGTGACAGCTCCTTCCTATCACTCATCCACGCACTCACCCACGCACCCGCTCACCCACCCACGCACTCACCCACTCACCCATCCACTCAGTCACCCACCCACCCACCCTATTCTTCTTCAGGTAGTCCCTCGCAGGGTCATGGATGCAGTTGCTTCTACGATGGGTTCCGTGTTTTTTCTATGGTGACCGAAAAGCCCAACGCGAGGCTCACAGGTGGCACGGCTGGGCGAGTCGAGTGGGCTAGGACCCGGGAAGAGCTGCAGCTCGCTCCGTGATTCGTGGCGTTTGGCTTCCTCGTGCTCGCAGAGACTCAGAGAGCGCAGCACCGACGCCTCGAGCCAGTGGCCAGGTCTCCAGACCACGGCTACCCTCCCGTGTCTTCGTGTCAATATTGGATTCGGTTTTTTTTCTTAGAGCCGTCTAATTTTTTTTATTTTTGTTTCTATCCACCAAGGGGGTCGTTTGCCGTGGCGGAGTTCATGAGACCCACACACTGGCATCGAGACTCACACGGAGTGATTTCATGAAACTGGGTTCTCAAACGTAGTGGGTTGGTCGCTGTGGCGGGATGTTAACTACCTCGCCTAGTATACAGGAGATCATGGGTTCGATCACGAGCTGATGCTTTTGTATTTGGAGTTTGCATGTCTCTCTACCCGTGGTAGATTTGATTTTTCTCCGGGTTCTCCGGGTTTTCCCTCCACGTTTAGAATAAACATCACGCGTTGAAAGTATTTTGCTGCTATAAATTTCCAAGTGACAAGCCACTTCCTTGAGCTATCATTTGTGGCCAGGTCGCTTCTGAAAAAGAGCTATAAAGCTCAGTGAGCCTTACCTGGTAAAATACAAAGAGTATAGTATAGTATGAGTTGATGGTCTCAGCCCGATCACGAGTGGCTCATGCACAGACACTCATGAATGAATATATAATCCCATATATTAATATAGACTCATAGTAATGCATAGAGGCCCATAGACTTACACAGAGAACTATAAACTCACGTAGTCTGAGTTGTGATGACACCGGGTTCTCAATCGTAGTGAGTTGATGGTATTGAATGCACAAACCAATTCGTTCACCAATGAATGCACAAACTATATATATGCGCTAATTGCAGGAGTAAGAAGTAACAATGCCGCTTTAATTGCCATGCGATGAACATTACTCACCTGCAGCTGGGCGGGTGGGAAAGTGCTGCCCCCTACTGGGGTGTCACGTGGAGGAGTCCCAGAGGTAGCTCTGTGATAACCGCTTCCGCGGGACGTTTTCCAACACGGGGTTTATCCGTTGCTCTCCTTCCCAATGCAAGGACATGCACCCCCACACAAACTCAGACAATCGTGTTTTACACGTACAAGCAGCCACCCGGCCTTCTGGTAGAGCATCACAATTTACAACAGCGTTGCTGCAACGCAAGCACAGCTCTGCACCAGCGATGCACTCTCCGAAGGCCGTGTAGCCCACGGCATGTGCACAAAAAGAACGGGCTTTCATATATTTTTTTACACGTCGATTTTATCTGAATGTTAATTTGCGTGGAGATATTGTCTGGGTAGGTAATTGTCGCTAACGTATGCTGTTGTTACGAAGACGCGCCGTTTACCCGAAGCGTCGGCTATTTTTGTTTATTTCTTTTAAGGACCACACATCGTGTTGGTGACAAATGCGTGGGGGTTTAATGTTCATTCATATGGACACGGTTCTGAGCCCAGCTTCCGAACAAAGTCAGGGGGCACTGCGCTCTGCTCAGTCACGTTCTACGTCCCCTGTGCTGGGAATGAACGCGCGGTTACACTTGGGCTGCATGGAACGCACGAGACTGAACAAAGGAGAAAGAACAACGCATGGACAACACACACATCGCGTGGAGGGGAGTGGAGTGAGATGGGATGGGAGAGGTAGGAGAGTGCTACTACTACAATCAAGCTACTACTACTACAACCGTGCTACTACTACTACAACCGTGCTACTACTACAACCATGCTACTACTACTACAACTGTGCTACTACTACTACAACCGTGCTACTACTACTACAACTGTGCTACTCATGCTACAACCGTGCGACTACTACTACAACCGTGCTACTACTACAACCATGCTACTACTACTACAACCGTGCTACTACTACTACAACCATGCTACTACTACTACAACCGTTCTACTACTACTACAACCATGCTACTACTACTACAACCGTGCTACTCATGCTACAACCGTGCTACTACTACAACCATGCTACTACTGCTACAACCGTGCTACTACTACTACAACCGTGCTACTACTACTACTATAAACGTGCTACTACTACTACAACCGTGCTACTACTACAACCGTGCTACTACTACTACAACCGTGCTACTACTACTACTACCGTGCTACTACTACTACAACCGTGCTACTACTACTACAACCGTGCTACTACTACTACTACCGTGCTACTACTACTACTACAACCGTGCTACTACTCTACAACCGTGCTACTACTACTACAACCGTGCTACTACTACTACAACCGTGCTACTACTACTACAACCGTGCTACTACTACAACCGTGCTACTACTACTACAACCGTGCTACTACTACTACTACTATAAACGTGCTACTACTACTACAACCGTGCTACTACTACTACAACCGTGCTACTACTACTACTACCGTGCTACTACTACTACAACCGTGCTACTACTACTATAAACGTGCTACTATTACTACAACCGTGCTACTACTACTACAACCGTGCTACTACTACTACAACCGTGCTACTACTACTACAACCGTGCTACTACTACAACCGTGCTACTACTACTACAACCGTGCTACTACTATAAACGTGCTACTACTACTACAACCGTGCTACTACTACTACTACAACCGTGCTACTACTACTACAACCGTGCTACTACTACTACTACAACCGTGCTACTACTACAACCGTGCTACTACTACTACAACCATGCTACTACTACTACAACCGTGCTACTACTACTACAACCGTGCTACTACTACTACTACAACCGAGCTACTACTACTACAACCGTGCTACTACTACTACAACCGTGCTACTACTACTACAACCGTGCTACTACTACTATAAACGTGCTACTACTACTACAACCGTGCTACTACTACTACAACCGTGCTACTACTACTACAACCGTGCTACTACTACTACTATAAACGTGCTACTACTACTACAACCGTGCTACTACTACAACCGTGCTACTACTGCTACAACCGTGCTACTACTACTACTACAACCGTGCCACTACTACTACAACCGTGCTACTACTACTACAACCGTGCTACTACTACTACAACCGTGCTACTACTACTACTACAACCGTGCTACTACTGCAACCGTGCTACTACTACTACAACCGTGCTACTACTACTACTACAACCGTGCTACTACTACTACAACCGTGCTACTACTACTATGAACGTGCTACTACTACTACAACCGTGCTACTACGACTACTACAACCGTGCTACTACTACAACCGTGCTACTACTACTACAACCGTACTACTACTACTACAACCGTACTACTACTACTACTACAACCGTGCTACTACTACTACAACCGTACTACTACTACTACAACTGTGCTACTACTACTACAACCGTGCTACTACTACTACAACCGTGCTACTACGACTACAACCGTGCTACTACTACTACAACCGTGCTACTACTACTACAACCGTGCTACTACTACTACAACCGTACTACTACTACTACAACCGTACTACTACTACTACAACCATGCTACTACTACTACAATCGTGCTACTACTACTACAACCGTGCTACTACTACTACAACCGTACTACTACTACTACAACCGTGCTACTACTACTACAACCGTACTACTACTACAACTGTGCTACTACTACTACAACCGTGCTACTACTACTACAACCGTGCTACTACTACTACAACCGTGCTACTACTACTACAACCGTGCTACTACTACTACAACCGTGCTACTACTACTACAACCGTGCTACTACTACTACAACCGTGCTACTGCTACAACCGTGCTACTACTGCTACAACCGTGCTACTATTACTACAACCGTGCTACTACTACTACTACAACCGTGCTACTACTACTACAACCGTGCTACTACTACTACAACCGTGCTACTACTACTACAACCGTGCTACTATTACTATGAACGTGCTACTACTGCTACAACCGTGCTACTATTACTACAATCGTGCTACTACTACAACCGTGCTACTACTACTACAACCGTGCTACTACTACTACAACCGTACTACTACTACTACAACCGTGCTACTACTACTACAACCGTGCTACTACTACTACAACCGTGCTACTACTACTACTACTACAACCGTGCTACTACTACTACAACCGTGCTACTACTACTACAACCGTGCTACTACTACTACAACCGTGCTACTACTACTACAACCGTGCTACTACTACTACTACTACTGCAACCGTGCTACTACTACTACAACCATGCTACTACTACTATAAACGTGCTACTACTACTACTACAGCCCTGCTACTACTACTACAACCGTGCTACTACTACTACAACCGTGCTACTACTACTACTACCGTGCTACTACTACTACTATGAACGTGCTACTCCTACTACAACCGTGCTACTACTACTACAACCGTGCTACTACTACAACCGTGCTACTACTACTACAGCCGTGCTACTACTACTACAACCGTGCTACTACTACTACAACCGTACTACTACTACTACAACCGTGCTACTACTACTACAACCGTACTACTACTACTACAACCGTGCTACTACTACTACAACCGTGCTACTACTACTACAACCGTGCTACTACTACTACAACCGTGCTACTACTACTACAACCGTGCTACTACTGCTACAACCGTGCTACTACTACTACAACCGTGCTACTACTACTACTACAACCGTGCTACTACTACTACAACCGTGCTACTACTACTACAACCGTGCTACTACTACTACAACCGTGCTACTACTACTATGAACGTGCTACTACTACTACAACCGTGCTACTACTACTACTACAACCGTGCTACTACTACTACAACCGTGCTACTACTACAACCGTGCTACTACTACTACAACCGTGCTACTACTACTACAACCGTACTACTACTACTACAACCGTGCTGCTACTACTACTACAACCGTGCTACTACTACTACAACCGTGCTACTCCTACAACCGTGCTACTACTACTGAAGTCGCTGCCTTCTCAGCTGTTATTGGCGCCGAGTGATCTCGCTCATGGCTCTGAAGGGCGCAGGGACAGATAGTCGAGACGTCTCCACCCCCCTCCCCCCCCCCCCCCAGGATCCCCCCCCCCCGATCCTCTCCCCCACCCAATCCCACCCGCCCCATCGCACAGAGACACGGGCGGCGCCCCTCGCCCCCCCCCCACTCGAACCCCCCTTCGCCCCCCCCCCACTCGAACCCCCCCTTCGCCCCCCCCCCACGCGCGCGCCTTCCTGTCCTTCGCTATTGTCCTGGCGACAGCCACAGCGCCGCTACCAGGAAATGATCCCTCGACCGTCGCGTCTGCCACCCCGACCCCAAGCTCGATTAATAACGCCGCCTTATTATCTTTAACTAAGTTTGGGGGGTGTGGGGGGTGTGGGGTAGTGGGAGCATTGCCGGGGGGGGGGGGGCAAGGGGCCGATAGAGGGGCAAAGACGGGGGTTGGTGGATCACATAAGACAACGTTTCCCCGCCCCCCCCCCCCCCTTTAACAGACTGTTGGGGCAAGTGGTGTTAGCGGGCTCGGCACACGAGGGCTTCGGGTGACCGGCACCACGCCCGGCTGATGCTTTACAACCACCGCACCGCACCCAGGTAACCCATTTGAGGCTGAGTCGACCTAGCGGAGGCCCATGATCGGGTTCGGATATTCGCTGTCAACGTGATATTATTGGTCGTGAGCCGGCATCGAACTGCCGTCGTCGGGTTGGTGGCTTGGCGCGCTAACCACCGCGCCACCGCTCCCCCACCTTTGCACGCGCACGTTCATGGTATAGGACAGGGGTGGGGAACGTCCGGCCCGCGGGCCGTATGAGGCCCGCGAAATCATTTGGTGTGGCCCTGCCAAGGCAACCGCAGGCGGGACTCGAAATTCAACAAATCTAGGAGCAAACTTGGCAAAGCAGTTGCGAGTTGCAACATCATCAACACCAGCTAACATCATCACCACGCTTCGCCAAAGAGAAACAGTTCCAGCCCATCGCATTAGGGGCGAGTTAATTCATTGTTTGACACAAATATAACAGGCTAATTCTTAAGTTGATAATGTTGTATGGTTATAAATATCCAAATGGCCCTTGGCAGAAAAAAAGGTTCCCCACCCCTGGAGGAGCAAGAGCGAATGTGCCCGAGATGGCATCGCTGCGAGCACAAAGGAGGGTTGAATGTTACATCTGCAGAGAGAGGTACGCCAGGCCAGGCACTGATTCCAACACTGGGTGGTGACGGCGGTTAACTGGTCAGAGCGGATATGCGACCCTGCCCCGTGTTTACTGTGCTTACTATCATCATGATGCTTAGCTGCAGTTTGTTACGGGACAGATATTCGCCGCACGGCCGTGAAGCTCAACGATGCTGGTTTTATGGTCGTGACTGAACTTTAACAGTCGCAGGGAACCTCACTGTGAAATTGCAACTCTGGTGTCTGTCCTACCCTCTCCCTCAAAGGAATATCCTGAACCTAGAGAGAGAGAGGGGGGGGGGGGGCGGGGGTGGTACATAATAGATGGAATAGAGAGGAAGGCGAGAGAAGGGCGAGATAGGGCAGAGAGAGTGGAGAGAGGTAGGGATATGTGTGGAGGAGAGTAGAGTGAGATGGTAATGATAGTCCATGGGTCAGAGCATAAATCGCTAACACGTAAGGTCGCAAAACTTTATCCCTACAGATTTATTGACATGGCCAGTGAGAGTGGATTACTCAATAACCCCACTGACTTCGAGTGCTTCTCAAATAAATGTACCGTTGTTGTTGATGTTGTTATTATTATTATTATTACAATCATTGGCCACATCGAGACATTGGAACCGCTAAGGTTGTATCACCCTCTGTCGGGATCTGCACAAGTGAGATATTTGGCCTGGGCCCCTGGACTAAGAGAAGCGAGAGAGAGAGAGAGAGAGGTGGGGGTGTTGGATAGAGAAGTAGAAGAAAGGAGAGCAGGGGGCGGGAGAGGGGAGGGATTCCTGACCTTTCTAATAAGAGCAGTGGCGATGGTTGATCGACTTAAGATAGCACTGAGCCCTAGCAGCTCAACCTGCCAAGGCACCGGCTCTGATCTGAAAAATACTGCAGGCTCCACACACACACACACACAGGGACGGACACCACAAAGACAAAGATCCCCAGTGTTGCCTACACAGGCTGTTGGGGCAAGTGCTGTAGGCGAGCACCTATGAAGGAATCGCACGGTACACGGAGGGGGTGTGGGTGGCCAGCATCTCGCCCTGCCACCTTTGTCTCCCCAGTGCTGATGTTTAACGCATCGCAGCAGGGACTCATTTGAGGTCCAGAACCCGTTCAGACATTCGTCACCGATGTTGGTAGCCGTGAGCGGGAATCGAACACACACGCACACACCTTTCGACACACACATAACGCACTGGGACAAAGACAACGACTCCCCTTATAGCCATAACACACTTGCGGGGCAAATATGCATGTGCGCTGAATTTATTTCGCATCGTACTTAGCCAACAGTGCTAATCGTAAGTGCCGGGGAAGCACATGAAACTAAACACACGAGCAGTTATAAAGAAATGACATCTTCAATATCTATTTAAAAGTGAAAATCTCCAGTTGCTTCCTAATAAGTGTTATTAGCGAGCATCCAGAACGAATATACACACACACGCATGCATACATACAGCCACCCACACATAAACACACCTAGGGACATACACAACACGCGTACAGGAGACACACGACACACACAACACACACGCGCGCACGCTCGTACCCCTACCTCCTCCATTCTATGACCCGCTTGTGACCCGCTCCCCCCACTCCACTCGCCCAAGAGAGACTCCCACTCAGCGCGGTCTGCCCCCAGCCTGCCTCTCCTCCACCCCGTGTCCAAACACCACGAGCCCACGCACAGTCATCTGCGCTGGGCAGCTCAGAGTTGGGATGTATTCGTGAGCCCCTGAATTACAACAGCATAGCGATTATCTGGGAGGTAATGTTAGCCGGGACATATTCGCTGGGACAATGATCTGGGACAATTATCTGGGACATATTAGGTTGGACATATTAGCTGGAACATATTAGCTGGGGCACATTAGCTGGGATAATTATTTGGGACATATTAGCTGTGTTGAGTAGCTGGGATAATTATCTGAAACAATTATCTGGGACAATTAACTGAGTACGAGAATTTGAAGTCAAAGTGAATTTCTGCTCAAGTAACAATTGCAGCATTGGTGCTGATCGACTGCATACAGACGTGGGACAATGATGGAAATTCCACATTCCCTATCTGGCTGTCTCAGATCTGATTTCGATTTGGCTGTATCTGCTCTGATTTCTATTTGGCTGTCTGTAATCTGATTTCTATTTGGCTGTCTGTAATCTGATTTCTATTTGGCTGTCTCTGATCTGATCTCGATTTGGCTGTCTCTGATCTGATCTCGATTTGGCTGTCTCTGCTCTGATTTCTATTTGGCTGTCTCTGCTCTGATTTCTGTCTGGCTGTCTATGCTATGATTTCTCTTCGGCTCTGATCTCGATTTGATTGTTTTTGTTTTCATTTCGACCTGGTTATCTCTTTTGCTCTGATGTCTCTTTGCTGTATTGGTTTTTATTTTTGCACGTACGGTATACAGTATGTCTTTGCCTTGTTGACGGACCCGAGGTCACTATTGCACACGAGACTGGTCACTGGCCTCGAGTTCTCGCCTGGGTCAACAAAATAGACTTGAATCTCGCCTCTCGTTCTCCCCTCGCTCTCCACGCGGCGACCCAGACGGAGCCAACAGGAAGGCAATGAACCGGTTTAGCGAGGAGTCTCCGGAAGCGGGATTTGGCAATAAAACACACCCAGAGAAGGCGACACACACACAGAGACGGCGACACACACACACACAGAGGTGTCCGTCACGCACACACCCAGAGAAGGCGACACACACACACAGAGATGGCGACACACACACACAGAGGTGTCCGTCACACACACACCCAGAGACGGCGACACACACACACACAGACGGCAACACACACAAACAACCAGAGACGGCGACACACATACACAGACGGTGACACACATACACACGGCGACACACACACACACAGACACAGAGACGGCGACACACACACACACACAGAGGTGTCCGTCACACACACCCAGAGAAGGCAACACACACACACAGAGACGGCGACACACACACACAGAGGTGTCCGTCACACACACACCCAGAGGTGTCCACCACACACACCCAGAGACGGCGGCACACACACCCAGAGGTGTCCACCACACACACCCAGAGACGGCGACACACACAAACAACCAGAGACGGAAACACACACAGAGACGGTGACACACATACACACGGCGACACACACACACAGAGACGGAAACACACACACAGAGACGGCGACACACACCCAGAGGTGTCCACCACACACACACAGAGACGGCGACACACACAGAGGTGTCCACCACACACATATACAAAAGTGTCCACCACACACAGAGGTGTCCACCACACAAAGACAAAGATCCCCCATTTAGCCTCAGATTGTTGGGGCAAGTGCTGTTAGCACGCACCTATTAAGGCCGGCACGGCACACGAGGGCGTGGGTGCCCAGCTTCACGCCCGGCCGCCTTTGTCTCCCTCGTGGTGGACATTAATACCTCACACTCACCTCCCCCCCCCCCTTACGAAAACATCGCATCCATCGGAACCGTTCTGAGAATGTACGGGGGCCGTACAACGCGCTCGGTGGTCGTGGAAGCGAAGAAGAAGACCACCACCACCACAGCAGCGGTGGTGGTGGTGGCCCACGGCGGCAGGCCGAGCAGACGATGGCTGGCGATGACAGCGAAGCTGCTGATGGTCGTGGCGATGATGTGATGGTGGTGGCTGGTGGTGGCTGGTGGTGACTGGTGGTGGTTGGTGGTGGTTGGTGGTGGCTGGTGGTGGCTGGTGGTGGTTGGTGGTGGGTGGTGGTGGATGGTGGTGGCTGGTGATGGTGGTTGGTGGTGGTAGCTGGTGGCGATTGGTGGTGGCTGGTGGTGGTTGGTGGTGGTTGGTGGTGGTGGTAGCTGGTGGTGATTGATGGTGACTGGTGGTGGTTGGTGGTGGCTGGTGGTGGTGGTTGGTGGTGGTAGCTGGTGGTGATTGGTGGTGGCTGGTGGTGGTTGGTGGTGGTTGGTGGTGGATGGTGGTGGCTGGTGGTGGTAGCTGGTGGTGATTGGTGGTGGCTGGTGGTGGTTGGTGGTGGGTGGTGGTTGGTGGTGGGTGGTGGTGGCTGGTGGTGGTGGTTTGTGGTGGCTAGTGGTGGTTTTTGGTGGCTGGTCGTGACTGGTGGTGGCTGGTGGTGGCTGGTGGTAGCTGGTGGTGACTGGTGGTGGCTGGTGGTGGTTGTGGCTACTGGTGGTTGATGGTGGCTGGTGGTGGCTGGTGGTGGCTGGTCGTGGTTGGTGGTAGCTGGTGATGACTGGTGGTGGCTGATAGTTGTTGGTGGTGGCTGGTTGTGGCTGGTGGTGGCTGGTGGTGGTTGGTTGTGGCTGGTGGTGGTGAATGAAGGGGGATCGTCCGCATTGCTGTGTCAGTGGGAGTTGGACCGTGAGTGCAAGGACGCGACAGTGGGAGGAGGGTGCTGGTGGAGCGTTCGAGATTAATGACTCAAGGACGAGATCAGTTTTTTTTTGTATTAAAAAAATATAAATTGCAGCCAACGGCAGTCGTTTAGGAGGCTGTCGGGACCCGCCCGACGTTGATTCGTCCTCCCGCGGCGATGAGACTGGGGGGAGGAGAAGGAGTGGTGGACATCGGGAGGTGTGGTGCATGGAGTCGTCATGATCGTCCAGGGCAGGGGGTGGGGGCCGAGGCAACTCACACCGCGTGGGCCCCGCGCTGCCTTCAAACTTCTTCTTCTCCTTGCTCCGCATGGCATTGTGAAAAGCAAAAGTGTTTTTCTTCTTTCTTAATGATCGTCATGAATGAACGCAAATGTTTCCCCATCCAGTCCAATGGCGGTGGTTGACGCGGCGTGGATTTCAGTGACACCGCCACGCATAGATGGAGCCACTCGTGGGCGACCTGCCCGGATGATTTGGGCTTCTCCACGGTCGCAGTTGGGGCGAGTTCCCTCGCTCTCCCATTCATGGAACGTGCACCACACACCCCCCATACCGTGTCGCGTTCGAGCGCGGTTCAGCGTGGTCCACGGCCGTCGTGGAAGAGAGAATCCCGGTACTTTGCACCGTGAGATGGGGAGTGATTTGTTTCCGTTTGCCACGTCCAAAGCCGCCCACGATTCAGACCACCGAGTGGCGGTGTCTTTCAACTAAACCGGTAGTACCCCTCGCCCCCCCCCCCCCCCCAAAAGCACGGGGCCCGGGGCGGTTGCCCCGGTTCGCCGTACCATATAGGGACGGCTGTGGCTACGGCTGTCACGAGAGAGCAGTTTTTAAGAGCGTTTCTCATTCAGCGAGCCGTCCAAACCTCTACACCGGCATTGGGCGGTAGCGCAGCAGCACGCGGACCGTTGCACTACCGCTCCTCCCTCTAAAACAAAGACAAAGACACCCCGTATAGCCTTTAACAGAATGTTGGGGCAAGTGCTGTTAGCGAACACCGATAAAGGCCGGCACGGTGCACGAGGGGGGTGGGTGGTCAGCACCACGCCCGGCCGCCTTTGTCTCCCCAGTGGCGATATTTACAAAGCGCACCAGGTACTCATTTGAGGATGAGTAGACCTATGGGAGGAAGCCCAGGACCGGTTCAAATAATCGTCACCGGTGTTGGCCGTGAGAGGGACTCGAACTCGGATCGTCAGGTTCGTAGCGCGGCGTGCTAAGCACTCACCACCGCTCCCCACAACACACACACACAGTGTACATTGTGCGTGTGTGATTCTCACCCCAAGTCTATACGGGGGAACTTTGTCTTTGTGTTGTTTCTCGTCGTCTATTTCGTTCATCGGGAGTTGTTGGCAGCCTTGGCTGTGGCCCCGTGGCCTTGTGACGAGGAATTGTTGCTGCGAGTGAGCGATGATGATGATGTTGGTGGTGGTGGTGATGTTGTTGTCACAAATTTGTAACTGTGGAGGAAAATTCCCCCACACCCTCCTCCCCCAGCTACCCGCGCTCTTCCCTCGCTGACCTCGCCCCCCCCCCTCCTTAACCCCCCCCCCCGTCCACCCGCGGCCTTGCCTCCCTCTAAGTCGACTCAGCCTCAAAACGAGCACCCGCTTCAGTGTGCATATCTGGGCTCGACCACCTGAACGTGAAATGGTGGTTGTCGCACTGCATCTGTGCTTACACATCAGCACTGCCGGGGGGAGAGAGAGGGAGGTGTTGGTGTCTCCAACACAGCACTTGCCCCCCGCGCCCTTGTGCAGCCCACACGGGGGGATGGAGAGGGGGATCTTTGTCTTTAGTACGTGTGTGCTTTTGTGATGATGATGTCTCGGCTCACCTGCAGGTAAGCAGGTACACGGGTTAGACTGCGGAGAGGGAGCCCACGGATCAAGAGGTGAGGAATGCGTTAATCCTTTTTATTTAACTTCTCTCTCCCCCATCCACTCCCTCCCCCCTCTCTTCTATCCCCTCCCCCCGCCGCCTCCAGCAAAATGTAACCCAATTGTGCTCTGGCTATCGGGTCACGAAAGCACGACATTTAAATTGGGATATGTTTTTTTTCCAGCAAGCATACGCGCGCAGCGTAGCAGTCACAGTGAGTCCCATAGACTAACTGCATAGCCATGGAGTTACACAGAGACTCATAGGCTTTAATGGAGACCAGTAACACCGACATACCGAGCCACAGAGTCACACGTAATCCCATCAACTAAATAGAGAGCCATGGACTCGCAATATTCATGGGCTTATACAGAGACCCATGCACTCAATAGAGAGCCATATACTTGCATAGAGACCCATGGGCTCACATAGAGACCCGTGGGCTCACATAGAGACCCGTGGGCTCACATAGAGACCAGTGGGCTCACATAGAGACCCGTGGGCTCACAGAGAGACCCGTGGGCTCACATAGAGACCCGTGGGCTCACATAGAGACCCGTGGGCTCACATAGAGACCCGTGGGCTCACATAGAGACCCGTGGGCTCACATAGAGACCCGTGGGCTCACATAGAGACCCGTGGGCTCACATAGAGACCCATGGGCTCACATAGAGACCCGTGGGCTCACATAGAGACCCGTGGGCTCACATAGAGACCCGTGGGCTCACATAGAGACCCATGGGCTCACATAGAGACCCGTGGGCTCACATAGAGACCCATGGGCTCACATAGAGACCCGTGGGCTCACATAGAGACCCGTGGGCTCACATAGAGACCCGTGGACTATTGTAGCATCTCTGTATAACTTCACACTGCAGTTTAATATTGCATGATGTGGGGGGGGGCTGATGTTTTGGCCACTGAACCTGCCTTGAATGACGTCATCACGTAAATTCTACCCAAGGTCTCAGGTGGGTAACGACCCCTCCCCTCACCCGCGGGGGGAGGGGCGGGGTGGGGGAGGCGGGGGGGGGGGGAGCCCTCTCGCTACGTCACAATAGAGGGAGCGAGAGGAGTTTATTTACAGTGATCCATCGGCGAGTTCATCTGCAGCGTGGAATTTTTGTTGCCCGCGGTATTGAAATCTCCGGGACAAGCGTGGTTTTGTCTTTTATCCGTGGATTATTGTTGGTGTCATTTTGGAATTGAAGGTGGTGAGGGTCAATTAGCCCCTCGCATCCGTCCAGAGCCACCCACCGCCACTGTTCGCCACGCTGTGGGTTCGATCCCGACCCCAATTATACAGGCGTCAGGGTCGGAATCGAACCCACAACCTCCCATATACCCAAGCGTGGGAGTTAACATCTTACCACCTTGGCGCCCTCGATGTGATGATGCGATGTCTGTGAGACGCACACGTGTTATCTCTCATCGACACGTCTTCCTCCTCTGCCCGTCTTCTAAGCACGCTCTTACCCCCCCCCCCCCTCCTCTCTCATCAAAGCTTTGCTTCGTTCGATTCTGTCATGGGTCGGCAAACACAGCATGATGTATACGCAGCCGGCACACCACGTCCAGGATACCTCCGTCTCTGGCTGCGGCTACCCGGAGTGGGCTACAAGCGACCCACGGCAAATGTTGGGCGGCGAAATCGCGCTCTGCTCGCCCCTACTCCCCCCTCTCTCACCTCTCTGTGTGTGTGTGCTTCTTTGAGTAGTTCGCAAGTTTTGTTTCACGCCTCTTTGGTCGGTGTCCACTGCTTTGATCTAGTTTTTTTTGTTTACGTGCAGACATTCGCAAATTCACATTCGCAAAATTCACATGAACAAATTCACATTAACAAATTCACAAATCCACATTCACTCAATGCGCATTCACAAAATTCACACTCACAAATTAACGTTCACGAATTCACATTCACAAATTAACATTCACAAATTCACATTGACAAATCAATCACGGTGAGCATTCGCGGCCGTGGGCAACGTTACAAAAAAAAACCAAACCACAGTCCGTGATCCGAGAGGGCAAGTAAGGTCCAATCTGTTGGGTCGTATAACAACACACTTGGGTCGCGGGCTGCGTGTGTGTTTTATGGCACTCCGTAATAAGCAATTACCTGGAATAACTGAGCTGACAGCAGCCACGGAGCAAAGAGCAACACTCACCAAGCGGTCTTAGGGCCCCAGGGCGCTCAGCAACTTGCTAGGTGGCATGACACTTTTTCTTTACCCGCCATGGCCATGCGTGTGGCTCGCATCTCCCCTGTGTGTGTGTGTGGGGAGCGGTGGTGTAGTGGTGAGCGCTACTCTGCGCTACAAACCCGGTGACACGAGTTCGATTCCCGCTCACGGCCAACACCGGTGACGATTATCTGAACCGGTCCTGGGCCTCCCTAGGATCGATTCAGCCTCCAATGAGTGCCTCGTGCGGTGTGTATACATCGTCACTGGGGAGACAAAGACGGCCGAGCGTGGCGCTGGCCACCCACCCCTTCGTGTGCCGTGCCGGCCTTGATAGGTGCTCGCTAACAGCACTTGCTCCAATAGTCTGTTAAAGCTACACGAGGGATCTTTGTATTTTTTAGGGTGTGCGTACACACGTGTACGCGTGTTGTGTGTATGTATGTTGAACTTCTTTCGCACCATACGTGGCCGCGCGTATTGATCGTATCAGCCCGGCCATCAACGACTTAAATGTTCATTGTATCCATGTACTCACGTGGCAGGACAATTGGCAAGGATAGAGACGCGTAGACTGTCACAGAGGCTTGTAGACTCACATAGACACATAGGCTGTGTTTTGATTAATACCAAATTCTCAAATGTGGTGAGCTCATGATCTCAACCCGTTCACCAATGATTTGCACAAACACATTAAACCCATTACATTCCTATAATTTTTGTTACTGGAATTTGTAAAAATAAATAAATCCAGATCTGGGAATTGAAAGCATCAATATCACAGCCATGCGGCGAACATTACTCTCCTGTAATCGAGGCGGATGGGAACATTACTGCCCGGTAATTGTTTGCAACAGAGGCCACTTTAGGTGTTCTCACAAGTAGCTCTCTAAGATCTGCTTCCGTGGACCGTCCTCGAACACACGGAAGGGTTGCACTGCTCCTCGAGAGATTTTCGATCGGATTCTTAATCTGACGACGCCCACAGAAGCGTCGGCGTAGACTGTGATCGAATCATCCAATGAGCGGGCACACTCACCACTCACCCAGAGGTCTCAGCTCGACTCGCACCAGCTGATGTGCTCCTCTCGATGGGCTGATATTAAAGCAGCGGTGACCAATGCGTGGATCCACGTACACACACACACATCGCTGTGTGTGTCGCTGTGTGTGTGTATCTCAGGACAAAGCAGAGCAGACGCTAATGACATCGTAACCATCCAGCGATTTTCGTTTCGGTACCAGGGATGACAAATACAGATCTCCGACGCAGAATTCACACGTTAAGCAAATACTAATCATCACAACTTCTGCCAATAGATGGGGCTCGTACTCCGGAATATCTGCAGGGCATTAGAGGTACCCCCCCCCCCGCCTCGCTCTATGCGGTCAGTAGATGCGTTCTTAAAAGAGAGCGCACAAAGCGAAATCGCGTAGCGTGTGGACTGCGCGGTCACCGAACCCACAGTGCACCGCTGCCTGCCAAGTAACGCCGCAGTACACGGAGCACACACAGTAGTCGCGGTTAGCGCTGCCTTACGAACCCGGCGACCCGAGTTCGATTCCCGCTCACGGCCAACACCAGTGATGATTATCTGAACCGGTCCTGGGTCTCCAGCCTCAAATGAGTACCTGGTGCTGTGCGTAAACATCGCTACTCGGGAGACAAAAGCGGTCGGGCGTGGTGCTGGCCACCCACCCCCTCGTGTGCCGTTCCGGCCTTTATAGGTGCTCGCTAACAGCACTTGCCCCTACAGTCTGTTAAGGCTATACGGGGGATCTTTTTTCTTTGTTTTTGTATCTTTGTGCACGTATCTCTGTATGCATATGTGTGTGTATCTCTGTATGTATATGTGTGTGTATCTCTGTATGCATGTGTGTGTAACTCTGTATGTATATGTGTGTGTATATCTGTATGTGTGTGTATCTCTGTATGCATATGTCTGTGTATCTCTGTATGTATATGTGTGTATCTCTGTAGGCATATGTGTGTGTATATCTGTATGTGTGTGTATCTCTGTATGCATGTCTGTGTATCTCTGTATATATATGTCTGTGTATCTCTGTATGTATATGTGTGTGTATATCTGTATGTGTGTGTATCTCTGTATGTACATGTGTGTGTATCTCTGTATGTATATGTGTGTGTGTATCTCTGTATTTATATGTGTGTGTATCTCTGTATGTGTGTGTGTGTATCTCTGTACGTATATGTGTGTGTATCTCTGTATGTGTATGTGTTTGTGTGTATCTCTGTATATGTGTATGTATCTCTGTATGTCTATGTGTGTGTGTGTATCTCTGTATGTATATGTGTGTGTATCTCTGTATGTATATATGTGTGTGTATCTCTGTATGTCCATGTGTGTGTGTATCTCTGTATGTATATGTGTGTATATCTGTATGTATATGTGTGTGTATCTCTGTACGTATATGTGTTTGTGTATCTCTGTATGTATATGTGTATCTCTGTATGTCTATGTCTGTGTGTGTATCTCTGGATGTATATGTGTGTATCTCTGTATGTATTTGTGTGTGTGTGTGTGTATCTCTGTATGTATATGTGTGACCGGCTCCAGTTTAACAGCAGAGGTTTCACTCCGAATCAGTCGAGCGGCAATATCTTTTCATCGGTTGCATAATGCTGTGTGGAAGCAACCTGGTCTGTCGCTCCGCACTAAGCTTCAGGTCTTCTCGGCCACGATCATTCCCTCCCTTCTCTACGCTTGCGAAACGTGGACCCCCCTAATGGAACATCTTCGCCGGTTAGAAACATTTAGGCTGGCCTGCCTCCGATCCATCCTGGGTTTAACCAGGCTGGATTGTGTGAGGAGCTCACAAATCCTTGAAAGATCTGGGCACGGTCCCATCGGTGAGCTCCTCCGGCAGGCAAGGCTGCGTTGGCTGGGTCATGTAGCCCGCATGCCCAGCCAACGCATGCCGAAACAGCTTTTGTTCGGCCGGATCGAGGGGGCTAAACGGGCGCGGCACGGGCTAGAGAAGAGATGGAGTGACGTGGTACAGGAGGACGTGGAGTTGAGTGGACTTGCCGATTACTGGTACCAGCGGTGTCAAGATCGGCCTCTGTGGAGGAGGCTCGTGAAGGACGCTACTGGGCAGTTGGAGGCAGTCGCCCTCCAACAACAACGGAGGGCGGAGGAGCGACGCTCACAACAACGAGCGGAGCGCCGGGTGGCTAAAGCACAGCAGGTTGGCACAGTAGGGGGCACAAGTGGTGCATCAGCCAGTCATCTCAGTCAGTCGACCCGTGGCACCTAGGTCTGCCCCGTGACCTCCTGCCAGCGGGCGTTCGACACTCCACGTGGCCTCAATGTGCACATGGCCTGGCACAAGCGTCGTGGTGACGTCACCGCCACTTAGTGGCGAATGGCGGTTGTTGTTGTATATGTGTGTGTATCTCTGTCTGTATCCTTGTGCGTGAGACAGCTGATTGGTAGCGCACACAGCACACACGCAGTACGCACAGCACACACACGCGCAGTACGCACAGCACACACACACAATGTTGTCCCGCGTCCGACCCCACACCTCCGATCAGCACTGTTGGCTACGTACGGTGCGAAAGAAGTTCAACATACATACGTACTGCACGGCGAATTTTTTGGGTACATCTATATGTTAACCGCATACGCAAGGCGAAACCGCACAAACCGAGCCCGCATATAGCGAGGAAAGCCTGCGGATGGGTGACCTCCCTCCTGGTGATTGTTGGCCCATAGCTCCTCCCGAGTGGTGGGTCGCGGCGGAGCCGTTTCAGTTCCACAACCATGGGCGGAGCGCGCTCGGGTGGGTCACTGCGGGGATCTTTTCGTCGGCCGCCACGTGAGTCGAGGACTCGTGCTGCCCTCTGCTGGCCACGTTTTCCTCTGCTATGACACGCGTTGTTGTGGGGTCAAGCTTTGTTTTCATTTATTTGGTATAGCCCTGTGAGCCATTCGGCTCTTGAATCGGACGCAACCGCAACAAACAAAAAAAAAACCAAAAATGATGAACAAGAAAACATCTTAAAGTGACTATGCGCAAAACAGAAAAATCCAGGAACAAAAACAGCAAAATCTTCCGGAAAAGGCACCGTGTGGGATGCAAGTCAAACAACAACCACAAGACAACTTAGATTAAAGCCATCAGTTTAACTCAGTACTACAACAAACAAACATGGCCAAACCAAAGAACATTTTCGAAATCACCAAAATAAAGCCATAAAAACAATGTAACAGTGATCATTGGAACTGTGACCGAAATTTCACAATAAACGACATAAACAACATGTACCACCAAACCCTGCAGCCATAGCTGGCTGCATGAGTCACTCCACAACAGCAGGAGCATCAGTCGGAGTATCAAAACATTTCAATGCACCTTTAAAGATCAGCACACTAAATAAAAACACAAGATCATACTTGGCAGCGGTCACCGGAGCGAAACATTTGATTTTAGGCCACTGAATAGCAGTGGCAGGTCGAGAGGTGGGGGGAAATGGTCAGCTCACGGGAGCTCACGGGCAGCAAGGGAGGAGTGGGAGCGGAGGGGGTAGCCGGTGAGGTTGGAGTGGGACATTTCGCCGCACCTTCGATGAGCACGGTTTGCAGCGTACGGTGCGAAAGAAGTCCATCGTGCAGACATGCGTTTTGTCGCTCTGATTATACCGTGATGCGCTATCAGAAGGCCGTGGCACTCAATGGGATTAGTCTCTCAATGGGGTTACTGTGCCATGGATCCCGATGGATTTAGCATCTCAAGAGGTTTGTGTCATCTCTGGTGAAATGCAGGGCAACGTCTACGACCGTGGACAACACCAGGGGGCAGAGTCCAGACGCAGCGCGCAGCTGATCCAGGAGCGTTGCGTTCACGCAGTGAGTGCCAGGATGTAGTGCGTGCGGAGCGGCGTGGAGGGAGATGCGAGATGATACACAGTTACACGGAGCAGATGGGAACACGGGGAGGAGAACACGGGGAGGAGAACACGAGGAGGAGAACACGGGGATGGGAACACGGGGAGGGGAACACGAGGAAGGGAACACGAGGAGGAGAACACGGGGAGGGGAACACGTGGATGGGAACACGAGGAAGGGAACACGTGGGGGGGAACACGGGGAGGGGAACACGTGGAGGAGAACACGAGGAGGGGAACACGTGGATGGGAACACGAGGAGGGGAACACGGGGAGGGGAACACGGGGAGGAGAACACGAGGAGGAAAACACGTGGAGAACACGTGGTGGAGAACACGGGGATGGGAACACGTGGAGGGGAACACGTGGAGGGGAACACGTGGGGGGGAACACTGGGATGGGAACACGTGGAGGAGAACACGTGGAGGGGAACACGGGGAGGGGAACACGTGGAGGAGAACACGTGGAGGGGAACACGGGGAGGGGAACACGGGGAGGGGAACACGTGGGGGGGAACACTGGGATGGGAACACGGGGAGGGGAACACGTGGAGGAGAACACGGGGAACACGGGGAGGGGAACACGGGGAGGGGAACACGTGGAGGGGAACACGGGGAGGGGAACACGTGCATGCAGTGAGCACACGCAAGTTAAATACATCGTAATATCTATGCGAAGCACACCAAATGCATTAAAGACTTAGAACGGTGCGTTTAGAGTATTTGGCTGCTATAAAGTTGCACGTGCTACGCCACTTAGTTGACCAATCATTCGTGGCCAAGTCGCTTCTGAGAAGAGCTATAGAGCTCAGTGGGCCTTGACTGATTAAACAAAGTAGATACATTCTTTGACACAAAGTTACACTGCTCACACTCCCTACACCACTGTGTATATCTCTCCACCTATTCCCATCTCTCCACTCCTACCCACCCGCTGTCTATCTCGATTCTGATGGCCTGAAGAAAACTGAGAGTTGTTAATAAGGAGAGAAATTAATGAGTTGCGCCCTTCAACCAGGACCAAGAGGCAGACATACACAACCGTGAGTATGTGTTTGTGTGAGTGTCTTTGTGTGTGTCTGTGTGAATGTCTGTGTGTCTGTCTGTGTGAATGTATTTGTGTGTCTATGTTAATGTCTGTGTGTGTCTGTGTAAGTGTCTGTGTGTGTCTGTGTGTGTGTTTGTGTGAGTGTCTTTGTTTGTGTCTGCGTGAATGTCTGTGTGTGTCTGTGTGTTTCTGTGTGTGTCTGTGTAAGTGTCTGTGTATGTATTTGTGTGAATGTTTGTGTGTGTTTGTGTGAATGTCTGTGTGTGTGTCTGTGTGTCTTTGTGTGTGTCTGTGTGTGTCTATGTGAGTGTCTCTGTGTGTCTATATGTGAGTGTCTCTGTGTGTATCTGTGTGGGTGTGTCTTTGTGAATGGCTGTGTATGTGTCTGTGTGTGTGTCTGAGTGTTTCTGTGTGTGTCTGTGTAAGTGTCTGTGTGTTTCTGTGTGAATGTTTGTGGGTGTTTATGTGAATGTCTGTGTGTGTCTGTGTGTGACTGTGTGTGTGTCTGTGTGAGTGTCTCTGTGTGTATCTGTGTGAGTGTGTATGTGTGAATGTCTGTGTATGTGTCTCTGTGTGTGAGAGTGTCTGTGTGTGTCTGTGTGAATGTCTGTGTGTGTATGTCTGTGATTGTCTGTGTATGTGTGTCTGTGTGAGTGTCTGTGTGTGTCTGTGTGTGTGTCTGTGGGGGGAGCGGTAGTGTAGCAGTTAGCGCACTGCACTACGAACCTGGCGACCCGAGTTCGATTCCCGCTCAAGGCCAACACCGGTGACGATTATCTGAACCGGTCCTGGGCCTCCCATAGGTCGACTCAGCCTCAAATAAGTACCTGGTGCGATGTGTAAAACATCGCCACTGGGGAGACAAAGGGGGCCGGGCGTGGTGTTGGCCACCCACCCCCTCGTGTGCCGTGCCGGCTTTTATAGGTGCTCGCTAACAGCACTTGCCCCAACAGTCTGTTAAGGCTATAGGGGGATATTTGTCTTTATCTTTGTGTCTGTGTGATTGTGTGTGTCTCTATCCCCCGTGCGTATGACGCAGTGCGGAGCGGTGGCGCAGTGGTTAGCACAGTGCGCAACGAGTCGGGAGGGCGACCCGAGTTCGATGACCAGGCAGGGCCACGTGGTGTCCGTACCCATTACCGGGCCTCCCCCTAAGTCAACTCAGACGTAAATGAGTGCCCACGTGTGGTGTGTAAACATCGGCTCTCGTAGCACCCCACACTCCCCTGTGTACTGTGCTGGCCTTAATAGGCGCTCGCTAACCACAGTCTTTAAAGGCTACATCGGGGGCTATGATTGTACGTGCATGTGTCAAAGTGGCGTGCGCTTTTTTGCCATTGGTTCTAGAGGGCCCGGGTTTGATTTCCAGCCACGGCCAACATCGGAGGTGAGTGATTTCTGAACCGGTCCTGGTCCTCCCTTAGGTCGACTTGGCCTCAAATGAGTCACTGGCGCGGTATGTGTGTGTGTATGTGTGTGTATGTGTGTATGTGTGTGTATGTGTGTGTGTATGTGTGTGTGACACACACATCTGTACTGGGGAGACGTAGGCGGCAGGGCGTCGTTTACCGGTCGTGTGCCGTGCCGGCCTTCGCCGGTGCAGCTCGCTATCAGCACTTGCCCCGAGACCCTGTCAAAGGCTACACGGGAGATCTTTGTCTTTGTGCACACCCCGTGTCGTTACGATGCTTACCCGCGCAGCATCGCGTGTCCTTGCCAATGCGTTCTCCCTCCCTCCCTCTCCTTGACATCTTTATTTGATCAAAGAACAATTATGTGTTTGCGTGCGTCCTGCAGGAGAGATGCAGTGCAGTGACCACCACCGCCCCCTCCCATACATCCCCCATGCCCCACCCTCTAATCCCGCCCCCCACCACTATTTTCTACCTCCATCAGCATTTTCGTGCAAATATCCCTGACTGAAGCCCGATTTTATGCAGCCGCGGCTCCGAGAAAGCTCGCCTGGTCACGTCCTCGGCGTAGAGGCACGCGACTGCATTGCGTGTGAGTCTGCGTGTGTCTGCGCGTGTGTGTGTCTGCGCGTGTGTGTGTCTGCGCGTGTGTGTGTCTGCGCGTGTGTGTGTCTTGTGTATGTCCTTCATAGGTGCTCGCGAACAGCACTTACCCCAATAGTCTGTTAAGGCTATACAGGGAATCTTTGTGCGTGTGTGTGTCTGTGCGTGTCTTGTGTATAGCCTTCATATGTGCTCGCTAAGAGCACTTGCCCCAACAGTCTTTGAAGGCTATACGGGGGATATTTGTTTTTTTCTTGTGCCTGTGTTTGCCTGTGTGTGTGTCTGTGTGAGGAGCGGTGACGTAGTGGTTTGCACGCTGCGCTACAAACCTGGGCACCCGAGTTCGATTCCCGTTTACGGCCAACACCAGTGACGATCATCTGAACCGGTCCTGGGCCTTCCCTAGGTCGACTCAGCCTGAAATGGGCGTGGTGTTGGCCACCCACCCCCTCGTGTGCCGTGCCGGCCTTCATAGGTGCTCAATAACAGCACTTGCCCCGACAGTCTGTTACAGGCTACACGGGGGATCTTTGTGTTTGCCTTTTTTTTGTCTGTGCGTGTGTCTCTGTGGCACAGCCAACGGCGATCCATTTGAGCTCACGACCAACACCAGTGGCGAATGTCTGAACCGGTCGCGGGCCTCCCCTAGGTCGACTCAGTGTTAAATTAGTACCTGGTGCGAGAGCCCCGCCCACCCCAACTTTATTGCGATGCAGACATTGCATTGATATATACCGGAGAAAATACATCGGAGAGTTGGTATCGTTGTGTTTTATTAGTTTGTGTCGGGTGCGGAGAGGAGGGGGGTAATTAAATTCGTAGCTTTACATTTCAGGGCCGCCCAGCCTCCTGAACCTCATCCCCCACTTTGGGATATTTCTAGATCCGCTTCTGTGTCTTCTTAATCTTCTTAGAAGACTACAGCTGGTCTCCCTCCCTGCATCCCTCCCTTTCTGCATCCCTCCCTCCATCCATGCCTCCCTCCCGTTTCAGAAGACTACAGCTGGAGACCAACTCCTTTCACACCGTACGTAGCCAACCGTGCTAATCGGAGGCGCGGGGGGAAGGACACCAATACAACACTAAACACAAAAAGCAGTTCGAAAGAAATTCGTTCATGGATTTGGATTTAAAAGTTCACAGCTCCAGTAGCTTCCTAATATTGGAAAGGATTTTCTCCCGGTCCTCCAGTTTATCCCTCCACATTTATAATCAAGGTGCGTTTAGAGTGTTTGGCCGATATACATTACCACGTGACAATCCACTTCGTTGAGCTATCGTGTGTGACATCCAGGGTCGCTTCTGAAAAAAATAGCTACACAGCTCAGTGGGGCTTTAACTCGGTAAAACAAATAAAATAGTTCAGTTTTAGTTTCAGCTCGCGTTGCAGTGACTCCTCTCTCAGTCAGAGTGTCATTGTCCAAGCGGTTGTCCGAGCTGACGCCAGAGCTGTGCTGACTCTCACGAGAGAAGACTTACGGCCATCCACGACTCACGCCACCGCCTTCATAACCTCGGCCACGAACTCTTGGTCTCGACGCCGCTCGCACTTGGAACAGACCGCGGTCGATGATTGTGTTTTTTCTTCTTCCATCAACCTGCATCACAAGGACAGCAGCGGCAGTCTCTGAATCCGCTCGGAATCAACGCCGGAATTCGACGTTGCTGAATAAAACAGCGACCCGACGAATCGCTCAAACTTCGGTCGCCTCGCGACCCCGTGCTCTCTTTGCGAGTGATCAGCGCGGTGGGCCACGTACGGTGCGAAAGAAGTTCAACATACATACAAACATTCTTGATGGCAGCAGCAGCGATCTGGTTCAGGAGCACGGTGCCAATGTCGACGTCTTGCCGCGACTGCTGCTGCTGCTGGCACCACGAGAGGGCTTCACCAGAGACAGAGAGAGTTCGTGTCGCCGTTCCTCCTCCTCCTCCTGCTGTGTTGAAGGAGCGCAGACCGCAATGGGTTCACCGTGCGGTCCACAGTGTGGGTGGCATGGCCACAGTCGCTGTTAGCAAGCACCTACCTATCACGCTCTCTCTCTTTCACACACACACGTGCGTTGTTTTATTCCGTGACTGTCATGTTCTGTTTAATCGCTCAAAGGGTCCACAATGACCGAGCGAAAGACCAGCACGCCTGAGAAACTGGGTTCAAGCCCCGGGTCTTTGGTGTGTCTCTAAAGGAATTCGTAATGGGCCAGGCGAGAGACACCTTGGCTGCACGGCCGAGATTGGGGTATCGTATCGGTGTCTGGGTGTGTGTCGATCTGTTACACCCCGTGGGCAATCCAACAATATGGTCCATAGTTTGTGTTGCATGGCCAGAGTCGCTGTTAGCGAGCATCTCCCCTATCGCGCCCTCTCTCTCACACACACACACACACACGCGTGCATGCGTACGTGTGTGTGTGTGTGTTTCAATCCTGGGTTGGCGAGCGGGCGGGGGGGGGGCAGTTACGATTGGGTAGAGTCTATTAAATGTGCGGAGCTGCGTTCTGCTTTATAACATGGTATTGATTAATGTGTGAATTTATGTATTTGCGTATATACTCGACGGCGGCGGCGACGAGGAGGAGGAGGAGGAGGCTGCTGATTAAGAGCGTACAGAGACCTCTTCATTCACACGGACACCAAAACGCGCGAGGGGAAACTGACCCAGCACCACTGTGAACCCGAGTTCAAGCCCTGTGTGAGGCTGTCTCTCTCTCTCTACCTCCTGGAGTTCATAATTCTCGTGTCGTAGATACTGAGCCAGCATCGCCGATAACCTGAGTTCAAGCCCTGTGTCTGGATGGGTGTGTTTCTCTCCTGGGATTCACAACGGCCGCGTCAGAGACACTGAGCTGTTGCCGATGAGAGTTTCCGTTTCAAGCCCCTGCACGGGTCTGGCTGTCGTGTTTTTTTTTTAATCGCTCAAGGGGTTCATAAATAGCCGAGTCAAAGACAGTGAACCAGCACGTCTGAGAACCTGGGTTCGGGGCTCCGGGTCTGGGTGTGGCCCTCAAGGAGTTCGTAATGGGCCAGGCGAGGGACACCGCGACCGCACTGCTGAGATTCGAGTAGCGCACAGGTGTCTGGGGCGTGTGTCTGTTACACCCCGTGGTCGATCCACTGCAGGATGATGACCGCCCCAACCCCCAACCTCCCCCACCCCCACCCCCGCCGTCCCCCGTGTCGTGTACGTGATTGGATTGGAGTTTTTTGACCATACCTCCCCACGCCTGCTCAGTGCGAGTTGCTAAAGGGGGGGGGGGCGGCGGGGGGGGGGGGGCGGAACCGATTCAGACATCAGTTGCCACTGATGTTAGCCGTGGCAGCTAATGGAGCTCGAGTTCGTGCATCAGATTACAGACCGCAGTGGGCTAAGCACCGCGCCACCGCTCCCAGTTATACCACACGCACTCATCCCAATGATAATCCATGATACAGGGTTTTTTGGGGGTTAGATCGCGTAAAAATATAAATGTGTCGTTCAACCCGCAACCAACCGACACAGCCAATTAATAAGGGTTGTTACGTAAACAGAACATGCCAATTCGTTACTCGTGCAGCACACCGGTGTGTTGGAAAGCAAAGCCACATTTACAATCCGAGTACGACGTTTCGCCAGTAATTACCACTCGCTAGTATTATAGATGATATTGGTCGCGATAGCCTCCGCGTTAAATCCAATTATAATGTTTACACATCGCGCCAAGGTTTTCATTTCAGTTTTCAGGTTCATTTATTAGGTATGGCCCTGTGAGCCATGCGTCTCTTGAATCGGGTGCAACTGCAACAAAACAAAAACACGAACAAGAAAACATCTTAAAGTGACTACACGCAAACAGAACAATCCAGGAAAGAATAGCAAAGTCTTCCAAAAAAAAACCACCGTATATCAACGCTGTGTGCAAAAATGCCAGTGGGATGCAAGTCAAACAATAACAACCATAAGACAATTTAGATTAAAGTTATCAGACTAACTCTGGACTACAACAAACAAACATGGCTAAACCAAAACCTTTTCAAAATCACCAAAATAAAGCTATAGGCTATTTGAGGCTTAGTCGACCGAAGGTAGGGTCCAGGACTGGTTCAGATTATCCACACTGGTGTTGGTCGTGAGCGGGAATCGAACTCGGCTCGACGGGTTCGTAGCTCAGTGCAATAACGCACACACACAACAAACAGCCACACACACACGCATTCTAGTACACGTGTGTGCACACTGCACTATGCACTGGACTAACTTGGGGTTGAGTTAACCTACGGGATTCACACAAACACAGTACATGTATCGAGCTGTATGGGTCCACTGAGTCAGACGCTTACGCTGAATAAGCGACCCCGTGTGGGTTTAGACATCTTTAATAACACGGACGTCACGTCACAGCGCACAAGCGTGTGTCACGAGTGTGCGGTGATCGGTGGCGCAGTGGTTAGCGCAATGCCCTTTCAACCCAGCGACCCGAGTTCGAATCCCGCCCACAGCCAACATCAGTTGACGAATATCTGACAAAATCCTGGACCCACTCCGAGGTCAACTCAGCCTTAAAATGCCACACACACACACGCGCGCGCATGGTATTTGACGATGTCATTTTTTTTTGTTTTATCACCTGGAGTGCCCAATCGATTTTTCAGAACGGAAGCTTTTAACCACCGCGCGCTGCCCCGCTGCTTAAAGGTTGGAGCGACGCGTGCCGAGCCGGCTCGCCAAACTTTCCTTTCTCTGCGAGGTCAACGCAAAGGTCAAGAGGTCATCATCGCGTGCCCACGCCGTTGGCACCAGCACCGCTGCTTACCACCCGTGCCCCTGTGGTCTCAGTGTGGCAACCTCCACTGTGAATGCCTCTCCGCTCACCTATTTTACCTCGACGTCATCTGTGCACGTCTCTATCTGTCGTTTATCACGTGGCCGCTGTGTGGTCACCCTCTCAAGAGAAGCGAGGGGGGCGGGGGGGGACACTTTTGTCACTGCTGAGCCACGTGGCTCTTCTTCAGAAGCGACCCGGCCACAAAAAGATAGCTCAACGAAGTTGCTTATCATCACGTGGGAATGTATAGCAGCCAAATAGTCTTAAACGCACGTTTTCTCAACGTGAAGGGAAACACCGGGCGACCCGGAGAGAAATCGACGCGACTAGGGGGGTGGGGGGGGGGGAGAGAGAGACACCGCAAACTCCAGATATACAGCAGCAGGCGTCAGGGTCGGGATCGAACCCACGACCTCCTGCATACCAAGCGAGGGAGTTAACATCTCGCCAACACAACCAATACACCCCGCGTCATTGCTTCACCAACCGGTGAAGTATGGTCAACTAATCCCCGGCAACACGACTGAGCTCAGCGTGGTCCGGTGAATTGTGCATTGAGAGCATGGGACTGTCCGTGTGGTTGTGTACAATATATAATGTGTACACAATATATACTTACGTAAATATATATACTTACATGTTTACCGCACCTGGTGAGAAATAAGTTCAACATACACGCTCGCGTAGATATGCGTAGGGCGCGCGCGCGCGTGTGTGTGTATATAACGGCAGCGTGTGTGTGTGTATATAACGGCAGCGTGTGTGTGTGTATATAACGGCAGCGTGTGTGTGTGTGTATAACGGCAGCGTGTGTGTGTGTATAACGGCAGGTGCGGAGAGACAGCGAGATGCTTTATATGTTGAATAATAGCGCAATAATGGGCCCGAGGAGCGCACGTGTGTGTGGGAGGGAGGGCACGGCGCTGCTGCAAGGTTACACGTCTTGGCGATTGTCGACATCTGGGGGTGGAGATTTAACGAGGACGCAGCGACAAAGACGCCCCGTAAAGCCTCCACTGGCTCTTGGTGGCAAGTGCCGCGAGCGATGAGCGCCTGTCAAAGACCGCCGGAGCGGCACGCGACGGGTCAAGCGTGGTCGAGACCACACCCGGCCGCCTTTGTCTCCCCCGATGCTGATGTTTTATCCATCACACCAGAGTACACATTTGAGGCTGAGTCGGCCGAGGCATGAAGCCCATGAGTGGTTGTGATGTTCCGCGCTGGTGTTGGCCGTGAGCGAGAATGGAACTCTGGTTCGGCGGGCTCTTAACGCAGCGCGTTAACCGCTGCATGACCGCTCCCCCCTATGGCCTTAACAAACTTTTCGGGCAAGTGCCGTAAGCGACAAAGACAAATACAAGGATCCCCTGTATATCCTCAACAGACTGCTGGGGCAAGTGCAGCTAGCGAGCACACATACACACTTACGCACACACACTCATTAACATTGTGTCTCTCATAAGGTTCATAATGACCGTGTCAGACACACTTAGCCGGCACCAATCCAGCGTCTGGGTTCAAGCCATGGGTCAGGGTGTCTCTCTCATTGGGTTCATAATGGCCATGTAAGATACACCGAAGTGACACCACTGAGGACTTGGATTCGAGTCCTGGGTTTGGGTTTTTGTGTGTGTTGTGTGTGTCTCTCTCTCTCTCACTTTAAAAGTAATGTATTGATTTACTGCTGCATGAAGCCCGTTCGGCGATTTGGCCGTGACGAAGTCTTGTCAATTATTCAGCACCAAGGTCAGCGCTTTCCTGATTGGCGAAGGGATTGGGATGGAGGAGGACATGACCGGTTCAGATATTACACGCCACGTGGTTCGGGGTATCGACCTTTCTGTGCTGTTGGGACAAGTGCTGGTAGCGAAGGCCGGTACGGCACACGAGGGGGTGGGTGTCCAGTACCACGCCCGGCCGCCTTTGTCTCCCAAGAGGTGATGTTTTACGCACGGCACCAGGGTACTCATTTGATGCTGATTCAAAGCTCGGGGAGGTCCAGGACCGATTCAGAAAATTGTCACTGGCGGAAATCGAACTCGGGTCGCCAGGTTGGTAGCGTGCTAAACTACTGCTCACACACAAACTCACACACATACACGCACACACGGAGGCATACTTACGTACATACAGACACTCAGAGGCAAACAAACAACAACAACAACCGCCATTCGCCACTAAGTGGCGGTGACGTCACCACGACGCTTGTACCAGGCCATGTGCACCTTGAGGCCACGTGAAGCGTCGAACGCCCGCGGGCAGGAGGTCACGGGGCAGACCCAAGTGCCACGGGTCGACTGACTAAGATGATTGAGATGACTGGCTGATGCACCACCTGTGCCCCCTACTGTGCCAACATGCTGTGCTTTATCCACCTGGCGCTCCGCTCGTTGTTGTGAGCGTCGCTCCTCCGCCCTCCGTTGTGTTGGAGGGCGACTACCTCCAACTGCCCAGTAGTGTCCTTCGCGAGCCTCCTTCACAGAGGCCGATCTTGACACCGCTGGTACCAGTCATCGGCAAGTCCACTCAGCTCCACGTCCTCCTGTACCACATCACTCCATCTCTTCTCTAGCCCGTGCCGCGCTCGTTTAGCCCCCTCAATCCGGCCGAACAAAAGCTGTTTCGGCATGCGGTGGCTGGGCATGCGGGCTACATCCGCCAGGATGGATCGTAGGAAGGCTAGCCTAAATGTTTCTAACCAGCGAAGATGTTCCATTAGGGGGGTCCACGTTTCGCAGAGCGACAGACCAGGTAGCTTCCACACAGCGTTACGCAACCGATGAAAAGATATTCCGCTCGACTGATTCGGGGTGAGACCTCTGCTGTTAAACTGGAGCTGGTCAAAAGCACACTGCCCAGGTATGGGAAACTCTCGACTCTCTCCACAACTGCCCCATCACCGATTGGGAGATGTGGGGGTGGAGTGTCCGATGGTACAAAATACCCAGGCAGGTGCTTAGTTTTGGTGGGGCTGATGGTAAGGCCCCATCTCGTAGTGGCAGGCTCCAGTCTCAGCAGCAGCGTCTCCAACTCCTCCTCTGAATGAGCAGCTATTACCAAATCATCGGCATACATAACGTGGTTGAGCAATAGGGAGCCATCCCTTGACCGCACCCGGGCATCGATCAGCCTCCCATTATATCTGTACCATATGGAGATTCCCCCGGTACAGCTATTGAAGGCTTCACGAACTACGTGGTCGAAATAGATGTTAAATAATGTGGGAGCCAGAGGACATCCCTGTCGCACCCCAAGGTGTACAGGGAAAGGCTCGGACTCCCAGCCACGTAGTTTTACCCGGGCCCGCTCACCATGATAAGGTCCTTAATGATCGTGAGCAGAGGGTCAGGTACTCCAAAAGCACGAAGAACAACCTAGAGCCCAGGCCTATTGATTGTACCATAGGCCTTGACCAGGTCAATAAGGCAGAGATGTAGGTCTTGCTGGAATTCCCTACTCCTCTGCTATAGCAGACGGACAGAAAATATGGCATCTGTGCAGGACCGCCCTTTCCTGAAACCGCATTGGGGCTCCGCAAGCCTCTCCTCAGCGTGCCTGGCAAGGCGATGTGAAATAATCCTTGCCAGGACCATTCCCGGCACACTGAGGAGTGAGATGCCCCTGTAGTTATTACAGTCTGTGCGGTCCCCCTTCTTAAAGGGGGGGACCACTAGGGCATCCTTCCAATCCTGCAGAACCCGTCCAGTGGTCCAGACTGTTGCTATGATGTCATGTAGGGCAGTCTGTGCACAAACTCCACCCTCCCTCAGCATTTCGCAAGGGAGATCATCTCTGCCCGCTGCCTTTCCTGGTCTCAGACTCCGGATCGCCCTCAGTACTTCCTCAACAGATGGCACTTCAGCCAGCCACTCACAGGGGGTGACTTCTTCCAATATTTGAGGCACCGCAGCCTCAGCAGGGTCATCCTCACTTTGTGCCACGATGTTTTCCTGGCTGAGGGATTTTCCCTCCCCCAGGACCTCACAGAAATGCTCAGCAAATCTGCAAACCTGTTCCTGGGGGTCGGAGATTGGATCACCGTTTTTTCCCCTAATAATGGTAATAGGTGTGGCGCTGCAGGTTACTTTTTTATGGATTTAAATAGAGATTTGTGATCGCGGGCCACTGAGGCAGACTCCATCTCCTCAGCAACCCGCGACCACCACCCATCCTTGCAGCGCCTCACGGCTCTCCGAACCTCCGAGCGAAGGTTGCGGTAAGCCTCCTCATTCTCTGACGTGGGAATCTGTAGCCGATGACAGTGGACCTGTCGCTTTTTCTCAACCATCCTGAACACCTCCTCTGTCAGCCAGGGTCTCTGGGGAGGTCCTGACCACGTACCCAAAGCAGACATTGCAGCTGCATGAGTCACAGCTCTAATCCTCGCCCATTTACCATCGACATCAGTAGGAGTGGGGGACGATGCCAACCCCAGCCGCAGCCGATGATGAAATTCTCGCTTGCAACTTTCATCAGATAACCGAGACCAGACAACTTTTGGTTAGAATGGGGTCCTGGGTGTACACACACCACCGGAGCGGAAGAATGGGTGGCGCATCTTACAGATGACAAGTCGATGGTCAGAGGGCAGATCAGCTCCATGGTAGGTCCTGGTGTCAAGGACATGGGCTCGCATCCGCTGGTCCGTCACTATGTAGTCCAGCAGATGTTCTTGCTTGGACCAGGCATGCATCAATGATGTTGTATGGATGCGCCGATGCCGGAACAGCGTGTTGGTAATTACAAGTCCATGGGCTGCACAAAAATCTAGCAGCCTCCTACCGTTGTTATTACGCTGATCCGGCCCATGCCCTCCAATCACTCCAGGCCAGGTGCCAGCATCATGACCAACTCGGGCATTGAAGTCACCCAACAAGATGACTCTATCCCGAGGGGACACTTTAGCCAGCACCTGTGACAGGAGGTCATAGAAGGCATCTGACTCATCGGCTTTGCCTGCATCCCTCCACGGATGTTCGTCTTCGGTGGGGGCATAAGTAACCACGACCACCAATCCTCGCCTCCGATTGATCGGAAGGCGAGCCCAAAGTAGCCTGGGGCTTACAGCTTCCCACACCTCACCGCCACGCTCCCACGCCCCCTTCATTCTTTTGTTCAAAAGAAGAGCCACACCCTGTTGTTTGGCAGTCTCCTGTCCCGAGTAGAGAACTGTCCACCCCTCGTGGTGGCAGGAGCCAGAACCGGTCCACCTGACCTCCTGAATGCCACAGAGATCCAGGCGGTACCGGTCCAGCTCCCGACAGAGGAGTGGTAGCCTCTCCTCCGCAGTGAGCGTTCGAACATTCCACGTGGCCATCCGTAGTGGCTTTTCCTTGTTTCTGGAGGAGCCCCGAGGGTTGAGATTCAATCTCCTGGCTCCGCCAATTGGGGTTTGGCCAGGAGACCTCATAGACGCCTGTCCCCCCGCGGCCTCCGGCACAAGTTTATTTGTTACATATTTAAGTTTAAGTTGTAGTTTCGTGGTAATTTTTTGAAGGTGGAGGGGTTACTAGCCCCTCACACCCGTCCAGAGCCCCCGTTTAGCCCCTGTGGTGGTCACAGACGCCATGAGGGGAGGAACCAATCGGAATTGGCCCTCCCCCCACAGCACTGTCCACGACAGTTGCCCGTCCGGCACCGAGATGAGGTAGGGGGTTGTTTTGCCAGACTAGACACTCACACACACTCACACACACGCACGCACACACTCACACACACGCACACACACACTCACACACACGCACACACTCACATACACTCACGACAACAACAACCGCCATTCGCCACTAAGTGGCGGTGACGTCACCAAGACGCTTGTGCCAGGCCATGTGCACCTTGAGGCCACGTGAAGTGTCGAACGCCCGCTTGCAGGAGATCACGGGGCAGACCCAGGTGCCACGGCCGAACAAAAGCTGTTTCGGCATGCAGTGTCTGGACATGCGGGCTACATGACCCAGCCAACGCAGCCTTGCCTGCCGGAGGAACTCACCGATGGGACTTTGCCCAGATCTTTCAAGGATTTGTGAGCTCCTCACACATTCCAGCCTGGTTAAACCCAGGATGGATCATAGGCAGGCCAGCCTAAAAGTTTCTAACCGGCGAAGATGTTCCATTAGGGGGGTCCACGTTTCGCAAGCGTAGAGAAGCGAGGGAATGACCGTGGCCGAGAAGACCTGAAGCTTCGTGCGGAGCGACAGACCAGGCAGCTTCCACACAGCGTTACGCAACCGATGAAAAGATAATGCTGCTCGATTGATTCGGAGTGAGACCTCCGCTGCCAAACCGGAGCCGGTCATGAGCACACTGCCCAGGTATGGGAAACTCTCCACTCTCTCCGCAACTGCCCCATCACACTCACACACACAAACGCAAACACAAATACACCCTGGCACGCATATTAAAGACGCGCACACACGCGGGCGCATGGGGGCCGTACCTACTTCATTAACTTTCCCCATCACACGCAACCTCGACGCGATGTCGAGGACGCGACAGAATTTGCACTCCCGTGCCAGAGGAGAGAGAGAGAGAGGAGAGAGAGCAAGAGGAGAGATGGAGAGGCGGTGTCGGATCCGTCGGCGAGGTGGGGGAGGGACATGGGGGGACGGGGGGTGGGGGCCGGGAGGCGGGGCGGGCGGGTGGGGGGGCTTTGCGTTCATCCCACCGACCCCACCCCTATCATCGAGACCTCGAAGATTGGTCTTTTATCGACATTTTATTTTTTATTAAAGATTATTTCTTTAGGGGGCAGAGGCGAGAAGTGGGGGGAGGGGGGGGGGAGAGGAGGATGAAGAGGTGAGAAGGACAAGTAGAGGAGGAAAATAGGGAGAGAAAAGGTGCTGGAGGGATGGAGAGATGAGTAGGAAGGCAGGATGAAAGGAGGTGGAGGAGGGTGGGGGGAGTTTGTGAGTTCGCGTTATTCCTTCGTCGCATTCATGTCCACGCGTGTGAGTCAGCGACCGTGATTGTGGGGAAGCGGTCGTGTAGCGGTTAGCGCGCCGCACTACGAACCCAGCAACTGCAATTAGATTCTCTCTCACGGTACAACAACAGTGACGAAGATTCGAAGCGACCCTGGGCCTCCCGTAGGTACCAACTCGTTGGGTACAGCATTGGGGAGACACAGGCGACCGGACGCAGTGTTAACCATCGGCCCCCTCCTGTGACGTGCCGGCCTTGATAAGTACTCGCAAAAACAACACTTGCCCCAACAGTCTGCTCAGGCTACACGGGGGGGGGGGGGACCCTTGTCTCTGCCTTGTGTTTATTTATCGCCCTGACTTTGGCTCCGCTCGTCTCTGTGTCGCTACAAATTAGCGACCAAAAAAACCTCTTGGCACCAAAGTGCGGCTCTGAGCGCGCAGAGAGGCACGCAGTGAGGATATGCGGCAAGTGGAAAGTGGCGGAAGCCTCACGTTTACCCGCAGAGGGTCCCGTGCGCTTGAGTGGACGGCGAGCGGCGCTTCCGCGGATGTTTTTAGAGCAATACATTGTTTCACTCTGACATACCTCCAAAGCGCCCTGCATCCTCGCTCTGTGGGGGGGATGGATGAAGGAGGGATGGGGGGGAGAGAGATGGAGGGAGCGATGGGGTGAGGAATGGAGGGATGGATGATGGTGGGAGGGAGAGATGGATGGAGCCAGATATAGAGAGAGGGGGTTGGGTAATAGTTGGAGGGGGGAGATGGAAGGAGTGAGAGATGGAAAGAATAAGGGAGGGATGGAGGTAGGCATGGTGGAAGGAGCGATGGAGTTTTGGAGGAAAGGAGGGAGGAAGGGAGGGATGTAGTACTGCGCCATGTACCACGAGTCTGAAATCCTGTCACGTCGAACATCCGTAGCGGTTGATATCTGAACCGATCTTGGTGATCCCACCCGCACTGACCAGCGTGGTGAAGTATGGTCATCCCCCTCCAACAACCCTCAACCCCCATAATGGGGAGCTCTTCAGACAGTAGTGGATTTGGTAAAACGACTGCAAGTCATTCTGATTATCATAATTATCCATCGTATAACATTTTAGTGGGGAATTGTCAAGTCATGGGGTCTACAAAGTGACTGAATTCTCACAGAGATCCTCCGTCTCTCCGCTCGAGTCTTAGACGCCCCTCAAATCGATCCCTCGTGCGTGACACCTCGAGAAACACACGAGCACACGAGGGGTGGTGGTGTCTGCGGTGGTGGTGGTGGTGTCTGTGATCATGATTAAGATTACTGTGACAGCTGACTGTGTGACACTGATCGTGTAACGCTTACTGTGACACTGACTGGTTTACACTGACTGCGACAATGACTGTGTGATATTGACTGTGACACTCTAACACCGACTGTGTCACACCCTGACACTCTAACACCGACTGTGTTACACCCCGACACTCTAACACCGACTGTGTCACAGCGTGACACTCTAACACCGACTGTGTTACACCCTGACACTCTAACACCGACTGTGTCACACCGTGACACTCTAACACCGACTGTGTCACACCCTGACACTCTAACACCGACTGTGTCACACCGTGACACTCTAACACCGCCTGTGTCACACCCTGACACTCTAACACCGACTGTGTCACACCGTGACACTCTAACACCGACTGTGTCACACCCTGACACTCTAACACCGACTGTGTGACACCGTGACACTCTAACACCGCCTGTGTGACACTGTGACACTCTCACACCGACTGTGTGACACCGTGACACTCTAACACCGACTGTGACACCCTGACACTCTAACACCGACTGTGTGACACCGTGACACTCTAACACCGACTGTGTCACACCCTGACACTCTAACACCGACTGTGTGACACCGTGACACTCTAACACCGCCTGTGTGACACTGTGACACTCTCACACCGACTGTGTGACACCGTGACACTCTAACACCGACTGTGACACCCTGACACTCTAACACCGACTGTGTCACACCCTGACACTCTAACACCGACTGTGTCACACCCTGACACTCTAACACCGACTGTGTGACACCGTGACACTCTAACACCGACTGTGTCACACCGTGACACTCTAACACCAAATGTGTCACACCGTGACACTCTAACACCGACTGTGTGACACCCTAACACTCTAACACCGACTGTGTCACACCCTGACACTCTAACACCGATTGTGTCACACCCTGACACTCTAACACCAAATGTGTCACACCGTGACACTCTAACACCGACTGTGTCACACCGTGACACTCTAACACCAAATGTGTCACACCGTGACACTCTAACACCGACTGTGTGACACCCTAACACTCTAACACCGACTGTGTCACACCCTGACACTCTAACACCGCCTGTGTCACACCATGACACTCTAACACCGACTGTGTGACACCCTAACACTCTAACACCGACTGTGTCACACCCTGACACTCTAACACCGACTGTGTCACACCCTGACACTCTAACACCGACTGTGTGACACCGTGACACTCTAACACCGACTGTGTCACAGAGTGACACTCTAACACCGCCTGTGTGACACCCTGACACTCTAACACCGCCTGTGTCACACCCCAACACTCTAACACCGACTGTGTCACACCGTGACACTCCAACACCGACTGTGTCACACCGTGACACTCTAACACCGACTGTGTTACACACTGACACTCTAACACCGCCTGTGTGACAACGTGACACTCTAACACCGACTGTGTTACACACTGACACTCTAACACCGACTGTGTTACAAACTGACACTCTAACACCGACTGTGTCACACCCTGACACTCTAACACCGACTGTGTCACACCCTGACACTCTAACACCGACTGTGTCACACCCTGACACTCTAACACCGACTGTGTGACACCGTGACACTCTAACACCGACTGTGTGACACCCTGACACTCTAACACCGACTGTGTGACACCCTAACACTCTAACACCGACTGTGTTACACCCTGACACTCTAACACCGACTGTGTCACACCCTGACACTCTAACACCGATTGTGTCACACCCTGACACTCTAACACCAAATGTGTCACACCGTGACACTCTAACACCGACTGTGTCACACGGTGACACTCTAACACCAAATGTGTCACACCGTGACACTCTAACACCGACTGTGTGACACCCTAACACTCTAACACCGACTGTGTCACACCCTGACACTCTAACACCGCCTGTGTCACACCCTGACACTCTAACACCGACTGTGTGACACCCTAACACTCTAACACCGACTGTGTCACACCCTGACACTCTAACACCGACTGTGTCACACCCTGACACTCTAACACCGACTGTGTCACACCCTGACACTCTAACACCGACTGTGTGACACCGTGACACTCTAACACCGACTGTGTCACAGAGTGACACTCTAACACCGCCTGTGTCACACCCTGACACTCTAACACCGCCTGTGTCACACCCCAACACTCTAACACCGACTGTGTCACACCGTGACACTCCAACACCGACTGTGTCACACCGTGACACTCTAACACCGACTGTATCACACCCTGACACTCTAACACCGACTGTGTTACACACTGACACTCTAACACCGCCTGTGTGACAACGTGACACTCTAACACCGACTGTGTTACACACTGACACTCTAACACCGACTGTGTTACAAACTGACACTCTAACACCGACTGTGTCACACCCTGACACTCTAACACCGACTGTGTTACACACTGACACTCTAACACCGACTGTGTTATACACTGACACTCTAAAACCGACTGTGTCACACCCTGACACTCTAACACCGCCTGCGTCACACCCTGACACTCTAACACCGCCTGTGTGACACCCTGACACTCTAACACCGACTGTGTCACACCCTGACACTCTAACACCGACTGTGTTACACACTGACACTCTAACACCGACTGTGTTACACACTGACACTCTAACACCGACTGTGTCACACCCTGACACTCTAACACCGACTGTGTTACACACTGACACTCTAACACCGACTGTGTTACACACTGACACTCTAACACCGACTGTGTTACACACTGACACTCTAACACCGACTGTGTCACACCCCAACACTCTAACACCGACTGTGTTACAAACTGACACTCTAACACCGACTGTGTCACACCCTGACACTCTAACACCGACTGTGTTACACACTGACACTCTAACACCGACTGTGTTACACACTGACACTCTAACACCGACTGTGTTACACACTGACACTCTAACACCGACTGTGTCACACCCTGACACTCTAACACCGACTGTGTTACACACTGACACTCTAACACCGACTGTGTTACACACTGACACTCTAACACCGACTGTGTTACACACTGACACTCTAACACCGACTGTGTCACACCCCAACACTCTAACACCGACTGTGTTACAAACTGACACTCTAACACCGACTGTGTCACACCCTGACACTCTAACACCGACTGTGTTACACACTGACACTCTAACACCGACTGTGTTACACACTGACACTCTAACACCGACTGTGTTACAAACTCACACTCTAACACCGACTGTGTCACACCCTGCCACTCTAACACCGACTGTGTCACACCCTGACACTCTAACACCGCCTGTGTGACACCCTGACACTCGAGAGGAGGCCGTCTGCTCAAGCGAATTGTCGCTTCAGCAGCGACAATTCGAGCCGGCGACGTCCGCCAGCAGTCGGCTCCACTGCGCTCCTCGTCCCTTGCAATGTGCACGTCTGTGATGTGCGTGGGTGCGAGCGAGAGAGGGCGTGTGGGTGTGCGTGTGTGTGTGTGCGTGTGGGGTTAGGTAGTTGTAGCGGTTGGGGCTACGCTGCGCTACGGACCTGGCGACCCGGGTTCGATTCCCGCTCACGGCCAACATCGGTGACGGATATCTGAACCGGTCCTGGGCCTCCCCTAGGTCGACTCAAACGAGCACCTGGTGCGGTGTGTGAACGTCGTTACTGGGGAGGCAAAGGCGGACGGGCGTGGTGTTTACCACCCACCCCCTCGTGTGCCGTGCCGGCCTTCATAGGTGCTCGCTAACAGCACTTGCCCCAACAGTCAGTGGAGGCAATACGGGGGAGCGGTGGCGCTACGATTAGGGCACCGCACTGCGCTACGAAGCCGGCGGGCCGAGTTCGATTCTCGCCGCTTACGGGGCCACCACCAACGCCGATGACGATTATCTGGACCAGTCCTGGGCATCCTCGAGGTCGACTCAGCACTTGATCCAACGTCCTATTTAAAAGCTCCCCGGGGGATCTTTGTCTAAATCCGCACGTTCGTGCGTGTGCGTGTGTCTGCAGACCTCCGTACACGTGGCTGCATGCGCGTTAACCGTGGTTGTTGTTGCGTTCGCGCTCGCAGCACTTGCTCCACAAGTCCCACTCCGGCTATAATGGGGGGGTTGGGGGGGGGGCACTTTTTGTCTTTTTTTGTGCTACGCAATGACGGCGCTCATGGGCGCGAAACGTCTAGCGGCCAATTCACGAACACGCGGAGCCATTGAGGCCGCGATAGATGAGGCGTGGAAGGCGTTTCTCGAACCGAGCAAGGCTCTTATTGTTAAGAAACTTGGGAGGTTTGTGAATATTGGGATGGAATTCCAAAAGCGGAGCAGTGCGTGCGGGCGGGGGAGAAGCGGACAGACAAGTGTTGCGACTTGCAGTTTGGTGAGCGGGTGAGCGGGTGAGTAAGCGAGTGAGTCGGTGAGTGACACGCTGAGTGAGCGCGTGGGCGCGTGGGCGGGTGGGTGAGCGAGTGGCTGAATGCGCTGCTGAAGCGTGCAGCGCTGTGGTTGAACACACTCTGAGTGCATCAGCCTCGTGCACGCAGCCCAGAGGGCTACGCGTGTTCACGTGTAAGCAGCGTGAGCCTGTCGCCCAATAACACCGCTCACGCACCCACAGACACGTCTCCATTGCAGCCCTCGCCACGCAAGTCCCCCCGATTCCGCATGACTCTATCCTACCCACTCACACAGTCACCTACTCACCGACCCACTCACTCACCCAACGACCCACCCACCACAATAGCCACCCACCCACTCGCCCGCTGACCCACCGATCTTACCCACCCACCAATCCGCCCAACCACTCAATTACCCGCGCACTCACTCGTGCGTGAGTGCGCACAATCCTAATCGATATTTTCTGCCATCGTCTCACTGCCAACAATCAAACGGACCCCCAATCATAACCATCGCGAGTCCTGACAGATGCTCTATAATCGGCCAAGGGCGAGGTCGAGGTAGGAGCCTGGTCCCAAATCTTGCACGAGAGATCCTCTACATCCCGGGTCGACGTGGGGTCAAGCATCTGGCTACCTCTGATGTCTGTGATGGCAGCGATCTTCACACAAAGACAAAGATCCCCCGTATAGCCATTGCAAACTGTCGGGACAAGTGCTGTTCGCGACCACCTTTGAAGGCCGGAACGGCACACGAAGGGGTGGGTGGCCAACACAACGCCCGGCCGCCTTTGTTTCCCCAGTGGCGATGTTTTCACGGACCGCACCAGGTAGCCATTTGAGGCTGAGTCGACTTAGCGGAGGCCCAGGACCGGTTCAGATAATCGTCACCGGTGTTGGCCGTCAGCAGGGGTCGAACTCGGGTTGCTGGGTTCGCAGTGAAGCGCGCTAACTGCTACACCACCGCTCTTCACGCAAACAGAAAGCCCGTGGTCCTGACAAGCTCGTCATCATAATATCTCTAATTGTAGGCGCTTACTTATAAGCTACCGCGAACGCCTTACATCGCATCTCATCTCGAAAATGCCAAGGGCATCCCCCCGGTGGCAGCTGTCCCTGAGAGGCACAATGCGAGTGAACACCGTCTTGAAACTGGGCATTAGGTCTGCCTGGAGGGGGCGGTGTTTCTCGCGTGCAGTCCCGGTTGAGTAAATAAATTTGCGGGGAATTTTTTCTCTTTCGTCAATTTTGGCCAGGACAAAATGATAATAATCGTTGACCCCTGCACACAAAAAAAACTAACCGTCGCTTATCGAATGACGTCATGGGATCTCGAACGTCCAACCGTGAAGCCAGAGGGCGCGTGCTGGGTTTTCTTTTAGTTTTATGGTTAATTACCTGCGCAGTGATAACCAGGGCTGCCACCGGAATTCGAACCTCTGCGAACCTCTGTTACCGGGGCCAAATCGTCGGCCCAGGGCTGATGGTGGTGTTGATGATTAACGATGCAGCAGCAACTGCTGCTGCTGGTGATGATGATGATAATCACCTCTTGGACCCTCCCTGCTCATGTTGGTATGACACAGAGAGAGAGAGAGCGATTGAGGGAGGTGAGTGGAGTGAGTCGGGTTGGGTGGGATAAGTGAGGTGAGGAGTGTGGTGAGTGTGGGTGAGTGGAGTGGGGAGTGTTGGTGAGTGTGGTGAGTGTGGGTGAGTGGGGTGGGGAGTGTTGGTGAGTGTGGGTGAGTGGGGTGAGTGTGGGTGAGTGGGGTAGTGAGTGTGGTGAGTGTGATGAGTGTGGGTGAGTGGGGTGGTGTGGGTGAGTGTGGGTGAGTGGGGTGGTGAGTGTGGGTGAATGGGGTGGTTAGTGGGGTGGTGAGTGTGGGTGAGTGGGGTGGTTAGTGGGGTGGTGAGTGTGGGTGAGTGGGGTGGTGAGTGTGGGTGAGTGGGGTGGTGAGTGTGGGTGAGTGGGGTGGTGAGTGGGGTGGTGACTGGGGTGGTGAGTGTGGGTGAGTGGGGTGGTGAGTGGGGTGGTGAGTGTGGGTGAATGGGGTGGTTAGTGGGGTGGTGAGTGGGGTGGTGAGTGTGGGTGAGTGGGGTGGTGAGTGTGGGTGAGTGGGGTGGTGAGTGGGGTGGTGAGTGGGGTGGTGAGTGGGGTGGTGAGTGGGGTGGTGAGTGTGAGTGAGTGACGGTGTTCACCCTCCAGGGCGCTTACCGTCACTGCTTTCGCGACTCTTCCCCGCAGCTTAATGACGGCATTAGGAGGAGCTGTTAGCTAATTGCATTTCACCTGCTCGGACCTCGCAAATACACTCGCAGGAACCTCTTAAAATTGATTGCCTTTTCCGTGAAAAAAAAGATATAAAAAATGGATTATTGTGTTTTTACTATTTTCAGCTTAAGGTTGAAAACAGCGTTGGTAGATGATTGGGGGGGGGCCCGAGATGATATTATTTTGGGGGGCCCACGCAATCCCCTCCCCTCCCTGTCTACCCCCCCCTCCTCTACCCCTCTCTCTCTATTTGTCCACTGCCAATGAGAGATGGCGGCAGTGATAATCGACACGAGAGAGTGTGAGGCACCGCTATGTGAGATACACGTGGATGCAGGGTAGAGGCGTAATGAGATTGAGGAGGGGGGTGGGAGATGCAGGAGAGACAGAGATGTAGTGACGGGGAGAGATGTTGACGAGAGATAGAGACGGGGGTAAGATAACGCAAGGGAGCTGCAGACAAGATAGAGATGACAGAGATTTATACTTTGTTGTGTTAGTTTAACACGTCGAAGGCTTTCGCGACCAATATTATCCATTATAATCGAGGCTTCTGGGTTAGATGGCTGTCGCCTGATGATGATGGTTGCAATTATTGGCGAAACGTCGTACTCGAATTGTAAATGTTGTGGGTTTACTCTCCAACACACCGGTGTGCTGTACTAGTAACGAATTGCCACGTGTTTTGCTCACGTGAAAAAGCTGAATAATTGGCGTTATATTTCATATTCTTAGTTTTTTTCGGTAAAGTCACGTTGAAGAGAAACAACAACGTGACTTTACCGAAACAACTAAGAATATGAATTACTGCAGTCACGAAAGCTTTAAATCAAAATTTAATTGGCGTTATGTTAATCATATGAATCGTTATGTTTATTAGAAGCTGGATCTCTATTAGAAGGCAGTACAGCAAATTAATTATTGTACCGTGCAGGAATGTAATTTTCCATTCGATTCAACATTTGATGGTGAGTATGTGTTTTTTTTTAATCTCTCCCAGTTGTCTTGTTCTGTCCCGTTTGCAATGTCTTGTTCGTTTTGTTTGTTCCCTCTCTTAACTTCCACGGACCCCCGAGGATGCACTTTGTCGCACAATTTGCATAATTAAGCAAAACCGGAAATTTCACGATCGAAATCATCGACAATTACGGGCGCCGGAGTGTGATCGTGAACGCGATTTATCGATGCTGCGACGGCGAATCGATGACTCGCGTCTTCGTCACGCCATCAGCACGCAGCACCCAGGGCTGACAGTTCGCAACAGTTAAAAGCGAGACACTAAATTACTCGCAAGTTATCTTGTCGAGGCTCATCTTTTCCTTTAAAAAAATAATAATTTATTTCACAGGAGATGAATGACTACCAATTCGTTCATTAATTAGTTGTGTTAATACGCTCGAGCGAGTCTCTGAAGGCCTCGCAACTCGGCAAGGCGGTGGTGGCTGCACGTGGGCCGTGGTGCTGCACATCGCTGCACATTGGCCTGTGGTGTTGTCCTGCGCTGCACGTGGCTGTAGCCACAGTACCTTCCATAACGTATTGATATCTATTCATTTCACCATGAATCACGCCCGCAGTATTAACCAGGGCCGCCCGCCCGCTCTCGAACCGCGAACCTCCCCCCCTGGAAGCAACGGGGAACGGCGCGCGGCGTCGCCGCAGTAAATCGGACGAAGGAGCCGCGCCGTCTCGAGATTGATTCCCGATTTAATCGGGGAGGGGAGTAGGGGGGAGGTTGTAGATGGAAGCGGGCAGGAGGGGGGGGGCTACTCCAGTGAGGCTGAGTCAGCGCTCCTCCGTGGGAAAGGCAATGGAGCGGAGATGTTTAATTATTTTATTATTATTCACACCCCCCTCTCTCCTTCCTCCTCCTACCCCCACCCACCCTTATCCACCTTTCTTCCTTGAAGGGAGGGAAATGAGAGCAACGATTGAAGGCGAGGACGGAGACGCCGATGGGATTGCGTGTTTGTTTAAAAGTGCGTGACGAAGCGATATCGCCTCTCCGTCTCAGATCGAGAATTCACTTCTGCTGCTGCTGCTGCTCCGCGTACTCGGGGAGGAGGATGAGGAGGGGGAGGGAGGGGGGGAAGCGGAAGAAGGTGAGGGGGTGGAGGAGGAGGAGGGGGGGATGAGGAGGAAGGGGAGAGGAGGTGGAGGATGCGGAGGGGGAGGGAAGGAGGAGGAGGGAGAGGGGGAGGAGGAGGGAGGGGAGGAGGAGGTGACGCTGCTGCCACTGCCGCAGTGGGGGGAGGGGTGGCGGGGGGTGACGATCAGCTGACCAGACTCGCAGTCCGGAGGGTCGCAGGTCCGACTCCATCTCCCGGCACGGAAGTTGTTACTAATATTTGTTGTTGTATACATTGCTACAGCTGTGAGGCATGGGCGCAGTTGAGGGTGGACACTTTCATTAATTTATTTTCAGTAGTTTACAATTAAGATTACAACTTAATTCATTGTATGCACCGTCGATTCCCAATGTGAGTGACAAAGCGAACCCCTGCCCTCCCAAACACAAAAGTCGAACTCCGCCCATTGTGCGAGTTACTATTCACAAACTCGAGCGTCGGCGAGTGACTGACCTTCTGCCTTCTTCTGGCTGCTGTCGATGGCAGAGCCACGAGCTTACGATTTCACATTGAAGGCGGTGAAGCCCAGATAGCAGCGTCAGGAGTAGCAGGATGATGACAATCATAATCATGATGTCTCCTCCTTTGCATTTTTTGGGGGGATCTGGGGCATTGCGTCGCGCGTTGCGCGGTGGAATGAGCGAGCTGCAACAACACGGACTCGGCAATTTACACGCCTGACCTACGTGGCGATTTCGTGTTAGCGGGCTGTGTCGGGTGGTGGAGGGTTTCGTGGAAAATTTACAAATAAATGTCGATAAATCACGACGTGGCCAATCGCTAAAATCGAGTGTCATTGGCGAGGTTCTTGAATTCAGTTTCACTCGGAGCAGTCTTTCGCGACCGACATTATGCAACATACATTACAATTCGGATGGATTCGATCGCGTGATTATAAATGTTGTGTCGTTAGCCCACCACCGCCGTCACCACCCGACACAGCCAATTAGTAAAGTTTGGCACGTAAGCAAAACGTGGCCGCTCAGTTACCACTCCAGCGCACAGCGGTTGTGTGTTGGAGAGTAAAGCCCACGACGTCAACAATTTACTCACCGCGACGTGTCGCTGGTGATTACACCAAGGACGACAACAACGATTTTCATCAGGCAACTTGCCAGCATTGTGCAGAAGTCTTCCCGTTTCTTGAATTCCACCCCCCCCCCATCCACCCCCATCCCACCACACACACACAGCGTTGCGATCGGAAGGTCGCGCATGGTGGGATAAAGTACTCGCACCTCTACCAAGGCGTCGGAAAGAGTCGGCCGAACGCCCCTTCCGTCAGCAGGGGCGTGAGCCGAGTCGTTTCAGGGCTGCGCCTTCACCTTCGCGGCCTAGTGCGTCAATCCATCGTAGTTTTTAAACGAACAAAACACAATAACTAAACCATTGTTCTATATGCGTGTGTAACAATGATCGTATACGTTATTTCCATCTGGTCGTATGCTAGCCCGAGATACGGGGGGTAGAGGATCGAGATCACGCAGCCGAGGATCCGAGTTTTATTTCTATGTATACACATTTATAATAGAGGTCTCTGGGTTGTAAATGTTGTGGGTTTACTCCCCAACACAAACCGGTGTGCTGTACGAGTAGCGAATTGTCACGTTCTGTTTACGTGACAAACCCATTGCTAATTGGCTGTGTCGGGTGGTGGCGGGTTTAACGACACATTTTAATATTTACGCGACATAACCCAAGCACCTCTATTATGGATGATATTGGCTCGCGAATGCCTACTAGGCGTTAAACCAATATATATTCATATTCTGAGATTTGTTTACCTTTCCTATACTTTGCTGACCTATCATGTTGTTTGTTGTTGTAACGTTCTGACGCGTCCCCCAATGGACATCTGCGGGGGGGGGGGGAAAAGCTTCATAGCTCATCGAATTCCTCCTCCAGTATAAGTAAATATGTTGATTCTATTAGCGACGAGACTGTCGATCGGCACGGCACGGGTGTGATCTCTACAGGCCGTGGAAATTCCGCAATCTCTCGCTCGAAGCCTACGTAGCTCTCAATCCTCTCCCGGCCCGGGGCTATTTATAGCTCGCGCGCACGTGGATGTGGAGGCATGGTGGAATCCGGCTCACTCTCTCTCTCTTCCTCTACGCCGGTGGGGTGAGAGAGGGGGGGAGGAAGGGAGAGACAGAGAGAGGGAGAGAGAGAGAGAGGAGACCCCGTCCCACGCAGAGAGCGCAGCACCACGCTCCCTCTTTATTTGGAACGAGCTAAATATAGAGTCGTGGCCTCCCGACTTTTACGGCGACAGCGGCACGATCAACACACATGCACGCCACACACATGCACAACAACAAAAACCGCCATTCGCCACTAAGTGGCGGTGACGTCACCACGACGCTTGTGCCAGGCCATGTGCACCTTGAGGCCACGTGAAGTGTCGAACGCCCGCTGACAGGAGGTCACGGGGCAGACCCAGGTGCCACGGGTCGACTGACTAAGATGATGCACACACATGCACACACACATGCACATATAAACCCCCCCCCCCCCCCCGCAAAGCCTTAACATAATCGTTGGGGCAAGGGCTGTTAGCGAGCACCTAGTAAGGGCTGAGGGGCGCACGGGGTGGAGTTGTTGCGGTCAGCACCACGCCACGAGTTGTGTTTACACACCGCACCAGGGATTATTTTCAGGCTGCGTCGACCTAGTGGAGGCCCACGACCGGCTCTGGTAATCACTCGCTGCTCACGTTAGCCGTGGCCGGGAGTCGAACTCAGGTTGCTGGATTCGTGGCGCATTGCTCACAGACACACACACACACGCGCGCACACACACACACAAGTTTAAAGAGTCAGATTAACACGCCCACCCACCCCTCCATGCACCCCTCCTCCTCATCAGCTCATCCCAGCCTCCCTCCCTCTCTCTCACGTCATCCCTCTCTCCACAGCCCAATGTCCCACTCGGTCGCTCTCCTCATCCCTGCGTCTCTCCCTATTCCCTCTCTCCCTCTTTCCCTCCCTATTCCTGCATCTCTCCCTCCTTCCCTGCCTCTCACAATCCCTGCACCTCTCCCTCCTTCCCTGCCTCTCACAATCCCTGCATCTCCCCTCCCATCTCCCTGCTTCATCCCACCTCCCTCCCTCCATCTCGTCTCCTCCATTCACCCACCATGCCCCACTCGATCCCTCCCTCCCCCCTTCTGCCCCTAACTCCCTGCTCTATCTGACTCACCCTCGCTAGCAACCATGGCCCACTCCATCCTCCCCTTTCCTCTCTGCCTCCCTCCCCTCTCGTCATCCCTCGCTCCCCTCCCTCTCTGCCTTCTCTTTTTATCTCTCCCTCCCTCCCCCTCCCTCCCTCCCTCCCACCCTAGCACCGTGCTCCATATGATCGCTCCCTCCCTCCTGTCGGCTCCAGCTTCCAGTCTGGCCGAGCAGGCAAAGGGGCGAGCGACTCTGGTGGTAACGCGCGTGGTGGAGGGGACGGGGAGGAGGAGGAGGAGCAGGACTGCCGGATTGGGGGTGAGTACACGGCAGAGTACCTCGCGAATTCTCACACGGAAAGGCCGGTCAGTAAGTCGCGGACTCGCTGTGTGTGTGTGTTTGTGTGTCTCCCTCTCGCTCACTGCAGATGTCTCATCCAGTATCGGTGGGTGTTGTCTCACCCTCCGTGTGAGCCGGTCGGAGGGTGTCCCCTCATTCAGTTGACCGGGGGTAGTTTTGCTGCGCTTTTGCTGCGCGCGCGTGGGGAGCGGTGGCGCAGCGGTTAGCGCGATTTGCTACGAACCCGGCGTCCAGAGTTCGATTCCCGCTCGTCAACACAAGTGACGATTATCCAAACAAGCGGTTCCTGGGCCTCCCCTAGGTTGACTCGACCTCAAATGAGTACTGTACCCGGTGGGGTGTGTGAACATTGTCGCGAGGAAGACAAAGGCGGCCGGCCGTGGTGTTGGCAACATCACCCCCTCGAGTGCCGTGCTGACATGAGTAGGTGCTCGCTAACAATTCCAAAAGTCTGTTCAGGCTATACGGGGGATCTTTGTATTGTGGTTATGCTCTGTAACACATTTTACTCATTTGCAAATTAAAATTGCTCCGTTTTAGCGCAATTGTGTGTTTTATTAATTGCTAGTGTGGGTGTAAGGGTGCGCCTATGTGTGTGTTTATGCGTGTTGAGATGCTTGTGCGCGTGTGTGGAGTGTATGCATGGGTGGTGTCTGTGAGTGTGTTAGGCTATCTGTGTATGTGTGTCTAAGGGGGCATGTGTGTGGGTTTGGGATGGTTATGGGTGTGTGTTTATGAGAATGTGTTATTCAGTGTGTGCGTGCGTGTGAAAGTCGGTGCATATGTGTGTTTTAAGTGTGTTGGGGTGTTCGTGTGTGTGTGCGGGTGGGTATGTCTGTGTGTATGAGAATGAGAGTGTATGTGTTGAGATGGTTGTTTGTGGAGTGTATGTATGGGTGTGTCTTCTTAATGTGTGTTAGGCTGCTCGTGTGTGTGTTTGTCTGCAAGGTTAGTGTATATGTGTGTGTGTGTTTGTGTGTGTGTGTGTTGGGATATGTGTGTATGTGTATCTATGGGTGTGCCTGTGTGTGTGTGTCAGGAACGGTAGTGTAGTGGTAAGCGCGCTGCACTACGAACCCGGCGTCCCGAGTTCTATTCTCGCTCATGGCCAAAACCAGTGACGATTATCTGAACTGGTCCTGGGCCTCCCCTGAGTCCACTCAAGTTTGTATCTCGTGCGGTGTGTAATCATCGGGCGTGGTGCTGGCCACCCATCCCCTCGTGTGCCTTTCCGGCCCTGATAGGTGCTCGCTAACAGCACTTGCTCCAACAGTCTGTTAAGGCTATACGGGGGATCTTTGGCTTTGTGTCTTTGTGTGTGTGTGATTGAGGGTGTATATGTGTGTGTGTATGTATGTTGGGATGTTTCTTTGTGAGGGTGATGGTGTGAGAGTGCCTTTTCTGGGTGTGTCTGTGAGTGTGCGTGTGTGAGGAGTGGTGGCGCGGTGGGTTAGCGCACTGCTCGGTGAGCCGAGTGTTTTGCGCGTGTGAGTGAAGAAAAATTGCCTCAACAGTGTATCGGGGGATATTTGTTCGTCTGTATGTGCTAATTATTATAATATGTATACACTAAATGTGTGTTGGTGTGTTTGTGTGCGTTGTGGTTGTGTGTGTGTGTGTGACTGACGGTGGCTGTACACGTGTGTTGGCATTGTGGGTGTGTAAGCACCTGGTGACCCTAATTCGATTCCCGCTCACGGCCAACAGCAGTCCAATCGGCCTCAAATGAGTACCTGGTGCGGTGTGTAAACATCGCCACGAGGGAGACAAAGGCGGCCGGGCGTGGTCCTGGCCACCCACCCCGGCCTTCTTAGGTGCCCGCTAACAGCACTTGTCCCGACAATCTTTTAAGGTTATAGTGAAATCTTTGTCTTTGCTTGTGTGTGTGTTCACGTGCGTTTGTGGGCGTGTCGTTTCGACCTCAAACGCGTACCTGGTGCGGTGTGATAACGTCAGCACTGGGGAGACAAAGGCGGCCGGGGGTGGGGGGAGGGTTGTCGACCACTCCTTCAGCAGCAGGATTCTGAAGGCTACACGGGAGATCTTTGCCTTTGTCATGTTCACGTGCTGTAGAATGTGTGAGTGTGTGTACACAAATGTAAGGGTTAAAAGACACGTGCTCGCTGCGCCTGCAATTCAATATCGCAGCATTCGTCTGACGGTGGCGGAGAGCTGCCGACCGCGATCTTTCGCGCGTTCCTCTTCTGCAGAGTTCGCTGTTGCACAAGCTCATCGCCACTGTTGCAGTACGTCCGTTGAACATCTTTCGCAGGTGCACAACAGTGCAGTAGTCAGCCGTGATAATCGGAGGTGAGCAGTGAACGGGACTCCTCGGAAGTCGGAACTCGGGTCGCCGGGTTCGTAGTGCAGCGCGCGAACCGCCCTACGCGATCGCTCGCGTAAACAGCGACGAACACGTATACACACTGACTCTCATTTACATATACACACACACGTATACACACTGACTCTCATTTACATATACACACACACGTATACACACTGACTCTCATTCACACACACACGTATACACACTGACTCTCATTCACACACACACGTATACACACTGACTCTCATTCACACACACACACACGTATACACACTGACTCTCATTGACATATACACACACACGTATACACACTGACTCTCATTCACATATACACACACACGTATACACACTGCCTCTCATTCACATATACACACACGTATACACACTGACTCTCATACACATATACACGTATACACACTGACTCTCATTCACATATACACACGTATACACACTGACTCTCATTCACATATACACACACACGTATACACACTGACTCTCATTCACACACACGTATACACACTGCCTCTCATTCACACACACACACGTATACACACTGACTCTCATTCACACACACACACACACGTATACACACTGACTCTCATTCACACACACACACACGTATACACACTGACTCTCATTCACATATACACACACACACGTATACACACTGACTCTCATTCACACACACACACACACGTATACACACTGACTCTCATTCACACACACACACACACGTATACACACTGACTCTCATTCACATATACACACACACGTATACACACTGCCTCTCATTCACACACACACACGTATACACACTGACTCTCATTCACACACACATACACACTGATTCTCATTCACACACACACACACGTATACACACTGACTCTCATTCACATATACACACACACGTATACACACTGACTCTCATTCACACACACACACACACGTATACACACTGACTCTCATTCACACACACATACACACTGACTCTCATTCACACACACACACACACGTATACACACTGACTCTCATTCACACACACACACGTATACACACTGCCTCTCATTCACACACACACACGTATACACACTGATTCTCATTCACACACACACACGTATACACACTGACTCTCATTCACACACACACCCACACGTATACACACTGACTCTCATTCACACACACACACCCACACGTATACACACTGCCTCTCATTCACACACACACACGTATACACACTGACTTTCATTCACACACACACGTATACACACTGCCTCTCATTCACACACACACACACGTATACACACTGACTCTCATTCACACACACGTATACACACTGACTCTCATTCACACACACACACGTATACACACTGCCTCTCATTCACACACACACACGTATACACACTGACTCTCATTCACACACACATGTATACACACTGACTCTCATTTACAAACACATACACACGCGTATACACACTGCCTCTCATTCACACACACACACACACGTATACACACTGCCTCTCATTCACACACACACACGTATACACACTGCCTCTCATTCACACACACACACACACACGTATACACACTGCCTCTCATTCACACACACACACACGTATACACACTGCCTCTCATTCACACACACACGTATACACACTGACTCTCATTCACACACACGAATACACACTGCCTCTCAATCACACACACACACGTATACACACTGCCTCTCATTCACACACACACGTATACACACTGCCTCTCATTCACACACACACACACACGTATACACACTGCCTCTCATTCACACACACATACACACTGCCTCTCATTCACACACACACGTATACACACTGACTCTCATTCACACACACACGTATACACACTGCCTCTCATTCACACACACACACACGTATACACACTGACTCTCATTCACGCACACACACACGTATACACACTCTCATTCACACACACACACGTATACACACTGCCTCTCATTCACACACACACACGTATACACACTGCCTCTCATTCACACACACACACGTATACACACTGCCTCTCATTCACACACACACACGTATACACACTGACTCTCATTCACACACACACACGTATACACACTGCCTCGCATTCACACACACACGTATACACACTGCCTCTCATTCACACACACACACGTATACACACTGACTCTCATTCACACACACACACGTATACACACTGACTCTCATTCACACACACACGTATACACACTGCCTCTCATTCGCACACACACACACGTATACACACTGCCTCTCATTCACACACACACACACGTATACACACTGCCTCTCATTCACACACACACGTATACAGACTGCCTCTCATTCACACACACACACACACGTATACACACTGCCTCTCATTCACACATACACGTATACAAACTGCCTCTCATTCGCACACACACACACGTATACACACTGCCTCTAATTCACACACACACGCACGTATACACACTGCCTCTCATTCACACACACGTATACACACTGCCTCTCATTCACACACACACACGTATACACACTGCCTCTCATTCACACACACACACGTATACACACTGCCTCTCATTCACACACACACACGTATACACACAGACTCTCATTCACACACACACACGTATACACACTTCCTCTCATTCACACACACACGTATACACACTGCCTCTCATTCACACACACACACACACACGTATACACACTGCCTCTCATTCACACACACACGTATACACACTGACTCTCATTCACACACACACACGTATACACACTGACTTTCATTCACACACACACACGTATACACACTGATTCTCATTCACACACACACACACACGTATACACATTGATTCTCATTCACACACACACGTATACACACTGCCTCTCATTCACACACGTATACACACTGACTCTCATTCACACACACACGTATACACACTGACTCTCATTCACACACACACACACGTATACACACTGACTCTCATTCACACGCACACACGTATACACACTCACTCTCATTCACACATACACACACTGATTCTCATTCACACACACACGTATACACACTGACTCTCATTCTCATTCACACACACACGTATACACACTGATTCTCATTCACACACACACGTATACACACTGCCTCTCATTCACACACACACACACACGTATACACACTGACTTTCATTCACACACACACACGTATACACACTGACTCTCATTCACACACACACACGTATACACACTGACTCTCATTCACACACACGCACGTACACACACTGACTCTCATTCTCACACACACACACGTATACACACTGACTCTCATTCACACACACACGTATGCACACTGCCTCACACACACACACACGTGTACACACTACCACACAAACACGTATACACACTCTCATTCACACACGTATACACACTGCCTCTCATTCACACACACACACACGTATACACACTGCCTCACACACACACACACGTATACAGACTGCCTCACACACACACGTATACACACTGCCTCACACACACACACACAAGTATACACACTGCCTCACACACACACGTATACACACTGACTCTCATACACACACCTATACACACTGCCTCACACACACACGTATACACACTGCCTCACACACACACGTATACACACTGCCTCACACACACACACACGTATACACACTACCTCACACACACGCATACACAAAGACAAAAAAAGATCCCCCGTATAGCCTGTCACAGACTGTAGGGGCAAGTGCTGTTAGCGAGCACCTATCAAGGCCGGCACGGCACACGAGGGGGCGGGCGGCCAACACCACGCCCAGCCGCCTTTGTCTCCCCAGTGGCGATGTTTACACACCGCACAAGGTACTTATTTGAGGCTGAGTAGACCTAGAGGAGGAGGCCCAGGACCGGTTCAGATAATCGCCACCGGTTTTGGCCGTGAGCGGGAATCGAACTCGGGTCACCGGGTTCGTAGCGCAGCGCCCTAACCGCTACACTACCGCACACGCACGCATACGCACATACACACATACACTCACACACACATACACTCACACACACATACACTCACACACACATACACTCACACACTCACACACACATACACTCACACACACATACACTCACACACACATACACTCACACACACATACACTCACACACACATACACTCACACACACATACACTCACACACACATACACACATACACTCACACACACATACACTCACACACACATACACTCACACACACATACACTCACACACATACACTCACACACACATACACTCACACACATACACTCACACACTCACACACACATACACTCACACACACATACACTCACACACACGTACACACACACATACACTCACACACACATACACTCACACACACATACACTCACACACACATACACACATACACTCACACACACATACACTCACACACACATACACTCACACACACATACACACACACATACACTCACACACACATACACTCACACACACATACGCACTCACACACACATACGCACTCACACACATACACACACACACAAATATCCCCCATATAGCCTTAACAGACTGTAGGGGCAAGTGCTGTTAGCGAGCACCTTACACACACATACACTCACGCACACATACACTCACACACACATATACTCACACACATACACACACACATACACTCACACACACTCACACATACACTCACACACACATACACTCACACACATACACACACAATCACTGAGAGGTGGGTGGGTGATGAGGAAACTAATCTCTCTCTACAATTTGTTGACTAAATATGGCCAGAGGTGCACGCGAGTCCACACACACTCAAAGACAAAGATTCCCGTTATAGCCTCAACATAAGTGTTGTGATCGAGAACATACGAAGGCCGGCAAGGCGCACGAGGGGCTGGTGGCCAGCTCCACGCCCGGCCGCCTTTGTCTCACCAGTACTGATGTTTACACATCGCACCAAGTAACCGTACTCATTTAAAGGCTGAGTCGACCGAGGGGAGGCCCAGGCCACACACACTTCCTACGCATCTCCTCTACCCTTGCGGGGAGGGTCTGTCCTATCCACTGCTGGATGATGACTCTCACTACCACCACCATCATTTTAACTCTAATCCATGGTCTATCCACTGCTGGATGAACGCTCTCCCCATCATCATCATGAGCCGTGGTCTGTCCAATGCTGGATGAACGCTCTCCCCATCATCATCATGAGCCGTGGTCTGTCCACTGCTGGATGAACGCTCTCCCCATCATCATCATCATGAGCCGTGGTCTATCCACTGCCGGATGAACGCTCTCCCCATCATCATCATCATGAGCCGTGGTCTATCCACTGCTGGATGAACGCTCTCCCCATCATCATCATGAGCCGTGGTCTATCCACTGCTGGATGAACGCTCTCCCCATCATCATCATGAGCCGTGGTCTATCCACTGCTGGATGAACGCTCTCCCCATAATCATCATCATCATGAGCCGGGGTCTATCCACTGCTGGATGAACGCTCTCCCCATCATCATCATGAGCCGTGGTCTATCCACTGCTGGATGAACGCTCTCCCCATCATCATCATGAGCCGTGGTCTGTCCACTGCTGGATGAACGCTCTCCCCATCAACATAATCATCATGAGCCGGGGTCTATCCACTGCCAGATGAACGCTCTCCCCATCATCATCATCATGAGCCGTGGTCTGTCCACTGCTGGATGAACGCTCTCCCCATCATCATCATCATGAGCCGGGGTCTATCCACTGCTGGATGAGGACCTCCCAACGCCACCCCTCACGACCCCTTGACGCGTGCCGTCCATTTCGCTTCAGATCTCAACACTCCGTCTCAGTGTGGTGAAGTATGGTCAAACAACCCCCCCCCCCCCCCACCTTAGCCGACACGGCTTTCATCCAGCAGTGGATTATTTACCAAGGACTGTAATAGCCCAAAACGTACTGCGCCACAGGCTGCTAAGAGCAGCGGGCGGTGACGATGTCTCGGAAGGCCGTGCGTGGAAATTCCACGTTCCCATGACGGAGATAAGTGCCGCCTCTTTGCGAGCAGTGCTTAACAGCCATGAATGAGTCAGTGGTGTAAATTCCACGTTCCTGTATGGGGGCGATGGGGTGGGTGATGTAATGACAGTGGTGATGCTGATGATAGTCGTGAGGACATTTATGATAATTTCTACTGCTGCTGCTTCTGCTGCTGTTGATGATGATGATGCTGCTGCTGATGACTTATGACAGGAGTAGTGATGATGCTGATGATGCTGCTGCTGCTGATGACTTATGACAGGAGTAATGATGATGCTGATGATGATGTATGCGGCTGCTGATGGTGACTATGATGACGCGGCTGCCGATGCGGCTAAAGTTGATGATGATGATGTGGTGATGCCACTGCTGCTGATAATGTTCCTACTAATAATAGTAGCGGTGATAATGATGATGTTGCTGCTGCTGATGATGATGATGGTAATAATATTCGTGATGATGATGATGATGGTAATAATAGTCGTGATGATGATGATGGTAACAATAGTCGTGATGATGATGATAACAATAGTCTTGATGATGATGATGATGGTAACAATAGTCGTGATGATGATGATGAAGGTAACAATAGCCGTGATAATGATGGTAACAATAGTCGTGATGATGGTAACAAGAGCCGTGATGATGATGGTAGCAATAGTCGTGATGATGATGATGGTAACAATAGTCGTGATGATGATGGTAACAATAGCCGTGATGATCATGGTAACAATAGTCGTGATGATGATGGTAACAATAGTCGTGATGATGGTAACAATAGTCGGGATAATGATGGTAACAATAGTCGTGATGATGATGGTAACAATAGCCGGGATGATGATGATGATGGTAACAATAGTCGTGATAATGATGGTGACAATAGTCGTGGTGATGATGGTGACAATAGTCGTGGTGATGATGGTGACAATAGTCGTGATAGTGATGGTGACAATAGTCGTGATGATGATGGTGACAATAGTCGTGGTGTTGATGGTGACAATAGTCGTGGTGATGATGGTGATGATTGCCGCAGTAGTTTGAGATGAGCGACTCATCAGCGCTGACGTCAGCTCCACGAGAATGCGCGCTGGGTCCTCTAATCTCACCTCTACCCGCACCTCTCCTCTCTCATCTATGATCTCACCTATCATGTCACCTCTACTCTGTCATCAACTATCTCCTCTATAATGTATATCGTACTCTATGATATCCAATAATCTCTCCACTATTGACTCATTGATTCCTTCTGCTCCTTCCTCTACTACCCTATTCCTGATTCCTCTCCCTCTCGATTCTCTAATCCACTCTCTCTCTCTCCGTTTTCCCTCTGTTCCATGCTCGGCTGTCACTACTCTCCTCTCTGCCGCCTCCCTCTATTCCCTCCCCTATTCTCTCCCCTATTCTCTCCCCTATCCTCTCCCCTATTCCCTCCCCTATTCTCTCCCCTATCCTCTCCCCTATTCTCTCCCCTATTCCTTCCCCTATTCCCTCCCCTATTCCTCTCCCCTATTCCTCTCCGTTGCGGACAAAGAAGCAGGCAGGCAGGCGAGTCTAGACGTCAGGGGAGAGCCGGCAGGTTACAGCGAGGTTCCATTAACTGATTACTCACCCCGCCTCGCCGGTTATTTGCAGACGCTGCTCTGAGTGCAATACTGATTTATAATGATCATATTAGCATCATCATCATCATCATCATCGTCTCGCTCGTCTTCCCAGCATTGCTTCACCGAGTCCCTTGACTCGTCTTCAGGAGGGTACTGCCCAGCCTAACGGGGTCTCGTGACATCGTTTTAACAAAGACTCATCACATGAGATTCCGTTCGTTCCTCCCTTAGACACAGCCCCCGTCTTTTCTCCCCTCGCCCATCATCATCCTGCTAGTGCTGCTGCTCCATGCCCCCGGCTTGCCAGCTACGACCAGGCTTACCTCTACCCCTGTCACGACCCCTATCACTACCCCAACCCCTATCACTACCCCTATCACTACCCCTACCCCTGTCACGACCCCTATCACTACCCCAACCCCTATCACTACCCCTGTCACTATTCCTATCACTATCCCTACCCCTGTCACTACCCCTATCACTACACCTACACCTGTCACTACCCCTATCACTACCCCTGTCACTATCCCTATCACTACCCCTACCCCTGTCACTATCCCTATCACTACCCCTATCACTACACCTACCCCTGTCATGACCCCTATCACTACCCCTATCACTACCCCTACCCCTATCACTACCCCTGTCACAACCCCTATCACTACCCCTGTCACGACCCCTATCACTACCCCTCTCACTACCCCTATCACTACCCCTATCACTACCCCTGTCACTACCCCTACTCCTGTCATGACCTCTATCACTACCCCTATCACTACCCCTATCACTACCCCTATCACTACCCCTACCACTACCCCTACCCCTATCACTACCCCTACCACTACCCCTACCCTTATCACTACCCCTATCACTACCCCTGTCACTACACCTATCCCTGTCACGACCCCTATCACTACCCCTACCCCTGTCACTACCCCTATCACTACACCTACCCCTGTCACTATCCCTATCACTACCCCTATCACTACACCTACCCCTGTCACTACCCCTGTCACTACCCCTATCACTACCCCTATCACAACCACTATCACTTCAGCTACCCCTGTCACGACCCCTATCACTACCCCTACCCCTGTCACTACCCCTACCCCTGTCACTACCCCTGGCACTACCCCTATCACTACCCCTATCACTACACCTACCCCTGTCACGGCCTCTATCACTACCCCAACCCCTGTCACTACCCCTATAACTACCCCTACCCCTCTCACTACCCCTATCACTACACCTACCCCTGTCACGACCCCTATCACTACCCCTACCCCTGTCACTACCCCTGTCACTACCCCTATCACTACCCCTATCACTACACCTACCCCTGTCACGACCTCTATCACTATCCCTACCCCTATCACTACCCCTACCCCTATCACTACCCCTATCACTACCATTATCACAACCCTAACCCCTAATACTACCCATACCACTACCCCTACCCCTATCACTACCCTATCACTACCCCTATTACTATCCCTACCCCTTTTACTACCCCTATCACTAACCAAACCCCTATCACTACCCCTATCACTACTCCTATCACTACCGCTATCACTAACCAAACCCCTATCACTAACTCAACCCATATCACTACCCCAACTCCTATCACTACCCCTATCACTACCTCAAACCATATTACTACCCCAACCCCTCCTTAACCCGTTCTCCTATCTGTCACCATAATTACACCACCACTTTTAATAACACCACTCTATGAAGTGCGTATATATGTTAAATGAGGTTGCTACAAAATGACAATGAGAAAATATTAAATTCTCAATACGGTAAAAGTGAACGCATGTTGACCGAGAATGAGTTCTCAACGCTGCCCTGAAAAGAACGCACCGCATGTGTACACTGGGCGACGTTCCAGGCCGTGGCCCTTCTGCATAGCAGAGAGATGCATGTGGGTGGAGGGCCATTGAGCGAAACGTCGTCTCGTAATTGTTTAAGTTAAGTTTGATTTGTTACACAGGGGGTGGTGGTGGTGGTGGCTGTCCCCGTTAGCGCCAATTCTCCCGGCTATGTTTACACAGGCAGATCCGTGGTTTGCTGCGTGAGTCACAGTAACAACAACAACAACCAAAGACAAAAACAACCACCAACATTGCAGAGTACAGCAGAGTCCTGGAGGAATGTTTGCGCAACTAGCAAAACTAGGTCTTTGACGATCTTAAACGGCGGCGAGTCTGAGGTATTGACTGACGCGTGTGGACAAAGCTGCTGCTGCTGCTGTGTTTTTGAACCGATGCCATCTCAGTGTCATTAATAAACTCGGTAATGAAAACGCTGCTGCCGCCGCCGCTGCTACGGCTGCTTGCGATGTTACCCTGCGCCCGAAACGTACGGACGCAGAAGGAATCTACAGAATTCGGGTGATATAATACAAAGTAGGCAGTTATAGATTTTCTGTGGGTCGTAAGAAATGCAGTGTTCGCAGAACGCATTTATTTCTCCCTCCCGCTCCTCCAACTTCACCACCCCCCCCCCCCCCGTTGCCCCCCACCCCGTTGCCCCCCCCCCCGTACCCCCAACTCCCCCCACGACTATCCCCACCCAATACCCACCACCACGGCCCTCTCGCTCAACCCATCCCCCGCCCTCCTATTTCTCCCACGACAGCTGCAGCTTTTAAAGAATTTGTAGCCTGCTCGCTCATCACGCAAGTCGGGGTGAGGCGTTCGAGTGCCGTTAAAAGTCTGGACTCGCTTCGCTCCCTCTTGGGGCTCATCGGCAGTGTCGGGGATTTGCGAAGGCAAAATGCTGGCGGTTTAGGATTACAACAAACAAAAAAGCGGAATGAAATGTGTGAACTTAAATATATATTTAGATAACAACAACAAAACACGATATTATTCGTTAATTTAATCGCGTTGTCAATCGGCCCCTGGATGAAGGTCCCATCACGCCCGGGTCGGTCATGAAGGGTTCTTTGAACAAGCTTCAGTGCTGTTAGCGAGCCGCACCTATGAAGGCCGGTGGATGGCCAGCACCACGCCCGGCCGCCTTTGTTTCCCCAGTGGCGATGTTCACACACCGCACCAGGTACTCATTTGAGGCTGAAGTCGACCTAGGGCAGGCCCAGGACCGGTTCAGACAATTGTCACACACACACACAAGGGACGGGGGAGTTAAGGACGAGATGTGAGTCCCCTCCGCCACGTGGTGATTCGGCTGAGGCAATGTGCCTCTTTACGTCCCCATACGCAGCTCTGAGTCTATGGAATGTAAAGAAGTACGTTGCTTCGGCGGAGCTGAGCGACCCGGCCCGACTAGTGGTGGCGACTGACACACTCACTCAAGACCAACACCACCACCACCGTCGGTGTCACCGAATGATATTAAAAGAAAAAAATATGAACACGTTTGTCACGAACGCTGCTGCACCACAGCGAACCGCGTTTGCTGATTTGTTGCAAGAGGTTCACGGTTCGAACCCTGGTGGCGCCCCTGCTGAACACTGCCAGTGTATTCATCTTAAAACTAACTTTATTTTTTTTTAACCAGGTAAGGCCGAGCTATAGGCTCAAAGCTATAGGATCACAGCTATAGGATCAAAGCTATAGGATCAAAGAGCCAGGGTGAGTTACACCCTTAGGGTTTTTAAACTCAACTTTTTTTTTGTATGTTACCAGGTTCAGGCCCACTGAGGCTATGTAGCGATTTTTTCAGAAGTGACCTGGCCACAAATGATAGCTCAACGAAGTGGCTTATCGAGTGGAAATGTATAGCAGCAAACAACACACTCTAAACGCGTGCTTCTAAATGTTGACGAGAAAACCGGAGGACCCGGAGAAAATCCACGCGACCACGGGAAAAACACGCAGACTCCAAGTATACAGCAGCAGGCGTTAGGGTCGAGATCGAACCCACGACCTCCTGTAAACGAGGCGAGGTAGTTAACATCTCGCCACCACCACTTGATTCATACTGCAGTGTGTGTATTAACCGAGAAACAATACCACACGCCCATCATCGCTCCGGGGTCGATACACTTCGTGGGAAAGTCAAAGGTGCGGATGTCCTCTCTCGAGCTCCATCTCCCGAGCGACTCTTCCGGCAGCAGCTGCGTGAGCAGGAAATTGCAGGGCCGCTCCTTCACCTTCGCATAATGACAGTAATCATGACGTATTGACCATAATCATCATCACGCTTGTAGTTAATCATCACCATTATATAATAATCATCACTATCTAGCTATCATCACCATCAGCACAAGCATCGTATGATATGCAGCAGACACCGCATTTACGAATTTATAACTTTCATTACCAATGTTGGTATTAATCATAGTTACGCGTCGCAGCTTCGTTGCTCATGATGATCGATCAACTCTGCATTGAACCATCGCCGTGTCACGTTATAATTAGGCCACCAGAAGAGTTTGGATTCGCTGGAAGGGGGTGGGGGGGGAGTTATGGAATAGTTTTAAAGGGGCTCACTAAGTGATTAAGATCGATTGGCAGTTCGCCAACATCGTTGGAAGATCATCATCATCATCACAAGAACGTTATCTCTGAGATGTGGAGGAGCAGTGACGCAGTTATTAGCGCAATGCGCTGTGAAGCAGACGCACGTGAGTTGGATTCCCAGCTCACGGCTAACATCAGTGGCGATAAACTGAACTGGTAAGTGGGCCTCCCGCGTAGATCGACTCGGCCTTAAATTACCATCTGTTGCCTTATAATTAAAGGAGTGTGTAGCAATTAATTATTGAATTCTCAAAAAATATCTGGCGACCTATATGAGTCTATAGGTTTTCACTTGAGTATATGGGTATATATATGTCTATGGGTTTCTATGTGAGTCTTTAGGTCTTTATGTGAGTATATGTGGGTATATGGTCATATACTATCGGACATATGTGAAAAAGAGCTTTATAGCTTATCTCATTCCTCTAGGATGAATACAGATTCTGACCTATATGTGAATTTCTGAATTTTAATTTGAGTTTAAGGTCCTCTGCGGGTATGTGGGTCTCTATGTACTTTTATTGGTTTCTGTGTGAGTCTATGGGTCTCTGTGTGAGTCTATGAAAATCTATGGGTCTCGATGGGAGTCTATTGGTCTCTATCGGAGTCTATGGGTCTCTGTGAGCTTGTGGGTCGATATACGAGTGTGTGGGTCTCTATGGGAGTCCATGGTCTCTATGGGAGTCTACGGGTCTTTGTCTGAGCCTGTGGGTCTTTATGTGAGTCTATGGGTCTCTATGTGAGTCATTTTGACCGGGTTGAGACCATCAACTCACTGCACTTACGAACTCTGGTTTCACCTCCGTGGTTGGTCTGCTGAAATCCGGATTCGAACCTAGGTCATGAGGAGTGTTGGCTCACTTCTCTGACTTCTGGATCCACTGGAGAGGAGGCCCGATGCTGTCTGTAATGTTTTTATCATATTACCTGTTAAAACAGAATAAGTATCTTTCCGAGACCAAATTCCCCGAGTTATTTATTGACTTTTCATTTTAATTGAAAAGTCCAGCAAGCCGTGAATAAGAAGATAACATTACTCGGGCACACCGGCCGTACTAAATAAAGATTTAAACAGCATCTATACTGTGTGTGTGTATTCAGCGCGTCTTCTGATTTGAAAAAATTAACAACAAAATAAAAATATGATTCTGATGATGAAAGTGTGACTTAATCAATACGAACCTCCCCCAAGGCTATGGCTCTGGGTTGACAGGCGATGCTGGCACGCGGGTCTCAACTGCTTTCTCGACACCAACCCCCGCTCTCATCCTTCAGAGGCAATATTAACTTATTTAGTGAAGGACATTAATGTATGAAGAGGATTTCTTTGCTCAGCCTCGCAGTGAAACTTCACGGGTTCATGTTTGCTCGTTATCCGTTTCCGTGCTGCGCAAATGGCCAGAACACAGAGGGAGAGAGAAGTTGAGATGGGCAAGGGTGGCACAGGTAAGATGAGGGTGGCACAGGGAGGATGAGTTGTGGCACGGGCAGGATGAGTGTGGCACGGGCAGGATGAGTTGTGGCACAGGCAGGATGAGTTGTGGCACAGTGAGGATGAGTTGTGGCACAGGGAGGATGAGTGGGGCACGGGCAGGATGAGTGTGGCGCAGGGAGGATGAGTGTGGCACAGGGAGGATGAGTTGTGGCACGGGCAGGATGAGTTGTGACACAGGGAGGCTCACTGACATACAAAGTGGCTCATTGAGCCACATTGAGACTTTATCACCACATGATATGTTTGTTTTATTGTTCTTGTTTTATCCTGGATTCCCGATTGATGCAGTGAGACCACATGCGCTCGGAGGGAAATTGGATTACATTTAAAACGCTTAAAATATATATGATTTACTTTCAAACATAATGACAATGGAAAAGCGCAAGCGATTGTAGAAATGTAAGCGCCTTTGGAAAGAACGAGATTGCAAATCGATGACTTTATCTAAGTGGCTTTTCGTACGAGGCTAAAAGAAAGAGAGAGAAAGTTGCTGGCATTAGATTTTCGCTGAGAACATATAGAGGGTGGCCCAAAAGTCAGGACACATCGGGTTGGTATTATACAGGGTGGCCCAAAAGTCAGGACACATCGGGTTGGTATTATACAGGGTGGCCCAAAAGTCAGGACACATCGGGTTGGTATTATACAGGGTGGCCCAAAAGTCAGGACACATCGGGTTGGTATTATATATGGTGGCCCAAAAGTCAGGACACATAGGGTTGTTATTATACAGGGTGGCCCACAAGTCAGGACACAGGGTTGGTATTATACAGGGGGGGGCAAAAGTCAGGACACATAAGGTTGGTATTATGCAGGGTGGCCCACAAGTGAGGACACAAAAGGTTGGTATTATACAGGGTGGCCCAGAAGTCAGGACACAGGGTTGGTATTATACAGGGTGGCCCAAAAGTGAGGACGCATAGGGTTGTTATTATACAGGGTGGCCCAAAAGTCATGACACATTGGGTTGGTATTATACAGGGTGGACTAAAAGTCAGGACACACAGCGTTGTTATTATACAGGGTGGCCCAGAAGTCAGGACACATAGGGTTGTTATTATACAGGGTGGTCCAAAAGTCATGACACATCGGGTTGGTATTATACAGGGTGGCCCAAAAGTCAGGACACATTTGGTTCGTATTATAGAAGGTGGCCCAAAAGTCAGGACACGACACATCGGGTTGGTATTATACAGGGTGGCCCAAAAGTCAGGACACATCGGGTTGGTATTATACAGGGTGGCCCAAAAGTCAGGACACATCGGGTTGGTATTATACAGGGTGGCCCAAAAGTGAGGACACATAAGGTTGGTATTATACAGAGTGGCCCAAAAGTCAGGACACACAGGGTTGTTATTATACAGGGTGGCCCAAAAGTTATGACACAGGGTTGTTATTATACAGGGTGGCCCAAAAGTCAGGACACATAGGGTTGTTATTATACAGGGTGGCCCAAAAGTCAGGACACATAGGGTTGTTATTATACAGGGTGGCCCAAAAGTCAGGACACATATGGTTGTTATTATACAGGGTGGCCCATGAGTCCGGACACATAAGGTTAGTATTATACAGGGTGGCCCATAAGTGAGGACGCATAGGGTTGTTATTATACAGGGTGGCCCACAAGTCAGGACACATAGGGTTGTTATTATACAGGGTGGTCCAAAAGTGAGGACACATAGGGTTGGTATTATGCAGGGTGGCCCATAAGTCAGGACACATAAGGTTGGTATTATGCAGGGTGGCCCAGAAGTCAGGACACATAAGGTTGGTATTATGCAGGGTGGCCCAGAAGTCAGGACACATAAGGTTGGTATTATGCAGGGTGGCCCAGAAGTCAGGACACATAAGGTTGGTATTATACAGGGTGGCCCAGAAGTCAGGACACATAAGGTTGGTATTATGCAGGGTGGCCCAGAAGTCAGGACACATAAGGTTGGTATTATACAGGGTGGCCCATAAGTCAGGACACAGGGTTGGTATTATGCAGGGTGGCCCAAAAGTGAGGACACATAGGGTTGTTATTGTACAGGGTGGCCCAAAAGTCAGGACACATCGGGATGGTATTATACAGGGTGGCCCACAAGTAATGACACATAGGGTTGGTATTATACAGGGTGGCCCATAAGTCAGGACACATAGGGTTGGTATTATACAGGGTGGCCCAAATGTCACGACACATCAGAGTATTATTATACTGGCCATCTTCCTCTCTAGCGGCTCGTCCCGCATCACCCCCACGAACTTTGACCACGCTCTCCCTTGCCCTGCGTGCGTCCTCTGAGCCACGTGCTTCTCTCAATGTACAGGGGTTGCCCTACGATCCCATTTAAAGTGCCCTCTGGTCCATTAAAAAGAAAAAAAAAGCCATCTGAGGTGGCTTTGGGCAAGTGCTGTCAGCGAGAACCTATGAAGGCTAACCAGAGACTTGGCGAACACGGGAGGGAGACGCGGGGAAAGGAACCACACTGGATCAGAGAGACTCGAGGGAGGGAGATGTGTGGGAGGGAGACGCAAGGGGAGAGACACGTTGTAGGGAGGCTCGGAGAGGGACACACCGGGGGAGAAAGACGCGTGGGAGGAAGACGTTTTGACGGAAGACGCGAGGGAGGGAGACGCGCGTGGAGTGTCTCGCCGGGGCTGGTAAAATGGAACCAAATCGAGGACTCGATGGATTTGGTCCCCTTCAACCAGCTGCGGCGGGGCACGGAGCAGCACGCGAGCACGTGGGGCGAGCGAGTTGACGGGGAGACACTGGGAGGGGGTGGAGACGGGGGGACGGTGCGGGGTGGGGATTATCAAGCACTGCAAGTGCAGTTAGCGAGCACCTATTGTCACAATCGGTGTGAGGCCGGGATGGCACACGAGGGAGGGGCTGGTCAGGTTGGGGGGTTGTAAACTCCTCCCCCAATAGACTCGCAATACACGACTCCCCTCGACGCACCGATTAATACTCGATGAATAATCAATAACACGATACATGGAACGCATCACCTGTGTGTGTGTGTGTTGTCTTCACACATCGCAGTGAGTTTGTAATCACCTTCTTGCCGAGTGAAGATCCCTCCATTGGCCGTTTGTTGCGGGGCCTGTCGATGTGAGATGATGAATCCCAATGACGATGATGCGAATGATGAAGTGTATTTATTTATTGAGAAACGTTGCCGCTGTCTGTTAAATAGAACACAGTCTCAAAAAGTGCGCCGAAGCGTCTGTGCGTGCGGCCACAGGAGCACGCGGAAACGCGAAAGGACCGAAGGTTTCCGACTTTCTCCGTGGCAAAGCAAACAAAAGCATCAACAGAGGCGTCACGTTCCTCGCCTCGTGTGCTGCAGGAGAGAAGGGGTTCCAGAGGACAGTGTAAGGGTTGTGTCATTTGTTTGTCATTCATTCCCCCTCCCTCCCTCCCTCCATTCCTCCCGTCTCAGGGGACTACAGCTGGGCTCCCTCCCCTCCCCTCCCTTCCTTCCCTCCCCTGGATATACAGGTTGGCCCAAAAGTCGGGACAAATGGTTATTTCATTATTTTAACTGGTGCATGTAAGCATTTGTATTGTTTATTCTTAAGTGGATCTTTTTTCTTTTCATGTTCATTAATATCTATTTGTAATATTCTTCCTGTGGGGTCACGTAAAATTAGTCGTTTTTACAAACATCGCCCAAGAACCCTGAATGATTTGGATTGGTGGGGTTGGTGGGTGCGTGGGTTGGTGGGTGCACGGGTGAATTGGCCCGTGGGTGTGTGGGTGTGTACGTGGGTGGATTGGTGCCTGGGTGGGTTGGTGCCTGGGTGGGTGGGTGGGATGGGTGGGTACGTGGTTGGGTACGTGGGTGGGTACGTGGTTGGGTACGTGGGTGGGTGGGTGCGTGGGTGGGTGCGTGGGTGCGTGGGATGGGTGGGTGGGTACGTGGTTGGGTACGTGGGTGGGTGCGTGGGTGTGTGGGATGGGTGAGTGCGAGGGTGGGTGCGTGGGTGGGTACGTGGGATGGGTGGGTGCGTGGGTGGGTACGTGGTTGGGTACGTGGGTGGGTTGGTGCGTGGGTGGGTGCGTGAGATGGGTGGGTGCGTGGGTGGGTACGTGGTTGGGTACGTGGGTGGGTGCGTGGGTGTGTGGGATGGGTGAGTGCGAGGGTGGGTACGTGGGTGGGTTGGTGCGTGGGTGGATGCGTTAGTACGTGGGATGGGTGGGTGCATGCGTCGGTGAGTGGGTGGGTGAGAATCTCGCATCATTGCTTCAATACCCCACTCACCGGGAGATCGAATCGACAGCTTGCAAGTCGAGTGCCCTGCTAACCGCTTGCTTAATATTAATTTGTATTTCACCGCCTCTCTCTCTCTCTCCCTGTCTCTCTCCCTCCTCTTTGTCCTCCCTGGCATTTATTTATGTAGAGCGCAGCCACAATCCAGCTCTGCTCGGAACGCTTTAAATAATTCCAGCGCCTTTGATCAGCAAGGTGCGGCCGTCCCAATTGTCAACTCCAATCGAACAGCACTCTTCAACTCTCGTGATAGGGAGGGGTGGGAAGACAGTGGAAGTGGAAAGGGGGGGTTAGACGGCGGGGAGGATTCTGTGAGAAAAAAACTTGGACCCCTATTTATCCAGGAAAGCCACGCTGAGTCGAGTGCCTCTTTTTCAGGAGGGTCCTGCCACTGCCGCATTGCGGTTTTTTATCATGCTGAAGAGGCTTTAGCCAATTAATTAAGATGATTGTTTATTATTATCATCACACTTGGGAAGATTCCGAAGCACCCGGAGAAAGCCCGTGCCTTGCGCGAGCAAGGACACGACTCCATCCCCTTACAGATGGAGACAGATGGCGATTAGTCCACGCTTTCCTTTACTGCTTTCTGCTGGCGAGCCAGGAGTACGGCACCTCCTCGACGCACCCGGGAAGGGATAGGGAGTTTCACGACACCGTCTGTGCGGTGATCAACCAACCCTCGCTGCTGCCTCCACACAGCGCTGAGATTACAGGCTCAGCGACGAGCAGCAGCATAGCCACCACCACCGGCACCACCACCACCGGCACCACCACCACCGGCACCGGCACCACCACCACCGGCACCACCAGCACCACCACCACCGGCACCACCAGCACCACCACCACCGGCACGACCACCACCACCGGCACCACCATCACTGGCACCACCACCGCTACCACCACCACCGCCGTCCAGCCAGTGGGGATAAATGCACCACAATACCCCCTCGAGGGAACGTACTCCACTTAAGGCTCAGTGACCCTAGGGGATGCCCATGACAATAATAATTTAATCACAATAATACTAAATTACATTTGTAAAGTGGCGCATTCCATCCGTAGATATCCCCACCAATTCGCCAACACCGTGTATGGGGAGCCAGGAAATAAACGCACAGAAATGAAAAAGTAATAAGCACACAGAAATAAAAAGTAATAAGCACAGACGCCTGCAGGGTGCACGGCCAGAACAAGGCGAGAGGGGGTGAAGGGCAGCTTGAAGAGGTGATATCTGTCGGAACTTTTTTTGCCGGAATCAAAAAAATGATGATACATTAAGAATAGGCTTCACCCTTTTTGGCAATAAAATAGGAGGTGGCACGACGTTCAAACACCAAGATAGACACGTACCGTCTTGCAAGGCATTCCGAATGAGAACACGTCATTAATAGTGGAGGAATCCGCGGAGCTACAAGGCTATTTTTCACAGACGTCCAATAGGTCTGCTTTAGCCACGCATTAGTATGGCAAAGCATGCAAACAAAGGTGCTCTGATATTATAATCATACATGCACTGCCGTTTAAACTTATTGGCCTCCACCACAAGACAGCCTTCTTGATTGCCAAGTCTCACCGCCAGTGTTAGACCAGAAAACGACGCCAAAAAGCGAACGGTATAAAGGCGATGCAAGTTTCGAAGCATTAATAGCTCGGCTTGAGCAGTTATACCTACGAGTTTTCAAGTAAACTTGAAGTACATCTGATTGGCTTATTAGCAAAGGCGGAGCGTTCCACAAAGCGTGGGAGCTGCGCTGGCAAAATCCCCGATCAGCCCAGGAGAAACCAGAGCCATGACCTTGGAGAGTCCGTGTAAAGAGGGCGAACCGATGATCTGAGGAATCCCGTTGAGAAGTATGGAGATGGATCAGTTAATGGCCTGCGGAGAATTGACTGGAATTACTTCAACACGGGACGCATATTTGTATAACGCGACCCGATCCCGTTAACACGAAGCGATTTGTTATACATATGATGAAGAACAAAAAAAACACACACACACACACGTTTTGTTTGGCCGGGAATTTACAAAAGATATATATTTTTAAATACATGAGAAACGACGATACACTGAGCTGCTAATGCGGATCGATCGCAGAGCAGTGGCGGTCTCGGCAGTTTCTCCGTGAATGCGGCGCGGCTCGCTGCGAGTCTGGTGAGCTCATTAGATATTCGTTTGACGCTTTAATTGATTCGCTTTTTGCGCGTGTGTGTGTGTCGGGTCTCTTGGTATAAAAAAAAAACATATATCTAAACAATCGTGTTGTCGAACGGCTCCGTTGGTTATGATTAGGAGAGGTAGAACGGAGCCGCCGTTTGCTGAGTTATAACCAGGCACGGCCGTCTTTGTCTCTCTCCACCCCCCCCCCCGCCGCCCCCTACAGAACCCCCCCATCAAGTGTTGATGTTTAACACACCGGACCAGCTGCTCATTTCTGGTTAAGTTGACCTATGGAGCAGTTTGAGGTCAGGCTTAGGTTGTAGTTTGTGCAAGCACACGTACGTACGAAGACCCCCCGTGTAGCTCTAACAGAGTGTTGGGTTCAGTATTGTGAGCGAGCGCCTACGAATGCCGGCACAGCGCACGAGAGGGTGGGTGGCCAGCACCACGCCCGGCCGCCTTTGTCTCCTCAGCGGCGATGATTTACAATGCACCGCAAACCAGGTACTCATTTGAGGTGTTTGTGGGGGAGTTCGTGGTGCGCTAACTGCTACACACACATAAGTCTATACCAAACACGCCGCTAAGTGACGGCGATGTCACCACGGCGTCTGTGCCAGGCCAGGTGCACTTCGAGGCCACGTGTAGTGTCGAAGGCTCGCCGACAGGAGGAGGTCACGGGACAAACCCAGGTGGTGCCACGCGTTGACTGACAGAGATGACTGCCCGATGCAACGGCTGTGGCCACCACCACCACACCACCACCACACCACCACCACCACGCCACCACCACCACACCACCACACCACCACACCACCACACCACCACACCACCACGCCACCACACCACCACCACCACCACGCCACCACCACACCACCACCACCACGCCACCACCACACCACCACCACACCACCACCACCACCACGCCACCACCACACCACCACCACCACGCCACCACCACACCACCACCCCACGCCACCACACCACCACCACCACCACGCCACCACCACACCACTACCACACCACCATCACCACGCCACCACCACGCCACCACCACACCACCACCACCACACCACCACACCACCACACCACCACCACCATGCCACCACCACACCACCACCACGCCACCACCACCACCACGCCACCACCACACCACTACCACACCACGCCACCACCACACCACTACCACACCACCACCACACCAACACCACCACGCCACCACCACACCACCACCACCACCACGCCACCACCACACCACCACCACCACACCAACACCACCACCACGCCACCACCACACCACCACCACACCACCACCACCACGCCACCACCTCACCACTACAACGCCACAACCACCACCACACCACCACACCACCACCACCACACCACCACCACCACCACACCACCACCACACCACCACCACACCACCACCACGCCACCACCACCACGCCACCACCACACCACCACCACACCACCACCACCACACCACCACCACACCACCACCACGCCACCACCACCACGCCACCACCACCACGCCACCACCACACCACCACCACACACAACTAATCGCCCCACCACTGCCACCACTCTCACCACCCATCACACAACCACGACAGAGGCAAAGATCCCCCCCATAGCCTCAACAGCCTTTAGTGTAAAGTGCTGTTAGCGAGCACTTAATAAAGGGCAACACGGCACACGAGCTTGTGATTGATCAGCACCACACCACAACCACCACGTACCACCACAAACACACACTCCACATAACCCCTCACCATCACAACCACCATCATAGTGTATGACCACCACCACTACCACCACCATACATCCAACACAAACCACTCACCATCACTCTGCACCATCACCATCTCAACTCCCAGCACCCTCCATCTCTCTCTCCCCCACCAACCCCTCAACCTCCATAAGTTACAACCCCCGCCCTCCCCATAGCCCCCTCACCCCCACCCTCTTCCCCTCCTGGCCTCTTTGCGAATACTGCTGAATCAAGTCGTCTGCTGTCACCGGGCATCGGAGAGAGAAATAAACTCCAGATCCTCCTCCTCGACTCTCGCTGCCAAAACCGCGACAAAAAAAAAAAACTCTTCCTGCTCCTTTGCCGCATTGAAGCTCCGGCGGATTAACTCTGCACCTGCTCACAACTCCACACAGCCCCCCCCCCCCACGATCCCCCCACTACGCCCCCCCCACTACCCCCCCCCACTACCCACCTCCACCAGCCCTTACACTCCCAGCCCAGGGGAGGCCCAGAACACGTTCAGATATTCGTCACCGATGTTGGCCGTGAGTAGGAATGGAACAACGGTCCGTGAGTTCGTAAGCGCAGCGGACTCACCATTGCGCCACAGTTCCCCACAACACACGAGACAAAGACAGAGATAGCCCGTGTAGCCTGTAACAGACTGTTGGGGCAAGTGCTGTTAGCGAGCACCTATGAAGGCCGGAACGGTACACGAGGGGGTGGGGGGCCAGCACCACGCCTGGCCAAACTTGCCCCCTCCCTCCAAGGTGACGATGTTCACACATCGCACCAGGTTCTCATTTGAGGCTGAGTCTACCTAGAGGGGGAGGCTCAGGACCGGTTCGGATAATCGGTCGCCGGTGTTGGTGGCGGCCGTGAGAGCGAATCGAGTCGAGGGGGAGGTTCGTCGGGCACCGCGCGCTAATCGTAGCACCACCGCTCCCACCACATCCAAACGCACGCAGACTGGCAACGTGCGCTCGTAAAGCGACTCTGCCGAGCACATGTCGGATTTCATTAGAGAGTCGCTGGATCTCGAACGCTCACAGCAGCTGGTTCGCATTAACCTAACCACGCTCCACGTGTCATCACTGATCATCGGGCTGCCGAGCATATGTGGCTCTCCCTGACCAAATATTCCCCCTTAATTGGCTTCAATTAGCGTTCAGTTTGCCAATGGCTGATAGGTAAACACTCACGCCGTCAAATTTAGTTTTACTATATAAATATATATTCAGTGGGAGAGGGTGGACGTTTGGGATTTGGGGGGGGAGCGGTGGCGCAGCGGTTAGCGCATTATATGATGAGCAAAGTGAACGTCTTCATCCATCAACCCGCACTGACCCGCGTGGTGAAGTCTTACAACACCCCCCCCCCCCGCGCATTGTCTGAAACACCCGATACGGTGTGGAGAGGCCTTCATCTAACAGTGAATTTGCTCAGGGTTCTAAAAGTATACATTCAATACTTATCTTTTGTGAAATAGAGTGACTCATATATATATTGAATCAAAGTCACCTTGTTCTAAAACATTCCGATGTGTTATAGGGTCGTAACCAGTGTTGTTCCAAGTGATGTCCGACGTTTCGGTCCACGTGCCGGCAGCTTCTTCCGTTCAAGTTCCTGCAGAAGCTCCCGGTACGTTGGAGCGAACACGGCCAATTTCATGAATTAAATGTTAAAAACAATTCTTTATGATTCCAAAAAAAGTTCAGATACAGGATGTTTGTTTTTTATACAGCCATTTGTCCGAATCCACTGCTAGATGAAGGCCTGTCTCCACCCCGTATCGGCTGCTAGAAGTCGCGGGGCCGGCGGGGGAGAGGGGGCTGGTTCTGACCAAACTTCGCCTTCTTCCAGCACGCCCATTCAGCGCCGAAGGGAATCGTGCTCAGATCTCCCGGCCCGCGAGCGTCACGACAATCGCAAGAGTCGCCGGCGAAAAACCCCGCTAATCGTAGAGAGATGTACTCGGCAGAGGGGACCCGCAACAACCAAGTAGGCGAGTGACCTTGTCCCAATTTCTCGAGACGCGTTCTATCCGTGGCAGCACAATGTCCTCGCTGTCTCTCCTCCTCCTCCTCTATCCCCCCAGAGTCCTCTCTCTCCCTCTCTCTCTCGCAAGCTGAGCTTCCAAATCTCTGTGTTGCCGCATCCGAAAGCCGTAGGACACTACAAAGATCCCCCGTGTAGCCTTAACAGACTGTAGGGGCAAGTGCTGTTAGCGAGCACCTATAAAGGCCGGCACGGCACACGAGGGGGTGGGTGGCCAACACCACGCCCGGCCGCCTTTGTCTCCCTAGCGGCAATGTTTAAACATCGCACCAGGTACTCATTTGAGGCTGAGTCGACCTAAGGGAGGCCCAGGACCGGTTCAGATAATCGTCACTGGTGTCGGCCTTGAGCGGGAATCGAACTCGGGGTTGCCAGGTAGGACACTACAACAAACAAACAAAGATCCCCCATATAGCCTGTAACAGACTGTAGGGGCAAGTGCTGTTAGCGAGCACCTATAAAGGCCGGCACGGCACACGAGGGGGTGGGTGGCCAACACCACGCCCGGCCGCCTTTGTCTCCCTAGCGGCAATGTTTAAACATCGCACCAGGTACTCATTTGAGGCTGAGTCGACCTAAGGGAGGCCCAGGACCGGTTCAGATAATCGTCACTGGTGTCGGCCTTGAGCGGGAATCGAACTCGGGGTTGCCAGGTAGGACACTACACACACACATGCACATACATGCACATACATGCACATACATACACACATGCTCCCACACTCATAAACATCCCCCGTGTAGCCTTAACAGAGTCTTGGGGCAAGTGCTCTTAGCGAGCACCTATGAAGGCCGGTCGGTGGCCAGCACCAAGCGCGGCCGCCTTTGTCTCCCCAGTTGGCGACGAAACACACCGCAGCAGGTACTCATTTGAGGCTGAGTCGACCTAGGGGAGGCCCAGGACCGGTTCAGATAATCGTCACTGGTGTTGGCCGTGAGCGGAAATTGAACCCGGATCGCCGGGTTCATAGCGCTAGCGCGCTAACCGCTACACTACCGCTCCCCCCACTAACACACACACACTTACACACAAGTTTACATCCTCTGCCCCCCCCCAACCCCGACGCTCTTCATTGTCAAGGAAAGGGGGGCAGTAGCAGCAGCAGCAGCCCACGCCGGTTCATTAATAAATGAAGGAGATTTCATCAGGATGAATAATTCATCCTCATCGAGCCGGCACAGGGTTTCGGCGGAAACGGGGCGATCCCTGAGCGGACGAGAGGGAGAAACAGGGAGAGAGAGGTGAGACATAGAGAGGAGAGAGAGGGAGGAGGGGAGAGAGGGGGGAGAAACAGGGAGAGTGGGGGGGGGGGAGACAGAGAGAGGGAGGAGGGGAGAGAGGGGGGGGCAGAGAGGGAAAGAGATGATTCGGGGGAGATGGACAAAAAGAAGAAGCTGATATGAAGATAGATGGATAATAAATAGAGGGACACGGAGGATAGATGGATTCATGGAGGGAGATACAAAAACAGTCGGAGACTTATAGAGGAAGAGATATGGGGCGGGGGAGGGGAGATTGAGGGGATATGGAAACGGGCAGATATAGAATGGGAGAGCCAGAGGGATGGCGGAGAGAGAGAAGGGCTGGAGGGGATAATTTAGGAGAGAGCGGGAGAGCGATTGAGATGTAGGATGGGGAAGAAGAAGGAGAAGACGAGCGAGATTCATGGACACTCAAGGGAATGGGAGAGAGAATGGGAGATGCGGGGAGGGTTGGAGGGAGGGAGATGCAGAGAGATGGTGGAAGGGAGATTGAATCCGGGAGATGGATCGAAAATAATGGAGATTTAAGGAGATGGGTGGCGATTGAGAGAGAGAGAGAGAGAGCACGCTGAAGGGAGAATGTCTGACATCGCCAGCTGAACCACGTGGCCACGCGGGTATTGTCTGACACTGCCGTGTGGTGGAGGGGAGCGGGCGGGAGGCGATTTTAAGAAGCCTGCACCAACTGTTAAAAGTGCCGCGCCCGGATATCGAAACGAATCGGCTACCGCCGGTTTGCAAGTCCTGGGCGCTAACCGTCGATACGTTAACAAATACGAGCAATCGATGTTTGCATCGATCAATCGATGACGCACCGTTACACCCGTGATGAGTGTTGGTTTCGTGAGACGGAGCGGGAAAAGTTGACGTCGTCTCCGACTCGTCCGCTGATGAACGCAGACCTCAGCGTGAATGCGTCACGCGTTAATTAATGCGTGGATTAATTGGTCGTAATTATTTTATTATATATGCATTCAATTAAAGGCGTCTTCAATTCTAAAACGCGCTGACTCCTTAATAATAGCCCACAACGACACTTACCAAATTCATATTCTTTCCAAAATAGCATACCCTTCATGATCATCGTCATCGTGAGCCATGATCCCATCCACTGCTGGATGAAGGCCTCTCCAACCCATGAATTCTGGCCACTGCTCTCTTGACACGAAGCGAATAGCACAACAAAGGTCGAAGGCGCAGATCCTGGAATGTCTTCGCTCACGCCACGGGTAGCGGTAGGGCATTCCATTTGAGGAAGTTCCAGAGAGCTTTTAACCGATGGTATTTCTATTACGCTTCAACGCTGGTTCGACGTCTAATAAATGTCACAAGTACTCTTTGGTTCTATTGGGTAAAGTCACGTAGGTGAAAATAAAATAACAAAAAATCACGACGTTTCGGCCACAACACAAGCGGCCGAAACGTCGTGATTTTTTGTTATTTTATTTTCACCTACGTGACTTTACCCAATAGAACCAAAGAGTATGGATCCTAGCAGTCACGAAAGCTTTAAATCTAGAATGTCACCAGCATTCGTTTTCCTACTCTTTGGGTCTTTCGATAAAGTCACGTAGATAGAAAAATAATAATAATAATAATAAAAATCACGACGTTTCGATCGCAACACGAGCCATTGTCTTCAGGCGCAAAACATATAAAATATATATATAAAACATATAGAAGGCGGACTGCTGAGGCAGGAGAAATATTTTTTTTTTCAACTGAAAACGATTGCTTGTGTTGAGATCGAAACGTCGTGTTTTTTAAAATTATTTTATCTACGTGACTTTACCGAAAGACCCAAAGAATATGAATTCCTGCAGTCACGAAAGCTTTAAGTCAAAATTCGTATTCCTATTTAAAAAAACTGGTCATCAGTAAAACATTTAAAACAAACGTAAAGTTTTTGTTGGGTTCGGGGCCGTCCATAAATGACGTCACGCATCTGGGGGGGGGGTCAGACATTTGTGACGATGTGTGACGTGGGGGGGGGGGGGGTTTGAGAAATGTGACGTCACATCAAAATGCGCAACTTTAAATAAATATAGAATTGTTATAACAGCACTAATTGTTATAACAACACTCCTACAACATCAGAATGCAGCGCCTCATTAAATACGCCCTACATTGACAATAGTTTAAAGCTATTTGAAGCACGTTTTATTTTCAAAATGGAAATATGGTTCTGGGGGGGGGGGCAGAGCTTTGTGACGTCATATTTGAGGGGTGGGGGTCTGACTTTTTGTGACGCCGTGTGACGAGGGGGGGGGGCGGTCAAAAATCGGCCAAAATCACGTGACGTCATTTATGGACGGCCCCTTAGATGGTGTCAATAGAAATGTGTCGTTGACCCCGCCGCCACCCGACACAGCCAATTAGTAAGGTTTGTCACGTACACAAAACGTGCTAAATCGTTACTACTTCAACACACCGCCTGTGTGTTGAAGATCCCTTACCATTACAATGGTAGCTGGATACAAGCACAGTTCTGATATAAGAACAAGATGATCGTGTTCCCAGGGTTCGTGCTGCTATCCTTCTACTGCTCTTTGGCTATTAAAGGCATTTACTCATCCGCCTCTCTCTCTCTCGGGTCGATAAAATAAATACCACGTTGTAGGAAAGTCAACAGCGGTCGTCCTATGGAGAGACGCACCCCCACCTCCCCCCCACCCAACTCGCTCCCCGCATCCCGTCATAGGAATGTGGAATTTCCAGCAGTGTCTGTACACAGGTGAGATGAGAGCCGACGCGTCGACGTTGGCCTGGGCAAGAAAACTTTCGACCTCGGTCTTTTGAGCGTTGACCAAAAGTCTACTTTTGTTGTCACGTGACGCGGGAGCCGTCGCTTGCGCTGGCTGACGTTAAAAGGTGGACGCAAGTTTTAGCGTGCCGCCGAAATTCTTTGACTGGACCCAGCAGCGAGGGCAGTCGTTGTAATTGGAGTACAGTATTTAGATTAGTTTCGTCTGCGTGAACATTTGAGCGTGCAAGTAATTAAGTTGCGGGAAGGGAGGGCGGGCAGGGTTGGGAGTGAGAGGGGGGGTGGAGCGATGGCGCAGTGGTTAGCGCACTGCGCCATGAACCCGTCGGGAGTGAGTTAGATAGAGCATTGCGTTATGAACCTGGCACCCAAGTTCGATTATTCCCGTGGTAGTTAAAAAGTGTTAAACGGTTCACGAATATAACAAATAATGAATTAGAGCTGTTAAGATAAGACCATTGCTGTGCGGAGCCGTGGCGCAATGGTTAGCGCGCTGCGTTGCGAACCCAGCAACCCCAGTTCGATTCCCGCTCACAGCGACCAATACCGGTGACGATTATCTGAAACGATTCCGGGCCTCTCCTAGGTCGACTCAGCCTCAAATGATTACCTGGTGTGGTGTGTAATCATCGCCATTAGGAAGACAAATGCGACCGGGCGTGGTGCCGTGCCGGCCTTCATAGGTCTTCGCGAATAGCACCTTGCTCCCCCCGTATAGCCTTAACAGTGTGGAGGCGAATCCGCCAGGCAGTGTCTCTCTCTCGAGCTGCGCCTATTAAAAAAATAATATCATTGTAGCCTTGCGCCTGTTTATAACGCGCTGTTCCCGTCTCCCCCTCCCCCCCGGCTGGGTGCGATGTTGAATCGCCTTGAAGCCCGCACGCCTTGCACGCTGCTGCTGCGAGTCGTGAACGAGACTCGAGCGATAGCGACTGTGCAACATTTTTTTTTATATCGAATATCGGCTCGCTTTTCTGCTCTTATTTAGTTTAAACAGCACAGTTACTGAGCACATACACGCAAAGCCAACCTCTCGCACACACCTCCACCAAATACGCCAGGCGGCCAGCAATAAAGAGCACCGGTAAAGTTTGCGGGGAAAGGTGGGGGAGGGAGCATGGGAGGGGATTCCAAAGTGGAGCAGTGCGTGAGAAGATGCGGAAAGCTAAAAGTGAGGTGACCTGCAGTGTGGCGAGTTGGTGAGTGTGTGGTGGGTGGGTGAGTGTGTGGGTGGGTGAGTGGGTGAGTGTGTGGATGAGTGAGTGGGCGAGTGTGTGGATGAGTGAGTGGGTGGGTGAGTGTATGGATGAGTGAGTGTGTGGGTGGGTGAGTGTGTAGATGAGTGAGTGTGTGGATGAGTGAGTGGGTGAGTGTGTGGATGAGTGAGTGGGTGAGTGTGTGGATGAGTGAGTGGGTGAGTGTGTGGATGAGTGAGTGGGTGGGTGAGTGTATGGATGAGTGAGTGTGTGGATGAGTGATTGGGTGGGTGAGTGACTGAGTGGGTGATTGAGTGAGTGTGTGAGTGAGTGATTGAGTATGTGGGTGGGTGAGTGAGTGGGTGAGTGAGTCGGTGAGTGAGTGGGTGAGTGAGTGAGTGTGCTTGTGACGTTAAAATGAGTAGTTAAGTGGATTTGTGGGTGAGTGATTGCGTTGTGGTGACCTGCAGTGTGGTGAGTGGGTGAGCAAGTGCGTGCCTCGCTGTGACCTGTGGTGTGGTGGTGTTGATGGTGGTTGCACGCAGCAGTATGGGGTGAGTCGACACGGTCAGTGTCTATCAACATGGACCGAGGAATCTACGCGTGGAGACGTTCACGGATACAGAAACCATTATCGCGGCGCAGGCCACACACCCCCTCGCGTGCCGTGCCGGCCATCATAGATGCTGCTCGCAAGCAGCACTTGCCCCTAACAATCTGTGAAGACTATACGGGAGGTGGGGTGGGGGGGTGGAGAACCTTTGTCTTTGTCTTTGAGTGCCAGGTTTGCACGGCACCGTAGACACGCGCAGGCAGACTGGATAATGCCTTTTCAATCCACTTGTGCCGCTGGAGTCGGGCCAGCCGCTTAATTTCCGCCACAGACGATGCATTAGAGCAAAGGTGGGGGGGGGGGGCTGGGGGGGCTGGAGGGGCTGGGGGGGGGGTCGAGGGTGGGGAGAAGGGGAGGGTGGAAGTTTTTTGGGGGGGCTGAGGGGATGGAGGGGAGGGGTCGGAGGTTTTTGTTGGGGGGGCTGGGGGTGGTGGAGTGTGCGGTGAAGGGGTGGGAGTTTTGGGGGGGTCTGTAGGGTGGAGGGGAGGGGTGGGAGGTTTTTTGGGGGGAGGGCTGGGGAGCTGGGGGGGGTGGAGTGTGCGGTGAAGGGGAGGAGTGGGAGGTTTTTTTGGGGGGGGCTGGGGCGGTGGAGTGTGCGGTGGAGGGGAGGGAGTTTTTTTTGGGGGGGGGCTGTGTAATTTTCGCAGGGAGGAACAGCTGCACGCGAGGCCGCTGCTTTGGGAGTGGTGAGGCTAAATGATGATCATCGTCATCACGAATGAAAATTCCAGGGCGCGCCAACATCGGGCACGTGGGTCGCCGAATGCATTATTAGTGAAACTGCCGAGACCGCTGGGACTGCCAGGGGACGAGTTGGTGGCAGTACAGCAAGTAGGTTCGCTCCTGAACCCCTCTCCCGACTCCGCCACCCTCTGTACAAGTGTGTGCGTGGTCAGTTTTCTCAGTGCTCTGTGATTCCCGTCTATAGATACGAGGGAAAGCAGCCATCGTGTACAGACGATGGCATTGGCCAAACACCCGTGCGAGTCCTCACCTCCCTCAATCACAGGAGGTTGAGGAATGGTAGTGGTGGTGGTGGCGGAGGAGGAGGCAGTCGCCGTTCATCAATAACGGAGAGCAGAGGAACGACGCTCACAACAACGAGTGGCGCACTGGGCAGATAAAACGCAGCAAGTTGGCACAGTAGGGGGCACAGCTGGTGCATCTGTCAGTCATCTCGAGCCGTCGCCACTTCACGTGGCCTCAAAATGCACCTGGCCGGGCACAGGCCCCGTGGTGACGTCACCATCACTTAGTGACGAATGGCCGGTATTGGTGATGGTGGTGATGGTGGTGTTGGTCCGATGTCGCCACCGAAGATGAACACCTGTGGAGGGACGCAGTAAAGGCTGATGGGCCTGGTGGCTTCCGTGACATTCTGTCCCAGGCGCTGGCTACAGTGGCCTCTGGCCATACAGTCGTCTTATTTGGGTGACTATTATTCCCGAGTCGCTCACGGCACGAGCGCTTGGGCCAAAGCGATTGGAAGATCTGATCATTTGTAACCGTGTAGCAGGCTGTTGTGCAGGGCATGGTCCTTGTAATCACCTACACGCTGTTGCGTAACCGGTGCATCCACGCATTTGTGGAGGCACGCTAGGTCCAGACAATAACATCTACTGGACTATATCATGATGGGACAGTTAATATGGGCCCATGTCCTTGATATCGTGACCTACTGGACATCTGTGAAAAAGAGCTGATAAGCTCGTCGGTTTTCTCCAATGTAGATATATATTCTGATTCTGTGGAGCTGATTTGTTCACTGATCACCGGCTTTTTACTTATAAAGTGCACCTCGCTTACAGCACTTGCCCCTACAGTCTGTTAAGGCTATATGGGGGATCTTTATCTTTGTCTTATATATAATCAGTGTCCATGTAAGTGAGAAGAATGCTGCCGGGATGCGTTAACGCATTAGACTCGAAATCCAAAGTTGAACCAATGCAGTGAGTTCTATAAAAATCATCAGCTCTCTCCACCCAGATCTATGACTATTCATTTGCTATTTTTTTATTTTATTTTACCAGGTAAGGCCCACTGAGCGAATTCGATCTTTTTCAGAAGCGACCTGGTTATAATGATAGCCCAACGAAGTGGGCTGATCATCGTGGGCATTTATAGCAGCCAAATACTCTTAACGCGAGATGTTGATTCTAAATGTGGAGGGAAAAGCTGGAGATCGAACCCACGACCTCCTGTATACCAGGCGAGGTCGTTAACATTTCGCCACCGCGGCTATATAAACGAGTCTACACCACAATCCGTTGATCAGCAGGTTTGTGTCCGGTACTTCCACCTCTCCCGAGACGCCTTGGCTATCGTGAAATGAAGAGTAGCGCCAACACGTTACCCTGTATAGACGAGCCCTCTATAGCTCCCACTATAGTTGGAGGTAACTTTTGGCTAGCAACGACGGGAGCAGACGACTTGCAGGGCTGCGCCTTTATCCACCGTTGAAATTCGAGAGATGCACAGCGTGCATCCCCCATGCCCACCACGTCTTAATCACATCCCTTGCTGCACAATGATCCACGTGATTGTATTCACACAATCACTTTAATTGCCCGACACAGTTGTACAATTAAGCCAAATAATTCCTCATCTCGGTCTCTCTCCCTTTCGCGCTCTCTCTCTCTCTCGCCCCGTGCACGTGTACGGTAAAGGGGGAGCTGCTAAGAGGTGGTGAAGCCAGTGGCTCACGGAGACAAGAAGAGGCTCAAGGTCATTCCCTGACTAACGGCTCCCTCCTCCTCCTCCTGCACGCTCTGGGTCTTTATCACCTGCCGGCGCCGCATAGCGAGAGAGAGGGCGCAGAGAGAGAGGAAAAGAGAGAGAGAGAAGCCGGAGTTGCGGGGTGGGGGATATTTGATGGGATTATGGGAGGCGGGGGAGAGGGAGGTAAGGAGAGAGCTAAATAATAAATTAAATATGTTTTTAAAAAATCAATGTTGCTCCCGCATTTCTCTCCTTCTGTCTCTTGCTCTCCTTTTCTCTCTCCATCCCGCCTTCGCTTCCCTTTCACTCTCCTCGCCGCCAGGGCCTCAGATTTCCCAATAACCCGACAGTTGCGTAGCCATCAAGCCGGGAGAGAGAGAGAGAGAGACAGCGAGAGATATAAACAGAGAGAGACAGATGCTGCGTATACACGATCATTGCAAAATTTTCTCGAGCCATGCAGGTGCTGTCTGTGGGCCGTTCCGGTATACAAATACAATCCTGATTTGCTTGGTCGCAAAGTGGAACCCGGCCTACTATTCAGCGGTCGTGGGAACGTGGCACTTGGAGAGATCGGGATATTGAGAGAGGAGAGAGAGAGGCGCAAATACACGGGGAGAAAGAGAGTGGGATGAGTGGGATGAGTGGGATGAGAAGGAGGAAAGCAACACGAAGGCAGAGAAGTGCAGAACAGAGAGAGAGAGAGAGGCAGAGAGGTCGGGGATGTGAGAGAGAACGGAGTGGACAAACGGACGGAGAAAGAGAGAGTGAAAGCGAAGATAGATGGGGAGAGAGGAGGAGAATTAGGAGGAAAGATGCAACGATAGAGATGGAGGCAGAGAGGGGGAGTGAGGGAGAGATCAGAGAGAGGTAAAGATCGGGAGAGAGACGCAGAGAGAGAGAGAGGGAAGGGGCGGAGGGTGGGGGCGAGGGTCGGGGTGGGAGGGAGTCATGGCATCTAATTACACGGGGCGTGATGAAGAGTCCATTGTCGCCTTGCTTAAAGGCGGGGGAGCGTCGGGCTGTGAGCGCGGTGCCCATAAACCTCACCCCCCTCACCCCCCTCGCTCCCCCTACCCCCCCTCCCCCGCCCCCCATGTACTCAACACCCAGCGAGAGGAATCGGCGACGCAGCAGTCCCTGGGAGCGAGCCGAGGCGATGCGGCCCGCGTGAGTGACAGATGCGGATGGAGAAACTTTTCCGGTGTCTGTCTGGAGGGCGCTCCTGAAATTTCATATACGGTATATATACAACGTACTCAAATAGGGGCCCATACATTAATAGAAGTAAATAAATACATTTCAGTGTATATGAAAAAAACGGTGAAATGTATCGCGTGCATTGCTACGATTCAAGGTTAACGAGCTATCGAGAGGCTGACTGCACCCTTAGGGTTTTTAAATTCACTTTTTATGTTACCAGGTAAGGCCAACTGAGCGATGCGATCTGGCCAGAAATGATAGCTCAACGGAGTGGATTATCAAGTGGGAATGTATAGCAGCCACAGCGCTCTAAGTGCACGTTGTTACTACATGGGGACGGAAAACAGGAGGACTCGGAGAGAGAGACACGCAAACTCCAAATATACAGCAGCAGGGTCGGGGTCGAACCCACGACCTCCTGTACACCCGGCGAGGAAGTTAACATCTCATAGGCACCGTGATGATGATGAGAGAGAGAGACACGCAAACTCCAAATATGCAGCAGCAGGCGTCAGGGTCGGGTTCGAACCCACGACCTCCTGTACACCAGGCGAGGAAGTTAACATCTCATAGGCACCGTGATGATGATGAGAGAAAGAGAGAGACACGCAAACTCAAAATATACAGCAGCAGGCGTCAGGGTCGGGTTCGAACCCACGACCTCCTGCACACCAGGCGAGGAAGTTAACATCTCGCCACTGTGGCGTCCTCTTGCTGTGGAGTGCCACGGGTACAACATCGCTTGTATAAAGACACAGACCTCCGATTAGCACGGTTTGTTACGTACGGTGCGAAAGAATTTCAACATACAGACACAGATACATAAACACATAAACAGACAAAGATCCCCCGTATAGCCTCAACAGACTTGTGGGACAAGTGTTGTGAGCGAGCACCCTTGCAGGCACGGCACGGCACACGAGGGGGTGGGTGGCCAGCACCACGCCCGGCCGCCTTTGTCTTCTCAATGCTGAAATTTACACAGCCCACCCAGATACTTATTTAATGTCCGAGTTGACCTAGGGTGAACCCCAAGATTGGTTCAGATAAGCAACACACAAACACACACACAGCAGCAACAACAGGCGCCGTTTGCGACGAAGTGGTGGTGACGTCACAACGGCTCTTGTGCCAGGCTAGGTGCACTTTGAGGCCATAACGTGACGTTTCGATGGCTCACTGACAGGTTACGGGACAGTCCCAGGTGCCATGGGACGACTGACTGAGATGACTGGCAGAGGCAAACATCCTCACAAAGACAAAGATGCCCCATATAGCCTTCAACAGCCTTTTGAGGCAAGTGCTGATAGCGAGCCTCTAATGAAAACCGGCACGGGGTGGGGGGGGGGGGGGGGGGTGGGGGGGCGGGGGAGAGCGCGGGGTGGGAGCGGGGGGAGGAGGGGTGGCGAGACCCATGCCCGGCCGCCTTTGTCTCCCTCGCACTAATGTCTACCCATCACGCCATTAGCAGTATTAATTTAAGGGGCTCAGTCGACCTCGGTGGAGGCCCAGGACCGGTTCCACCACACCACGCACGCACGCGTCTCTGAAATGCGCTGAAATTTGCAATATGTCCTGCTGCGCATTTGAGCACGCCCGTTTTATTTTTTTTCTGTCGCGTTCTGTTCGAAACATGAATTAATAAGCAGGCGGCCTCCGCGCGCCTAAAACCCAAGGAAGCCGGCACCGCGAGATTGATGCCACACACAGTGATTTAGAAATGTATGTACGCTGACATAAATATTTAACTACTTTCTTCTCTCGCTCTCTCTCACTCGCCCATCACCCCCCCTCCTCCTCCTCCTCATCTCTCTCTCACTTAAATGGGATATCAATGATTGCATCTAGGCAGTAAAGTGGCCCGGGTTTTCTGTGCTATAATGTTCTAAATTGATTATTATTATTCTTGTTGTTCTGGTTACGAGTAGAGAACTCGTTCATAATACAGGGGGGTTTTTTGTTTGGGCTTAGATCGCGTAAAAATATCAATGTGTCGTTAAACCCGCCACCACCCGACACAGCCAATTAGTAAGGTTTGTCACGTAAACAGAACGTGCCAATTCGTCACTAGTACAGCACACCGGTTTGTTAGAAACCAAATCCACAACATTTATAATCTGAGTACGACGTTACACCAGTAATTACAACTAGCTTCATCAGGCGAAAGCCAGATATGGTTTAACGACACAGCATTTATATATTTACGCGATCCAACCCCCCCAAAAAAACCTGTATTGTGGATGATGTTGGTCACGAAAGTCTACTGGGTGTTTAACAAATAACAGATTGTTGATCTGCAACGGATGTGATGTCCATCACCTTCTCACAATGCTCCTGTACTCTCTAAATATCAATTTGAGTTTTTTTTACGTGAACCTATGGGTCTCTGTGACTTTATAGGTCTCTGATTTAATGTGAACCTATGAGTCTCTGTAACTCTATGGGTATCTCTGTGTGTGAGTCTACGTGCCCCCCTCCTCAATGGAATATTTTCCACACATCAGCAATGCAGCAGAACTCCCTCCCGACAAAGTATTGAGACTAAGTCAGGCTTTCCAGGGTAAACAATCGGCACAGCAACGTGCGTACCATCATTGCAACGCTTCTGTAAAGTGGCTTTACGATAACAGCATATGCAACGAACGTAATAATTACACTAAGTGGCAATGTTGATGATCGCAGTGGAATTGGTGGTCACGGTGAGTTTAGTAGCGAGAAAGAGAGAGAGAAGCGCAGACATGCGGATGCCCTTGTAAACTCGACAAAGTGAATGGAGCACCGTGCAAGTGGAGTGTGGGGGGAGGGGACGGGATGGGAGGTAGGGGGGGGGTAACGCTGCTGTTACATCCTGGCAGCTATGCAAGAGGAACTTTGCCAGATGTCACGAGAATCCACGACTCAGTTACATTTTTTCTGAGCCGTGGGAGTTTATCGCATTCTGTGCTTAAAAGCACGCGTGCACTCTCTCTCTCTCCACTCTATGCGATAGAGAGAGTGAGGTGAGAGAGGAGAGAGAGAGCTGTTGTAATTGACCGATGGCTGCCCGATCCATCGCTACCACTTAGCTCAATCTTAACTTTTTGCCGAAGAACTCGCGGCGCGGGGAACAGTTCATTGTGTTTCCTCTCCACGAGTTCCTCCTCCGATATCCTCCCGCACGTGGTGAGGTCGCCATTTTATACACAAGAGTCGGCGGGCGGGCGGGGGGTACTGGGGAGGGGGTCTGGGGGGCTGGTGGAGGGGGTCTGGGGGGCTGGTGGAGGGGGTCTGGGGGGCTGGTGGAGGGGGTCTGGAGGGCTGGTGGAGGAGGTCTGGGGGGCTGGTGGAGGGTGTCTGGGAGGCTGGTGGAGGAGGGTTCCAAGGCGGTGGTTCCGAGTTCATTTTGTCGAACCAGGGGCGAACTCAAGAGGCAAGGCAGCAGTCTCGATTGTTAGAGTAGCCTGGTGGTGGTGATGGTGGTGGTGATGGTGATGGTGGTGGGATGGTGGTGGTGGTGGTGGTGATGGTGGTGATGGTGGTGATGATGGTGGTGATGGTGGTGATGGTGATGATGGTGGTGATGATGGTGATGATGGTGATGGTGGTGATGGTGGTGGTGATGGTGGTGGTGATGGTGGTGATGGTGGTGGTGGTGGTGATGATGGTGGTGATGGTGGTGGTGATGAGATGGTGGTGGTGGTGGTGGTGATGGTGGTGGTGATGATGGTGGTGATGATGGTGGTGATGGTGGTGGTGATGGTGGTGATGGTGATGATGATGGTGATGATGGTGGAGGTGGTGTTGATCGTGGTTGTACTAAAACTTTTATTTTTTATTTTACCAGGCAAGGTCCACTGAGCTATGTAGTGTAGCTGCTTTTTTAAAAGCCACAAATGATAGCCCGACGAAGTGGCTTATCACGTGGAAACGTACAGTGAGGGAAAAAAAGTATTTGATCCCCTGCTGATTATGTACGTTTGCCCACTGACAAAGAAATGATCAGTCTATAATTTTAATGGTAGGTTTATTTGAACAGTGAGAGACAGAATAACAACAAAAGAATACAGAAAAACGCATGTCAAAAATGTTATAAATTTATTTGTATTTTAAGGAGGGAAATAAGTATTTGACCCCTCTGCAAAACATGACTTAGTACTTGGTGGCAAAACCCTTGTTGGCAATCACAGAGGTCAGACGTTTCTTGTAGTTGGCCACCACTCCTCTTTGCAGATCTTCTCCAAGTCATTAAGGTTTCGAGGCTGACGTTTGGCAACTCGAACCTTCAGCTCCCTCCACAGATTTTCTATGGGATTAAGGTCTGGAGACTGGCTAGGCCACTCCAGGACCTTAATGTGCTTCTTCTTGAGCCACTCCTTTGTTGCCTTGGCCGTGTATTTTGGGTCATTGTCATGCTGGAATACCCATCCACGACCCATTTTCAATGCCCTGGCTGAGGGAAGGAGGTTCTCACCCAAGATTTGACGGTACATAGCCCCGTCCATCGTCCCTTTGATGCGGTGAAGTTGTCCTGTCCCCTTAGCAGAAAAAAACACCCCCAAAGCATAATGTTTCCACCTCCATGTTTGACGGTGGGGATGGTGTTCTTGGGGTCATAGGCAGCATTCCTCCTCCTCCTCCTCCTCCTCCTCCAAACACGGCGAGTTGAGTTGATGCCAAAGAGCTCCATTTTAGTATCATCTGACCACAACACTTTCACCCAGTTGTCCTCTGAATCATTCAGATGTTCATTGGCAAACCTCAGACGGGCATGTATATGTGCTTTATTGAGCAGGGGGACCTTGCGGGCGCTGCAGGATTTCAATCCTTCACGGCGTAGTGTGTTACCAACAGGGGTGGAGCCAGGGGGGGTTACAGGGGTGACATTCTGCGTATAAGTGTACGACACCCGGTCTGGCGGATTCCGTGCAACTGCATTGTCAGAGTGTGTCGCCAACCGATGGCGTCTAGTTCAACAGCCTGACTCTCTAAATCATTCTTGAAATTAAAATTTGTTGAATGTCACCCCGGCCTGAAATCCTGGCTCCGCCCCTGGTTTCCAATTGTTTTCTTGGTGACTATGGTCCCAGCTGCCTTGAGATCATTGACAAGATCCTCCCGTGTAGTTCTGGGCTAATTCCGCACCGTTCTCATGATCATTGCAACCCCACGAGGTGAGATCTTGCATGGAGCCCCAGGCCGAGGGAGATTGACAGTTCTTTTGTGTTTCTTCCATTTGCGAATAATCGCACCAACTGTTGTCACCTTCTCACCAAGCTGCTTGGCAATGGTCTTGTAGCCCATTCCAGCCTTGTGTAGGTCTACAATCTTGTTCCTGACATTCTTGGAGAGCTCTTTGGTCTTGGCCATGGTGTAAAGTTTGGAATATGATTGATTGATTGCTTCTGTGGACAGGTACCTTTTATACAAGTAACAAGCTGAGATTAGGAGCACTCCCTTTAAGAGTGTGCTCCTAATCTCAGCTCGTTACCTGTATAAAAGACACCTGGGAGCCAGAAATCTTTCTGATTGAGAGGGGGTCAAATACTTATTTCCCTCATTAAAATGCAAATCAATTTCTAACATTTTTGACATTCGTTTTTCTGGATTTTGTTGTTGTTATTCTGACTCTCACTGTTCAAATAAACCTACCATTAAAATTATAGACTGATCATTTCTTTGTCAGTGGGCAAACGTACAAAATCAGCAGGGGATCAAATACTTTTTTCCCTCACTGTATAGCAGCAGCCAGACACTATAAACGCGTGACGTTGGTTCTAAATGTGGTGGGGGGAAACCCGAGGACCCGGAGAAAAATCCACGCGACCACGTGGAGGCAAACAGGTGCCAACTCCAAATGTAAACCAGGCGTCAGGTTCGGGATGGAACGCACGACCTCCTGTATACCAGGCGATGTAGTTAACATCTCATAGCCACCGCGGTAGCGCTCGAGCGCCGCAGTGAATCTCTGTCAGGCGCCGTCAGCGGCGATGAATCTCCGATTCCATCGCGCGGATTCGGACAGCGCCGATAGGGCGAGGCGTGCTTAGCGAGACTCCATATACCCCGTGTCACCGGCAAAATCAATACCCGAGGACGAGTAGAGAAGGGCATCTAGATGTATCGATTGATCATCATCATAATCGTCGTCATCGGCAAAATCCTCAGCAGCAGCATGAGCAGCAGAAGCATTATCATCATAAGCAGCAGCAGTAACAGCATTATGCAGCAAAATGATCATTATCAGCAACAGCCGCAGTCGTAACAACTCAATCGCTCATCAACAGTAGCATCACCATTCGCGTTCACAACACTCACATCCGCAGCAGAGTGACATCATCACCAAACCAACAAGACAAAGATCCCCGTATAGCCTTCAACAGACTGTTGGGGCAAGTGCTGTTACCGAGCACCTATGAAGGCTGAAACGGCACACGAGGGGGTGGGTGGCCAGCACCACGCCCGATCGCATTTGTCTCCCCAGTGGCGATGCTTACACACCGTACCACAGGTATTCATTTGAGGCTGAGTCGACCTAGGGGAGGCCCAGAGGAACGGTTCACTTAATCGTCACTGGTTTTGGCCGTGTTCAGCAATCGAACCCGGATCGCCGGGTTCGCAGCGCAGGGCGCTCTCCGCTACCCACAAACCACCCATCACCAAACCACCACCATTATCACCGTCATCATCAGCAACAACGCCGTCCGTGGTAGGTAAAACGAATACTATGCGACGGGAGCGAGGAGGAGGAGGGAGGAGGAGGACTGATCCCATCGTTCCTTGTTGTAACTCGCCGACCCGACCCTAACTGAACCTCTGTGACAAAAGAGCTTATCAGCTCATCGGATTCCTCTAGAGATTATTATTCTGGTACGGCGGCGATACAGTGGCGGCATTTTCATCATTAGCTCAGGGGGTGCGGCAATCGGTCAGGTGGGGGCCCAGGACTGTTGTATACATCTCGCGGTGGATGTCACGGGGGCCACAACTCACAGTGTTGGCCTCTGGGGGAGGGCCAAGGCATTTCCTGCCACCACGCTGGTTACGTTACGGTGCCTCCTCCGTTGTATAGATCTCTGTGAGTCGATGAGTCTCTGTAAGTCTATGGGTCTCAGTGTGAATCGACAAATCTCTGTGTGAGTCGATGAGTCTCTATGTAAGTCTATGGGTCTCAGTGTGAATCGACAAATCTCTGTGTGAATCTTTGAGACTCTATGTAAGTCTATGGATCTCAGTGTGAATCGACAGATCTCTGTGTGAATCTTTGAGACTCTATGTAAGTCTATGGATCTCAGTGTGAATCAACAGATCTCTGTGCGAGTCTTTGAGTCTCAATGTATGTCTATGGTTCTCGGTGTGTATCGACAGATCTCTGTGTGAGTCTTTGAGTCTCTATGCAAGTCTATGGATCTCAGTGTGAATCGACAGATCTCTGTGTGATTCTTTGAGTCTCTATGTAAGTCTATGGGTTTCAGTGTGAATCTACAGATCTCTGTGTGAGTCTTTGAGTCTATATGTAAGTCTATGGGTCTCAGTGTGAATCTACAGATCTCTGTGTGAGTCTTTGAGTCTCTATGTAAATCTATGGGTTTCAGTGTGAATATACAGATCTCTGTGTGATTCTTTGAGTCTCTATGTAAGTCTATGGGTTTCAGTGTGAATATACAGATCTCTGTGTGAGTCTTTGAGTCTCTATGTAAGTCTATGGGTCTCAGTGTGAATCGACAGATCTATGTGTGAGTCTTTGAGTCTTTATGCAAGTCTATGGGTCTCAGTGTGAATCGACAGATCTCTGTGTGATTCTTTGAGTCTCTATGTAAGTCTATGGGTCTCAATGTGAATGGACAGATCTCTGTGTGAGTCTTTGAGTCTCTATGTAAATCTATGGGTTTCAGTGTGAATATACAGATCTCTGTGTGAGTCTTTGAGTCTATATGTAAGTCTATGGGTCTCAGTGTGAATCTACAGATCTCTGTGTGAGTCTTTGAGTCTCTATGTAAATCTATGGGTTTCAGTGTGAATATACAGATCTCTGTGTGATTCTTTGAGTCTCTATGTAAGTCTATGGGTTTCAGTGTGAATATACAGATCTCTGTGTGAGTCTTTGAGTCTCTATGTAAGTCTATGGGTTTCAGTGTGAATATACAGATCTCTGTGTGAGTCTTTGAGTCTCTATGTAAGTCTATGGGTTTCAGTGTGAATCTACAGATCTCTGTGAGCTTATGGGCTCTCGGTGTTCCGCTAACGAGGGAGGGAGTAGGGGAGGGGAGCTGCGTGGTTTTCGTGCGCGCGCCCCGCCTCGCCTTGCCAGGCGACTGCGTCAGTGGCACGAACACACCCAGCGTGGTGGTGGTGGTGGTGCTGATGGTGCTGGCGATGAGCGACATGGATGATGGCGATGATGGTGGGGATGGTGGGGAACGATCGCGTAGCGGTTAGCGCAACGCTGCGCTACGAACCCGGCCGCGACCTGAGTTCGATTCCCGTTCACGGCCACCAACACCGGTGACGATGATCTGAACCGGTCATGGGCCTCCCCCTAGGTCGACTAAGCCTCAAATGAGTACCTGGTGCGATGTGTAAAACATTGCCACGAGGGAGGCAAAGGCGGCCGGGCGTGGTGCTGACCACCCACCCCCTCGTGTGCCGTGCCGGCCATCATAGGTGCTCGCTAACAGCACTTGTCCCAACAATATATGAGGCTATACGGGCGATATTTGTATTTGGTATGATGCAGGCTGTGTGTGTCCGCAGGCCGCGGCGTGTATCCCATTCGGCGCACGTGAGTTTTTAGTGGGTGAGTATGTTAGTATATTAGCGAATGTGTTAGTGAGTGAGTTATTGAGTGGGTGAGTGAGTGAATGGGTGAGTGACTGAGTTACTGTGCGAGGGACGGTGTTCGTGAGCGATTGAGTGGGTGAGTGTGTGAGTGACTGTGTCCGTGAGTGCGTGGGTAACTGAGTGTGTGAGAGATTAGGTGAGTGCGTGGGTAACTGAGTGTGTGAGAGACTGTGTGAGTGAGTGCGTGGGTAACTGAGTGTGTGAGTGAGTGCGTGGGTGATTGAGTGTGTGAGTGACTGTGTCCGTGAGTGCGTGGGTAACTGAGTTTGTGAGTGACTGTGTGAGGGAGTGCGTGGGTAACTGAGTGTGTGAGTGCCTCTGTTCGTGAGTGCGTGGGTAACTGAGTGGGTGAGTGACTGTGTGAGTGAGTGCGTGGGTAGGTGAGTGGCTGTGTCCGTGAGTGCGTGGGTAACTGAGTGGGTGAGTGACTGTGTGAGTGAGTGCGTGGGTAGGTGAGTGGCTGTGTCCGTGAGTGCGTGGGTAACTGAGTGTGTGAGTGACTGTGTGAGTGAGTGCGTGGGTAACTGTGTGGGTGAGTGCGTGAGCGCGTCACTCCTGCCCAGCGTCCAACGCACGCGTTAACTAAAGAGCACAAAAGTAGCGAGACGCTGTGATTTTCCCTCGAGGCGCGCACACAAAGATCCATACCCGCCGCGTGAGATCACAAGTTATCGATGCCTGAGCCTCTTTGCTTTCACTAATTAATTGCATGGCGGGCGGTGGGCGGAACTTCCACGACAATAACTTTACCCATATTCTTTGGGTCTTTCGGAAAAGTCACGTAGATAGGTTCAAAGAAAGACAATTTTACTTGAACCAATCTACGTGACTGTACCGAAAGACCCAAAGAATATGAATTCCTGCAGTCGCGAAAGCTTCAAGTCAAGAAATAACTGTACCCCTTCCCGGCATCGTCTTTGACATATTATTGGTGGGGAGGGGGTGGGGGCGGGAGGGAGGGTGGGGGGGGGCAGTTCCACCCCCGGCCGCTTTTGTTTCCCCAGTGCTGACTTTGTCCCCACTGCAACAATCGCCACTGATGTTAGTCGTGGTCGAGAATCGAACTCGTTTTATAATCATTGCACGCGAGCATAGCCACGTGTAAGGATGTTGCGTGTATTCCTTCGTCCGTTTTCGCGTGCTCTATGTCATCCGTGTGTGTGCGTGGGGGGGGTGGGGGGGAGACGGTAGTATAGCAGTGGATAGCCTCATTGCATCACGAACCCGAGTTCGATTCCCGCTCGTGGCCAACACCGGTGACGATTTTCTGAACCGATTTCTGCACCTTCCGTATAGGTCGATCTGAAAACGAGTGTGGTGTGTGAATGTATCGAGACGAAGGCGGCCGGGTGTTGCTTCCGAAGAGCAACACCCTCCCGTGCCGTGCCGGCCTTCGAAGTCGCTCGCAGGCAGCACTTGCCCCAACAGCCTGCGAAAGGCTATACGGGGGATCGTTGTCTTTGTTTCGCGAGCGCTGCCACGGAACCCAAGCGCACACGTGCGCACCGCCATCACGCCGTACCTATTGTGCTTCGTTATTGTACCCCTGGGGCTTATCTAAATGCTCCTCGGGTGCTAGAGGTTCGCGATAGAGCGAGCGGGCGATTAGATTTGGTGCCGTGACGAATCGATGGACTTTATTTGAGAGAACGTGGCGCGATTTTCTTTGCCCTCCCCTTACAAAGTCGTCGTATATATCTGGGCACGAAATAAAATCAAAGTCGCCCCAACCACTGGAGGTGAAGAATGCAACTCTGGTGGTAAAAACGCCGAGAGATTCCTTTTCACGGCTCACAGTAGCTGTCCTTTTCATACGACGATATGTTAACTACCTCGCCTGGTATACAAGAGGTCGTGGGTTCGATTCCGACTGTGACGCCTGTTGCTGCTGCTGTATATTTGGAGTTTGCGTGTCTCTCTCTCCCAGTGGTCGCTGGATGTTTCTCCTGTTCCTCCGTTTTTTCCCCCCCCCTTTGCATTTAGTATCAACATCACGCTTTTAGAGTATTTGGCTGCTATACACGTCCACGTTATAAGCCACTCTTCGTTGAGCTATCAATTGTGGCGAGGTCGCTTCTGAAAAAGAGCCGCATAGCACAGTGGGGGCCTTACCTGGCAGCATGAACAAAAAGCCTTTATAGTTTTAATTTGTTTTAATAATGAGGCTCGCTTCAGAGAAAGATTTGGGATGCTGCGCGTCAGAGGCGTCGTTCCATCGACACCACGCATCAGGTCCATCCTCCTCCTCCCGAGTGAGCGTCGTTTTTGTTGTTGTTGTTATTGGGTGCAATTGTGAACAACAGCCATGTGAGACGTGAGTACATCCTATCGGCATAATCATTGGTTCACTGCAGCTCAATGACTCCGTCCGTAATACAGGTTGTTTTGGGTTAGATGGCGTAAATTCTCTGCATCTTTTGAGGAACGCCAGTGAAGACAACAGCTTCATCCGCTTAATTGGGAGTTTCTCCAATGTTCTTGGTTTGAAGAAAAGTATCCTCCCCACAGAGGTGAGTCAGTTCAACACGTCGTCGGCTGTCGCGACCAATATCATCCGAGGCGCGTGGTGAGGTTAGGAGATGTCCACGTGCACGGCATTTGAAGGCCAAGAGACCGGGATCGGTGACCTCGCCGACAATTTTGTTCATCGGGGAGGGCAGTTCCATATCGGGACAGCGGAGCGAAGGAGGAGGGAGCTTCTGTCAAGAGAGCAATGCTCTGGCAACTCGAGGGGCGAGGGAGTGACTCGGCAGGGTTGTGCTTGATCGGGCGACACGGAGCCGTTCATGTTGGGGTGTGGACGCGCGGCCTGACGGTCTGTGTAGGCGGGGCAGTGATTGGTGCGCGTTGTGTACCAGGGACAGCAGCAACTTGTCAAAGGCTGCGGACGGAGAGGCGTGTTTCGGGCCGTGGGGTTGATGTTACGTGGACGAGAAACACATCGCAACCAACCCCACCTTGCGAAATGAATTACAAAGTCTGGGGGAATCCAACGCTGTCCCAATGTATGCTGAACTTCTTTCGCACCGTACGCAGCCGACCGTGCTAATCGGAGGTGCGAGGCATGTGGGGAGAATGACGGAAGGAGGCATTCACACAGCAGTGAATTGACAGAGGAGGAGGTATATGGGAGGGGGGGGTGAGATAGTTATTTAATTATTTACGTAATTATTTGATGTATCCCCCCCCCTCCTGGGTAATTGAATGCTTCCCAATCGCACTAATTAGTAACACCATCGGATTGGTTTGGGCGCATTAAAGGCTGTTACACGTTTGAAACGCAAGCGGGTATTAGGGAATCACTACTTAAACATTCAGCCGCCCCACCCCCATCTCTCCTTCTCCCCCCAACCTCCAACCCCACCCTCCAACCCCCCCCCCCCACCCCCCATTTTACCCCCACCCTCACGCTCCCCCTCGTGCATTCAGTAATGCGACATTGATCAGACTTGATATCGTATTCATCCTAAACTGCGCGCCCAATGAGTTATAATCCGCCGGGGGTCCAAATCGATACGGATAGAACGCGTCGGGACGTCCTCTCGGAAGCGAGTCGGGGTTCCAGCTGGGCTCACCGCGTGCAGGGCTTGCCACGTGTCGTCGGCGTGACGTTTTTAAGCGGCCTCGGAGGTGGCAGTGCCATCGGTGCGAGGAGGGAAGGGGGAGTGGTGGCGCAGCCGTTAGCGCGCTGTGCAACGAACCCGGCGACTCCGAGTTCGATTCCCGCTCACGGCCACCAAACACCAAGTGACGATATCTGAACCGGTCGTGGGGCTCCCCGTGGTCGGCTCCGCCTCAAATGAGTACCCGGTGCTGTGTGTAAATATCGCCGCCAGGGAGACAAAGGCGGCCGGGCGTGGTGCTTGCCACCTAACCCCTCGTGTGCCGTGCCGGCCTTTATAGGTAACAGCACTTGCCCCTACAGTCTGTTAAGGCTATACGGGGGATCTTTATCTTGTGTATATTATATACCATACCAATACGTGACGAAGATCCGTGTGCGCGTTTCTTCTCGAATACAAATGAGCAATTAGGAGCCATACATTTGCATCATACAGCTTAAAGGAAACCCGTGAATCCATCTGTGCGGAGCTGCGAGCGTCAAGTTTTCGTGGCGCGTTTTCTCCGGGCTCCTCCAACACGAGAGCCGAGTCTCGAGCGAGGCCCCAAGGCCCCGAAACGTCGCCTAATTGTATCGATTTCCTTTTAAGGCCACGCGCGCACACATACACACACACACACACGCACGTGCGCGCGCGCTCAGTGCTGAGTTCGTTGTTGCTGTTCTTGTTGACTCTGCTTGTGCAACACCGCCAACGCACCCGCATCAGCATCATTGGTTTCACGGGCGGAAATCTGGGACGGGTGGCAACCAGCGGCGCGCAGCCACCAAGCGCCGAGCTGGCTCTGCCGCGTTTCCCGAGAGGAGTCCTCGGAGTGAGCGTCAATCAAGGGGACGTTAAGACAGCAGCTGGGACTGTTTAGAATTGAGAACCCACTCTCCGTGATTGCTTCCAACCTCCCAACGACCCTCCCCTGCCATTCTCAACCCCCCGCCCCCTTCGCCCGAAAGATGAAGATCCCCCGTATTAGCCTTCATGCACGGACTGTTGGGGGGCAAGTGCTGTTAGCGAGTAGCAGCAAGGCACACGAGGGGGTGGGTGGCCAGCACCACGCCCGACCGCCGTTGTCTCCACAGTGGCGGTCATTTGGGGCTGGGTCGACCTAGGGAAGGTCCGGGGCCGGTTCAGATATTCGTCACCGGTTGCTGTGGCGTGAGCGGGAATCGAACGCGGGTCGCTGGATGTGTAGCGGTGCCACCGCTCCACCATTCATCCTCCCACCACCGCTTCCCCTTCGTCCCCACAATCACGTGACGCAGCAGCAGCCGCAACTGCAGCAGCAGCAGCGTCATCATCAGCAGCCATGGTCAATCCACTGCTGGATGAAGGCCTCTCCTCACGTCCGCTGTGGCACTGTGGTGGTGGCTCCTGAGGATTATTGGATCGTATTGGACCGCGCTGCAGAGCAGGAGAGTCGCGGCCCGGTGCAGTCGGGGGGGGGCATAGAAGTACAGTACAGTATGACTGTAGCACGTTGCTTGCTGCGCCGCCCTCTGCTGTGCATGACGTGTCCCGCCGTGGTCTATAACACCTGGTATGCATACGTGGGTTGTCACCGCATCCGATTTCTGCCCAAGCTCTGCCCCGCTGAGCTTCTGGGATGAGACGAGATGGAGGTGCATTCCGATTGGCGCATACGACCAGTGGTTTGTCCTGTGGAGTTACTTGGCACCGCCATAGGAATGTGGCATTCCTTCCCCCCCCCCGGCCCCTCCCGCACCCCCACCCACCTCTGCACGGACTTATAGCTGCGGGCATCATGAATCCACTCTGGTAACATTCTGTTCGCTTCAACATTCATTTCAGAGGTTGGCGATGGGGCAATGAAGAGAAATCCTCGGGAGGACGAGCCAACCGCGGAGCGGCTTCACGATCTGGCAGGAGGAAGGAGGCGACGGCGACGCGTGGTGGCATCAACAGCCTTGGCCGCGATGACCTCTCGACCTTGTCAAAGGGATCTGAACAAAGAGTTCAGTTCCCCCGGTTGGCCGAGGAGGAGGGACACCCCAGAGGAGCAGAGTTCTCGACTCAGCCAGTGGGCCAATGTTGGGTCGTTAAAATGGGTAATCTTCGTTGTGGCGGTGGCCTGGGTCACGCCATGAGAACGTGGAACATCCACCGCTGAACCAGGGCCTCGAGCCGGGCGATGTGTGAGCCGGATGATTGAACAAATTTGGCCAGAATTATTTGTATCGTCAATTCTCCCGAGAGCCTTGCACAACGGAAGAGACGCGTTACGAGTGCAGCTTCAGCGGTGCTGCTTGTTGCTGCTCGCTTGGCGTTTTTGGGTCCTTGGGCAATGTGCTCAGCAACCGTAATTAATAGAATAATTACTTAGATTATTATACAAATCCTAATTATTGCTTATGTATTCATCCAAGGGAGCCATACTGTGGACAGTGTCTCTTTGGCAGGAGGGTGCTGCAGCCACTGCTGCATCGGGTTGTGATTTGTCAGTTGTTTCCGACAATTCATGATACATTTCGATTTAAAGCTTTCGTGACTGCAGGGATTCATCTTCTTGGTTATTTCGGTAAAGTCACGTAGGTAAAGTCACGTAGAACGTGACTTTACCGAAAGAACCAAGAAGATTAATTCATGATAAGTTTTGTTTATTATTCTTATTATTATACCGCGTGGAAGTAAAACGGAGCACCCGGACAAAACGCACGCCTTGCGCGAGGGGGCAACACTCGATCCCCGTACAGACGGAATAAACAGATGGAGATGAGTGAACACTTAGCTGTGCTGCCTCCTACGACGCCCACGAGAAGGGAGTTTCGCAACATCACCTGTCTGTGACCCACCAACCCTTCCTGCTGCCTCCCATAGTGCTGGGTCGACTTCATTCAAGGAAAATTAAATACACGAGCCACGGTTGTGCGAAACAGACTAATAGAGATACGTAGCGAATCATAGAGGAACAAGGTGACCTGTAGAAACGCATAAAGAGCCCGTAGAGATCCACAGAGAGAGTGACCCAAAGCATAACTAGAGATGTATACTCATGAAGAATCATCGATACACATCGATGCATAGAGACTCGTAGAAATAGATAGAGACATATTGAGACCAATAGAGACACGTAGAGAGAGATACTTATGGAGACCAATATAAGCACGTAATGACACGTAAACATACATTAAAGACACACCATTCAACCCAAACTATGGACCATAGAGTAGACCCAGGGGCCCACAGAGACCCATGGGGACACATAGAGACCCACAGAGATACGTTAAAGACACACACACCACAGGGCCAAGCCACCCACTCGACGGCCGCCACAGTGAACCCACTGCGATCGGCGCTCCGTCAACGCAGGAGGAGGATCAGCGACACGACATCTCGACACTGACATCGACATTCTGACCCAGATTGATGCTGGTGCTGATGCGATCATTCTCAAGAACAGAACAGATTCCCTCCGACGCAGAAATTAGGAGGGTGGAATTTTCACCACCAGCCTTGCAAGGGGTCTTCAAGAGGAGTTGAACGCCAATGATGCCTCAATGCTGCTCGTTCACTGCATCGCGCGCTTTCAGATGCGCTTCTGTAGCCGTCTGGAAGGCTCTCCCTTCCTATATTAGGAATTCATAGGAGCTGTGCACTTTAAAATCGTCTAGATTGAAAAACTCATTTCTTTCGAACCAATTTTTTTTTTAGATTAGTTTGTTGTCCTTCCCGCGCACTCCCGATGAGCACGGTTGGCTACGTACGGTGCGAAAGAAGTTCCACGTACACAGAACCACGTGCTGCGTAGCCGAAACCACCGCCACCGTATGCGGGCGATCAAGAAACTAAAGCGCGCGCGTGAGACTGCGGGGTCGGGGCTGGGAGAGGCTCGGAGTGGAATCCTCAGTGGGCAAATGTTACAAATCCACCCGCCACGCCTTTGAAAAACAAAGCGTGTTGTTTGATGTCCCTGTGTCGTATCGCGCGATTAATTTAAACAATTTTGCCGAATGCCTATCGCCCGCCCGACCAGCGAGTAATTGGTCAAACGAGCCAATTACGATTTTGGCTCGGCGTAAAGTCGCCCGCTGTATAATTATCTCGGGATTTACGCTCTGCAATCTCGTTTTTTCTTGTTGTTTTTGTTGCGAGAGCCCTTCGATGCTGTCGTGTTTGTTGTTGTGTGCGTGGCGTGGTCGTGGCCGATTGTGTGTGCGTCTCTGTGCGTGGGTTCGTCTGGGGAGAGCGGTGGCGCAGCGGTTAGCGCGCTAGACTGCGGAACAGGCCACTCCGAGTTCGATTCCTGCCCGCGGCTACCAAATCCAGTAACGATCACCTGAACCGGTTGTGGGGTCTCCCCTAGGTCGACTCGGCCTCAAATAAGCACCTGTTGCGGTGTGCAAACATCGTGCTGCTGGACACCACCCTCTCGCGTGCCAGGGGGAGAACACAAACACTGCGTACCGATAGACGCCCGAGTCAGGAATGGAATCTCGGCGCATTTTTTTTGCTGCGAGGAACATGTCACCATTTGCGCATTCCAAACTAACGACGACAACGATGATGATGGAACAGCCACGTAGATGAATCAGGAGCTGCTGCTGCTACATTTCACACGAGGCAGCAGCCAGTTACACAGCCCCCCCCCCTCCCAAAGATAATTTAATTACGGTGCTCAATTAGCACCGCTTAACATTACAGAACAAAGCAACGTGCTCTGGCGGTATACTCTGCAAACCGCGTTGATAGCTTGAAGAAGCCCCCCTGCCCCTACCATCAAAAGCCCACAATTTAACTCCATCTTAAGGTTATATTGACGCAACAGTAACGGGTGATTAAAGGGAGCATTGTGTTTGTTTACTTGTGGCGGCTGTGGTGGTGGTGGTGGTGCTGCTGCTGCTGGAGGTGGTGGTGCTGCTGGTGGGTGAAGATGGAGCATTGTTGTTGGAAAAGAATTTACTTTCAATTTCTCCAAGGAGCGTGCAGACCAGTCAATTGTGACCGTTCGTTTTAACTTTCTTTAGTGATATATATGTGCCAGCTTTATTTATTAAACCTACGACAGCTCATTGCGCCGGCACAAATAATCGCGCGCGTGAATTTGATATCGGAATAAACACACGCACACACTGACACACACGCACGCACACAAAAGACAAAGATCCCCCGTATAGCCTTAACAGACTGGAGGGGCAAGTGCTGTTACCGAGCACCTATGAATGCCGCAACGGTACACGAGGGGGTGGGTGGCCAGCACCACGCCCGACCGCCTTTATCTCCCTAGTGGCGATGTTTACACACTGCACCACCAGGTACTAATTTGAGGCTGAGTCGACCTAGGGGAGGCCCAGGACCGGTTTAGATAATCGTCACTGGTGTTGGCCGTGAGCGAGAATCGAACCTGGGTAGCCAGGTTCGTAGCGCAGCGCGCTAACCAACAACAACCGCCATTCGCCACTAAGTGGCGGTGACGTCACCACGACGCTTGTGCCAGGCCTTGAGGCCACGTGAAGTGTCGAACGCCCGCTGGCAGGAGGTCACGGGGCAGACCCAAGTGCCACGGGTCGGCTGACTAAGATGACTGAGATGACTGGCTGATGCACCACCTGTGCCCCCTACTGTGCCAATCTGCTGTGCTTTAGCCACCCGGCGCTCCGCTCGTTGTTGTGAGCGTCGCTCCTCCGCCCTCCGTTGTTGTTGGAGGGCGACTACCTCCAACTGCCCAGTAGCGTCCTTCACGAGTCTCCTCCACATAGGCCGATCTTGACACCGCTGGTGCCAGTCATCGGCAAGTCCACTCAGCTCCACGTCCTCCCGTACCACATCACTTCACATCTTCTCTAGCCCGTGCCGCGCCCGTTTAGCCCCCTTGATCCGGCCAAACAAAAGCTGTTTAGGCATGCGTTGGCTGGGCATGCGGGCTACATGACCCAGCCAACGCAGCCTTGCCTGCCGGAGGAGTTCACCGATGGGACCTTGTCCAGATCTTTCAAGGATTTGTGTGCTCCTCACACAATCCAGCCTGGTTAAACCCAGGATGGATCGTAGGTAGGCTAGCCCAAATGTTTCTAACCGGCTAAGATCTTCCATTAGGGGGGTCCACGTTTCGCAAGCGTAGAGAAGGGAGGGAATGACCGTGGCCGAGAAGACCTGAAGCTTAGTGCGGAGCGACAGACCATGCAGCTTCCACACAGCGTTACGCAACCGATGAAAATATATTTCCGCTCGACTGATTCGGAGACCTCTGCTGTTAAACTGGAGCCGGTCATAAGCACACTGCCCAGGTATGGGCAACTCTCCACTCTCTCCACAACTGCCCCATCTCCGATAGGGAGTTGTGGGGGTGGAGTGTCCGATGGTACAAAATACCCAGGCAGGTGCTTAGTTTTGGTGGGGCTGATGGTAAGGCTCCATCTCTTAGTGGCACGCTCCAGTCTCAGCAGCAGCGTCTCAAACTCATCCTCTGAATGAGCAGCTATTACCAAATAATCGGCATACATAACGTGGTAGAGCAATAAGGAGCCATCCCTTGACCGCACCCGGGCATCGATCAGCCTCCCATTATATCTGTACCAACTGGAGATTCCCCCGGTACAGCTATTGAAGGCTTCACGAACTACGTGGTGAAAATAGATGTTAAATAACGTGGGAGACAGAGGACATCACTGTCGCACCCTAAGGTGTACAGGGAATGGCTCTGACTCCCGACCACGTAGTTTTACCCGGACCCGCTCACCATCATGAAGGTCCTTAATGATCGTGAGCAGAGGGTCAGGACTCCAAGAGCACAAAGAACAACCCAGAGCCCAGGCCTACTGATGGTATCATAGGCCTTGACCAGGTCAATAAAGCAGATATGTAGGTCTTGTTGGAATTCCCTACCACCTCTGCTGTAGCAGACGGACAGAAAATATGGCATCTGTGCAGGACCGCCCCTCCCTGAAACCGCATTGGGGCTGCGCAAGCCTCTCCTCAGCGTGCCTGGCAAGGCGTTGTTGAATAATCCTTGCCAGGACCTTTCCCGGCACACTGAGGAGTGAGTTGCCCCTGTAGTTGTTACAGTCTGTGCGGTCCCCCTTCTTAAAGAGGGGGACCACCAGAGTATCCTTCCAATCCTGCAGAACCCGTCCAGTGGTCCAGACTGTTGTTATGATGTCATATAGGGCAGTCTGTGTACAAACGCCACCCTCCCTCAGCATTTCGCTTGGGAGATCATCTCTGCCCGGTGCCTTTCCTGGTCTCAGACTCCCGATCGCCTTCAGTACTTCCTCAACAGATGGCACTTCAGCCAGCCACTCACAGGGGGTGACTTCTTCCAATATTTGTGGCACCGCAGCCTCAGCAGGGTCATCGATGTTTTCCTGGTTGAGGGATTTCCCCTCCCCCAGGACCTCACAGAAATGCTCAGCAAATCTGAAAACCTGTTCCTGGGGGTCGGAGATTGGATCACCGTTTTTCCCCCTAATGATGGTAATAGGTGTGGCGCTGCAGGTTACTTTTTTGATGGAGTTAAATAGACATTTGTGATCGCGGGCCATTGAGGCAGACTCCATCTCCTCAGCAACCCGCGACCACCACCCATCCTTGCAGCACCTCACGGCTCTCCGAACCTCCGAGCGAAGGCTGCGGTAAGCCTCCTCATTCTCTGACGTGGGAATCTGTAGCCGATGACAGTGGGCTTGTCGCTTTTTCTCAACTATCCTGAACACCTCCTCTGTCAGCCAGGGTCTCTTGGGAGGTCTGGACCGCGTACCCAAAGCAGCCATTGCAGCTGCATGAGTGACAGTCCTTAACCTCGCCCATTTACCCTCGACATCAGGAGGAGTGGGGGACGATGTCAACCCCAGCTGCAAGTGATGATGAAATTCTCGCTTGCAATTTTCATCAGCTAACTGAGACCAGGCCACTTTAGGTTGGAATGGGGTCCTGGGTGTACACCCACCACTGGAGTGGAAGAATGGCAGGCGGATCTTACAGATAACTAGTCGATGAACAGAGGGCAGATCAGCTCCACGGTAGGTCCTGTTGCCAAGGACATGGGCTCGCATCCGCTGGTCCGTCATTATGTTGTCCAGCAGATGTTCTTGCTTCGACCCGGCATGAATCCATGATGTTGTGTGGATGCGCCGTTGCCGGAACAGCGTGTTGGTAATTACAAGCCCATGGGCTGCGCAAAAATCTAGCAGCCTCCTACCGTTGTTATTGAGCTGATCTGGCTCATGCCCTCCAATCACTCCAGACCAGGTGCCAGCATCATGACCAACTCGGGCATTGAAGTCACCCAACAAGATTACTCTATCCCAAGGGGCCACTTTAGCCAGCACCTGTGACAGGAGGTCATAGAAGGCATCTGACTCATCGGCTTTGCCTGCATTCCTCCACGGATGTTCGTCTTCGGTGGGGGCATAAGTAACCACGACCACCACTCCTCGCCTCCGGTTGATGGGAAGGCGATCCCAAAGTAGCCTGGGGCCTACAGCTTCCCACACCTCACCGCCATGCTCCCATGCCCCTTCATTCTTTTGTTCAAAAGAAGAGTCACACCCTGTTGTTTGGCAGTCTGCTGCCCCGAATAGAGGACTGTCCACCTCTCATGGTGGCAGGAGCCAGAACCGGTCCACCGGACCTCCTGAATGCCACAGAGATCCAGGTGGTACCGGTCCAGCTCCCGACAGAGGAGTGGCAGCCTCTCCTCCGCAGTGAGCGTTCGAACATTCCACGTGGCCACACGAAGTGGCTTTTCGTTGTTTCTAGAGGAGCCCCGAGGGTAGAGATTCAATCTCCTGGCTTCGCCAATTGGGGTTTGGCGAGGAGACGTCATAGACGCCTGTTCCCCCGGGGCCTCCGGCACAAGCTTATTGGTTACATATTTAAGTCGTGGTTTCGTGGTAATTTATTGAAGGTGGAGGGGTTACCAGCTCCTCGCACCCGTCCAGAGCCCTCGTTTAGCCACTGCGGTGGTCACAGACGCCATGAGGGGAGAGGCCAATCGGAATTGGCCCTCCCCCCACAGCTCAGTCCACGACAGAGTTGCCCGTCCGGCACCGCGAGGAGGTAGGGGGTTGTTTTGCCGCACACACACACAAGCACACACACGCGCGCGAAGGCAAAGATTACCCGTATAGCCTTTATACTGTTGGGGGAAAGTGCTGTGAGCAAGTAGCAACCAATCAAGGCGGGCAGGGCACAACGACGTGTGGGTGGGTGGCCAGACACCACGCACGGCCGCCTTTGTCTCCCCCCGTGCCGACGAGTACTGCACGCCCGCGCCAGGTGCTCGCTCATAAGGCAGAAGCTCGGGGTTGAGATCTGAATCGGAGCCTGATGTTGGTCGTGAGCGAGAAGCGGGTCGCTGGGGGGGGGGGGGGGCGGGGGAGCTGCCTAGAGCTCCGTCCGCCAGCAGTGACGCGAGCGAGAAATTGCAGGGTCTGCGCCTCTACGTATTTGAAACGTTATCTATTTTTAAAATAAAATTTGGAGCATCGACATGAGAACAGAAGTAAATCATCCGGCTAATCGTCTGTTTGAGCATACGTCACCACGCTGGTCGGTGTGGGCTATTGTGAAGACGCCAGGAAGAATTCGGTTCTGATATCACTCACTGTACGGATAATAGCCGTGGTCGGGAATCGAACTCGGGTGGCCCGGTTCGTAGCGAAGCGTGCTAACCGGCGCACCACCGCTTCCCGCAACCCTATAGCCTTTAACAGACTGTTGGGGCAAGTGCTGCTAGCGAGCACCTACGAAGGCCGGCACGGCCCAAGAGAATGTGGAGTGGGCAACACCACGCCCCGGCGCCTTTGTCTCCCGAGCTTGCGATGTTTACACACCGCACCAGCTGCTCACTTTGAGGCTGAGTCGACGTAGCGGAGGCCCGAGACCGGTCCAGATAACCGTCATCGGTGTTGGTGGCCGTGAGCTGTACATCAAGCTCAAGTCGCCGGGTTCGATGCGAAGCGCGCTAACCGCTGCGCCACCGCTCCCCGCCAACGCAAACGACAAAGACAAATATCCCCCGCTTAGCCTCAACAGCCTGTTGGGGCAGGGGCTGTTGGCGGGCACCTATGGAGGGCGACAGGGCAGCACCGCCGCGCACACAACGCACCGCGTGGGACGTGACGTTGAAGAGGCGTTCTCTGCGGTGCGGTTAGCAAAATCTTCAACGTGACATCCCGGCATCGTTTCTTTTGGCAGTTCCTGCCTCTATCATCAATATCCTCCATCCTCGTCCCCACACCTACTACCCCCCCCTCCCCCGTGGCTTTGTTTTGTGCGGGTCACACCTCGGTGATGATGCTGAGTTGAGTTGACAAACAGCCCAAAGTTGACTTGGCTTTTTAGACAGTCATCTATATCATCATTATCATCATCAGCAGCAGCATCATCAATCTTCGTCGTTAGCCACTGATCTAGGTCAACAACAACAACAAACACGTTGAGTATTTTTTTTGTATTTATGTAGTTCTCTGCTCACTTGCCATGCCTCACATTTTCGGGGGAGTTGAGATTTGGGAGTAGTTTCGTGAAATGAAGGTCATTTAAATGGCGCACGCTCAAGGGAACCAATACTTCGTTCCTTGCTGAGCTCTGTATCCAGCAGTGGATTTAACATGGCTGCTGCTGATTATTATGATTATGATAATGATGATGATAGAGATGAAACATTAAAGGATGTTTCCATTCGTACAACCCTAGCGCGCCGCTCATATCAATTGCCCGCCCTGATCCCAGCCTGTGGAAAGTCCACATTCCTATGGCCAGGTACCTGTACATTACATCCAACATCAGAAACTCACAATAAGATAATAATTATTGTTATTTTGATTCAGCAGCGGGAGTGGAAGATTTTAAGAGTTCAAACCCTGCTTGGAAGTTCACTCGCTCAGCCCATCATCATCATCCCCCCCCAACTCCGGGGGCCGATAAAATCAGTACCAATGTGTGGCTACTCCAACAGCGCTTGTCGTACGCATAGGCTCTCCCACGAACCCGCTATAACGTGGAATTTCCACCGCAGGAATCTTAGACGAGGCCAGCCTCGACAATGCGATACTCAGGTGTGCAGGGAATCTCTGTGACCCGAATTTGACTTTGAACCGGGATGAGAACCTGACCTTTCACGCCCGCGATGGTAGCTACTGCGCCGAGCGGCGGCCGGATTTACGTTTCTCAGAAGCCATAAGTCTGGCTCCCGCCGTACGGCGCTACATAACATTAATAGGAGCCTGCTCTGAGGTTAAGCACGGCCAATAACAAATATATAATGAGCCGGAAGAGCTACGCGTGGGTGAGTGTGAGTGTGTGACTGTGGGGGAGCGGTGGCGCAGTGGTTAGCGCGCTGTGCTACGCACCCGGCGACCCTAGTTCGATCGACGCTCACGGTCGACACCAAGTGACGATTATCTGAACCGGTCCTGTGCCTCCATCCCCTAGGTCGACTCGGCATCAAATGAGTGCCTGGTGCGGTGTGCAAACATCGCCACTCGGGAGACAAAGGCGGTCGGGCGTGGTTGCCGGCCAACCACCCCCTCGTGTGCCGTGCCAGCCTTCATAGGCGCTACTTGCCCCAACAGTCTGTTCAGGCTATACGGGGGATCTTTGTCTTTGGCTTTCGTGGGCTTTCCACCATGATGCGTCTTGCTGGACCCAATCTGGCTCGCGAGGCGTTTGAGTAGCGATATTCTAGTCGGGCTTTAGCTCTCCGGGGTAAAATATCAATGGCAGTAATACAGCCATGGGCATAAAAGGCTCGCCACCGCCATGCCATAGGAACGTGGATTTTCCACCGCTGGAGTTTCTACAGTCAGGGCTGTAAAGGGGAGAGTCAAGGACGTGACACCGAGCAGTCGTCTGTTGTTGCTGCGTCTCTCCGTGTCTTCGCGTTGCAAGTTGGTGTTGTTTTACACGGATGATAACACGTGAGATAGACGAGGATAGTGTCTTATGCCAGAGAGCCCCTGGGGTATTCTTCCCAAATGTGGCCCCCTTTGTCTCTGTGTGCGGCGAGTCCTTGTTTAACGAGGTGCCGCGTTAAGCGAAAATCGAGTTGAGCGAAAACAATTTTTCCCCTTAATTAATGTGACCATGAGGTTTGGCGAGGTACGACGTGCACACGCGGATGTGCGTAAGCACGTTCAATTTATTCGCACAGTGCGTAGCGCGCGCGCGTTCCAGCATTGTACGAAACGTGTTCACGAATGTAAGAACTGTGATGCCGCGTAAACGAGTTACAGTGTGAACACCACCGCGTTACGCGACGACTGACCACCGTAGGCGTGTGCGTGTCTGTCTGTGTCTCACCCCGGCTCTCTCTGTCTCTACATCCCCCCCCCCCCGCCGCCCTCCCGTATCATCTCCCATTCACAGAGATCGTCGCTCTTTCGTGAGACCGCCATCTGTGAGCAAACACCGCCCTCTGATGGCGCCTGCTGGACTTTCATTTCCAAGTGGAGCGACGTTATCACACACGTTGTGGTTCATCATCGTCGTCGTACATGGGTATATTTATACTGGTAGGAAACGTAGTGGACTGGAAGCCCAACCGGGATTAATTCACAGTGAGGCAGGGGATTAATTGTGTATGTCTGTGGATGTCTGTCCACGTGGGAGGGGTGGGGCTGGGTGGAGCGGGGAGGGTAGGGAGGGGCTGGGTGGGGAGGGGCTGGGTGGGGAGGGGATGGTGGGGAGGGGCTGAGTGGGGAGGGTGGGGCTGGGTGGGGGGTGGGAGGGGTGGGGCTGGGAGGGGTGGTGCTGGGAGGGGTGGGGCTGGGAGGGGTGGGGCTGGGTGGGGAGGGGCTGGTCACCCCGTGGTGCCCTTATAAAACTCAACGTTTAACCTACTCACGCCGGCTTGTGCCCGCCCTCACAGTCGGGCATATTTGCGGAATACACCACGTGGTGCCGCCGTTGACCCTGGCCATTGACCGAGCAACCCAACGTTCCTACCAGCCCCCTCCGCAGGAATGTGTTCGCTGCTGGTATAGAGTTGCCACCTCTCCGGGCAGTCATTAACCTCCTAATTCAAATTAAGTGTGAGCGTTTAAGCTAGTGCTGTGTGTTCCATTTACAACTATCTCACTGATTTGCAATGCCCCTCTATCTTATTAATAGCGGATTGAATTTTCAGCTTTGTCAAGAGCGGCCTCTGCGGATGACGAGGCTCGTGAAGGACGCTACTGGGCAGTGGGAGGAGAGTCGCTCCTCCCGCAACAGCGGAGGAGCGACGCTCACAACAACGGGCAGCAGATAAAACGCAGCTCGTTGGCACAGTGGGGAACACAGGTGGTGCATCTGCCAGTCACTTCAGTCAGTCACACATGGCACACTGCGTGAGTCTCGTAACCTCCTGCACCAAACGTGGCACAGCAGTCAACTCATGACACCTGGGTCTGTCCCGCGACCTCCGGCCAGCAGCCAGCCTTCGACACTTCACGTGGCCTCAAGGTGCACCTAGCCTGGCACAAGCACCGCGATGAAGCTCCCCCCCCTTCTCCCCCGCGTGTTCCTCTCTCTGCCTCTCCTCCCATTCTCATCGCAGGCGCCCTCCTCTTCCCTCTGCGGACTTCTGTGCGGATTCGTCTCCTCGTGACGTCGTTCGCGTTCCCTTTATCCATCAGCCTGGGCGAGTCGCTGCGAGGGCTCCTCGCGTGTGTCAAGGGGGAGGGGGGAGGGGTGGGAGAGGGGAGGGGCGGGAGAGGGGAGGGGCGGGAGAGGGGCGGGGTTGGAGAGGGGGGAAAGAGGGAGGGAGGGAGGGGGGAGGGAGGGAGAGGGGGGCGGGGGAGGAGGGGGCGGTGCTTTCAAATAAATTTTAAATTCTCTTTTTCGCCTGTAACTTTTGTACAACAACCTTGAACTCATTAAATTAATAAATAAATAAAACCAATCATGCTTTGCGTTGCGTTTTTTATTTTATTCTCTGAGACACCGCAATGACGAGGTGCCCATCTTGGCCGGGGCAGTTGGATGGCGACGCACGTGGCACTGTGACACAGCAGCACTATCGAGTGGGAGTTTATTTTCAATTGTTACACGGATGATGATGATGATGTTAGGTTGTGATCCCGATTAGCCAGTAGCATTTCTTGTTTTGTTGTTGTTGTACACGGGAGATCCGTGGTGCTGCGTGAGTTACAGCAGCAGGGACAACAACAACAACAACAACAACAACGTGCACGTCGATATTTCAGAGAATGAGTGCAGCGGAGGCTTTGAGCAATGCTGCACCACTAACACGCTGGATGTTTAGAGGTCGCAAAAAGAACACACGGCCGAGGATTGTTCGATCACAGCACGGATGCTGCTGCTGTGAAACTCACTCCCCGTGGGTGGGCTCCGAGGAGGTGTCGCAGCCACTGGCTCGCCACGAGACGGCGGTACGGCAAAGTGTGGAGGAATCTCCCTCTGCTTTGGGTCTTTCGGTAAAGTCACGTAGATAGGTTCAAAGAAAATAACAAAGCAACAAAAAAACTACGACGTTCAGATCGCAACACAAGCGAAACGTTGTGGGTTTTTTTTGGGGGGTTATTTTCTTTGAACCTATCTATGTGACTTTACCGAAAGACCCAAAGAATATGAATTCCTGCAGTCACGAAAGCTTTAAGTCAAGATTTAATCTCCATCTGTTTTTTTTCCCATCTGTACGGGGATCGAGTGTTGCCCCTTCGCGCAAGGCGTCGCTTCTCTCCGGGTGCTCGGGTTATCTACCACGTGATATAATGACAATTAAATATACCCATCGTTCAAATATACCCATCGTTCCTTATTTGGCGGAAAATATCTTAACATATACAATCCAATGTAGCAGTCCCAGGAGCATCCTGAATAAGAGTCAGACGAATCAGCGTGGCTCTTAATAATAATAAAAAACAATTTATTTCATTGAAGACCAAGTCCATAGCGCCCCCTTGTGGAAGGCTAGGGGCACTTCCTGTTTTACAACAGCAAATTATCCAGCTGTGGATTGACCAGGGATGATGGTGGCGGTAATGATGTAGAAGTGGACAAATTATGTCGTTGATGCTTCTGCTGCTGCTGATGTTGCCGCATTGGCAGTGGCGGATAAGCACAGAGAACAGTAACAACTCAACACGCTCACCAACGACGCGGTGGCCTTGAATAGAAACGCAAAACATATAATAGTACGTGCATGATGGGCAATGGGCCTTCTTCATAGCAAATACAAATAAAGAAGGGGCATTGCTCGAAACGTTGCCCGTTATATATTTGCGCTTCTAAGGTCGTGTTATTTAGACGAATGTGCTGAACGTTGTTGCTGCTACGACGCAGAAGCGGCCGGTTTTGTCGAGGAGGAAATCGGATCCAACCCGGAGAAAACCCGCCACGCCATGCAGGGGATAACATGCGGCACGTACCGAGTCCACATCGCCCTCTTGGGGCGCGCCTGCTGTGCCCGCCAAGATGACACCAACATGACAGCAACATGACACCAACATGACACAAAGATGACACCAAGATGACACCAACATGACACCAACATGACACCAACATGACACAAAGATGACACCAAGATGACACCAACATGACACCAACATGACACAAAGATGACACCAACATGACACCAACATGACACAAAGATGACGACAACATGACACCAACATGACACCAACATGACACAAACATGACACCATGATGACACCAACATGATACCAACATGACACCAACATGACACCATGATGACACCAACATGACACAAAGATGACGACAACATGACACCAACATGACACAAAGATGACGACAACATGACACCAACATGACACCAACATGACACCAACATGACACCAACGTGACACCAACATGACACCATGATGACACCAACATGACACAAAGATGACGACAACATGACACCAACATGACACCAACATGACACCAACATGGCACCAACATGACACAAACATGACACCAACATGACACCAACATGACACCAATCGACGTTCCTGGGACACATCCCGATCGCAGGGTTGTGGTGGCTGTGCAGGCCCCTAAACGCGATGCGTTCCATACAGAGCATCGCCGACAGCTGCTGCCTTCCTCATGACGCGTGCCATCAGTTGCCGACGGTGGCGCACGTCACCTGCTAATTGGACCCCGCCAGAGAGGCAGATTCGCGATTTGCGGTTTGACCTCTTGACCCAACCACAGCAAGGGCGCGGTGTTGTACTCCACAATGATAACACTAAATACTTGTCATTTTTTTTATTTTACCGGGTAAGGCCTACGGAGCTATTCTATGACTTTTTTTTTTGGCAGAAGCGACCTGGCCACAAATGATAGCTCAACCAAGTGGGCGTATCGTGTGGACAAAGTATTGCAGCCAAATACTCTAAAAGCGTGATGTTGATTCTATTTGTCGAGGGAAAAACCGGAGGACCCGGAGAAAAAATTCACTCGACCACGCGGTGAGAGAAAAGCAAACTCCAAATATACAGCAGCAGGCACCAGGGTCGGGAGTAACCTCACGACCTCCTGAGTACCAGGCGAGGTAGTAAACATCTCACCACGTGGAGAGAGACACGCAAACTCCAAATATACAGCAGCAGGCGTCAGGGTCGGGATCGACCTCACGACCTCCTGTGTACCAGGCGAGGAAGTTAACATCTCACCACGTGGAGAGAGACACGCAAACTCCAAATATACAGCAGCAGGCGTCAGGGTTGAGATCGACCCATGATGCTGATGATAATGATCATTCTCAGAATAATCACAAGAACAACATAATGGTTCATAATGATGCTACAATGGCAGCGATTATTCACAATAAGCAAATGTTGCTGATGATGATGCAGCCAATTGATTAATGATTACTTTACACTTGGCGAGGGTCATTATTTAAGAATAATCACCAACTCCCTCTTCTAGAGGGGCTCTCTAGAACTCCGTCGAGTGGAGGGCCTTTCGGCCAGTGGTGGCGAGAGCAAAGCAATTGCAGTGGCTGCGCCTTTGCCAAATGTACAGAGTCTTCATCAACAGCAGAGGGCAGCATCACCACACGATCCATGACACGCTCCCAAACAGAAGGGAACAAAAAACGTACAGGCAGACCTCGCTTAGCGCGACCCCGTAGAACGTTGATTCGCTATAGTGCTCTTTTTTCATTGGCATATTTTTTTGTTCATGAAAAAAATAAGAAAGTTAAATCTACAATAGGCTTATGAGTGAGAAACCCCACCATCCCCCCCATCATTCGCTCAGCCAATGAGAGCGACTTAAACTCTCAACCAACCAGACCCCCCCGCTCGAGATTCGATTATCACGATAACAGGCGACGTTTCGGGCAATGATACTTCTTCAGAACAGATGGAGAGGCCACCAAGCATTAATTTGTGAAATTCAGGTCCCTCTCTCCAGTGTACCTTCCCCTCCTCTCTCGTTTCTTCTCTCTCTGCCTTACTCCCTTCTGTCTAAGCAAGTACTAAGCCTCCCCCTTCCTCCCAAAGCCCCCCCCCCCCGAGCCCCACCCCCCCCCCTCTTAGCCCCCCCCCCCCCCCCACACCATCCACCGACTTCCCCTACATCCCCCGTCCCCCCCACTCGGCGTGCTTGGTGAAGTATGGTGAGGCATTCCCCCCCTCCGCCTTCCCCCCATTGAGCGGCATGGCGTGCGCAAGGCGGCCTTCATCCAGCAGTGGATAAGCTAAAGGACCGTTGCAAGATAGGCAAGGTGCTATCGCAGGGGGGTCGGGCAAGCTGCGGAATCGGAGCCGCACTCGGCCCTTTCAGGAGCTGCGTTCGTGAACGTTGTTTATCAAGTGACCACCATCTCGCATTCGCCACAACGGTGAATTGCGGCTCTTTAAGTTTTTTTTCTTACCGAATCCGAAAAAAAATGGCTCTACTCGTCCTTTGGGCTGTCGACCCCTGCCTGGTCTATTGCGCTGTGTTCTTTATTCATTGTATTTGTCCTCGGTTTTTTTGTTTTCTGCCTCGTTTGTTTTTTGCATTGAAAGTGTGTCTCGTTTGTACCGTTGGGTCGTCTTGCTGACTCGATTTGAACCCGCAGTCTCGTTTATTCCCTCTCGTTTGTGATGCTCCTCCGCTGCCTATTGTCCCTCTCGCTGCCTATTGTCCATCTCGCTGTCTATTGTCCCTCTCGCTGCCTATTGTCCCTCTCGCTGTCTATTGTTCCTCCGCTGTCTATTGTCCCTCTCGCTGTCTATTGTCCCTCTCGCTGTCTATTGTCCTTCTAGCTTTCTATTGTCCCTCTCGCTGTCTATTATCCCTCTCGCTGTCTATTGTCCCTCTCGCTGTCTATTGTCCCTCTCGCTGTCTATTGTCCCTCTCGCTGTCTATTGCTCCTCCGCTGTCTATTGTCCCTCTCGCTGTCTATTGTCCCTCTCGCTGTCTATTGTCCCTCTCGCTGTCTATTGTCCCTCTCGCTGTCTATTGTCCCTCTCTCTGTCTATTGTCCCTCTCGCTTTCTATTGTCCCTCTCGCTGTCTATTGTCCGTCTCGCTGTCTATTGTCCGTCTCGCTGTCTATTGTCCCCCTCGCTGTCTATTGTCCCTCTCGCTGTCTATTGTCCGTCTCGCTGTCTATTGTCCCTCTCGCTGTCTATTGTCCCTCTCGCTGTCTATTGTCCCTCTCGCTGTCTATTGTTCCTCCGCTGTCTATTGTCCCTCTCGCTGTCTATTGTCCCTCTCGCTGTCTATTGTCCTTCTAGCTTTCTATTGTCCCTCTCGCTGTCTATTATCCCTCTCGCTGTCTATTGTCCCTCTCGCTGTCTATTGTCCCTCTCGCTGTCTATTGTCCCTCTCGCTGTCTATTGCTCCTCCGCTGTCTATTGTCCCTCTCGCTGTCTATTGTCCCTCTCGCTGTCTATTGTCCCTCTCGCTGTCTATTGTCCCTCTCTCTGTCTATTGTCCCTCTCGCTTTCTATTGTCCCTCTCGCTGTCTATTGTCCGTCTCGCTGTCTATTGTCCCCCTCGCTGTCTATTGTCCCTCTCGCTGTCTATTGTCCGTCTCGCTGTCTATTGTCCCTCTCGCTGTCTATTGTCCCTCTCGCTGTCTATTGTCCCTCTCGCTGTCTATTGTCCCTCTCGCTGTCTATTGTCCCTCTCGCTGTCTATTGTCCGTCTCGCTGTCTATTGTCCCTCTCGCTGTCTATTGTCCGTCTCGCTGTCTATTGTCCCTCTCGCTGTCTATTGTCCCTCTCGCTGTCTATTGTCCCTCTCACTGTCTATTGTCCCTCTCGCTGTCTATTGTCCCTCTCTCTGTCTATTGTCCCTCTCGCTGTCTATTGTCCGTCTCGCTGTCTATTGTCCCTCTCGCTGTCTATTGTCCCTCTCGCTGTCTATTGTCCCTATCGCTGTCTATTGTCCGTCTCGCTGCCTATTGTCCGTCTCGCTGCCTATTGTCCCTCTCGCTGTCTATTGTCCGTCTCGCTGTCTATTGTCCCCCTCGCTGTCTATTGTCCCTCTCGCTGTCTATTGTCCGTCTCGCTGTCTATTGTCCCTCTCGCTGTCTATTGCCCCTTTCGCTGTCTATTGTCCCTCTCGCTGTCTATTGTCCCTCTCGCTGTCTATTGTCCGTCTCGCTGTCTATTGTCCATCTCGCTGTCTATTGTCCCTCTCGCTGTCTATTGTCCCTCTCGCTGTCTATTGTCCCTCTCGCTGTCTATTGTCCCTCTCGCTGCCTATTGTCCGTCTCGCTGTCTATTGTCCCTCGCGCTGTCTATTGTCCCTCTCGCTGTCTATTGTCCGTCTCGCTGCCTATTGTCCCTCTCGCTGTCTATTGTCCCTCTCGCTGTCTATTGTCCCTCTCGCTGTCTATTGTCCTTCTAGCTTTCTATTGTCCCTCTAGCTTTCTATTGTCCCTCTCGCTGTCTATTGTCCCTCTCGCTGTCTATTGTCCCTCTCGCTGTCTATTGTCCTTCTATCTTTCTATTGTCCCTCAAGCTTTCTATTGTCCCTCTCGCTGCCTATTGTCCGTCTCGCTGTCTATTGTCCCACTCGCTGCCTATTGTCCGTCTCGCTGTCTATTGTCCGTCTCGCTGTCTATTGCCCCTCTCGCTGTCTGTTGTCCCTCTCGCTGTCTATTGTCCTTCTCGCTGTCTATTGTCCCTCTCGCTGTCTATTGTCCCTCTCGCTGTCTATTGTCCCTCTCACTGTCTATTGTCCGTCTCGCTGTCTATTGTCCCTCTCGCTTTCTATTGTCCCTCTCACTGTCTATTGTCCCTCTCGCTGTCTATTGTCCCTCTCGCTGTCTATTGTCCCTCTCGCTGTCTATTGTCCCTCTCGCTTTCTATTGTCCTTCTCGCTGTCTATTGTCCCTCTCGCTGTCTATTGTCCCTCTCACTGTCTATTGTCCCTCTCGCTGTCTATTGTCCCTCTCGCTGTCTATTGTCCCTCTCGCTTTCTATTGTCCTTCTCGCTGTCTATTGTCCCTCTCGCTGTCTATTGTCCCTCTCACTGTCTATTTTCCGTCTCGCTTTCTATTGTCTGCATCTTACTCTCTCTCTCTCTCTCCCTCTTGTCTCGTTACGTTCCGTCTCGTTCCTTCCGTTAGGCGCGATGATCAATGTTGCCATTTGTCTAACGGGACGAGCAGACGGACGCCGAGGCTAAATGTGAACACAGCTCACTGGCATGGACAGCGTCCAATGCAACAATACCGCGGGCTGCCGGAAACGATAAGGCGGTGGAGCTTTTTGAAGTTCCCATCAAACGAATGTTAATGTGAAACAAACCCAGCGATCTGTTTGGCGGTTTTTTTGTTTTGCAATGAAGGCATTTTTTTTAATTTAATTTTGCGCAGCAGCAAATGCAGTGCAGCAGCATGAACTAAAGACAAAGTTCCCCCGTGTAGCGCCCTCGGGCTTGTCAGGGGCAAGTGCCGTTAGCCGAGTAGCGCCGCGGACGAAGGCCGGCACGACGCACCAGGAGCTGGGTGACCAGCACCACGTCCTCGCGCTGCCACTTTGTCTCCCCAGTGGCGATGTGCGCTACGCTGTGCGCTACGCACAACACCAGGTGCTCACCCAGAAGACGAGCTCGAGGAGACCCAGGCCGCACAGGCGCGATGTGTACCACCTGTGTACCACCTGGCACGATGTGTACCACCTGTGTACCACCTGGCGCGTTGTGTACCACCTGGCACGATGTGTACCACCTGTGTACCACCTGTGTACCACCTGGCACGATGTGTACCACCTGGCACGATGTGTACCACCTGGCGCGATGTGTACCACCTGTGTACCACCTGTGTACCACCTGGCGCGATGTGTACCACCTGGCACGATGTGTACCACCTGGCGCGATGTGTACCACCTGGCACGATGTATACCACCTGTGTACCACCTGTGTACCACCTGGCGCGATGTGTACCACCTGTGTACCACCTGTGTACCACCTGGCACGATGTGTACCACCTGGCACGATGTGTACCACCTGGCGCGATGTGTACCACCTGGCACGATGTATACCACCTGTGTACCACCTGGCACGATGTGTACCACCTGGCACGATGTGTACCACCTGGCACGATGTGTACCACCTGGCACGATGTGTACCACCTGGCGCGATGTGTACCACCTGTGTACCACCTGTGTACCACCTGGCGCGATGTGTACCACCTGTGTACCACCTGTGTACCACCTGGCACGATGTGTACCACCTGGCACGATGTGTACCACCTGTGTACCACCTGGCACGATGTATACCACCTGTGTACCACCTGGCACGATGTGTACCACCTGGCACGATGTGTACCACCTGGCACGATGTGTACCACCTGGCACGATGTGTACCACCTGGCGCGATGTGTACCACCTGTGTACCACCTGTGTACCACCTGGCGCGATGTGTACCACCTGTGTACCACCTGTGTACCACCTGGCGCGATGTGTACCACCTGTGTACCACCTGTGTACCACCTGGCGCGATGTGTACCACCTGTGTGCCACCTGTGTACCACCTGGCGCGATGTGTACCACCTGGTGCGATGTGTACCACCTGTGTACCACCTGTGTACCACCTGGCACGATGTGTACCACCTGTGTACCACCTGGCACGATGTGTACCACCTGGCGCGATGTGTACCACCTGTGTACCACCTGTGTACCACCTGTGTACCACCTGGCGCGATGTGTACCACCTGGCGCGATGTGTACCACCTGTGTACCACCTGTGTACCACCTGGCACGATGTGTACCACCTGTGTACCACCTGTGTGCCACCTGTGTACCACCTGTGTACCACCTGGCACGATGTGTACCACCTGGCGCGATGTGTACCACCTGAGGCCGATCATCGGTTCAGATGAGCGTCATTGGTCTCGTGCCGTATTCTGACAGTCGCGCGAAACGTCGCCTGTTCAAAATACAGAAAGTTTGTATACGTATATGTTTCTATTAAGAGCACGGTTTTATTAACGAACGTATTGAACGTTGAGTGACCCGCGGTCAGGGTAACGTGTCGATCTACCCGTAACGCATTTATTAGTTTATTGGCGTCTGAATGCGCGGGTGTTAAGTCCAGAGATTTTGCCGGGCGAGCGGCGAGCTCCGCCTATTAATCGGCGTTGTTTTAGGAGGCGCTACTATCCCCCCCTCCCGTTGTCTCTCTCTCTCTCCTTAGCAGCTGCGATGTTCTGACCGGCTTGCGTTCGGGCTACGTTTGGGATCATCGATCAATCGCTGCCCGCATCTCGCAGCGGCTTTAGGCCCAGGGATCGTTCGTAGACGGCTGTCACCGCATCGCGCGCAATTCGCACGCGCTTCTGCGGCCGTCTGGAACGTTCTCCCTTGCGATATTAGGGAGCCACTGGAACTGGGTGCGATTTTTAAATCGCCTGGATTGACAAACTGATTTCTTTAGAACTGCTTTTTGTGCTTAGTTTGTTGTCCTTCCCCCGCACCTCCGAGTAGCACGGTTGGCTACGTGCGCTGCGACGTTGAGTTAAACGTACCTACAAAAGGCAAAAAAAAAACCAGACGCATACAGACACACAGACGTCCATTCCCTCCTCTGGGCGGCCCGGCGCGTCACCACGACAGGCAGCTTGCAAAGCTGCGCGTGACGGATGTGAAAATCAAGCGGAGTGGAATTACAGCCGCCAATGTTACAGCCCCCATTGCTGAGGTTATAATTTAATAATCTCCGACTCCCCGTGAGTGCACGCACGGATCGCTGCTCGATGCATACATTATCATTCAGTCTCACACGAGCGGCTGATGGTGTGCAAGCGAAGGTTAAAAATACGCTTCCACTGACGCCATTAAGACTTCTATAATAAACGGATGAAATTAGAAAGGTTCCCCGGGTAGCCTTCGGCAGGCTGTTGGGGCAAGTGCTGTAAAGCGCGCAGCAGCACCCGTGAAGGCCGGAGCGGCACACGAGGGTGTGGGTGGTCAGCATCACGCCCGACCGCCTTTGTCTCCCCGGTGCTGATGTTTACCGGGTACTCATTTTAAGGCCGAGTTGACTTAGGCAAGCCCCAGGACTGGTTCAGATAATCGGCATTGGTGTTGGTGGCCGCGAGCGGGAATCGAACTTGTAAGTATGGTTCCCCCGAGTGCTGGGTAGGATTATTAGAATGCAGGACCGTGAGAGGTGGCCGCGGCGTAGATGTGGGGGAGGAAGGCAAGGCCTTCGTCATCCAGCAGTGGAGTGACCATGGCTGACTGACGGTGGATGCAGTGTGGCAGGGCATTCATAACGGGAGCTTCGCGTCAACCGTAACTCGATCCTTTTTGCCACAAGCCTCGGGGTCGCATCCACATTGTTTACCGCGACAGGCGAGACTCAACGCGTTGCCCTGTCAATTGACTTGTTCCATTGTTGCTGGTGGGTGGCGGTGCTGGTTGATGGTGACTGGTGGTGGGTGGTGGTGGTGGGTGGGAGGTGGTTGGTGGTGGTTTATGGTGGTGGTGGGTGGTGGAGGTGGTTGGGCCCAGTTACAATCATTGCGGACGATTCTAATGTTATGTTTTTTTTCGAACTGATACGGCGGTGTGAAGTGAAATGACACCACCTGTGTTGAGTTACTTAGTGGTGGTGAGTGGTGAGAGGTTGGTGGTGGTGAGTGGTGGTGGTAAGTGGTGGTATGAGAGTCATGAACGTGTGGTGGTGAGCGTGGTGGTGAGAGTGTGGTGGTGGTGGTAAGAGTGTGGTGGTGGCGGTGAGCGTGGTGGTGAGAGTGTGGTGGTGGTGAGAGTGTGGTGGTGGCAGTGAGCATGGTGGTGGCGGTGGTTACCACGTGGAGTCTCCCCACGTCTACCTGCATTTCTATTCTCAGCGAGTGAACATTCTAAAACAAAGAGCACAGTTCCCCAAGAAAATGCAAAGGTGGTGGGAGAAAGCTTCCTCCCCCTCTCCCTCCCCTCTGTCCTGCCCTCCCTGCCTCTCTGCAGTATATTCCAGCGTGGGGTATCGGCGACAGGACCGATGCGTGGACGGTTTTTGAGAAAGCGAAATGTAAGACGCGCCGGACGCCCCGATTCCGATCTAGGGGGGGTGGGAGTGGAAAGTCGTCGGGGTCGATGCCTCAAATTAGCTCCATTGTCGCCTCGAGCATCGGCAGCAACAGCCGCGTCAACAGCAGCGCCGCTCATGAAATGTGAAGCTTTTTTAAAAAAAAATAGGACCCTAAACAAAATGACCAAAATTTGTTTTTTCTCCGGTAGGTATGAATACATAAACAATATTGGGGACTCAATGGAGGGGAGCAAAGGAGTGGGTTGCGGGGGGAAGGGGGGAGGGGCTCCCCCATCGCCTCTCCCTCCTGGATGTGCCCACTGGTACGAGGCCACTGAGAGTCAGACGTCTCCAGGGAGTCAATAGATACGTGCGGCAAGAAGGCATAAGCACACACAGAGACCCAGAGACTTACATAGAGAGCCATAGGCTAACACAGAGATACATACAGTTAGCACGAGACCCAGAGACTTACACAGATACCCATACACTTACATAGAGACCCATAGACTTACACAGAGACCCATAGACTTACATAGAGAGCCATAGGCTAACACAGAGACCCATACACTTACCACAGAGACCCAGAGACTTACATAGATACCCATACACTTACATAGAGACCCATAGACTTACACGGACACCCATAGACTTACACAGAGATCCATAGACTTACATAGAGAGCCATAGGCTAACACAGATACCCATACAGTTAGCACAGAGACCCAGAGACTTACACAGATACCCATACACTTACATAGAGACCCATATACTTACACAGAGACCCATAGACTTACATAGAGAGCCATAGGCTAACACAGAGACCCATACACTTACCACAGAGACCCAGAGACTTACATAGATACCCATACACTTACATAGAGACCCATAGACTTACACGAAGACCCATAGACTTACACAGAGACCCATAGATTTACATAGAGAGCCATAGGCTAACACAGAGACCCATACACTTACCACAGAGACCCAGAGACTTACATAGATACCCATACACTTACATAGAGACCCATAGACTTACACAGGGACCCATATACTTACACAGAGACCCATAGACTTACATAGAGAGCCATAGGCTAACACAGAGACCCATACACTTACCACAGAGACCCAGACACTTACATAGATACCCATACACTTACATAGAGACCCATAGACTTACACGGAGACCCATAGACTTACACAGAGACCCATAGACTTACATAGAGAGCCATAGGCTAACACAGAGACCCATACACTTACCACAGAGACCCAGACACTTACATAGATACCCATACACTTACATAGAAACCCATAGACTTACACGGAGACCCATAGGCTTGCACAGAGAGCTGTAGACTTAGACAGAGATCCATAGACTTCCATAGAGACATAGATAACTCTGGACGTAGACAGGGACCCACAGGCTTACACAGAGACCAATAGACTTACATAGAGACATCAAGACCATAAGACATAGACAAAGACCCACAGGCTTACACAGAGACCAATAGACTTACATAGAGACATCAAGACCATAAGACATAGACAAAGACCCACAGGCTTACACAGAGACCAATAGACTTACATAGAGACATCAAGACCATAAGAAATAGACAAAGACCCACAGGCTTACACAGAGACCAATAGACTTACATAGAGACATCAAGACCATAAGACATAGACAAAGACCCACATGCTTACACAGAGACCAATAGACGTACATAGAGACATCAAGACCTTAAGACATAGACATAGACCCACAGGCTTACACAGAGACCAATAGCCTTACATAGAGACCCATATGCGAAGTGGGGGGAGGGGGGGGGCTGAAAAATCAAACATCACTCGCCACTGATGAGTGATGTTAGCCGTGGGCGGGTTTGTCTGATGCGCTAAGCACTGCGCCACCGCTCCAAACAAATGCATCTCTAACGCGAGCGTTGTTAATCGAAGTTGACAATACAACGGAATTCGCTCGCCGACCACTGCGAGCCATTTGGGCGTGGAACGCTTTTGGGGGGGGGAAGAGAAAGTAAACACGTGAAACTCATTTGGAGGGCCATTGCGTGATTAGAATATTACAGCGGCTTAGTTTATCGATCGCCACGTGATGATTAATCGGTGGCCGTTCGCTCCGAAGTGGAATTCTTGACGCGGTCGGCCGAATTGTTGTAACGTTTTGACCCCTCCCATACTGGACATCTGTGACAAAGAGCTTTACAGCTAATCGGATTACTCCTGCAGTAAACTTAAATGTGTTGATGTATTCTGATTGTTCTCCGTTGAGTTGTTGGGGGGGGAGGTTCAATAAGCTCCGCTTTTTATGTCATTATTTATTCATAGGCAGTCCTGCGGCAAAGATTGACGGCGTTCAGGTGCTGGACGTACCCCGCCCACGCACACCGCATGTACCTCACACAGTCGTGCATCACGTTTGGGTTTGGGGATCGATAATCGGGCTGTGAGACAGGCCACATACCCAGCCAGCTATCCAGTCGGATAGCTAGACATAGAGACAGCCAGCTGGGCAGTCGGATAGCTAGACATAGAGACAGCCAGCTGGGTAGTCAGATAGCTAGACATAGAGACAGCCAGCTGGGCAGTCGAATAGGTAGACATAGAGACAGCCAGCTGGGTAGTCAGATAGCTAGACATAGAGACAGCCAGCTGGGCAGTCGGATAGCTAGACATAGAGACAGCCAGCTGCGTAGTCAGATAGCTAGACATAGAGACAGCCAGCTGGGTAGTAGCATAGCTAGACATAGAGACAGCCAGCTGGGCAGTAGGATAGCTAGACATAGAGACAGCCAGCTGGGTAGTCAGATAGCTAGACATAGAGACAGTCAGCTGGGTAGTCAGATAGCTAGACATAGAGACAGCCAGCTGGGTAGTCAGATAGCTAGACTTAGAGACAGTCAGCTGGGTAGTAGGATAGCTAGACATAGAGACAGCCAGCTGGGTAGTCAGATAGCTAGACTTAGAGACAGCCAGCTGGGCAGTAGGATAGCTAGACATAGAGACAGCCAGCTGGGCAGTAGGATAGCTAGACATAGAGACAGCCAGCTGGGCAATAGGATAGCTAGACATAGAGACAGTCAACTGAGTAGTCAGATAGCTATACATAGAGATAGCCAGCTGGGCAGTCGGATAGCTAGACATAGATACAGCTAGCTGGGTAGTCAGATAGCTAGACATAGAGACAGCCAGCTGGGTAGTCGGATAGCTAGACATAGAGACAGCCAGCTGGGTAGTCGGATAGCTAGACAAAGAGACAGACAGCTGGGCAGTAGGATAGCTAGACATAGAGACAGCCAGCTGGGTAGTCAGATAGCTAGATATAGAGACAGCCAGCTGGGTAGTCAGATAGCTAGACATAGAGACAGACAGCTGGGCAGTAGGATAGCTAGACATAGAGATAGTCAGCTGGGTAGTCAGATAGCTAGACATAGAGACAGCCAGCTGGGTAGTCAGATAGCTAGACATAGAGATAGTCAGCTGGGTAGTCAGATAGCTAGACATAGAGACAGCCAGCTGGGTAGTCAGATAGCTAGACATAGAGATAGCCAGCTGGGCAGTCGGATAGCTAGACATAGAGACAGCCAGCTGGGTAATCAGATAGCTAGACATAGAGACAGCCAGCTGGGCAGTAGGATAGCTAGACATAGAGACAACCAGCTGGGCAGTAGGATAGCTAGACATAGAGACAGCCAGCTGGGCAATAGGATAGCTAGACATAGAGACAGCCAGCTGGGCAGTAGGATAGCTAGACATAGAGACAGCCAGCTGGGTAGTCAGATAGCTAGATATAGAGACAGCCAGCTGGGTAGTCAGATAGCTAGATATAGGGACAGCCAGCTAAGTAGTAGCATAGCTAGACATAGAGACAGCCAGCTGGGCAGTAGCATAGCTAGACCTAGAGACAGCCAACTGGGTAGTCAGATAGCTAGACATAGAGACAGCCAGCTGGGTAGTCAGATAGCTAGACATAGAGACAGCCAGCTGAGTAGTCAGATAGCTAGATATAGAGACAGCCAGCTGGGTAGTCAGATAGCTAGACTTAGAGACAGCCAGCTGGGTAGTAGGATAGCTAGACATAGAGACAGCCAGCTAGGCAGTCGGATAGCTGGACATAGAGACAGCCAGCTGCATAGTCAGATAGCTAGACATAGAGACAGCCAGCTGGGTAGTCAGATAGCTAGACATAGAGACAGCCAGCTGGGCAGTAAAATAGCTAAACATAGAGACAGCCAGCTGGGCAATAGGATAGCTAGACATAGAGACAGCCAGCTGGGTAGTCAGATAGCTAGACATAGAGACAGCCAGCTGGGCAGTAGGATAGCTAGACATAGAGACAGCCAGCTGGGCAGTAGCATAGCTAGACATAGAGACAGTCAGCTGGGCAGTAGGATAGCTAGACATAGAGACAGCCAGCTGGGTAGTCAGATAGCTAAACATAGAGACAGCCAGCTGGGCAGTAGGATAGCTAGACATAGAGACAGTCAACTGGGCAGTAGGATAGCTAGACATAGAGACAGCCAGCTATCCAGTAAGATAGCTAGACATAGAGTCAGCCAGCTGGGCAGTCGGATAGCTAGACATAGAGACAGTCAACTAAGTAGTCGGATAGCTAGACATAGAGACAGCCAGCTTGGCAGTAGGATAGCTAGATATAAAGCTAGCCAGCTGGGCAGTCAGATAGCTAGACATAGAGACAGCCAACTGGGTAGTCAGATAGCTAGATATAGAGACAGCTAGCTAGCCAGTCAGCTAACTAGAAGTATAGCTAACCAGCAAGCCAATCGGCTAGCTAGACCCATCTCCAGCGCACTAGCACATAGCCAGCCAGCGGGCTAGTCAAGCAGCCATGTAGTGCTCCAGCTAGATATTCAACCAGCCAGCTAACTAGTTAACCAGCCAGTGAGCCAGCCCACTATCCAGCCAGCCAGCTATTTAGCCAGTTAATCAGTCAGGCGACTGATGGTTCAGCTAGCCTTCCAGTTGGCCACCGAGCAAGTCAAACTTGAAAACGCCAGCCGACCAGCCAATCAGACTAGTCAACAAGCCAGCCATCCAGCCATCAAAATAACCCTCTCACTCAGCCAGCTATATACAAAGCCGCCCTAGCAGCGAAGCACGCACTCACTCGCGCATCCTCCCACCAACAAAATCTTACACCCACTCGGCCATCATATCCACCCACACACCCACGCAGACACCCAGCCATCCGGCGAGCGAGCCACGCACCCCATCCTCTCGCTCCTCTCCGCTCCCTCCCACCCTCCTCTCTCCATATCCTCTCTCCCCCATCTATTCTCCCCCTCTCCTCCCCCTCTCGCATCTCTCTCTCCCTCTCCGCTACACTCGCTCACGCCGCTCATCATTACTCGCCTTTCAGACGCCGAGAAGAGGCAGCGTCTGTCGGTCACGGGAAGACGTTCAGCCGAGAAGAGCCGGGCGGTTCTCCAGCCGTACTCCTGCCCATCGCTACCCACCCTCCCACCCGTATACCTACCAGGCTGACCGTATTCCTACCATGCTGCCCGTGTACCTGCTCGCCTGCCCACCCACCTGCTGCTCGCCTGCTCAACTATCTTAACAACAACCTTCCCATTTCACCCAACTACTCAGAACACCTACCCAGCCAGCTCGCCCAACTACCAGCCCATCCACCTGCCCACCTTGCCCGCCCATCCATCCACCTACCTGCCCACCTGTCTGCCCACCTACCTGCCCACCTGTCTGCCCACCAACCTGTCCACCTGTCTGCCCACCTACCTGCCCACCTGTCTGCCCACCTACCTGCCCACCTGTCTGCCCACCAACCTGCCCACCTACCTGCCCACCTACCTGCCCACCTACCTGCCCACCTGTCTGCCCACCTCTCTGTCCGCCCGCTCAACCGGCAGCCCAGCTCAGTGTCCTCCCGTCCAACTAATTAATCCACCCGTAAAACTACCTGCCCAACTACCCGTGCCCATCCACCTAGGACTGCCGTTCACTCAACTACCTGCCCACCTGCCCGTCCACCTGCCCGCCCCGTCACAGAGGCGTGAAGGCGACGCCACCGAACGGGAGGAGAGCGACTCGAGGGGGGAGACCAACCGATTCGGGATCCTTCTCCACGGCGAGCTGCGCGTTATTGGTATGGCGTGCACGTGTGTGCGTGGGCATTGTGGGGACGCGTGTGTGCGGGTGCGTGTCGTGTATGAGAGTTGTGGGTGTGCGTGTGGCTGTGAATACGCAGCTGGTAGCACGCTGCGCTACGAACCCGGCGACTCCGAGTTCGATTCCGTGACCGATTATTTGAACCGGTCATGGGCCACGCCTAGGTCGACTCAGCCTCAAATTAGTACCTGGTGCGGTGTTTAAACATTGCCACTAGGGAGACAAAGACGGCCGGGCGTGGTGCTGGCCACCCACCCCCTCGTGTACCGTGCTGGCCTTCATAGGTGCTCGCTAACAGCACTTGCCCCAAAAGTCTGCTAACAGCTATCCGGGGTGTCTTTGTCTTTATGTGTTAATATGTCTTTGTATGACGTGCACGTGTGTGCGTGGGCACGTGTGGTTATGTGTGTGGGTGCGTGGGTGTATACTTGGATATGTGTGTGTGTGTAATATATGAAAGTATGTGGTGGTGTGTGTGTGGGTGTGTGAAAAGGTATTGGTATTGCGTGCACGTGTGCGTGAGCTCATTGTGGTTGTGTGTGGGTGGGCGTGTGGGCATGCGTGACGATGTGTGAGTGTGGATGTGTGTGGATGTATGTGTTGTGAGTGTGGGTGTGCGTGTGGGGAGCGGCAGCTTCTGTTCGGTGGGATAAAGAGGGGGCTAATCAGGCGCAGCACGGACTGGGGAGAAGAGATAGACTGATGCGGAACAGAAGGATGTGGAGCTGATTTGACTTGCCGATTAATGGTAGCAGCAGTGTCAAGATCGGCCTCTGTGAAGGAGGATCGTGAATTACGCTCCTTAGCAGTTGGAGGCAGTCGCCCTCCAGCCACAACGGAGGGCTGAGGAGCGACGCTCACAACAACGAGCAGAGCGCAGGACGGCTACGGCGCAGAGAATTGGCACATTGCGGGGCACAGGTGGTGCATCTGTCAGTCATCTCAGACAGTTATCCCATGGCATCTGTGTCTGTCCCGTGACCTTCTGCGAGCGAGCTTTCGACAGTTCACGTGGCCTCAAAGTGCACTTAGCCTGCGACAAGCGTCATGGTGACGTTACGTCCACTTCGTGGTGGACGGCACTTGCTCTTATGTGGTTATGTGTGAGTGTGTATGGGTATAGGTGGTCATGTTATTGTGTATGTGAGTGCGTGTGAATATGTGGCTATACGTGTATGTGGTTATATCTGAGTGTGTGTGTGATCGTCTGTATGGATGGGGTGGTAGTGGAGCGCTTAGCGCGCTGCGCTACGAACCCGGCGACCCGAGTTCGAATCCCGCGCACGGCCAACATCGGTGACGATCATCTGAACCGATCCTAGGTCTCTCCTAGGTTGACTCAGCCTCAAACAAGTCCCTGGTGTGGTGTGTAAAACATCAGTACTGCGGAGACAAAGGCGGTCAGGCGTGGTGCTCCCCATACCATCCCCTCGAGTGCCGTGCCAACAGCACTTGCCCCAACAGTTTGTTAAAGGCCATACGGGGTGGGGGAGTCTTTGTATATATGGGCGATATCGAGTGCGTGTGTGGCAGGCTGATATAGCGTGCGTGTGCAAATGAGAGATTGTGTGCGCGCGCGTGAGAGAGAGAGTTTGTTTGTTAGTGGGGAATCGTCGTGCGGTTAGCGCGCTGCATTACAAACCTGGCGAACCGGGTTCAACTCGCGCTCATGGCCAACACCGATGACGATTATCTGAACCGCTCCTGAGCCTCCCCGAGGCCGACTCAGACTCTAATGAGTACCTGGTGAGATGTGTAAACATTGCCACTAGGAATACAAAGTCGGCCGGGCGTGGTGTTGGCTACCCATCCCTTCGTGCGCCGTGCCGGCTTTCATAGGAGCTCGCTAACAGCACTTGCCCCTACTGTTCAGGCTATACGGGGGATCTTTGTCTTTCTGTCTTTGTTAGTGGGGAGCCGCAGTGCAGCGGTTAGCGCGCCGCGCGACGAACCTGGCGACCCCGAGTTCGATTCCCGCCCAAGGCCAACACCACTGACGATTATCTGAACCGGTTCTGGAGCTACCCTAGGTCGACTCGGCCCCAAATTAGTACTTTTAAACATCGCCACTAGGGAGACAAAGGCTTTGTTCGCGGGGAGCGGTAGTGTAATTTAAGCCACGGCCCGTTGGGGAGGGCTTCATCGAGCAGTGGAGCCATCACCGTCGTCATCTGGGGAAGGCGGGGGAGGAGGCGCAGGGATTAGAGCTCACAAGTCTAATCTCTGTCGGGGGTGCACTTGAAAAGTAATCCTTCTCTAATATCAATTAATAATACATTGTATAATGGTATAAACGACATGTAAATCTTATATTAATATTGATACAGTGATGCAATTCTGGGCCGGTGGTTATTATTCACGACTGTGAATGCGGTGCTCTTATTCACTTTACCGGGGAATTTAAGCCCCGCGGGTGAGATCGCCGCCAAGTAAAACGTCTCGTACAACCGTCCTCCACCCGACACAGCCAATCCGTGAGGTTTGTCACGTGAGCAGAAGGTGGCAGTGGGTCGCTGCTTCAGCACCACCGCTGTGCTGGAGAACAAAACCACGACGCACAACATTCTGTCCCTGGAATTGCCATCCAGAGAAGTCGCCGAGTTCGATCTCTGGGCGCGGCAGTCGCAACAGTGGGCGAGACGATGACAACAGCCCCCACCCTACCGCTCCCCCCCCCCACCCTCTCCACCGCCTAGCTCCACCCAGCAGTAAACACAGCCAATTAATAAGGTCTGTCGAGTGCCGATAAGTTACTACTCAATGGGCTCTGCCGCAGTAAGTCTATTGCCAGGTGGTCGCGTGCGGTGGGAGTGAAGTGTGGGTAGCTCCCACCCGTTTCAAGACGCTCTGCCACCAGCGCTGGAAGAGTCAGCCGAGTAGCCTCGAAGGAGCGAGCGTGTCTCTCGATCGCTTCCCTTCCCCCCCCCCCCCCCCCGGGCATTGGCGCGAGCAAAGAAATTGCAGGGCTGCGCCTATACCTTCGTCAGCTTAAGATTTTCAATTTAAAAAGAAATTGCAACGTTATTACTTTTTTCATTTCGTTTCAGCAACTCTTTGTCGCCTTTAGAGCATTATGGAAAAATACGCTTGGCGGAGCCCATTATATGCGCGTGTCTCGGTAAACTGCAGCAGTAAGCGAGTTACGTAGCTGTATAATTTATTAGCGCGTGTTCAAAGTTAAAAGTCAAACGTTCATTATATATATTCTTGGTTCTTTCGGTAAAGTCACGTTGAAGGGAAACAATACAATAATAAAATATGAGAATTGTATTTTTTATATATATTTTATTATTTTATTGTTTCCCTTCAACGTGACTTTACCGAAAGAACCAAGAATATGAATTACTGCAGTCACGAAAGCTTTAAATCAAAATTTTGTTCATTATATAGTTTTACAGTCTTCGCAAACAATATATATTATGGATTGAACAATGGTTTTTATTCCCAGCAACCATTTAACGTTGGGTCAACGTTGCATCAACGGTTCCAACCGATTGCCAACACTGGCAGACAGTTGCCACGTTTACACGGTAGTCATTTATATTTGCAAGACCACAGATCTATTCAGAGTTCACGTGGCACCAATGATCTGCAGTGCTACTTCGAGCATCTGGATGGCGATGGCGTTAAACATTAACACAACTACAATCATCTGATTGGCTGGCATGGTGATCAATAGCTCTACTTCGAGCATCTGATCGGCTGTCGTGTCGAACACCACGAACTACCACGAGCATCATCTGATTGTCCAATCACATCCTCGTAACGTTTCCTCCCCCCTCCTCTGTCGTCATCATCGTCGTCATCGCCGTCGTCATTGTGACGTTGCACAGGCAGTGCCCGCCATGAGCGTGTGCAGCAGAGGCAGCGGCCGCCGGCGCAGCAGCAGCAGCAGCAGCAGCGTCAAGAACGTCAACGGCGCCGTCGACGCGGGCAGCGACGCGGGCGGTGACGGCGGCGGGAACCCCTCGGCCGAGCCGTCCGTGTGCAGCGAGGCGTTCCCCCGCTCCGCCTACCGCGACGTCTGCCTCAACATCGGCGGCGTCCGCTTCAGCCTCGACGGCGACCTTCTCTACCGCTTCGCCGACACGCGGCTAGCGCAGCTGTCGCGCTCGACGGACGCCGACGAGCGGCGGCGGCTGTGCGACGACTTCGACCCGCGCGCAAACGGCAACGAGTTCTACTTCGACCGCGACCCCGAGGTGTTCCGCACCATCATAGACCTCTTCTACGACGGGGAGATCCACATGAACAAGGGCGTGTGCCCGCTCTGCTTCAAGGGCGAGCTCGAGTTCTGGAAGATCGACGCCGCCTTCCTCGACGACTGCTGCAAGAGCTCCTGCGTCGAGAAGGAGGAGGAGCTCGACGAGATCGCGCGCCGGGTCCAGCTCATCCTCGAGGACCAGGGCCACGCGGGCGAGAGCGCCGCCACGCGCGTCCGCAAGGGCCTCTGGATGCTCATGGAGAAGCCCTACTCGTCGCTGCTGGCGCGCCTGCTCGCCATCGTGTCGTTCGCCCTCGTCGTCATCTCATCGGTGGTGCTCTGCCTCAGCACCATCCCCGAGATGCAGACGGTGGACGCCGCCGGGCGCCACGTGGAGCACCCGACGCTCAACGTCATCGAGACGGTGTGCATCGTGTGGTTCACCCTCGAGTACCTGCTGCGCCTGCTCGCCGCGCCGCACAAGCTGCGCTTCGCAGTCTCCTTCATGAACGTCATCGACGTGCTCGCCGTGATGCCCTACTACATCGGCATGGCGCTCACGGACTTGGGCGAGGACGCCAACGGCCTCTCCAACATGCAGCAGGCCATCCAGGCGCTGCGCATAATGCGCATCGCTCGCATCTTCAAGCTCGCGCGCCACTCGAGTGGCCTGCAGATGCTCACGTACGCGCTCAAGGGCAGTTTCCGCGAGCTCAACATGCTGCTCTTCTACCTGGCCGTGGGCATCTTCCTCTTCTCGGCGCTGGGCTACACGGTGGAGCAGTACCACCCGGAGACGCTGTTCACCAGCATTCCGCACTCATTCTGGTGGGCCATCATCACCATGACCACGGTGGGCTACGGCGACATCTACCCCAAGACCAACCTCGGCAAGCTGAACGCCGCCATCAGCTTCCTGTGCGGGATCCTGGCCATAGCTCTGCCCATCCACCCCATCATCAACAACTTTGTGCGCTACTACAACAAGCAGAGGGTGCTGGACACGGCCGTCAAGCATCAGCTGGACCGCATGGCTATGGGGGATCTGCTCAACTTTCCAGATAACATGAACGCGGTGGGAGAGTGCGGCGGTGGTGTTGGTGGTGGTGGTGGTGCTGGTGGTGGTTCTGTACGTGGTAAATTGGTGAGCAAAGTTCACTCGTCCACCCCGCTGCTCAAACCGTCTCAGCACCAGCGATCCGTGAACCGCAACGTGTGTTGAGATGTCACGTGGGGATCATGGACAAGGTCTGATCGGCTGTCTCTCAGTCTCTCTCTAGCTGTTCATCTCTCTCTCTACCTATCTCTCTCTCGTTTATCTTCCGACACGTCCGTCACACTTCACCGATGAATGTTCTTCGCTACGGCGAGACGGATACATGTCTGCTGTCCGAATCAGAGGCTCCAAGGTACTGGACGTGCCAAAGTAAAATATATCACGATCCACAGCAGCAGCAGCAGCGAGATCGTCACGACCGCTGAGGATATCCACCGACTGTCACGCGAGTGTCGTGATTTGAAGCGCCACTCGGCAGTTTGGAGATCATGCTCTTGGGCGGTAGAATCTATTTTCTGTTGGTATTTATTATTAATAATGTTACTTTTTTTCCAGGGGATGGGGGCGTATTTGTATTTATGATAGCTGTGTAATTACAACAACGACGACCATGATGAATACGATGACGATGCTTGATTATGATGTCCCTCGCGGTTCGGAGGGCGATGTACGTTGGACTTCTTTGGCACCGTACGTAGACAACCGTGCGAATCGGTGGGTGCGGGTGATGCACGCCGCCGGTGGCTTTTGAGGTGGCCGAGCTGTCCAATTGTAGAACCGCAGAGCTTTGAGTAGTGGAGGGGGGGGGCACGCGGTTCCAGGTGGAAGTTGAATCCGCAGTGCCGGGTTGGCTTGCTCGTGCTCATCACCTGCTGATGTACGGCCTACAGCGGCCAATCAGAGAACGCGTCAGAGGGAGGGGGAGAGGGGCGTGGCTTCATCCATCAGTGGATCGACAATGACTGCCGGTGGTGATGGTGTTGATGTGGCCGGATGGCACGGCACGATATTGAGAGCGCACGAGCCGATTTGGCAAGCTCAAATGCCAGAATCAGCAGAGTATCTCTCTCACACACACACACAAGTGTTAAACACCTTTTTGTTTTGATCGCATTTGTATACTCTGTATGATTAGTCATCTTCTGAGGTTTTAGTCACGCGATGTTTATGATATCGTGCGAGTGGAATTCATTGACCGGCGGTGATAGTTGTGCGTGTTCGTGTGTGTGCGCGTGTATGTATATATATGGAGCGGGGGGAGGTGGTGGCGCAGTTGTTAGCGCACTAAGGTACGAACCAACTGCGCGACCAATAGCAATTGGCCCATAAACTGAACACCGGTCTTGGGCATCCTCTAGGTCGACTCAACCTTAAGACATTAGAGTAGCCCCACGCGGTGTGTCGCAAACATCGGGAGCGGGGAGACAGCAGCGGCCGGGCGTGGTGTTGGCCACCCTAACCCCTCGTGTGACGTTCCGGCCATCCATAGGTGCTGCTCGCTAAAAGCACTTGCCCCAACAGCCTGTTAAAATATATAGAGGGCAGGGGCGTTGTCATTTTACATATCAACAGCGCAAATGGCAATCGAACACACAAACAATTGTACTAATCCGTGAAGACAATTAAGGAACACAACACCAACAGCACAACCGATATAACTTTGTTCGAATGTTTGTGCAGCTGTGAATGGGACTCCTCTCTCGCTCCACTGGCAGCCCACCCACCCCCTGCCTGGCTCTCGCCTCCCTCTCGATGTCGCGCTGTGTGCTCTCCCTCGCACTCTCCCACCCGTCTATCCACTCTCTCTCTCTCTCTCCCGAGCCGCTCCGGTCACCCCCCCCCCCCGTCTCTCATCTCGCCGGGCCCGTAGCACAAACCGCTCTACCTCATTCCACTGCTCGCCACGTGCTGCCGTAATTCTGGAACACCTCCTCCTCTCACCCCCATATCCTCCTACCCCCTCCTCCTCCTCCTCCCTTCTGCTCTACCCCCCTCCTTCCTCCTCCCTCCTCCTCCCTCCTCCTCCTCCCCCCTCCTCCTCCCCCCTCCTCCTCCCTCCTCCTCCTCCCTCCTCCTCCCCCCTCCTCCCTCCCCCCCCCTCCCCCCTCCCCCCATCTTCCTGCTCCACTGCTAACTTCTGCAACTCATTATCCTGCTGCAATTTCTCGACCCCGCCCCCCCCACCCCGTACTGCTAAACTCCGTAACTCATGGCGCCTCCCGTGTCTTCCGACTTGATCAAAAGTCTCCGCTTCTTTCTTTCTTTGTGTTTGTCACGGCATCGTTGCGTTACGACGGCGTCTCACGGCAATCGCTCACCGAATGATCGGGACGCGTGTTGTGACGCCGCTTCCAGGATCAGCTTTCAAATAAAAGTTCGACGACACAAGCGCGAACATCCTCCCTGTGCGTATCCTTTACACCGTTAACGATCATAATGCTTATCATCATAATCACGACGATTGTCGGATGCACACTCCCGTCATCACATCGCAGAAACATCCCCAGGGGTCTGATCTTCCCACCGAAGCTCACGGTCCACCCTAAGTCGAATGCCACTGCACAGACCGTGGCAGCAGATGCGGACACCAGATGCACAAATGGAAAATTAAAAACCCTCGAGTAGTAGTGGTGCGACTGTGGTCATCCAGAGCAGACCGCGGTGCAACGTGTAACGACGCAATCATGCCCCGATCCACAACTACGAAGACGGAGACATCACAGCGACACCACTCCACTGCTCCCGTTCACGCGGTTATCTGGGCTTGGCCGCCTTCAATGTGACATTGAAGTCGTTGCTCTGCATCGACATCAGCAGCCGTACGGAAGAAGAGGATAACACAATGCTGCATATTATATCGTAACAAAATATCATGACATTATTTCCTAACAATCGTCGTCGTAGTCATCATCATCATCATCAATCACGATCTGTCCACAGCTTGATGAAAGTGGCTATCTAACGGTCTAGCGATCCAACAATACGTCTGGCTCCAGCACACGAACCGATTTCACAGCAAGATGTTACTTTGACTTTGGGTACGATCGGTATAATGTTTGACCTGTGGCGAAACGATCAGTACACATTACTGCCGTCGCAAACAGCTCGCATGCATCATGAACACAACCACCGATTAGTACTGTTGGCTAAGTACGGTGGGAACAAATGTCAACGTACAATTACTATTTACTATTTTATTACATTTTGCCAGGTGAGGCCCACTGAGCTATGCAGCTCGTTTTCAGAAGCGGTGGTGGTGGTGGTGGTGAAACAAAACCGATATCTCAAAGAAATTGGCTCATCACCGTGTGGAAATTTATAGTGGCCAAATACTCTTAACGCGTGTTAGTGATTCTCAATGTCGAGGGGAAACATCCACGCGACCACGGAGGGTGGGAGACACGCAAACTCCAAATATACAGCAGCAGGCGTCAGGGTTGAGATCGAACCCACGACCTCCTGTATACCAGGCGAGGTAGTTAACATCTCACCACGTGGAGAGAGACACGCAAACTCCAAATATACAGCAGCAGGCGTCAGGGTTGAGATCGAACCCACGGCCTCCTGTATACCAGGCGATGTAGTTAACATCTCACCACGTGGAGAGAGACACGCAAACTCCAAATATACAGCAGGCGTCAGGGTCGGGATCGACCTCACGACCTCCTGTATACCAGGCGAAGTAGTTAACATCTCACCACGTGGAGAGAGAGACATGCAAACTCTAAATATACAGCAGGCGTCAGGGTCGGGATCGACCTCACGACCTCCTGTATACCTAGCGAGGTAGTTAACATCTCACCACGTGGAGAGAGACACGCAAACTCCAAATATACAGTAGGCGTCAGGGTCGGGATCGACCTCACGACCTCCTGTATACCAGGCGAAGTAGTTAACATCTCGCCAGCACCCCTGCATACCACCACCATCAGCATAAGCACAGGAACGCGACCACAATCAACAGACCACCCACCACTGCACGGAACGCCACCAACTTAATCAGCACCACCACCACCACCACACTTCCGTATCTATTACCCATGAATGAGAAGCATTCCCTCTCTTCTACCCGTGCAGATAAAAGCCCCGTCCAGCACTGCCTACGGTACTTTGCTCCCTCTCCGCGATTTCCATCAGCGCGGAGCAAATTAATTCGCGTGCCGTTGATTGCGATGGGAAGAAGCTGTGGCTTCCGTGCCGCGGAGCGGGTTGAACAAGCCGTCAGAACCAGTCCAAGCAAGGAGCCTCCACGTCGTGTGGGGAATCCTCTGAACCTGTGCTGGGCCTCCCCAAAGTCGACACAATACACGCAGAGATAACAACAATGATCCCCCCCGTATAGCCTGAACAGGCTGTAGGGGCAAGTGCTGCTAGCGAGCACCTATGAAGGCCGGAACGGTACACGAGAGGGTGGGTGGCCAGCACCACGCCAGGCCGCCTTTGATTCCCCAGTGACGATGTTTACACACCGCACCAGGTACTCATTCGAGGCTGAGCCGACCTAGGGGAGGCCCAGGACCGGTTCACATAATCGTCGCTGGTGTTGGCCGTGAGCGGGAATAGAACTCTGGTATACTGGTTCGCAGCGCAGAGCACTAATCGCTACACCACACACCAACGCACACTCCATCACTTTACCAATTTTTGCACCGGGCCGATAATGTGTTCATGTTGTGAGTGAAAAGCCTTTCGAACAAGATTCCTGATGTAGCTATTTATTTCTGCACTTATGCATTTGCCGGCTGGTTATTTTATTTATTTGGAGATGGAGCTCACGCTGTTTTCCCCCTTATTAGTATCACGCCGCCGCACGCTCGCCTCACCGCGACCCCGTGATGATTAGAGTGGAGTGGAGATGGGGTGTGATATTCACATCGCGAACCAACTAAGTCGCGTGTGCGTGGTGGTGGTGGTGGTGATGGGGAGGCGGTGGTGCAGCGGTTAGCACGCTGCGCATACGAACCCGACAGGCCCGGGTGCGATTCACTGCCACCAACACCAGTGACGATTCTCTGAATCGGTCCTGGGCCTCCCCCAAGGTCGACTTGGCCTCAAATGAGTAGCTGGCGCAGTGGCGTGTAAACACCGGCAAAAGGAAGACAAAGGCGGCCGGGCGTGGTGCTGGCCACCCCTACTCCCTGTGTGCCGTGTCGTGATAGGCCACTGCAGTGCAAGCTCCTTAAACTCCACCGACTCTCTCTGTTGAAGCCCTCTCGTCGTGGCCAGCAGACCTCGGCATTGGCATCGAGCTTGTGAACATTCTGCGATCCGCTAGAATAGACCATGGGCAATGTTAGTCAAGGAGTAATGTTAGTTTATGAGTAATGTAAGTTTGTGAGTAATGTTAGTATTTGAGTAATGTTAGTATATGGGCAATGGTATTTTATGAGTAATGTTAGTATATGAGTAATGTTAGTCTATGAGTAATGTTAGTATAAGGGCAATGTTAGTCTATGAGTAATGTTAGTTTATGAGTAATGTTAGTTTATGAGTAATGTTAGTATTTGAGTAATGTTAGTATATGGGCAATGGTATTTTATGAGTAATGTTAGTCTATGAGTAATGTTAGTCTATGAGTAATGTTAGTCTATGAGTAATGTTAGTATTTGAGTAATGTTAGTATATGGGCAATGTTATTTTATGCGCAATGTTAGTCTATGGACAATATGAGTATATGGGCAATGTTAGTTTATGAGTAATGTTAATATATGAGCAATGTTAGTCGATGGGCAATGCTAGTATATGGACCATACACCTGTAAGTCTGCGCCCCTTCAACGGAGGAGGGGGATGAAAAGCACAAATTCCACGAACTCTCCTCTCTCTCTCTCTCTGCTAAAGTCCAGCAGCATCGGCATCAGACCTTGGACATTTTTCATCGAGCTCGTGAGCCAGCAGCCCGCTTGCTGAATGGAATATTCGCTGAAAAACACCCCCCAAGCCTCTCCTCTCCACCCTCCTCGCTCCCCCAATAAATCGGCGACTGCTGTTGCCGTGTCCCATTAAAATACGAGCGACTCAATGAGATCCGCACGACGTTCACTCGGACAATGCTCGCGACGCGAGGGGAGAGAAGGGAGAGGCGTTGCCGCTACTGCTGTGTGGTCTATATTAAGGTGTCCGAGCACGGGGGTGACAGCACCACCACCGGGTACGGTTACGGGGCAGCAGGGAGCAGAGGCGCAGGAGGGCAGGGGTGGGGAGAGGCATTGGAGTCCATGCCCTTGAATGTCCAGCGGCCAAAATTAGCGTCTAGAAAGAAAGAAGATAAACCGGCTGAGGTTGTTCGCCCGCTGCGTTACAGAATTCGAGGCCACTTTCACTCGACACACGTGCGGTGGAGACTGTGACACTGTACCCGACACACGTGCGGTGGAGACTGTGACACTGTACCCGACACACGTGCGGTGGAGACTGTGACACTGTACCCGACACACGTGCGGTGGAGACAGTGACACTGTACCCGACACACGTGCGGTGGAGACTGTGACACTGTACTCTACACACGTGCGGTGGAGACAGTGACACTGTACCCGACACACGTGCGGTGGAGACAGTGACACTGTACCCGACACACGTGCGGTGGAGACTGCGACACTGTACTCGACACACGTGCGGTGGAGACTGTGACACTGTACCCGACACACGTGCGGTGGAGACAGTGACACTGTACCCGACACACGTGCGATGGAGACAGTGACACTGTACCCGACACACGTGCGGTGGAGACTGTGACACTGTACCCGACACACGTGCGGTGGAGACAGTGACACTGTACCCGACACACGTGCGGTGGAGACTGTGACACTGTACCCTACACACGTGCGGTGGAGACAGTGACACTGTACCCGACACACGTGCGGTGGAGACAGTGACACTGTACCCGACACACGTGCGGTGGAGACTGCGACACTGTACTCGACACACGTGCGGTGGAGACTGTGACACTGTACCCGACACACGTGCGGTGGAGACAGTGACACTGTACCCGACACACGTGCGATGGAGACAGTGACACTGTACCCGACACACGTGCGGTGGAGACTGTGACACTGTACTCGACACACGTGCGGTGGAGACAGTGACACTGTACCCGACACACGTGCGGTGGAGACTGTGACACTGTACCAGACACACGTGCGGTGGAGACAGTGACACTGTACCCGACACACGTGCGGTGGAGACTGTGACACTGTACCCGACACACGTGCGGTGGAGACTGTGACACTGTACCCGACACACGTGCGGTGGAGACAGTGACACTGTACTTGACACACGTGCGGTGGAGACAGTGACACTGTACTTGACACACGTGCGGTGGAGACTGTGACACTGTACCCGACACACGTGTGGTGGAGACAGTGACACTGTACCCGACACACGTGCGGTGGAGACTGTGACACTGCACACGACACACGTGCGGTGGAGACAGTGACACTGTACCCGACACACGTGAGATGGAGACAGTGACACTGTACCCGACACACGTGCGGTGGAGACTGTGACACTGTACCCGACACACGTGCGGTGGAGACTGTGACACTGTACCCGACACACGTGCGGTGGAGACTGTGACACTGCACACGACACACGTGCGGTGGAGACAGTGACACTGTACTCGACACACGTGCGGTGGAGACAGTGACACTGTACCCGACACACGTGCGGTGGAGACTGTGACACTGTACTCGACACACGTGCGGTGGAGACTGTGACACTGTACCCGACACACGTGCGGTGGAGACAGTGACACTGCACTTGAGACACGTGCGAGTGGACAGGTAATACACCTTTTGGTAAAGTCACGTAGAAGGGAAATAATAAAATAATAAAAAATAATAAAAACACTCATCATCCCTCCTGTACATCTGTGAAAAAAGCTTCATAGCTCATCAGACTCCTCCAGTATGAATAAATATTCTGATTCTGACACTCACCACTCACCAGTTATCAATTCACCAGCTCACCACCGCTTAATCCACGCGTTAGCAACTCGCCTGACACTCATCGCTCATCGGGTTACGAACGAAGTGGAAACCTCCACGTTGAGTTTCATCCCAGACGATGGGGAGAGATTTGGCCTCAAGTGGAGGAGGCGGCGGGGGAGGTCCTGGGGGACGGTGATGACCTTTGAACCCTTCTATGAAAAATAATAAACCTCGACACGTGCGTCAATAACGCTATGCGTGCGCGTGCGTGTGTCCGTGCGTCTCTCGCTCTGTGTTCTCGCGAACAGCACTTGTCTCAGCTGCCTGTCAGAGGCTATACGGGGGGGCCTTTGTGTGTGTGTGTCGGTGGGGTACGGTAGTTGTAGCGGTTTGCGCTACGAACCCGGCGACCAGAGTTCGACTTCGCTCACGGCCAACACTGGTGACTATTATCTGAACTGGTCTTGATACCTCCCCGAGGTCGACTCAGCCTCAAAATTTGTGCCTGGTGCGGCGTGTAAAACATCGCCATTAGGGAGACAAAGGTGGCCGGGCGTGGTGCTGGCCACCCAATTCCTCGTGTGCCGTGCCGGCCTTCATTGGAGCTCGCTAACGGCACTTGTCCTCACAGCCTGTTGGAGGCTATACGGGGAATCTTTGTGCGTGTTTTGGTGACTGCTGTACGGACTTAAATTATAAATGTGCGGGGGCAGCGTGAATCCCCGCTGAAACACGGAGTGACAGATACAAGCCCTGCCGCTCCCTCCCCCTCACTCTCCACCTACCTCTCTCTTTCTCACTCTTCTCTCCCCTACCTCTCCCTCTCTTCATCTCTCTCTCTCTCTCTCGCACTCTCTTCCCTTATCTCCCCTACCTCCTCTCTCTGTTCCCCCCCCCCTCTATCTTTTCCCTTCTCTCCGCAATCTCTCCATCTCTTCATCTCTCTCTTCCGTTGTCTCCCCCCCCTCTCTCTCCCGGATCTCCGTCTTCAACCTCCCCCCTCATCACACCTCCCCGCTCCCCTGCCCAAGTTGAGAGCAAGCGTCAGGCGAGGTGGTGATGACGACATCCACCGCTCGGTGGGGTCAAAAGCACGAGCCACGGAATGGTTTAAACGACGCGACACAAGTATCGGTTTTCACATTACATTGGAACAAAAATAAGTTTTGCTTGCTGGCTGGCTGGCTGGCAGTGTCGCCACGTCGGCCGTGTAGAGGTGAAAGAGCAGGCAGAGCGCATCCCTTGCGGCGCTCCACAAAGGGCGACTTCAAGCCAATTGAACGTTCAGTTTGTCACACGTGGGAAAATGCCGTGCAGCCAGTTACCCAGCGAGTTTCGGTGGCAACCGCCCCGCAGCAGCAGTCACTACCACACAGAGATACATCGGCGTTGTCGTGGTGGTGCTGGTGGTGCTGGTGGTGGAGAGCTATCGGCGTTGTGGTGCTGGTGGTGGTGGAGAGCTATCGGCGTTGTCGTGGTGGTGGTGGTGGAGAGCTATCGGCGTTGTCGTGGTGGTGGTGGTGGAGAGCTATCGGCGTTGTCGTGGTGGTGGTGGTGGTGGAGAGCTATCGGCGTTGTCGTGGTGGTGGTGGAGAGCTATCGGCGTTGTCGTGATGGTGGTGGTGGAGAGCTATCGGCGTTGTCGTGGTGGTGGTGGTGGAGAGCTATCGGCGTTGTCGTGGTGGTGGTGGTGGTGGAGAGCTATCGGCGTTGTCGTGGTGGTGGTGGTGGTGGAGAGCTATCGGCGTTGTCGTGGTGGTGGTGGTGGTGGAGAGCTTTCGGCGTTGTCGTGGTGGTGGTGCTGGTGGAGAGGAGCCCCGGTCAGCGGCTAGCCAGCAAACTCGAGGCTATAGATTTTTTTTAAATATCAACCTCGGAGGTGGAAAATTTACGTGCCCCCCTCCTCACTACCCCCCCCCACCCCGGGGGCCTCGCATTGGTCTCAAGCCCCAAGGGCCTTTTGCCTGTTAATTATTAACACTCGCGGGTAATTGAAAACAGATTTCGAGGTAATTAGATCTGAAATGCATTTGTACCATCGCGGTGATGAATGGTGCTCGCGCGCATTGAGACGTTGCCCCTTGTGAAGTGATGATGCTGCGATCTAAACGTGATGATGATGCTGGTTCAGCTGATGATGGTCATGTTCTGAATTTAATTATGATAGTCTGTATGCAATGATTATAGTTAATAACGCTGATGTTGCTGCTGATGATGTAATCGCGATAACAGAGATGCCCTCCGCATGCGATTATGATGGCGCTCCGTGCCCTGCTGCTGCTGCTGATGACGACGACGGCGATGATGATGATGGGGAACGAATCGAGTTCGCTGCTGCTGTTGGTGATGCTCCTGCTAGTAAATGTGCGGGTGTAGCATGAGGACCCTTGGGCAGGAAAACGGAGAAGCTGGAGGAAGCCCACGCAGAGCAGAAGGGAAAGATTTTATTTATATTATATAAAATTATATTTAGCAAGCGGGCTGCTGGTTCACGAGCTCGATGAAAAACGTCCAAGGTCTGATGCTGATGCTGCTGGAGTTTAGCAGAGAAAGAGAGAGGAGAGTTCGTGGAATTGTTGCTGTCCATCCCCCTCCTCCGTTGAAGGGGCGCAGACTTACAGTTGTATGGTCCATAGCCTAGCATTGCCCATTGACTAACATTGCCCATATACTAACATTGCCCATATACTAACATTGCCCATAAACTAACATTTCCCATCGACTAACATTGCTCATATACTAACATTGCCCATATACTAACATTGCCCATATACTAACATTGCCCATAGACTAACATTGCCCATATACTAACATTACACGCATACTAACATTGCCCATAGACTAACATTGCCCATAGACTAACATTGCCCATAGACTAACATTGCCCATATACTAACATTGCCCATAGACTAACATTGCTCATACACTAACATTGTCCATATACTAACATTGCCCATATACTAACATTGCCCATATACTAACATTGCCCATATACTAACATTGCTCATATACTAACATTGCCCATAGACTAACATTGCTCATATACTAACATTGCCCATCGACTAACATTGCCCATATACTAGCATTGCCCATATACTAACATTGCCCATAGACTAACATTGCTCATAGACTAACATTGCCCATATACTAACATTGCCCATAGACTAACATTGCACGCAGACTAACATTGCCCATATACTAACATTGCTCATGGACTAACATTGCCCATAGACTAACATTGCCCATCGACTAACATTGCCTATATACTAACATTGCCCATATACTAACATTGCCCATATACTAACATTGCCCATAGACTAACATTGCCCATAGACTAACATTGCCCATATACTAACATTGCACGCAGACTAACATTGCCCATATACTAACATTGCTCATATACTAACATTGCCCATAGACTAACATTGCCCATATACTAACATTGCTCATATACTAACATTGCCCATAGACTAACATTGCTCATAGACTAACATTGCCCATATACTAACATTGCTCATATACTAACATTGCCCATAGACTAACATTGCTCATACACTAACATTGTCCATATACTAACATTGCCCATATGCTAACATTGCCCATATACTAACATTGCCCATATACTAACATTGCCCATATACTAACATTGCCCATAGACTAACATTGCTCATATACTAACATTGCCCATCGACTAACATTGCCCATATACTAGCATTGCCCATATACTCACATTGCCCATAGACTAACATTGCTCATAGACTAACATTGCCCATATACTAACATTGCCCATAGACTAACATTGCACGCAGACTAACATTGCCCATATACTAACATTGCTCATGGACTAACATTGTCCATAGACTAACATTGCCCATCGACTAACATTGCCTATATACTAACATTGCCCATATACTAACATTGCCCATATACTAACATTGCCCATAGACTAACATTGCCCATAGACTAACATTGCCCATATACTAACATTGCACGCAGACTAACATTGCCCATATACTAACATTGCTCATATACTAACATTGCCCATAGACTAACATTGCCCATATACTAACATTGCTCATATACTAACATTGCCCATAGACTAACATTGCTCATAGACTAACATTGCCCATATACTAACATTGCTCATATACTAACATTGCCCATATACTAACATTGCTCATAGACTAACATTGCCCATAGACTAACATTGCTCATAGACTAACATTGCACGCAGACTAACATTGCTCATATACTAACATTGCCCATATACTAACATTGCCCATATACTAACATTGCTCATATACTAACATTGCTCATATACTAACATTGCCCATATTCTAACATTGCCCATAGACTAACATTGCCCATAGACTAGCATTGCACGCAGACTAACATTGCTCATATACTAACATTGCCCATATACTAACATTGCCCATCGACTAACATTGCTCATAGACTAACATTGCCCATAGACTAACATTGCCCATATACTAACATTGCCCATATTCTAACATTGCCCATAGACTAACATTGCCCATAGACTAACATTGCTCGCATACTAACATTGCCCATATACTAACATTGCCCATAGACTAACATTGCCCATAGACTAACATTGCCCATATACTAACATTGCCCATATTCTAACATTGCCCATAGACTAACATTGCCCATAGACTAACATTGCTCATATACTAACATTGCCCATAGCCCAGCATTGCCCAAGGCGCCCGAGTCGGGGAATCGAACCCAGGTCCCGCTTCTCTGTCCGAGGCACGACCATCACCGTCGTTAAAGTAGAACAGGGCACAACTCTCAGCCTGTGCTTGAGTACAGCTCTATTTGTGTGTGTGTGTTTTTTTTTTTAATGTGAAGACGCAGAGCAGAGTTTTACTCATGCACAGCGACACGCCGGTTTATGTCGGCGATGTGATCGTGCAAGGTGTGTCGACTGATATCAAAACGACGTCCATCGAAGCGACTTACGGGCTAGTCGCGGGCGGTGGAGGCGAAGGCTGCTAAGGCGACGGAGAACGAGAACGGACGCGTGACGCTGTCAGCGACGCACGTGTGGGGTTGAGACGACGCAACTCGAGTCGTGGTGCTAATAATGAAGTGCGGAGACGTATATCGGAGTATTACTGTACATGTGTATATGATTGACAGGGGGAAGGTATCCCACCTGATTGAAGGTAAAATCCCAATTATATATCAAATGCCCTGGGAAAAGACAGCGTTTGGGAAAGAAACAATGAACACGAGCACCCCTCTTTAAAGGAGGAGCTAGATATATTCCTTCGGAAGATGATGCGTGATTAGAGAAACCCCACAGGCACGCGCACGCACGCACGCGCGTCACACCACAACACAGAGTCTGACAGCGTTTAGAGCTTCGTTAATGATACGACCAGAACACGAATGGTGACCCTAGCCCCCCCCCCCCTCCCCCAACACTAAATCATTATGCAATTACTCTCTAACCTATTGAGCTCGATCCCGACATTGTCTAAGCGTCGCGTCGTCATTGGAAGCGGAACCTACTACTACCAGGATTACTGTTGCAGTGAACTTCACTTGTCGAGGACTCGATCTACCATCCACCACACTTTTTGTTTTACGACTACCACCACACTGCAGGGGAAAACGACACGCACACCCACTCACTCACCGAATCACCCACTCACTCAATCCCACACTCACCCACGCACACACTCACTCAACCACTTAATATCTCACTCACTCACACCTTCACCCATCCATTCAATCACCCACATACACATCCACTCACCTACTCACCCACCCACAAATTCACTCACCCACTCAATTTCTCAGTTACCTACCCACTCACCCACACAGTCACTCACCCACTGATCCACCCACACACTCACTCAATCAACCACTCACTCACCCACATACTCCCTCAATCACCCACTCACTCACTCACCCACACACTCACTCAATCACCCACCCACTCACTCACTCCCCCACACACTCACTCAATCACTCACTCACTCATTCACCCACACACTCCCTCAATCACCCACTCACTCACTCCCCCACACACTCACTCAATCACCCACTCACTCACTCACCCACACACTCACTCAATCACCCACTCACTCACACACTCACTCAATCACCCACTCACTCACTCCCCCACACACTCACTCAATCACCCACACACTCACTCACCCACACACTCACTCACCCACACACTCACTCCCCCACACACTCACTCAATCACCCACTCACTCACTCCCCCACACACTCCCTCAATCACCCACTCACTCACCCACACACTCACTCACCCACACACTCACTCCCCCACACACTCACTCAATCACCCACTCACTCACTCCCCCACACACTCCCTCACTCACTCCCCCACACACTCACTCAATCACCCACTCACTCACTCCCCCACACATTCACTCAATCACCCACTCACTCACTCACTCCCCCACACACTCACTCAATCACCCACTCACTCACTCCCCCACACACTCACTCACTCACACACCCACCCACTCACTCACTCCCCCACACACTCACTCACTCCCCCACACACTCACTCACCCACACACACACTCACTCCCCCACACACTCACTCAATCACCCACTCACTCACTCCCCCACACACTCAATCACCCACTCACTCCCCCACACACTCAATCACCCACTCACTCCCCCACACACTCACTCAATCACCCACTCACTCACTCAATCACCCACTCACTCACTCACTCACCCACTCACTCACTCCCCCACACACTCACTCACTCCCCCACACACTCACTCACTCACCCACTCACTCACTCACCCACACACACTCACTCCCCCACACACTCACTCAATCACCCACTCACTCACTCCCCCACACACTCACTCAATCACCCACTCACTCACTCCCCCACACACTCACTCACTCCCCCACACACTCACTCAATCACCCACTCACTCACTCAATCACCCACTCACTCACTCCCCCACACACTCACTCCCCCACTCACTCACTCACTCCCCCACACACTCACTCACTCACCCACTCACGACACTGCTTCTCCTCTCGCACTGCTCTACTGTTGAATTCCCTTCCATGGCCCTTTCCCCCCAAGCATTTGTAACGACAACAACAACAACAACCTCGCACCGCTGTGAGAGTGCTGATTGCTGCTGACCGCGTGGCGTATTCGACCTTCGGAGCTTTGCTCAGACTCTGTGGGTGAGAGCACAACCCAGCCCTCTCCCTCCCTCCCGCTAACCCACCACACTCCACCCGCTCGCTTTGCCTCCATCGCATGCCCTTTTTTTGCTATTTTGCATCTGCTAATCAGCGAATCATTAAGTCCGCGAGACTAATTGGGAACGGTAACGCGCGTTAATTGCCTCTGTCGCCCGGACTGACGCTTTTGAGTGGAGAGAGAACCCCCCGATCCCCCCGCTCCCACCCCCCCCCGAATGAGTCGAGATCCAAAGCCAGACAGTTTAGTGCACTTGACAAGAGAGCGTGTCAACAACAACAACGGGGTAAAGGCGCGGCCCTGCAATTGCGCACTCGCTCCCACTGCTGACGGAACGACCTCCACCAGCGAGAGAGAGAGAGAGCGAGCTCTTAGTGAGTTGTTCCAGAGGGATTCATTGACCTAAGCGTCCACGCTGGGCAGGGAGTTACCCGCACTGTACCCCTGCCACACGCGATCTGTTCTCCTTCCCAAGAACCTCCGATCGGCACGGTTGGATTTCGTACGGTGCGAAGGAAGTTCAACGTTCGTACGCGCCTGCGGCGGACCCCTTAGCAACTGGCGGGTGGCCAGCTGCGATGTCGGCAGCTCACCGGCATTGCTGCGAACAAAGCGTGCACACCGCCGATGAGACGCCGCGTGTGGAAACCGGTCTACGTTGTCGCTTCTCTTGAATCGCTGCTGTTGAAACGATGCGTGAAACAAAATAACAAAAATACATATATATTCATTTTATTTCGTACGTGGAGAGACGGCTGTGTTTGAAGGGAGTCGCGTCGTACGCTTTATTTGTTTTCGGATTTACATATATCCCCCCCCCACCACTACCACCACCACCACCACCACAGCGACGCACGCGATGAGCCGTCCACGCTTCGCTTCGGAGGGTTCGCTCTTCGCGCGAGCTTGCACGGACGCCCGCAGCGGAGACGTAGAGCAGTGGGTAGATGGGGTTAAAGAGGAGGAGGATGAGGAGGAGGATGCAGAATTCATTTTCGAACGTTAAGAGTCGCCATCGTCATCAAAGACAAATACAACGACAGCCCGGATAGCCTTCACAGGATGGTCGCTAGCACCTGCGAAGGCCGGCACGGCACACGAGGGGGCGGGCCGCCAGCACCACGCCCGGACCGCCTTTGTCTCTCCAAGCGGCGATATTTACACACCGCACTAGATGCTCATTTGAGGCTGAGTCGACCTAGGTGAAGCTCAACACCGGTTACAGATAATCGTCACCCGTGGTTGTCGGTGGCCGTGAATGGAACTCGTCTCGCCGGGTTCGTAGCTCAGCGTAGCGCGAACCGCTGCCCACGATCTCTCCCCGTCGTCAACGCCTCCATCGCGTCTGGGATGTGAATGCCACGGTCGATCTCCCTCGAGTCTAATCCTCGCGGCGTTGCGGTGAGCGTGCAGCGGCGTGATAATAGTAAGAAAAAAAAACACAGCTTTAGCTCCATCGTTAAATAAATTATTAAAATGAAGAGCCGTCAAATGCGTAAATGCAGAAAGAAAGAAATATATCAGGAATCCTGTCCGTAAGGCTTTTCACTCCCCACGGTAAAAAAATATAAAACATTATCGGCACGGTGCACAGTTTGGTAAAGTGATGGTGAGTGTCTGTTCGTGTGTCACGAAACATATTATGGGGAGCGCTACACTGCGCTATGAATCCGGCTACCCTAGTTCGATTCCCGCTCACGACCAACACCAATGACGATTATTTGAATAGATCCTGGGCCTCCTCTAGGTCGACCTTGGTCGACTCAACCTCAACTGACTAACTGGCACGCTGTGTAAACATCCTAGCTGAAAATTCACGGGCTGGTTAATCGCTATTAATAGCGTTTATATATATTTTTTATGTAAAATAGTTTATGCCTTCGACAAGATGTAAGCTAGCCTGCTGTGGACGTGACACATTGTTTTGAGTTTGGCTACGAGTCAGGCATGTACAATTAGCATCATGTTAATGCGGTTTATATATCTGATATATACTGCGGTTTACAGATAATATATATATAATTTTACACAGACACACAAAACAGGAATATTATTTCAGCTCAATTATATATTAAAACTGCTCATTAATCAATGAAGACTCCCGATCTAGATGATCGTTGCATGCATTTATTTAAATATACATTCTGGCGATGCTGCTGCGTTTGCAGGTGCGCACAAGCACTGAACATCGCGTTCAGCATCATCATCATCATCCATCACCACCATGGTGTGCGTGAGGCCAGCTACTTTATTGTACCTGGCCTCTCTATTTACATTGCGTGAAGAAGGACCATTGCCCGAAACGTCACAGGTTATGTATATATTTCTTTCTTTTTAAGGTCACAGTGTTTACTGATTAACGTGTTGAGTGTTTTTTTTTGTTACCTATACAATTATGTATTTCTAAATATACATGCGGGAATTGAACTTAAATGGAGGAATTTACAGTGGCAGTGTGCTAACCATTGCACCACCGCTCTCCAACTTGCATAGACCACCAGCCATGATCTCTCCACTGCTGGCTGTAGGCCTGGCCACGCTCTCACCATAGCCCACTGTGCTCGCGACACGACAATCCGTCCGATTTTTGAGCTGATGATGACGACGATGGCCGCTGGTTGAGAAGAACCATGGAACGGTCTCCACAGACGGCGCGTATTTGTTTTTGTTTTTGCTTGATGGTTAATGCAGTCGACTGCAGTAATTGCCAGGGCGGCCTGCAGGTTTCCGACCGCGCAGCCTCTGCAACAAGCGGGGACACGTGGGCACCGCCCTTCACGCTGGAGTCATCACTCGCCTGGTGGTGCTCAAAGGATAACGACGATGATGACAATGATGATGATGATGGTTAATACATGAAAGATAATGAATGATGTAATTCATAGTGATTGTGATGACGATGTTGATGTGGAATTATGATGATGTTGATCTGTAAAGGAGAGAAGGAAAGGCAGGGAGACTGCCTCTATCCCTGCACAACATCTGGTCCCGGCGCTGGACATCTGGCGGCGATAGAAGGAGGCGGAAGATCGCAAATCAAATCGCGCGCGACCGCAAAGCGACATCCTGCTTCGCTGACTGAGCGGTCCTTGGGCATTCTGATGCAAAATGAGGCGCGATTATCGCAGTTTGGCGATTGCTCCAACCCCTCCTCCCAGCCTTGTCCCCTACCGGAGCCCCGCGACAAACAGTGGAACGTGTGACGACTGTGAGTCTACGGGTCTCTCTGTGTGAGTCTAAGGGTCTCTGTATTAGTAATGACTTCTGTGTGAGTCTAGGGGTCTCTCTGTGTGAGTCTAAGGGTCTCTGTATTAGTAATGATTTCTGTGTGAGTCTATGGGTCTCTCTGTGTGACTCTGCGAGCCTCCGTGTGAGTCTATGTTTTCTCTCTGTGCGAGACTGCGGCTCTCTGTGAGTCTAATGGCCTCTGTGTGAGTCTATGGGTCTCTTTACGTGAGTCTAATGACCTCTGTGTGAGTCTATGGGTCTCTCTGTGTGAGTCTATGGGTCTCTCTGTGTGAGTCTATGGGTCTCTCTGTGCGAGACTGCGGCTCTCTGTGAGTCTAATGGCCTCTGTGTGAGTCTATGGGGCTCTCTGTCTGAGTCTATGGGTCTCTCTGTGTGAGTCTATGGGGCTCTCTGTGTGAGCCTATGGGTCTCTCTGTCTGAGTCTATGGGTCTCTCTGTGTGAGTCTATGGGTCTATCTGTGTGAGTCTATGGGTCCCTTTACGTGAGTCTAATGGCCTCTGTGTGAGTCTATGGGTCTCTCTGTGTGAGTCTATGGGTCTCTCTGTGTGAGTCTATGGGTCTCTCTGTGTGAGACTGCGGCTCTCTGTGAGTCTAATGGCCTCTGTGTGAGTCTATGGGTCTCTCTGTGTGAGTCTATGGGTCCCTTTACGTGAGTCTAATGGCCTCTGTGTGAGTCTATGGGTCGACTCAGCCTCTAATGAGTGCCTGGTGCGGTGGTGTGTAAACATCGCCACTGGGAGAGACAAATGCGGCCGGGGGTGGTGCTTACAACTGACCCCATCGTCTGCCGCTCGGGTTTTCACAGCTGCTCGCGAACAGCAATTGCCCCTACAGAGTCTATTAAGGTTGCAGGAGGGGAACTTTGTCTATGAAGAGAGAGAGAGAGAAGGAGAGAGATAGGCGTCCATCTGTGATGGTGTCGTGGATTTCTGCGAGGCTGGTTTACAACCAAGACCTCGATTTACCGCTCCCACTCAAATTGCTATCCCCGTACGACAGCAGGAGAGCGAGATTTACATTTTTCGCCGCATTGTTCCCGCCGACCTGGCAAGATGGAGTATTTATTTATTTATTTATTTGCTAAATCACAGAGCCACTCGCAATATCCCGACCATGAATTTCCACTCGGTATTTGTTGTTGTTGTTGTTGTTTTTTTTTCTGGGCGATCGGGGAAAGGGTATGAAAAGTGATTTGTAGGGTAACGAGACTGTGTCCCTATGTTGAAGAGCCTCCTGTGTTGTTGAGGCCAGAGATAAAATGAGGTTCGTGACGGGAGCTGATGAGTGGTGTGTTTTCTTTTAACGAAAACCATTACCAGACCTTGTCCCAGAGTCATCGCAAGATGACGTGCAGATCAATCGCCCGAACAGAGTTTATTCAACATCGCACTCGACTCTGCCTACCTATGCCTCTCATATCACTCCACTCACTCTCCTTCCTCTCCCCACACTCTCCTACCTCTCCCCTCCCATCCCACTCTACTCCCCTCCACGCGCTCTCCTACCTCTCCCCTCTCATCTCACTCTACTCCCCTCCACGCGCTCTCCTACCTCTCCCCTCTCATCTCACTCTACTCCCCTCCACGCACTCTCCTACCTCTCCCCTCCCATCTCACTCCACTCCCCTCCACGCACTCCCCTACCTCTCCCCTCCCATCTCACTGTACTCCCCTCCACGCGCTCTCCCCTACCTCTCCCCTCTCATCTCACTCCACTCCCCTCTCCGCACTCTCCTACCTCTCCCCTCCCATCTCACTCTACTCCCCTCCACGCACTCTCCTACCTCCCATCTCACTCTACTCCCCTCCACGCGCTCTCCTACCTCTCCCCTCTCACTCCACTCCCCTCCACGCACTCTCCTACCTCTCCCCTCCCCTCTCACTCCACTCCCCTCCACGCTCTCTCGTATGATCATTTTCTCACTCTGGCATAGCCATTATGCACCTGCTGGGGCACTCAAACCATTTGTCAACGAGCCGTGCGCAACATCAATGAAGCCCGCTGTGAATACGGGCGACTTTGTAAATAGTGTGTTCATTCTTGATTCATAGCAACGTGGATTTACCATCACCATCATCACCAGAGCTTATCCACTGCTCGATGAAGGTCTCCCAAGCCGATGCAACCAGCTCAGGGGTCGTCAACCTGCTACTCGGGAGCCGAATGTGTCACTCTTTTAGGGACTGCTTCTCGACGCTATTCGTTAAGGAGCGCCGTCTCGTTCTCGCTGTGCATTTCGGCTCTTTATTATTTTGTTAAGTGAAATCACGACGAACAATAAAAGACTGAATATAATATTTACCCATTGTGAACATCGTTGGGGTTACCTGGTCACCTGGCTCAGTGGCAGAGCGAACGGCTCACGTTTGGGGGGTGTTTGACTCAGCCCACCATCTCTTCAGGGTCGATACAATCAGTTCCGCTTTGTTGGTGAAAGTAAACAGCCTTGCCGTCGGAACGTGGAATGTCTGACCAACTGGCTCATGGCTATAGATGGAAGATATGGAATGCGCGTGACGATATCCACGGTGACAACTCTGGCAATTTGAAACCACTCGCCATGAAAATTAAACAGAAGAGCGAGCGGCGATGATAGGAATTCTAAAAACGGCTTGTGAACCAGATTTAAAAAAATCAAACGACGTTTGGGTGGCTCAGATGTAAATGATCCTAACTCAGGTGCGTCGCAAATTATCCTAACACACGTGTGCGTCGCAAATTATCGAACACACGTGTGCGTCGCAAATGCTCCTAACACACGTGCGTCGCTGCGTGTTCCATCCACGATCGGCGTGGGAGGAGGGGGGAACAGATGCTTCACATATATATTTAATTCCGGATCGTTCCAGCAGTTGCTTGAGTCAAGCCGATGATAATGGGGTGTACGTTGCATGGCAAGGTGGGTGGGTGGTAATGTGAGAGCAGGTGGAGGGTGCTAATGATGATGACGACGACGATGCTGCTGCTGAGAATCTGGACAGCGGTGGTCTCGTTCAGTGGCGAGCGAGGGAGCGAGCGCGTGCCACGACGGAGCCGGCGCAGAGCTGAGTTCGATTCTCGTTGACGTCCATTATTGGTGACGAATATTGGAACCGTTCCGGGACAGAACCTACAATGGAGAAAGGGGTGGCGAGAGTCTGATTACCTCGCCTGGTATCCAGGAGGCCGTGGGTTCGATGCCCAGTCTGACGCTGAATGCGACGATATAAGCCAAGCGTGGGTTTTCACGTTTTTGCCAGACGACGCAATACATCAATTGTGACGAGCAGCAGACGGCCTTGCATATCCAAGCCCGAGCGTACAGCGGACTCAGCCGCAGCCTGACAGCAGCCTCTGCCAAAAAATAAAACCGCATATATATACACGCGACACCGAATCCGACTGCCACCATTTCAAAGATGTAAAATAACCCCCCCCCCCCCCCACCGGCTAAATTGACGTCACGCGATCGCTCGTTACACAAACCGCACACGGCCAGCAACACCCCCCCCCCGCCACCCACAGCCGCCCCCCCCCCTCCCCGCTGGAGGATCTGGCTGTCCATCAGGGGGTGAACTTTAGAGGGAGACAACACGGGGTCACAAATGTCCCTCCTTTTGGCGCGTGCGAGATAGGCAGTCGTGCCCCGGCGTGCAGCGAAGTCGCTCTGCAAATTTCGGTTTGAAGGGGCAACAACAACAAAAAACTAGAAACATTAATTGCTTATGTGGTAAATGCTATATTGGACAGACGGGACGTAACATTAGCGTAAGACTAAAAGAACGCCAAAGAAATATTAAATTTTCTCAAACACAACTGTCGGCAGTGGCAGAACATGCTTTCCAATAAGGCCACTCAATTGATTTTGGTAACGTTAAAGTATCGTGCAAAACGAATTATTACTGGCCAAGACTAATTCGAGAATCCATTGAAATTGAGAGAAATACAAATAATTGTAACCGCTCTGATAGCTACAGGCTTGTGCAGCCTGGAATCGTATTATTAAGTAATACATCTTAATATTACAATTTCTTTCAGGGGGAAACACACCCAATATGCTGAATGCTAACGTTGTATATAATTACAATACCCCCCTCCTCCGCCTTTGATCTCTGCACCTGATGGCTTCAGTGATGACGTCGCCCGGGTGCTGCTCAATTTAAGACCGGGGGTAGGTAGATTGCTTCACTAGTCTGGCAAATCGCCCGATGATGATGCTGGATGTAATTATCAGCGAAATGTCGTTCTACTCAAATTGTAAATGTTGTGGATTTACTCTCCAACACATCGGTGGGCTGAAGTAGTAAACTGTTTGTCGTTTTGTTTACGTGACACATCCCTTATTGATTGGCCGTGTCGGGTGGTGGAGGATTTCGACGTACCTACGTGATCTAACCCAAAAACATTTATTACGAAAAATAAAGAGAAATAGGACGCAAAATGTGTTGACGCCTATCGCGATAATAATATAAATAATAGCATTAACGCGGGGGTTCCTTTGCAGAGCAAGAGGTGGGAATCATCATCATAAGTAGCAGCAGTATAATCATCACCATCAATGGAAGCAATTGATGATGATTTTTTCTTGTCACGTGTATTTTTGTTTTGGTTAATTAATTGTTTTTATTTGCTAAGTGTTGTTTTTTTTGTACTATCTGTGTAAGCGACCCGCTACTTGATGTTGCAGCGTTGTGGAATGGCAATTGCATGAATAACGCTCAATTTAAAATGATATCATTATTAAAACGCAATAAGTTTGCGTCGCTGTGGTGAACATATAGAACCAACATAATTAAACATTTACTCCGGAAACTCATTTTCACGACGATGGGAAGTAATTTTACGACAAACTTAGGCCTGCATCTAGCAGAGTTGTCCTTGCCTCCGAACGGCTGGCAGTTCCACTTGATTTGTGATTTGGAATGACCTCAAAATTGCCAACTCCAGAGGCGATGCCGCATTGGCAGTGGCGAACAGTCACAAGTAACAAACAACTCAACACATTCGTAAATAACAACACCGTTGCCTTAAAATATGTAAATAGGCGACGTTTCTGGCAATGGCCCTCTCTAGTATGTAATAATAACTGTTAATGCCACAGTGTTATGGACAAATGCGTTGAGTTGTATTTATGTCACTACACAGAAAGGCTGTGCGTTCCATTCCATTTGGTACGCGTTGGGGATGTTTTTTTTGTGGCTGTCAACGCGGTTTTTTTTATTACAACAAAAGCCAGCGGGTGACTTTGACCAAAATCACACGGAATGCGTCCGATCTCGTCTGATCTCGAGCGCCAAGGAGATTCAAACCTCCGACAGCGCGCGGACGGGTGGCCACCAGGCACAGCAGGTGGTCAGCAAAGTCACGAAACGGCCCCGAAGGCCTCCACCACCACCACAACCACCACCACTAACCACCACTATCTCCCAACCACCACCATCACCACAACCACCACCACCAACCACCACCATCACCACAACCACCACCAGCAACCACCACCATCACCAACCACCACCATCACCCACCACCACCATCACCACCAACCACCACCAACCACCATCAACCACCACCATCACCAACCACCACTATCACCACCAACCACCACCAACCACCACCACTAACCATCACTATCACCAACCACCACCACCACCACAACCAACCACCACCACTAACCACCACCAACAACCACCACCATCACCACAACCACCACCACCAAACACCACCATCACCAACCACCATCACCAACCACCACCATCACCACCAACCAACAAATAAACAAACACGACGTGCCCGTGAAAATGGAAACTTGCCAAGGCATTGTTGATTCGTTGCGTCTCTCTCAACCGTTTTCATTAATGTCCCCAGGCGTACAAACACTTAATGACTCTGTTGCACCTGACACACAGACAACTGGGATATTTGTTACTGACACCGCAGTCGCGTGGAGTCTGTCTTCATCAGCGCTATGCCGTTATTACTGCTCATCTCTCGTCTTAGTAGCGGAAGGAAATTCCTCATTCCTATTGCAGGTGCGAGTTAGTAGAAAGAAGAGCACGCTGCTTATATACGTTTGTAGCCCCGTACTAGTCGGCGTGTGGCACGGTGCGCCCGGAGACCTAGGTTCTAACCCCGGCCCACGGCTAACATCAGTTGCGAGCGAAATGCACAAAACCGGACCTGACAAACCGCTCCACCAACCCGCACCGACAAGATCGGTGAAGTATGGTCAAACAGCACCCCTAGCTGACACAGTATGGTGAAGTATGGTCAAACAACACCCATAGCTGACACAGGATGGTGAAGTATGGTCAAACAACACCCATAGCTGACGCAGGATGGTGAAGTATGGTCAAACAACACCTATAGCTGACACAGGATGGTGAAGTATGGTCAAACAACACCCATAGCTGACACAGGATGGTGAAGTATGGTCAAACAACACCCATAGCTGACACAGCATGGTGAAGTATGGTCAAACAACACCCATAGCTGACACAGGATGGTGAAGTATGGTCAAACAACACCTATAGCTGACGCAGGTTGGTGAAGTATGGTCAAACAGCACCCATAGCTGACACAAAATGGTGAAGTATGGTCAAACAACACCCATAGCTGACACAACATGGTGAAGTATGGTCAAACAACACCCATAGCTGACACAGGATGGTGAAGTATGGTCAATCAACACCCATAGCTGACACAGTATGGTGAAGTATGGTCAAAAAGCACCCATAGCTGACACAGAATGGTGAAGTATGGTCAAACAACACCCATAGCTGACACAACATGGTGAAGTATGGTCAAACAACACCCATAGCTGACACAGGATGGTGAAGTATGGTCAAACAGCACCCATAGCTGACACAGGATGGTGGAGTATGGTCAAACAACACCCATAGCTGACACAGGATGGTGAAGTATGGTCAATCAACACCCATAGCTGACACAACATGGTGAAGTATGGTCAAACAACACCCATAGCTGACACAGGATGGTGAAGTATGGTCAAACAACACCCATAGCTGACACAGGATGGTGGAGTATGGTCAAACAACACCCATAGCTGACACAGGATGGTGAAGTATGGTCAATCAACACCCATAGCTGACACAACATGGTGAAGTATGGTCAAACAACACCCATAGCTGACACAGGATGGTGAAGTATGGTCAAACAAGACCCATAGCTGACACAGGATGGTGAAGTATGGTCAAACAACACCCATAGCTGACACCGCACGGGGGGCCGAAGGCCTTTACTAAGCAGTGGATTGACCAAACAGCTGAAAGCGATAACACACATTGTTCATAAGTAACCGTGCGTGTATTTGTTGTTGTGTATTTTTTGTTGTTGGTGTTGTTGTTCATCTGTCGGCGTTGTCGTTATTTAGAGTCCAGCACTGAACCAAATTACGACACGCAGGGCAGCCCCTTTAACCCACGCTTTAAAAGCCGCAAATGGTTATTACATCACCCAGCTGGGCTGTCTGGCCAGCCGTTCTTCCGTCACCCGACGCTTGAGCAACAGCTCCTTCTGCGGTGGTGTCAGCAGAAGCCAGCGGTGGCATCCCGTAGACGGTGGCGACTCGCAAAACAAAGTGTGAACTTCGCAAAGTCGATAAGGGATGCACGTTGCACACACACACGCCTGCTGCTGTATACTTGGAGTTTGCACGTGTCTCTCTCTCTCGCTCGTCGTGGTCGCGTGGATTTTTCTCTTCAGGTCCTCCGCTGGTTTCTTCCCTCCACATTTAAAATCAACATCGCGCGTTTCGAGTATTTGGCTGGTGACACGTTTTCCACGTGATACGCCACTTCGTTGAGCTATCGTTTGTGTTAGCCGGGTCGCTTCTGTAAGAGCGCTATATAGCTTCGTGTGCATTCATACTCTTTGGTTCTTTCGGTAAAGTCACGTAGGTAGAAATAAAATGAAACAAATCACGACGTTTCGTTCACAACACAAGCAATCTTCATCAGGTGAGACAACCATAGCAAGACAACTGCTGAAAGCTTCGTGTGTATTGTTTGGGTCTTTCGGTAAAGGCACGTAGATAAAAAGACCCAAAGAATATGAATTCCTGCAGTCACGAAAGCTTTAAGTCAAGATTTAACTTAGTGTGCCTTATCTGGTAAAATAAAATAAAAATTTGTTAAAATAGTTAAACTGCCGCGCCGGGAAATCGAATATAACCGACGACCTCAACGTTACACCACCCACACTCGTGCATTCGTCCTTGGTCGTTGTTAATGTCATTATTATGTTTACATATCCAGGAAATCCTCACACGGAATCTCGAGAGTCTCATTCAAGGAGGGTCCTGCCAAGTTTTCGCAGAAGTGCGGGGAGGAGGGCTGAAGCTGCTGCTCCTGCTGCTGCTGCTGTGTAATCCCAACTGAGTAATGTGTTTCTTCTCATCGTTCAGTATTGGGATGTTCTAGCCGACACCGGTTAAGAGTGAAAACGCAAAATCACGCCGCGTGCATGCCTCGCCTTGCCAGGCAGGGTGTCACGCGGCAGGGTAAGGATGTCCCTTCCCTCCTTCATTCATTCATTCATTTTGTCACTTCCAGGCACAATTTGTCGGCGGTTTGACAATGCCACGAAACCAACTGTCAACGCGCCTCCACTGCCTGCTGGAGGTGGCAACCCCCCGTGGCTGTGTGACAATTACCAATTGCTCTCCTCCGGTAAGGATTCCGTGGTCTGTACTTGTTGTGAGTGGTTTGTGTGACATTTGTCTGTGTGTGCGCGTTTGGGTTGTAGGGGAGCGGTAGTCGCAGCGGTTAGCGCTCTGCGCTACAAACGCGGCGACACCCGACGCTTATCTGAACCGGTCCTGGACTCGGCCTCAATTTAATACCTGGCCTGGTGTGTAGTAAAACACCGGGGAGACAAAGGCGGCCGGTCGTTGTGCTCGCCACCCAGCCACCAACCCGCTCGTGTGCCGTTCCGGCCGTCGATACCAGCAAGCTCTTGCGCCGGGTTCGACGTGCAGGGCCTCACCAGCAGACTGAGGATTACTTGAACCAATTCTGGTAAACTCTTTTATTTTAGGGGGTAAAGCCCACGGAGCGAGGAGCTCTTTTGCAAAAGGCGGGCCGGCCAGAAGTGATGATAGCTCACAATCATCACAGGTGCAGGGAATGTTTAGTGAACAGCCAAATAATGTAAACGCGTGTTGACTCCACATGTCGAGGAGGGTAAAACCCGAGGAACCCGGGAAACAATCAACGCGAACCACAACCACAACGCGGACTCAAAATCTACAACAGGAATTGCCAGGGTCCCGTCGCGGTGGGTTGGTGAATCTATTTGTTTTTGGCTTATTTATGAATGATTAATTGTATTACTTTGTACTTTCTGGTTCTTTCGGTAAAGTCACGTTGATAGAAGAAAAAAAAATAACAAAAGAAAACACGACGTTTCGGTCGCAACACAAGCGGCCGTCTTCAGGTGAGAAAAATTATCTGCTGTTGTGGCTTTATGTGGGCACGGAGGGGTGGGGGATGGAGGAGTTTGGCTGTAGGGGTTCACACGGGAGAGGGGAGAGGGTTTGTGACGTGCATGGACGGGTGGGGCTGGAGAAATTAGCCAGTAAATGGACTTGTAGTAATCGGACAACAAGACACACGGGGGGGTGGGTGAAAATCATAGCAGCTAAAACTTAACGTGGTTTAAATTTTGATTTAAAGCTTTCGTGACGGCAGTGATTCATATTCTTGGTTCTTTCGGTAAAGTCACGTTGAAGGGAAACAATACAATAATAAAATATATATAAAACAATACAATTCTCACGACGTTTCGACTGTAACACAAACAGTCATCATCAGGTGTGAAAAAAACCAACGTGGTTTATCACATCATTACAATGATTGCTCAATCTGAATCCGTCTTGTCGATTAAAGTTTTGTCTGCCTTTGTTTATCTGGATGGTTTCGTGAACAAATCTCTGATCGTGGCCCGTGGGTACGAAGTGGCTTATCACGTGCAAATGTTTATTCTAAATATTGAGGAGAAACCCAGAGGACCCGGAGAAAAATCCACGCGACCACGGGGAGAGAGAGAGGGAGAGAGAGACGCAAACTCTAAACATACAGGCGAAAAGGTCCGGAGCGAATCCACGACCTCCTGCATACCAGGCGAGGTAGTAAACATCTCGCTACCGTGTTCACAACGGCTCACGAATACAACAACAACAGCAGCAGCAGCAGCCACAGCAACAACAACACGCTGTGCAATGAAACGGCAGTTACTGCAATTACAATTTCATTCTCCCTTGAAGCCCCCCCCCCAGCCTCCCCGACACCACCCCCCCCCCCCACTCCATTTGTGTTTCTGTGCCGTGACATTAGCCCCGCTAGGGGCGGGGGGGGGGGGGCATGCACCCCCGTACACGGGCAATTGGTGCCGACGTTTCCCCGAAGATCAAAATCCATTACGCTCCGGGATTGCCCGTGGTGATTTTGTATAGCGGGGGAAAAAAAGAACGTACAAATATATAAACACGTTATTTATTTTATATATATATATACACGGCGGTCGTGAAAACATTTAAGAGGTCAGCAAACGACAAGCAATGGCAGTGTTTATATTTCTTTGTGCGTGCGCGTGTGGCTATTGTATTTGCTGTAACAATGTTAGCTGTGATGTCTGTTATTCGTCACAAGGATCAGACGCGCGGACCGTGAGAAATGAAAAGGCACCACCGATGCTGTCTCCCGCTGCACGACCTATCGACTTCTCCCGATGATAGGACGCCCCCCTCTCTATCTCTGTCACGCCGTTGTATTTTTGTTAAATCGAAAGTTGGGAGGTGCGTCTTATAATCCGGTAGTAGTGTGCGTGCATTTGTGTGTGTGTGTGTGACCCGAGTTTTTGCTGTTTTTCCCTGGATTTTTCTGTTTGCGCGTAGTCACTTTAAGATGTTTTCTTGTTCATGTTTTTGTTTTTTTGTTTGTTGCGGTTTCACCCGATTCAAGAGCCGAAATGCTCACAGGGCTATACCAAATAAATGAAACTGAAACTGAGTTCGATTCACGCTCACGGCCATCACCAGTGAGGGATATCTGAACCGCTCCTGGGCCTCCCCTAGATCGACTCGACCTCAAATTAGAACCTGGTGCGGTGTGTAAACATCGTCACTGGGGTGACAAAGGCGGTCAGGCGTGGTGGTGCCCATCTACACCCTCGTGGACCGTGCCGAACTTCATGGGTGCTCAATAACAGCACTTGCCCTAAACGTCTGCTATGGCTATACGGGGGATCTTTGTGTGTTTTGGGGAGCGGTAGTGTAGTGGTTTGCGCATTGCGCTACGAACCAAACGACCCGAGTTCAATTCCCCCTTCCAGCCAACATCAATGACGAATATCTGAATCAATCCTGGGCATCCCCTAGGTCGACTCAGCCTCAAATGAATACACGGTGCGGTATGCAATCATTGTTACTGGGGGGATCAAGGCAGTCGGGCGTGCTGCTAACCACGTCCGACTGCAGTGTCGGTCTCAATAGCTACTCGCTAACAGCACCTGCCCCAACGGTCTGTCAAATACTACAGTGAGGGAAAAAAGTATTTGCTCCCCTGCTGATTTTGTAGTTTGCCCACTGACAAAGAAATGATTAGTTTATAATTTTAACGGTAGGTTTATTTGAACAGTGAGAGACAAAATAACAACAACAAAATTCAGAAAAACGCATGTCAAAAATGTTATGAATTGATTTGCATTTTAATGAGGGAAATAAGTATTTGACCCCTCTGCAAAACATGACTTAGTACTTGGTGGCAAAACCCTTGTTGGCAATCACAGAGGTCAGACGTTTCTTGTAGTTGGCCACCAGGTTTGCACACATCTCAGGAGGGATTTTGTCCCACTCCTCTTTGCAGATCTTCTCCAAGTCATAAAGGTTTCGAGGCTGACGTTTGGCAACTCGAACCTTCAGCTCCCTCCACAGATTTTCTATGGGATTAAGGTCTGGAGACTGGCCAGGCCACTCCAGGACCTTAATGTGTTTCTTCTTGAGCCACTCCTTTGTTACCTTGGCCGTGTGTTTTGGGTCATTGTCATGCTGGAATACCCATGCACGACCCATTTTCAATGCCCTGGCTGGGGGAAGGAGGTTCTCACCCAAGATTTGACGGTACATGGCCCCGTCCATCGTCCCTTTGATGCGGTGAAGTTGTTCTGTCCCCTTAGCAGAAAAACACCCCCAAAGCATAATGTTTCCACCTCCATGTTTGACGGTGGGGATGGTGTTCTTGGGGTCATAGACAGCATTCCTCCTCCTCCAAACACGGCGAGTTGAGTTGATGCCAAGAGCTCCATTTTGGTCTCATCTGACCACAACACTTTCACCCAGTTGTCCTCTGAATCATTCAGATGTTCATTGGCAAACTTCAGACGGGCATGTATATGTGCTTTCTTGAGCAGGGGGACCTTGCAGACGCAGCAGGATTTCAGTCCTTCACGGCGTAGTGTGTTACCAATTGTTTTCTTGGTGACTATGGTCCCAGCTGCCTTGAGATCATTGACAAGATCCTCCCGTGTAGTTCTGGGCTGATTCCTCACCGTTCTCATGATCATTGCAACTCCACGAGGTGAGATCTTGCATGGAGCCCCAGGCTGAGGGAGATTGACAGTTCCTTTGTGTTTCTTCCATTTGCGAATAATCGCACCAACTGTTGTCACCTTCTCACCAAGCTGCTTGGCAATGGTCTCGTAGCCCATTCCAGCCTTGTGTAGGTCTACAATCTTGTCCCTGACATCCTTGGAGAGCTCTTTGGTCTTGGCCATGGTGGAGAGTTTGGAATCTGATTAATTGCTTCTGTGGACAGGTGTCTTTTATACAGGTAACAAGCTGAGATCAGGAGCACTCCCTTTAAGAGTGTGCTCCTAATCTCAGCTCGTTACCTGTATAAAAGACACCTGGGAGCCAGAAATCTTTCTGATTGAGAGGGGGTCAAATACTTATTTCCCTCATTCATATGCAAATCAATTTATAGCATTTTTGACATGCGTTTTTCTGGATTTTTTTGTTATTATTCTGTCTCTCACTGTTCAAATAAACCTACCATTAAAATTATAGACTGATTATTTATTTGTCAGTGGGCAAACGTACAAAATCAGCAGGGGATCAAATACTTTTTTCCCTCACTGTATATGGATCATATTTGTCTCGTGTGTGTGTGTTAGTCAGTCAGTCAGTGTGTGTTAGTCAGTGTGTGTGTTAGTCAGTGTGTGTGTTAGTCAGTGTGTGTGTGTTAGTCAGTGTGTGTGTGTTAGTCAGTGTGTGTGTGTTAGTCAGTCAGTGTGTGTGTGTGTTAGTCAGGCACAAGCGTCGTGTTGACGTCACCGCCACTTATTGGCGAATGATGGTTGTTGTTGTTAGTCAGAGTGTGTGTGTTAGTCAATCAGTGTCTGTGTGTGTTATTTAGTCAGTGTGTGTGTGTGTTAGTCAGTCAGTGTGTGTGTGTGTTAGTCAGTCAGTGTGTGTGTGTGTTAGTCAGTCAGTGTGTGTGTGTGTGTTAGTCAGTCAGTGTCAGTGTGTGCCCGGGTGCGGTCAAGGGATGGCTCCCTATTGCTCAACCACGTTATGTATGCCGATGATTTGGTAATAGCTGCTCATTCAGAGGAGGAGTTGGAGACGCTGCTGCTGAGACTGGAGCGTGCCACTAAGAGATGGGGCCTTACCATCAGCCCCACCAAAACTAAGCACCTGCCTGGGTATTTTGTACCATCAGACACTCCATCCCCACAACTCCCAATCGGTGATGGGGCAGTTGTGGAGAGAGTGGAGAGTTTCCCATACCTGGGCAGTGTGCTTATGACCGGCTCCAGTTTAACAGCAGAGGTCTCACTCCGAATCAGTCGAGTGGCAATATCTTTTCATCGGTTGCGTAACTCTGTGTGGAAGCTACCTGGTCTGTCGATCCGCACTAAGCTTCAGGTCTTCTCGGCCACGGTCATTCCCTCCCTTCTCTACGCTTGCGAAACGTGGACCCCCCTAATGGAACATCTTCGCCGGTTAGAAACATTTAGGCTAGCCTGCCTACGATCCATCCTGGGTTTAACCAGGCTGGATTGTGTGAGGAGCTCACAAATCTTTGAAAGATCTGGGTAAGGTCCCATCGGTGAGCTCCTCCGGCAGGCAAGGCTGCGATGGCTGGGTCATGTAGCCCGCATGCCCAGCCACCGCATGCCGAAACAGCTTTTGTTCGGCCGGATCGAGGGGGCTAAACGGGCGCGGCACGGGCTAGAGAAGAGATGGAGTGATGTGGTACAGGAGGACGTGGAGCTGAGTGGACTTGCCGATGACTGGTACCAGCGGTGTCAAGATCGACCTCTGTGGAGGAGGCTCGTGAAGGATGCTACTGGGCAGTTGGAGGAAGTCGCCCTACAACAACAACGGAGGGGGGAGGAGCGACGCTCACAACAACGAGCGGAGCGCCGGGTGGCTAAAGCACAGCAGGTTGGCACAGTAGGAGGCACAGGTGGTGCATCAGCCAGTCATCTCAGTCAGTCGACCCGTGGCACCTGGGTCTGCCCCGTGACCTCCTGCCAGCGGGCGTTCGACACTTCACGTGGCCTCAGGGTGCACATAGCCTGGCACAATCGTCGTGGTGACGTCACCGCCACTTAGTGGCGAATGGCGGTTGTTGTTGTGTGTGTGTTAGTCAGTCAGTGTGTGTGTGGTGAGTGTTAGTCAGTCAGTGTGTGTGTGTGTGTGAGTTAGTCAGTCAGTGTGTGTGTGTTAGTCAGTGTGTGTGTATGTTAATCAGTGTGTGTGTGTGTGTTAGTCAGTCAGTGTGTGTGTGTTAATCAGTGTGTGTGTGTTAATCAGTGTGTGTGTGTGTGAGTCAGTCAGTGTGTGTGTGTTAGTCAGTCAGTGTGTGTGTCTTAATCAGTGTGTGCGTGTGTTAATCAGTGTGTGTGTGTGTTAGTCAGTCAGTGTGTGTGTTAGTCAGTCAGTGCGTGTGTGTTAGTCAGTCAGTGTGTGTGTGTGTTAGTCAGTCAGTGTGTGTGTGTGTTAGTCAGTGTGTGTGTGTGTGTTAGTCAGTCAGTGCGTGTGTGTTAGTCAGTCAGTGTGTGTGTGTGTTAGTCAGTCAGTGTGTGTGTTAGTCAGTCAGTGTGTGTGTTAGTCAGTGTGTGTGTGTTAGTCAGTCAGTCAGTGTGTGTGTGTTAGTCAGTCAGTGTGTGTGTTAGTCAGTGTGTGTGTTAGTCAGTCAGTGTGTGTGTGTTAGTTAGTCAGTGTGTGTGTGTGCGCTGGGAAGAAAAACACAGCGGGTAGCACAGGTGATGCATCTGGAAGTCAGCTCGGTCAGTCAACTCATGGAGCCTGGGTCTGACCCGTGACCTCCTGTCAGCAGAGAGCCTTCGACACTTTACGTGGTATCCTCAAAGTGTACCTGGCCTGGCACAAGCGCCGTGGTGATGCCACTTAGCGGCAAATGGTAGCTGTTGTTGTTGTTGTGTGTAACCTGTATACTTCATTGACACCGGGAACAGGTTTGAGGCAGATCTGACTTTCCGGAGCGTGCCATTAACCAGAGAACATGGTTATGTTTAGTCCTGTGTACGGTATGTATCAGGCTCTGAGTGATCGGGTTTATGTAAATTCTCATGATGCTCTTGCAGCGATTGAGAGTTGAATGTGAATGTAAATTATGCTCTAGAATTGCTAGAGAATTGAGTGATAGCTATTCTAATTATATTTTCGAAGGGCTAGAGAACTGAGTGATGGCATTTTAATGATGCTCTAGAAGGGCGAGAGAATTGAGTGATGGACATTCTAATGATGTATTACATGTTACAAGGGAAATATGTAAAAATAACAAAAGTATGAGGCTCAAGGTTGATTAATCGCCCATAAATCACTCGCTACATTAATTTATTTAAACAATGCACATCTATTCCTATCTTTAGTTGTGCGGCAAAGTCATAAATGCTTCATCCGTTCTGTTCGTTTATCAATCCACTTGTCCTGGTGAGGCTCGGAGCGGCAGCGTGTTGAGTAGCGGCAGTCCACACCTTCCTTCCCCTGGCGACAGACTCCAGCACAACATTACTACTATACACTACTATACACTACTATACACTATACACTACTATACACTACTATACACTCTACACTACTACACTATACACTACTATACACTACTATACACTACTATACACTATACACTACTATACACTACTATACACTCTACACTACTACACTATACACTACTATACACTATACACTACACTACTGTGCACTATACACTACACTACTATACACTACTGTACACTATACACTACACTACTATACACTACTATACACTACACTACTATACACTACTATACACTACACTACTATCCACTACACTACACTATACACTACACTACTATACACTACACTACTATACACTACTATACACTACACTACTATACACTACTATACACTATACACTACACTACTACACTACACTACTATACACTACACTACTTTACACTACACTACTATACACTACTATACACTATACACTACACTACTATACACTACTATGCACTACACTACTGTACAATATACACTACACTACTATACACTACTATACACTATACACTACACTACTATACACTACTATACACTATACACTACTATACACCACTACACTATACACTACTACACTATACACCACTACACTATACACTACACTACTACACACCACTCCACTGCTGTACACTACTATACACTATCGTACACTACTATACACTACTACACTCTACACCACTACACTATTCACTGCACTGCTACACACCACTACACACTACACTACTATACACAGACTCCAGCTCTTCCTGGGGAATTCCCTGGCGCTCCAAGGCCATCCGCGCGACATCGTCCCGCCAGCAGTAGCGTGTCCCGGCCCCGGGGTCTTCCCCCAGTGGGGCGTTGCTGCTGCTGCTGCTGCTGCCCGGTGGAGTTCCAGGGGGACTCTACCGGGGGGCATCTTTAACGGGTGCCTGGACCACCTCAACTGGCTCCTCTCGATCCGGAGGAGTGGCAGCTGGACTCTGACGCTCTCCCTGATTATCGAACTCCTGTCGTCGTAATTCAAAGGCAATACAAATATTCTGATGACCGTAACCACCCTTACGCAGATGTTATGTCAATGTGGAACCGAGGGCCTAAAGGTGGGCCTACAACATACGAGTGCCTAGGGCCCGTAATAGCCTGACGGTAAATCTGGCCCTGCCTACGACACCTGGCATTCTCAGGCAGTCGCCCATCCAATTACGAACCAAGCTCGACCCTGCTCAGCTGTAGAGATCTCAATGTCGTGTACGTTCAGAGAGGGAGGGGGGGGGGTGGGGATTTGGACTTGCTGATGTTGAACCGTTCGCTTCATGATCGTTCTCCGTTAGAAGATATTGGCTCTGTTTTTTATGGTTGTTTCATCATATACTCTCTCTGCATGGCAAATAGACACGCAAACCAAGTTACATTCATTGTGTTTTTATATATTACAAACGTCTTGTAACGCAGAGCCCTCGCATCATGAAATGAAACTCATTTCACGGCATGGCAAATAAAACTCAACGGCTTTCTCTGGGAACATTGGTTACACACACATTTTTATTTTTTAAATATTTTTTTTTATATATATACACTGATAATTGTCGGTCGTTTTGTCGTTCTACTGCAGGGTAAAGTCTTCCCACGCGCTATTTGCCATCAGGGGTTGATGATGTTGATAATAACGAGTTGTGTTCGGACAATTATAGACACGGCCACAGTCGTGTGTGAGGAGCTCACAAATCCTTGAAAGATCTGGACACAATCTCATTGGCGAGCTCGTCGGGCAGGCAAGGCTGCGTTGGCTGGGTCATGTAGCCCGCATGCCCAGCCAACGCATGCCCAAACAGGTTTTTTTCAGCCGGAAATATGGGACGAAATATGCTAGAGAAGAGATGGAACGATGTGGTACGAGAGGATATGGAGCAGAATTGACTTGCCAATGACTGGTACCAGCGGTGCCAGGATCGGCCACTGTGGAGGAGGCTCGTGAAGGATTGGGCGGTTGGAGGCAGTCGCCCTCCAGCAACAACGGAGGGCAGAGAAGCGACGCTCACAACAATGAGCGGAGCGCCGGGCGGATAAAACGCAGCAATTTGGCACAGTAGGGGGCACAGGTGGTGAATCAGCCAGTCATCTCAGTCAGTCAACCCATGGCACCTCGGACTCTCCCGTGACCTCCTGCCAGCGGGCGTTCGACACTTCACGTGGCTTTAAAGTGCACATAGCCTGGCACGAGCGCCGTGGTGACATCACCACCACTTAGTGGCAAATGGCGGCTGTTGTTACTCTGTTGTTCCTGGCTCACCAGAAATGAATCCCAAATCCGACGACGAGGATGTGGGATGATGATTTATGTCTGTTGAGGAAATTATGTCGCACCGTGTGCAGCCAACCGTGCCAATTATGTTCGCGTGAGGATGATGTTCGTGTGATGATGATGTTCATGTGAGGATGATGAGCGTCTGCCCGTTCCTTCTGCTAGAGCTCCAGGTGTGACTGCAGCGTGAAGTGACGACAACCCCCTGCCCAGTTACCCAGCTACCTACCCACCCACCTACCCACCTACCCACCCACAAACACTCCCCGCCCGAGCCCCCCAACACCCCTCACAGCCCCCCACCGCCGCCACACATCTCGCACGTAGTTCACGAGCACTGCGACACAGACTCCAGCTGCTCTCGAGCCCTCCGCGGAGACGCGCGCTCGACGTGATTCCTGTCGCGCACTCCGTTGCTTTACGAGCGAGTTCACACAAATTCAATAGCAGCTGCGACTGTTTGTTGTTGTTGATGATTTCCACCGCGAAGGGTGTTGTAATATTTACCGATGTTGTTCCACGGCGGTGACGCGCAACCCGCCGGGCCGCGGATCTGCACGTTTGTAGGCGAGGGTTGGTGGATTACGGACGGATTCGCGACACCTCCACATGGCCATGGGGCTGTCACTGTGGCGGTGAGGGCAGGTGGCGGCACGGCAAAAGGGGGGCTCGTCGACCTGTCGACACCACGACCACCCCCCACATGTCCACCACTAACTACCCATCGACACCACGACCACCCCACATGTCCACCACTAACGACCCATCGACACCACGACCACCCCACAGATTCACCACTAACTACCCATCGACACCACGACCACCCCCCACATGTCCACCACTAACTACTCATCGACACCACGACCACCCCACATGTCCACAACTAACTACCCATCGACACCACGACCACCCCACATGTCCACCACTAACTACCCATCGACACCACGACCACTCCACATGTCCACCACTAACTACCCATCGACACCACGACCACTCCACATGTCCACCACTAACTACCCATCGACACCACGACCACCCCAGATGTCCACCACTAACGACCCATCGACACCACAACCACCCCAGATGTCCACCACTAACGACCCATCGACACCACGACCACCCCACATGTCCACCACTAACTACCCATCGACACCACGACCACCCCACATGTCCACCACTAACTACCCATCGACACCACGACCACCCCACATGTCCACCACTAACGACCTTCCCCCCCCCAAACCACACCCCCCTCCCCCCTGTCGTCTTAACAAACTGTTGGGGTAAGTGCTGTTAGCGACTAGTACCTATGAAGGTCAGCACTACGCCCGGCCGCCTTTGCCTACCTGGTGTTTGCTACTATACACCACACCGAGTACTCATTTGAGGCTGAGTCGACCTAGGGGAGGCCCGGGACCGGTTCAGAAAAATCCTCACTGGTGTCGGCCGCGAGACGGCGATCGAACCAGGCTGCCCCCTCCCCCATCGCCATCCACGTCGCCACCCCTCTACCACAGAGCGGTATTAAAGGGTTCACCATGGACTGGCAGGTTGCACGCAGTGGGGTCAAGTGTGGGGACTCCCAGCTTGGTTCTTTTTTGTCTTCCCCGAGACGTCTGTCCGGCGTGGAAGAGAAGGCCACGGCACATCGTCTCGCTCTATTCTGCCAGCAGTGGCGTGAGCAGGAAATTGCGGTGGCTGCGCCTCTAGCTTACCCCGTCATTACTACTACTACTCGGGTATTAGAATGCGAGTTGTAGCCGCCCGTGGGCCTGCTGTTTGCGATGTCGAATTTAAGGAGCTCCCCGCTTGGATTTGTAATCTTGGGGCCGGTATGGCGAATTAAGAATGGTTTATTTTTTATGGGGGGGGGGTGATGTGGGGGGCTGCTCGGTGGGACGGGGGGGGGGGCTGAAGTGGCATTGGACGGGCGATGAAGCGGTGAAATGAGAAATAGGCCCGAGTATTATTTGTTGAGCCTCCAGCGCCTCGGAACGCGTTAATATGAATTTGCCAACATGCCAGGCTCAATGCACAGCGCTGACGGTCCTAACACTGCCGCGTACGCGTTCCACGTGGCTGTCCTGCTGCTGCTGCATATATCTCCAATTCGCTGTCGGGTTGCAGCGTCCGTCCCAATGTCCCTCTGGACGTGAAAGCCAGCCAGTAAAATGTGGTTTTGTTTTCTAATTTAGTATAATAATGATATTGCCCAAGCTCTGCATTCCTTTATATACGAAGGTGTTATCGGGCAATTAACGAGTGTTTCCATGTGGGAGGAAAAACCGGAGCGTTCATTAAAAAAAACACCCACGTGTGCGAGGGGGAAACACTCTATCCCATGTAGATGGAACAGGTGGAGAGTCCCACGTTAACTCTGCCGCCTTCTCCTGGCAAGCCAGGGTGTGGTGCCTCCTCCTCCTCGACGCATTACGGCAAGGGAGTTCCACAACATTTCTGCGATCCACCAACCCTTTCGTGGCGGAGGGAACACGTGTGAGCGAGGACGTACAACCACGGAGATGGAGCGATGACATCAGCTCGCGTGCAAGCTGCTGTGTGAATCCCCTGGCATCGTTCGAGCGGCGAAAGACGGCTCCGGCTTACGGAGATCATCATCCAGCTGCGGAGAGATTATTGCCGATGAGGATTATTGAGGATGAAAAGAATCGGAGCGGCACGGATGTGTGAGCAGTCCTCGCAGTTGGAGACAATGGGGGGGGGGGGGGGGTGGAAGGAAGTGGCGTGGGGCGTGTGGGGGGTACGGTGATGGTGGTGGAAGGGCCTGGGGGGGTTAGCGCTACGCTATGCTACGAACCCGGCGACGCGAGTTCGATCCCCGCTCACGGCCACCAACACCAGTGACGATTATCTGAATCGGTCTTGGGCATCCCCTAGGTCGACTCAGCCTCAAATGAGTACCTGGTGCGGTGTGTAAACATCGCCGCTGGGGCCACCTAATTCCCCACGCGTGCCGTTCCGACACACTTATCTTTGGTGGTGGGAATTCATTTGGTATTGTGACATCGACGGCGAACAACAATACATCAAGCGGTCGGAAAATCTCGCAGAATGAAAAATAAAAAAATACCACGTGTGATGCGCCACTCTAACAATAATAATCATCAGCAACCCCGCACAGACACGGCCACCCTCCGCCCCCGCGGAGCCCTGCCGCAGTGAATCAGCGAGGATCGCGGCCACGTGGGCGCCGTGCCTGGCCTCCTGCCAGGCACGGCGCGTGCGAGAGGGGAGGCAATCGATTATTTACGTGGCCCACTGCGCTCCACCACCACAATGCCCCCCCCCCCCACCTTATCCCTCCTCGTTCCTGCCTCCCAATGCCCCAATGCCCTACGTTCTAAACAACAATCAAAACCCACGCGCACACAAACACGAAGATCCCACCCTCCCCGCCACACCTTCGCAGGTTGCTGGGGCGAGTGCTGTTCGCGAGTGCCTATGTAGGTCGGCACCGGGTGGGTGGCCAGAGCCACGCGAGCCATGTTGCAGCTACTCATTTTATTTTTGGCCGAGTCGACCTTGAGGAAGGCCCAGGACCGGTTCAGATCATCATCCATGGCGTTGGCCCTGAGCGGGGTTCTAACTCGGATCGTCTGCCCTGGGAGCAGTGACGCTGCAAGTTGGCTGCGTCACTGCCCCACACAAGCACAAAGACAAAGATCAACCCTTGTCTTGCCTTAACAGACTGTTGGGGCAAGTGCTGTTAGCGAGCACCTATGAAGGCCGGCACGGCACACGAGGTGGCCGCCTTTGTCTCCCCGGTGGCGATATTTACGCATCGCACCACCTACTCGTTTGACAAGCGCGCGCACACACACACAGAGTCGATTATCTCTCTCTCTCTCTGCGGTTTACTGTGCAGCGCGCGTTGCGACTATGACACCGTCCGAGAGAGCGGCTCTGAATGCTGATGAGCCGCAGCTCCGCGCTGTTCGCTCCACACTCACAACAGGTGGGGTACATTCCCCCACCCTCCTCGCCACATCACCACAAGCAGAGAGCAACCACCCTCTTCCCTCGACCGTGTGTGCGTTGTGTGTGTGTGTGTTGTGCGTGTTGTGTGTGCGGATTAAAGGAATTTGCAGGCGGTTCAGGCGACGAGTCACGAATGTTACGCGCGCGTTGTGTGTGTGCGTTGTGTGTGTGTTGTGTGTGTGTGTGCGCGTTGTGTGGGCGCGTTGTGTGTGTGTTGTGCTGTGCGGAGCGAGCGGTGGTGCAGCGGTTAGCGCGCACCGCGCTTATGAAGCGGGCGGAGAGCCGCGTTCGATTCCCGCTCGCGAGACTGTAGCAGTGACGAATATCCGAACTCGTCCTGCGCATCCCCTCGGTCGACTCCGCCTCAAACGAATACCCGGTGGGGTGAGTAAACATCGCCACTGGGGAGACAAAGGCGGCCGGGCGTGATGCTGGCCACTCACCCCCTCGTCTGCCGTGCCGGCCTGCATAGGTGCTCGCTAACGGCACTTGCCCCGGCAATCTGTAAAGGCTGTACGGTATATATTTGTCCTTTGTGTGTCCACAAAAGGTAGATTCTAAGCCACAGCTAACATCGGTGGTGGAAATGATTCATGAACCGCTCCTGGGACTTTCCCCTCGATGAGTTCAGCCTCAAATAAGTGCCGGGAAGACAAAGACGGCCGGGTGTGATGCTGCCCACGTGGTGCACGCCGCGCATTCAGTTACGCTGCCCGTTTGGTAAAACCACTTGCCCCAACAGGCTATGTAGGCTACATGGAGGGAGGGGGTGGGGGGAGCCGTCGTCTTTGTTCTGTGATCCGGGTACAGTCGGACGAACTGAAAGCTCTCTACCATCAATGAAGCTCCTCGCATCTTCCACATCCTCCAGCACTCAAAGCCTATCGATGCGTCTCTTACACACGCATTGTTAGAGTTTGGCTGTGTGAAGAATAACATGCTCTCTGGTTCTTTCGGTAAAGGCACGTAGGTATAAAATAAAATACAAATAAATCACGACGTTTCGATTGCAACACAAGCAATCATCATCAGGTGGGAAAACCACAAAAATAAAAAATAAACATTCTTGCTGTGGTTTTCCCACCTGATGATGATTGCTTGTGTTGCAATCGAAACGTCGTGATTTATTTTTATTTTATTTTGTACCTACGTGGCTTTACCGAAAGAGCCAGAGAGTATGGATTTCTGCAGTCACGAAAGCTTCAAATCAAGAATAACATGTTTTTACTATGAAAACAAACATCTGAAACCTCTATCATTCTCAGCTCCGGCTGAACAATAGAGAACACAAGTGCAGGAATACCGCTATTTACGTCTCCCCATTTTACGTTATTTCGCAACTACGTCGTCGTATTATTATTATTATTAATACGACGACCCGATTTGCGTCACCTCATCCCCACACGTACGTCGCTGACAGCGTCGTCCGTCTGTTCTCGTTATCCGTAGCCTCTCAGCCTTCGCCTCCACCACCCACCCTACCCCGCAAGTCGCTTCGATTGACGTCGTTTCGATATCCGTCGTCGCACATTCAGGAACGCATCCCCGACGTGAATCGGTAAATAACGTGGCACACACTCGCTTATCGCCGCCGTGCCTCTTCGTCGTTTCGAGTCTGAACAATTTATTCAACTATTTAAACGGAATTATTTTATTATTATTCTATTTTACCAGATAAGACCCACTGAGCTACGTAGCTCTTTTTCAGAAGCGACCTGGCCACAAATGATAGCTCATCGAAGTGGCTTATCACGTGGAAATGTATCGCAGCCAAATATTCTAAACGCGAAGGGAAAAACCGGAGGATCCAGTTAAAAATCCACGCGCCTACGGGGAGAACACGCAGACTCCACGTGTACAGGCGTCAGGGTTGGAATCGAACCCGCGAAATCATCGCTACTCCCGAGGTCAAGGCTCCGTTCCTGGGGTGATCGGGATTTTGCCAGAGCAGCTGCCAAGCTTTGGAAAGCTCTAGATTTGAAGCTTTCGTGACTGCAAGGATCCTTACTCTTTGGTTTTATTCGGTAAAGTCACGTAGGTAAAAAATAAAACCACTAAAAATCACGACGTTTCGGCCACAACACAAGTGGCCTTCATCAGGTGAAGGGACCGGACTGGCCAGAGGACAGCGCTGGAGTGAACACAGCCAAGCCCAGACCGCGTGACTTTACCGAATAAAACCAAAGACTTTGGAAAGCTGTGCCTTAGCTAATCAGACAATCCGAGTCGTTATGAATATTTAAGTCTCTGTTGAAAACTCCCCTCTTTAAATTGGCCTTCATCTACCCCGCCTCGTTCTGTACGTGCACCCTGTAGGCTTCTGTTCATTCCCTGGCTTCCCATACACGGTGAGGGCGCATTGGTGGGGATCTACGGATGAAATGTGCCACTTTACAAATCTAAATTCTGATTTAAAGCTTTCGTGACTGCAGTAATTCATATTCTTAGTTCTTTCGGTAAAGTCACGTTGAAGGGAAACAATAAAATAATAAAATATATATAAAACAATAAACATTCTCACGACGTTTCGACACACCTGATGACGACCGTTTGTGTTATGGTCGAAACGTCGTGAGAATTTTTATTGTTTTATATATATTTTATTATTTTATTGTTTCCCTTCAACGTGACTTTACCGAAAGAACTAAGAATATAAATCTAAATTCATTATTAGCATTATCATTACAACAGTTGCGACGAAGAGCGGATTAATGATGGGCGATCAAGAAACACAGAAGCGACTCGAATATTCGCGGTTCCAGCGCCGATGAAATCCGTACGCGCGCAAGCGAATCGTCGTCTCGCTTGGCCATGCGAGGTGACGACAGCTTGATCTATTCAGCAGTGGATAGATCATGACTGATGTCTGCAACGATAAACTGTTGTTCTATACCCTACCTACACGCTACGAAACGCTTCAGCATTACGCACGCTCTGTTTGGTTTGTTTCTGGGTTGCATTGATTTTTTTTTCATATTCACGCAATGATTTGTGCCCGTATTTGTCTTTACCTGCAGTCCCCCCTTGTATAAGGAGTAGCACGCCTCACAGGGCCCACGCTTGGCTATAAATAACGTCATGTATTTATTAATACATCTATCTCACTGGCTGTTGTTGTTTTTTGGCTGCATGGCTGACTCGTTGAGTAAATTGATGGTCGAATGAATGGTTCGTTGGTTGAGTGAATGGTTGGTTGAATTAATGGTTGGTTGAGTGGATAGTTGATTGCCTGGCTGAATGATTGGTTGGTTTTCATGGGTGGTAGTTTGTTGAGTGAATGGTTGGTTCCGTGGATAGTTGATTGCCTGGTTGAATGATTGGTTGGTTTTAATGGGTGGTAGTTGGTTGAGTGAATGGTTGGTTGAGTGAATGGTTGGTTGAGTGGATAGTTGATTGCCTGGTTGAATGATTGGTTGGTTTTAATGGGTGGTAGTTTGTTGAGTGAATGGTTGGTTCCGTGGATAGTTGATTGCCTGGTTGAATGATTGGTTGGTTTTAATGGGTGGTAGTTGGTTGAGTGAATGGTTGGTTGAATTAATGGTTGGTTGAGTGGATAGTTGATTGCCTGGTTGAATGATTGGTTGGTTTTAATGGGTGCTAGTTTGTTGAGTGAATGTTTGGTTCTGTGAATAGTTGATTGCCTGGTTGAATGATTGTTTGGTTTTAATGGGTGGTAGTTGGTTGAGTGAATGATTGGTTGAGTGAATGGTTGGTTGAGTGGATAGTTGATTGCCTGGTTGAATGATTGGTTGTCTTTAATGGGTGCTAGTTGGTTTAGTGAATGGTTGCGTTCGTGGTTCGTTGGTTGAATGAAGCGTAGGTTGAGTGAATGGTGCATTTCCTAATTGAGTGAATGGTTGAGTCAGTGGCTGAGTCTGTGGTTGGTTGAATGAATAGTTTTTCGAGTGAATGGATAGTTGGTTGAGTGAATGGTTGGTCGTTTGAATGTGTGGATGGTTGAGTGGATAGTTGGTTGCCTGGTGTAATTATTAGTTTGTTTTGATGGGTGGTAGTTGATTGAATGGTCGATTACCCGGTTGAATAAATGGCCGCCCTGCTGGTTATGTAATTTTCGCGTCAGCCAGATGGAACGTTAAGTACATGCATGGCACGTTCGTCAGAATCCTCCAAAGTCAACTCGCCCTATTTTTAATTAGCTCATCGTAAACAAATTGCATGAATATATTACGGCCACAGGCGACACACGCACGAGCACTTTCATTCACTCTGGTCAGTGAATATAACCATCAAAACGGAAATAACAAAAATAAAAAAAACATTATTTCCCGTGCCAAAACACGACGACGCGGGTGCAATTACATTGCAGGGATTTTAAAGAAATTAAAAAACGTGCAAAGCTATGTGACACAGAATTCCTCATCTGAGTGCGTATTGATTAATTCACACAAGGTATTCATTTTTACAACACACTTACACTGCGCGCGCGCGGGTGTCAGCATGATGCATGGATTCCGCTTGAGTGATCCTCAAGACTGATGAAAGATCGTCTCAATCTTGTGGCAGGAAAACACAGCCTTGCCTCTGTCATTCGCAGCTGCTGCTGCAGGAGTAGCTGCAGCAGCTGCTGCAGGAGTAGCAGGAGCAGCAGGAGCAGCAGCAGGAGCAGGAGCAGCAGTAGCAACAGCAGGAGCAGCAGGAGCAGCAGCAGGAGCAGCAGCAGGAGCAGCAGCAGGTGCAGTAGCAGCAGCAGGAGCAGCAGGAGCAGGAGCAGTAGCAGTAGCAGCAGCAGGAGCAGCAGTAGTAGCAGTAGCAGCAGCAGGAGCAGCAGGAGCAGCAGCAGGAGCAGCAGGAGCAGCAGTCGAAGCAGGATCAGCAGTAGCAACAGTAGGAGCAGCAGCAGCTGCTGCAGGAGCAGCAGAAGCAGCAGGAGCAGCAGCTGCAACAGCAGGAGCAGCAGCAGCTGCTGCAGGAGTAGCAGAAGCAGCAGGAGCAGCAGCTGCAACAGCAGGAGCAGCAGCAGGAGCAGCAGCAGGAGCAGTAGCAGCAGCAGGAGCAGCAGCAGCAGGAGCAGCAGCAGCAGGAGCGTTCACTCCGTGCCGACCCTCAGAGGCCGCGTGTCTGTGGCCTGGTTCCGTGCCTCAGAGTCACCGTCATTTATGATGCCTGGAAAATATCGCCCAAATATTGCGGTGGAAAAGATCCCCTTCATCATCATATCTATAAAAAAAAAATGTCTCGACACTTACTGATTTGTCTTTTTTTTTCGTTTACTTGGTAACTTAATGAACTCAACACATTCGTCAGCAACACTTTGTCGACGTCAGCAACACTTTGTCGACGTCAGCAACACTTTGTCGACGTCAGCAACACTTTGTCGACGTCAGCAACACTTTGTCGACGTCAGCAACACTTTGTCGACGTCAGCAACACTTTGTCGACGTCGTCCCGTGACCCTTCCTCAGGCGCGAAAGTTGCTCCCTCTCTGGCGTCTCGACGTGCGCTGTAAGGAAGGGCCGTTACCTGAAACGTCGCCTATTGTATATTTTCCTTTTTTAAGGCCACACAGACACAGTGTCGTCGTCGTCGTTGTTGTTGTTGTTGATGACTGTGTTGAGATCGATGTTGTTTGTGCTTTGAGCGACACTGCTAACGCAGCAGCGCCGCCGACTGCGTCGGCTCCGATTCCCATTATCGACGAGAAATTTGGCCAATCGGCCAAAGCCAGGAGGGCCCCACTGAGATGAAGAAAAAAACAATTCCCCGAGACACTTGGCGATGCAATCCGCGCGTGCGATCCTCGCCCACGTTACTCATCACGCACGAGTCGCAGTGCATACAGCGCGCCCACACACAAAGACGAATACGCCCCCCCTCCACCTCCTCCTCCGTAATGCATTCGCATCATCTTGGGGCAAGTGCTGCTAGCGAGCACCGAACATGAAAGCCGGCACGACACACGAGGGGGTGGGTGGCCAGCACCACGCCAGGCCGCCTTTGTCTCCCCAGTGCTGATGTTCGCTTGAGGCTGAGTCGACCTTGGGGAATCCCAGGACCGGTTCAGAAAATCGTTACCTATCTTGGTGGCCGTGAGCGGGAATAGATTGGTAGGATGGTGCGCTAATCGCTACGCTGCCGCTCCTCCAACTCAGCTCAGAATGTGTTTGTTAAATAATGGCAACGTTCATGCTGATGTGTTTCGTTATCGCACGCACATTCCCAGGCTGGCATTGGCGTACGTATGTTTGAATTCCTTTGCACCGTGCGGAGACAACCACACATATATGGAGACCCGTAGAGCGACATATAGATTCACAGACACACATAAAGAATGATTTAGCTGACATAGAGACCCGTAAACATACATGAAGAGCAGTTTAACACGTAGGCGTTCGCGACCAATATCATCCATAATAAATGTTTTTTTTTTGGTTAGATCGGGTCAATATAAATGCCTCGTTAAACCCGCGATCGCCCGACACAGCCAATTAGTAAGGTTTGTCATCATGTAAACAAAACATGCCAATTCGTTACTAGTACAGCACACCGGTGTGTTTGCAGAGTAAACTCACACAATGACATTGGGACTCGCACACTGCCATAGACGTCCACAAACTAACACAACATTCGCTTACACATAGAGTCCCTTGGGTTCACGTAGAAATGCGTGGACTTACATCGCGGGATTCCAAGAGATCGTGTCGCCTTGGGGAGGCCTCATCCAGCAGCGGATTGACCATGGCTGATGATAATAATGATGATGATAATAATGTGTTGTTTGTACCAACAACAATAATTGACGAGTCAGATTAAGGTTATGACGGGCCTAAGGTGAAGGGTCTAGGTACATACACTTTTTACATATTGCAAAAAAAAAATCAAATGTATGAAGTCATCAAGAATAAAAAATAATTTGCCTGTTATTTTTTCATATTTTATTCGGCTCAAGGTAAAAATTAATCAAATATAGATCACTCACTACACTCATTTCTTAACAACAAACGAATGTCTAGCTTCAACTGCTGTGGCAAAGTCATGAACGACGCTGTCGTGGTTTTATTCGGCAAAGTCACGTAGATAAAATAAAACAAAATAAAAATAAAGCAATTAAATCACGACGTTTCGGAGGCAACACAAGCTTCCGCTGTCGTCGGTTTACGGTGAAGGATCGCTGTCAGCATGGTGACCGGAGCAAGTACGTGAGTCGTGGCTTCTGTTGTGGATTCGGAACGATCAAGGCCGCTCCCTTGACCCACCCGTCACGTTCAAACCAGAGTCAACGATCAATGGGGGACGCGTCCGATGGATCCCCTTGATCTCTCCACTGCTGGTGTGATTTTTTTTTTTGGACGGGAGGCGGTGGTTGAACAATCCGCACCTCCTGATTAGCACAGTTGGCTACGTACGGTGCGAAAGAAGTTCAACATGCATACCAGCCGCGTCACAGGAGCTGATTGTAATCGCGTCGAGTCGACTTTGGACCATCTGTAAGCGTTCACAGCGAGACCTCTACAATTAATGAGGAATATATTTAGATGTCGATCTTGATTTGAAGTTTTCGTGACTGCAGGAATCCATACTCTTCGGTTCTTTCGGTAAAATCACGGTGGGTATGAAATAAAATAAATAATAAATTACGGCGTTTCCATCGCAACACAACCAATCGTCATCAGGTAGAAAGATACAGCCGTATAACTGCTTGCTCAGCAGGTTAAATTAATTGCTTGTGTTGCGATCGAAACGTCGTAATTTATTAATATTATTTTTTTCTACATACGTGACTTTATGTAGATGTATTAATTATTTTGCAGACATTTCCATGGCAACTCTGACCCCTCCCCCCCCATCACCACCCCTCCTAAAAAAAAGAAACCGCACGAACAAAACAGCGAGGGTTATTTATCGAAACTACACCGAACATCAGCAGCATCATCATCATCAGCAGCAGCATCATCATCATCAGCTGCTGCTGCAGCAGCAGGCGACTCACAATGCAATGTGCGTGCCTCGTTTTTCGCTCGTTCCGCAATCGACCCCCCCCTACCCCTTTGTTTGATCATCGCTCATTCACGCGATGCTGGATGGATTTTTTTATTGTGTAGATCGCAGCCCGCCCACGTGAACAATGGGGGAACAAGCCGGGCATTGTTAAATCATCTATTTTGTTTTTATCCCGCTGAGATGCGATCGTTATTTTTTTTTGGTGCGCGCTGACCCGCGTGAACGTCAGGTATGGGTCAGTGTTGACCAGACAACCAAAACAGAGACACAGATGACCCGTATAGCCTTGTCATTCTTTTATGGGGCAAGTGCTGTTCGCGAGTAGCACCGTATGAAGGCCGGCACTGTGGAACACGAGGGGGTGGGTGGTCAGTGCTACGCCCGATCGCCTTTGTCTCCCTGGTGGCGATGTTTACCCATCGCCCCAGGTACTCAATTGAGGCCGAGTTGGCCTAGGGCCGGTTCAGATAATCACTCACTGGTGTTGGTGGTCGTGAGCGGGAATCGAACTCGGCTCGCCAGGTTCATACCGCAGCGCACTAACCGCTACGCCACTGTCCGTCACCCCCTCCCACCCCCGCTATAATTAACAACAAACACCATCAACACCCATCGTGAGCGTTACGGTTACAGCACCACCATGGCCACTTGAATCTGTTTCAATTAATTTGATTGGACTCTCCGCTCAGCCAGACTTGCTTCGAGAAACTGTTCTGAGAGAGTATCCTGCGGTTCCAACGCCTCCCTCCCTTCATTTAATTAAATAAAACAAATTACAATAATTATTCCGTCCCATCACTTGACCACCCACAACGGAGCAGACACTGCCCACCGACCGCGCTCGTAGAATTTAAATTGCCTATTCTACGTTTGTCTTTTTCAGCACAACAAAGACAAATATCCCCCGTATAGCCTTCAACAGACGGTTGGGGCAAGTGCTGTTAAGGAGTAGCATCTATGAAAGCCCGAACGGCACGAGAGGGTGGGTGGCCAGTACCACGCTCGGACGCATTTGTCTCCCTAGCGGCGATGTTTACACACCGCACCAGGTACTCATTTGAGGCTGAGCTGACCTAGGGGAGGCCCAGCACCGGTTCAGATAATCGTCACTGGGTGTTGGCCGTGAGCGGGAATCCAACTCGCGAAACGCTCAAACGCACAAAGTCTATGAGATGAAAGGCTCAGCCTTTGTGCATTGTGCAAACAAATCCCCGCCAGTACTTCCTGAGGAACTGCAGTGTGATCCTCTTGTCTTAGGTCTGCTGACAGTCATTTTATTGCCAGAAAGGGTCAAACCCATTCTTGCTTTGTCATACTTTTATACTGGCAAAAAGGTATCCCATGATAGAGCTGCTCATGCCGAGCTTTAAATGATCTGGATACGTGTGGCGTCGTCTTTGTGCTTCTCGCCCTTTGGGGTTTTCTGGTCTGACACTGGTGGTGAGGCTAGGCCATAGAGGAGGCCGCTGCCTCTGGCGTAGGCCCACCAGTTTCAAAGACAACGCATCAGAAATTATCAGAGGACGTTTGTTTGCATGTTCACCACGAGTACGTGTGGTTGATGCAGGCTTGATTCCTTGCAAATGTTATCATTTTGGCGTTTGAACATCTTAACACCTCCTGTTTTGTTGCTGGAAAAAAAAGGGAAAACCTATTCTTATGTTTTTGTTACTGGCAAAGGAGGTCCCATGATGGAGCTGCTCACCCCGAGCTCTCATTACTCTGATAGTGGCATTGCCTTTGTGCTGTTCGCCTTTTGGCGTCCTCTGGTCTAACACCGTTTTGAGACGAGGCTGCAAAAAAAAGCTATCTCTGGTGTGGGCCAATCAGTTAAAAAAAAACAATGCATATATTATCAGAGTATGTTTTTTTTTGCATTCTGACCACAAGTATTGTGTTTAATGCAGACATGATTCCTTGTAAAAGGTTTCAGTTTGGTGTTTTAACATCTTAACATCTGTTTTGTTAATATTATGAGACCTCCTTTTCCAGTAACAAGATATAGTAATAGGTTTTTACCCTTTTATCTGGCACAAAAACTGACACCTTTATACAAGGGATCATGTTTGCAAAAACCACAACACAAGTAGTCAAAATGCAAACAATAAAGACAACTCTGATCATATGCACTGTCCTTGAATTTGATTGGTCCACACCCGAGACGGCTTTTCTTAGAGCCCAGTCTCCACTGGAGTTGGACCAGAAGACGCCAAAAGGTGTCTGATAGTGTGCTGTTTTTGAGTTGTACGGCGTCTTCTGGTCCAACACCAGTGGAGACTGGGCTCTAAGAAAAGCCGTCTCGGGTGTGGACCAATCAAATTCAAGGACAGTGCATATTATTATCAGAGTTGTCTTTTTTGTTTGCATTTTGACTACTTGTGTTGTGGTTTTTGCAAACATGATCCCTTGTATAAAGGTGTCAGTTTTTGTGCCAGATAAAAGGGTAAAAACCTATTACTATATCTGTTTTGTTGCCATAAAAAAGGGGAAAACCTATTCTCATATGTTTGGTACTGGCAAAAGAGGTCCCATGAGATATTTTATTCACAGAAAGGGTGAAACCTATTCTTATTTTTTCATAGTAATTTCACTTTTGATTTAAAGCTTTCGTGACTGCAGGGATTCATATTCTTGGTTCTTTCGGTAAAGTCACGTAGAAGGGAAACAATAAAATAATAAAAATATAAAACAATAAAATTCTCACGACGTTTCGACTGCAACACAAGCAATCATCATCAGGTGTGAAAACCACAGCAAGAAAATTTGCTGTTGCAGTCGAAACGTCGTGAGAATTTTATTGTTTTATATTTTTTATTATTTTATTGTTTCCCTTCTACGTGACTTTACCGAAAGAACCAAGAATAGTAATTTCACTGTTTTTTTTCCTGCACGGAGAAGCACGCTGCCAGTCTGCAGGGAACTACGAATCAGTAAGGAGAATCCTAAATAAAGAAGATTAAACTAAAATAAGAGCTTCATTTCCCTAACGGTAACAAACGCCATCGTTGATCTGAGGCGGATCTACAAACCACCCAGAGGGGGCGACGTAGTGGTGGGGGGGGGGGGGTGAGCTGAGCTTTTAATTAGAGCCCAACATTCATAATAATACCAAAACAATTTCAATATATTTTCCCTCTTTAATATCAGTCACGTACCAATTTTTGAGGTCTCAAGGATGGGGGTGGGTGGGGGGTGGGGGTGCTGTCCCTCCCCATAGCCTCCCCCCCCTCTGCCCCACTTGGATTCGCTACAGGAGAGAGGTCGTTGAGAACGGAACGTCTCAAAGTCTCCCGTGCTGCTCCTGCAGTTGCGAATAATTATGACGATGGCGGTGATGATAGCATACAAAGAGGTGATGATGATGATGATGATACTTATACGAACGAGTGACGCGCATGTACTTTGGACGTACCGTCCGTCTCTCCCTCCAGCCAATCAGCAAAACATTTTTTTTAAATAGTCATAAAGTATAATGACGATGGTGCTACCGCTTTTGATAAGCGCTCATTATGAATGATGAACTTACTGCCACTGATGCTGCTGCTGGTGGTGGACGATGATGATGATGAAATATTAAAATGTACAACATAATTACCTTCATACCTTAGCGCTCTTTGTCTATTAGGGGATATCCCAGCTCTCCGAGTGTGACCCCTCGTTGTTAAAAGCACGTCTCAATGTCCTTTGGCTGCCAGGTTCACATTACCAAGGCAGCCGCTCCTAAAGGCACGGCACTAGAGCTGTGCCTGTGGCGCATTGCACCCTGCGTTACGTCGTGTTTGTAATACCATTTTGGAACAATGCCCCTGTGGTGGCCTCAGTTATTCATCGCCACCTAATGCGCTGCACAGCCATTAGCAGGCACAAAGACAAAGAAGCCCCCTCCCCCCCCCCCCCTTTACCCCCGTGTCGCCTAGCAAGTGCTGTTAGCGAGCACCTATTAAGACCAGTACGGCACACGAGGGGGTTGGGTGGCCAGCACCACGTCCCTCTGTCTCTCCCCAAACGTGGATGTTTGCAAACCTCATCAGGTACGAATTCAAGGCCAGAGTCGCCCCAGTGGAGGTCCAGGATCGGCTCAGATATTCGCCACTGACGTTGGTCGTGAGCTGGAATTGAATTCTGCTCGCCGAGTGCGTAACACATCGCGCTGACGACTGCACCATCGCTTGCTAACATATCTATATATATACACACACTCTCACAAGCGCGCTTGTTACATTTCCCTCGTAGATGCGCGTGCACAGTGCATTGCACCACAGTTGGTTAATGAGCCAATTACAGCGTGCTTGGCGATTGCAATGAAGAGTGAAATGGCATGAAAAGGTTGTTGCGTTTTTATGTGTTAATTTATTTTGACCTAAATCGCTGCCAGTGGCAGTTGCTGGGGATTATTACACATGCACCATCATCATCGGCCATGGTCAATCGACTGCTGGATGAAGCCGCAGGCTCCACCGCCATCTCTCACGAGAGTGTTGCGATGTAACAATCCGGCAGGAAGCTCTGCTCACGAGACTGATTCCATCGCTCCGTCTCCCGGGGCGGTTTACCGCGTGACCCGCCCCGCCGACAGCGCGTTCGCCACTTGCTCCGGAGGCTCGCGGTTTGAATCAAGCGGCCGCCCTGGTCATCACCGTACTCTAGATGTTTAACCGTAGTAGTAGTAGTAGTCCTAGTCGTAGTAACAACACAATGCGTCGTGTGCTCCTTCGCTCACACTGGATGTTAAAGATCCCGTGTCGTCGTTCGCGAGAATCACGTGCCACCAGCGTGCCACGTGATGGACAAATTGAAACAAATATAATGTTGTATCGTCAAATTGCTCGACCAAACCGAACATGTTATGAACATGCGTGTCCTGTACAGCTTTGTAATGACTGCGAGATTTGTACAATACAAACATATATACTGACAGAGATAAGACACTCGCACGATAAATGTATTGCTAACAGAAGGATACTGCTGCCTCTAAGCTGGACGCAAAGAGTCACCAACGTAGAATTAAGAAAACTGTTGCACATTGAAGAAGACGAGCTGATGATGATGATGATGCAGGCGGTTATGAGAAGGAAACTGGCACTATGTGCACACATATGCAGGATGGACAACAGCAGGAACATTTAAAGTGTCTTGTTGTTCGGAAACATGGAAGGAACCGTAAAAAGAGGAAGCCCTAACCAGAGAATGCCTTGACGACTCCGTAAGAGATTGCTGCCAGCAGGATCTGTGCCACCTACTTGAGCAGATTGGCACCACAAGACAGAGGAAAGTTGAAACAAACGATGAAAATGCGCAGCAGACACCTACTAAGAGCTATGGGCCCATGGATCATGATGATGATGATGATGATTATTAAATTGCTCGACTTGAATACGCACAGCAATCACCGCTCACCTACGGACAAATAAAAAAAAAGTAACTTGACATGATCCTCCTGCTGAAAGAGTCACGAGACTCAGGAGGCTTTCCTATGGGCGGTGGAACCAACAACAAGTGGGATAAATACGAAAGCGAATCATCAAATAATGCACCGCATTTGTCCCACTATTTAAGGAAGGAAACAGGAGGAGGATTTCTCCACAAATCTGGCTGTCTGCCTGAGCATGCTTGCTCTAGTTACTGGCGATGGCGAAACGTTGTACTCAGATGTGTTGATGTTGTGGATTTGCTCTCCAACACACCGGTGTGTTCTACTAGTAACGAATTTGGCAACGTTCTGTTTACGTGACAAACCTTACTAGTTGGCTGTGTCGGGTGGTGGCGGGTTTAACGACACAACATTTATATATTTACGCGATCTAACCCCCCCCCCAAAGAAAAAAAACCTCTATTGTGGATGGAATGAAATAGTTTAATAACCAGCCGTCTGCGAGCATATTTCTGCTCATTCATATCCTCGCTCTTTTGTTATCGCGTGCAAGACAGAAAACACGAGCGTCGTGTTGCTTTACAGAAGGGCCCCACGGCGTGTCGCGATCATACTAATGAGCACGCACGAGCGGAGATAAGGCCCTGGCACCATTCGTCTGCAACCACGTGTCTTCCGCGGTACATCTTGAACGACTGCCCTGATACATACAGCGCGCTGGCTCAGAAGGGGGGGGGGGGGGGTGTTAATAATGGCCATTGTCCCATCTCTGATAAGCATGGTTGGTCATGTACGGTGCGAAAGAAGTCCAACATACATACGTACAGGTCAAGAGGGCGACACTGCCGAGATCCAGGGTTTCGAAACGTTATGATAAACAGTTAGCACCTAACTGTGAATAAACCGGGTTCTCGTGTAGAGGCCCACAGACTAACAGAGAGACTCATAGACTCACATAGAGACCCACAGACTCACATAGAGACCCACAGACTCACGTAGAGACCCACAGACTCACATAGAGAAACCACAGCTGTGTGGAGGATTAGACATGGGTATGATGTATATGCGATGAACTATCTAAAAGTATATGGGTCTCTATGGGTCTCTATGTGAGTCTATGGTTCTCTATCTGAGTCTATGGGTCTCAATGTGAGCCTACAGGTCTCTATGTGAGTCTATGGATCTCTATGTAAGCCTATAGGTTTCTACGTGAGTCTTTGGGTCTAAATGTGAGTCTACAGGTCTCTATGGGCGTCTGTGGGTCTCTATGTGAGTTTATCAGCCTCTCTGTCAGTCTACGAGGTCTCGATGTGAGTCAATGCGTCTCATTACTGGTGGAGCGGGGGGGGGGGGGCGGAGTTTGGGGGAGGGTTGTCGTCTTTCTGACGGGCATCGTGGACTCCAATCATCCACCCATCCATCCAGCAGCCAGGCAGCCTCAACCCCCTACAAATTGTCTCATGACAAAGCGACCGGGGAGTTCCCTGGCTCTTCTCGGTGTAAATGAACAGCGAGCAAAATGAGACCCCGGTTTTGACCTTGAGAGGATGGTGGTGGTGATGGTGGTTGTAGTGGTGGTGCTTAAAGTGCTATTGGCTACGTATGAAAAATGAAGTAAAGCAAAGCCGTTGTGTGCACAGACACACACAGATGGGCACACACAAACACAGGGATTCCCCACGTAGCCTTGACAGACTGTTAGTGCAACTGCTGTTAACGAGCACCTATGAAGGTTGCAGGGGGTGGGTGGCCAGCACCACGTCCGGGCACACACACACAGGCACGCACACACACAGGCACACACACATAGAGGCGAACACACACACAGAGTGAGAGGTGCGCACAGAGGCGGACACACACACAGAGGCGGACACACACACAGAGGCGGACACACACAGAGGCACACACACACACAGACGCGGACACACACACAGAGGCGCACACAACAACCGCCATTCGCCACTAAGTGGCGGTGACGTCACCACGATTCTTGTGCCAGGCTATGTGCACCCTGAGGCCACGTGAAGTGTCGAACGCCCGCTGGCAGGAGATCACGGGGCAGACCCAAGTGCCACAGGTCGACTGACTGAGATGACTGGCTGATGCACCACCTGTGCCCCCTACTGTGGCAACCTGCTGTGCTTTAGCCACCCGGCGCTCCGCTCGTTGTTGTGAGCGTCGCTCCTCCGCCCTCCGTTGTTGTTGGAGGGCGACTGCCTCCAACTGCCCAGTAGCGTCCTTCACGAGCCTCCTCCACAGAGGCCGATCTTAACACCGCTGGTACCAGTCATCGGCAAGTCCACTCAGCTCCACGTCCTCCTGTACCACATCACTCCATCTCTTCTCTTGCCCGTGCCGCGCCCGCTTAGCCCCCTCAATCCGGCCGAACAAAAGCTGTTTCGGCATGCGGTGGCTGGGCATGCGGGCTACATGACCCAGCCATCGCAGCCTTCCCTGCCGGAGGAGCTCACCGATGGGACCTTGCCCAGATCTTCAAGGATCTGTGAGCTCCTCACACAATCCAGTCTGGTTAAACCCAGGATGGATCGTAGGCAGGCCAGCCTAAATGTTTCTAACCGGCGAAGATGTTCCATTAGGGGGGTCCACGTTTCGCAAGTGTAGAGAAGGGAGGGAATGACCGTGGCCGAGAAGACCTGAAGCTTAATGCGGAGCGACAGACCAGGTAGCTTCCACACAGCGTTACGCAACCGATGAAAAGATATTGCCGCTCGACTGATTCAGAGTGGGACCTCTGCTGTTAAACTGGAGCCAGTCATAAGCACACTGCCCAGGTATGGGAAACTCTCCACTCTCTCCACAACTGCCCCATCACCGATTGGGAGTTGTGGGGGTGGAGTGTCCGATGGTACAAAATACCCAGGCAGGTGCTTAGTTTTGGTGGGGCTCATGGTAAGACCCCACCTCTTAGTGGCACGCTCCAGTCTCAGCAACAGCGGCTCCAACTCCTCCTCTGAATGAGCAGCTATTACCAAATCATCAGCATACATAACGTGGTTGAGCAATTGGGAGCCATCCCTTGACCGCACCCGGGCATCGATCAGCCTCCCATTATATCTGTACCATATGGAGATTCCCCCGGTACAGCTATTGAAGGCTTCACGAACTACGTGGTCAAAATAGATGTTAAATAATGTGGGACCCAGAGGACATCCCTGTCGCACCCCAAGGTGTACAGGGAATGGCTCTGACTCCCGGCCACGTAGTTTTACCCGGGCCCGCTCACCATCATGAAGATCCTTAATGATCGTGAGCAGAGGGTCAGGTACTCCAAAAGCACGAAGAACAACCCAGAGCCCAGGCCTACTGATGGTATCATAGGCCTTGACCAGGTCAATAAAGCAGAGATGTAGGTCTTGTTGGAATTCCCTACACCTCTGCTGTAGCAGACGGACAGAAAATATGGCATCTGTGCAGGACCGCCCTTTCCTGAAACCGCATTGGGGCTCCGCAAGTCTCTCCTCAGCGTGCCTGGCAAGGCGATGCTGAATAATCCTTGCCAGGACCTTTCCCGGCACACTGAGGAGTGAGATGCCCCTGTAGTTGTTACAGTCTGTGCGGTCCCCCTTCTTAAAAAGGGGGACCACCAGGGCATCCTTCCAATCCTGCGGAACCCGTCCAGTGGTCCAGACCGTTGTTATGATGTCATATAGGGCAGTCTGTGCACAAACGCCACCCTCCCTCAGCACCTCGCTTGGGAGATCATCTCTGCCCGCTGCCTTTCCTGGTCTCAGACTCCGGATCGCCTTCAGTACTTCCTCAACAGATGCCACCTCAGCCAGCCACTCACAGGGGGTGACTTTTTCCAATATTTGAGGCCATCGCAGCCTCAGCAGGGTCATCCTCACTTTGTGCCACGATGTTTTCCTGGCTGAGGGATTTTCCCTCCCCCAGGACCTCACATAAATGCTCAGCAAATCTGCAAACCTGTTGCTGGGGGTCGGAGATTGGATCACCGTTTTTTCCCCTAATGATGGTAATAGGTGTGGCGCTGCAGGTTACTTTTTTGATGGAGTTAAATAGAGATTTGTGATCACGGGCCACTGAGGCAGACTCCATCTCCTCAGCAACCCGCGACCACCACCCATCCTTGCAGCGCCTCACGGCTTTCCGAAACTCCGAGCGAAGGCTGCGGTAAGCCTCCTCATTCTCTGACGTGGGATTCTGTAGCCGATGACAGTGGGCCTGTCGTTTTTTCTCAACCATCCTGAACACCTCCTCTGTCAGCCAGGGTCTCTGGGGAGGTCTAGACCGCGTACCCAAAGCAGCCATTGCAGCTGCATGAGTTCCAGTCCTATACCTCGCCCATTTACCCTCGACATCAGGGGAAGTCGGGGACGATGCCAATCCCAGCCGCAAGCGATGATGAAATTCTCGCTTGCAACTTTCATCAGATAACTGAGACCAGGCCACTTTAGGTTGGAATGGGGTCCTGGGTGTACATCACCACCGGAGTGGAAGAATGGCAGGCGCATCTTACAGATGACTAGTCGATGGTCAGAGGGCAGAACAGCTCCACGGTAGGTCCTGGTGTCAAGGACATGGGCTCGCATCCACTGGTCCGTCACGATGTAGTCCAGCAGATGTTCTTGCTTGGACCCGGCATGCATCCATGATGTTGTGTGGATGCGCCGATGCCAGAACAGCGTGTTGGTAATTACAAGCCCATGGGTTGCACAAAAATCTAGCAGCCTCCTACCGTTGTTATTGCGATGATCTGGCACATGCCCTCCAATAACTCCAGACCAGGTGCCAGTATAATGACCAACTCGGGCATTGAAGTCACCCAACATGATGACTCTATCTCGAGGGGCCACTTTAGCCAGCACCTGTGACAGGAGGTCATAGAAGGCATCTGACTCATCGGTTTTGCCTGCATCTCTCCACGGATGTTCATCTATGGTGGGGGCATAAGTAACCACGACCACCATTCCTCGCCTCTGGTTGATGGGAAGGCGAGCCCAAAGTAGCCTGGGGCTTACAGCTTCCCACACCTCACCGCCACGCTCCCACGCCCCCTTCATTCTTTTGTTCAAAAGAAGAGCCACACCCTGCTGTTTGGCAGTCTGCTGCCCCGAGTAGAGGACTGTCCACCCCTCATGGTGGCAGGAGCCAGGGCCGGTCCACCGGACCTCCTGAATGCCACATAGATCCAGGCGGTACCGGTCCAGCTCCTGACAGAGGAGTGGCAGCCTCTCCTCCGCAGTGAGCGTTCGAACATTCCACGTGGCCACCCGTAGTGGTTTTTCGTTGTTTCTGGAGGAGCCCCGAGGGTAGATATTCAATTTCCTGGCTCCGCCAATTGAGGTTTGGCCAGGAGACGTCATAGACGCCTGGCCCCCCCGGGCCTCCGGCACAAGCTTATTAGTTATATACTTAATTCGCGGTTTAGTGGTAATTAATTGAAGGTGTAAGGGTTACCAGCCCCTCGCACCCGTCCAGAGCCCCCGTTTAGCCCCTGTGGTGGACACATATGCCATGAGGGGAGGAACCAATCACAATTGGACCTCCCCCCATAGCACTGTCCACGACAGAGTTGCCCGTCCGGCACCGCGCACAGAGGCGCACACACACACAGAGGCGGACACACACACAGAGGCGGACACACACACACACAGAGGCGGACACACACACACACACACAGAGGCGCACATATACACAGAGGCGCACACACACACACAGAGGCGCACACACACACAGAGGCGGACACACACACACAGAGGCGGAAACACACACAGAGGCGGACACACACACACACAGAGGCGCACACACACAGAGGCGGACACACACACACACACACAGAGGCGCACATATACACAGAGGCGCACACACACACACAGAGGCGCGCACACACACACACAGAGGCACACACATACACACAGAGGCGGACACACACACACAGAGGCGGACACACACACAGAGGCGGACACACACACACACACAGGCGCACACACACACAGAGGCGGACACACACACAGAGGCGCACACACACACAGAGGCGGACACACATACACAGAGGCGCATACACACACACGGATGCGGACACACACACACAAAGGCGCACACACACACACACAGAGGCGGACACACACACACACACAGGCGCACACACACACACAGAGGCGGACACACACACAGAGCCGCACACACACACAGAGGCGCACACACACACACACAGAGGCGCACACACACACACAGGCGGACACACATACATACAGAGGCGGACACACACACACACAGAGGCGCACACACACACACAGAGGCGCACACACACATAGAGGCGGACATACGCACACAGAGGCGGACACACACATACACAGAGGCGCACACACACACACAGAGGCGGACACACACACACAGAGGCGGACACACACACAGAGGCGCACACACACACAGAGGCGCACACACACACAGAGGCACACACACACAGACAGAGGCACACACACACAGAGGCGGACACATACACAGAGGCGGACACACGCACACAAAGGCGCACACACACACACAGAGGCGGACACACACACACAGAGGCGGACACACACACACAGAGGCGGACACACATACACAGAGGCGCGCACACACACACAGAGGCGGACACACACAGAGGCGGACACACACACACAGAGGCGCACACACACACACACAGAGGCGCACACACACACAGAGGCGCACACACACACACAGAGGCGCACACACACACAGAGGCGCACACACACATAGAGGCACACACACACACACATATAGAGAGGTGCGCACAGAGGCGGACAAATCGCAGTCCTCTGCGCACCTTTGGAGCGAAACGGAGTCTCCACGTGGCCAGAATTCCAAGCGCTCACCTCGAGAGGCGTCTTTCGTGTTGGGTTCGACGGCTCCTTAGTGGGCCTCACGCAAAAGCATGTGTGTGACCTTAAAAGGACTATTTACGCTATAGGCGACGTTTCGGACAATGGCCCTTCTTCACAGCACATACAAGAAAAAATACGCATACAGATCATTCATTGTATTGGCTCCGGAAAGCTACGTTTGAACACTTACGGAGTTTAGCTCTCTCTCTCTCTCTGGCATGTGTTTTCGGGTTGTAGCGCGTGTTGTCCGACGTTTCGCTTCACGCACAGCAAGAACGCTGAGCACAGAGGCACAAGGATATGCGATCCATCACTGACAAAGCACGCGACCAGGCAACATACTGCTTAGCTTGCAGGATCACTCCGGGCTGAATTTGCTCGCAAGAAAAAAAAATTATCTGTCACGCACACACACACAAAAAAACAACCCGTGAACGATGGCAGGCAAATCGTAGTTTCTATTTGGCTGCTTCTCGCCTATCCCATAATAGCCCTGACATGTTTACTGGCTGCTAATGTCTGCTACATCTACAGCGGCAGCAAAAGCAATCAATTACCCGTGATTTGCACTCACGTTCCTAATGGCTGCCTGGGTGAGCGAGCTAGCGGGTTGGTGGGTGGGCGGATGGGTGGGTGGGTGGATTGGTATTTGGGCGCATTGGTGGGTGGATTGGTGGATTGGTGGGTTGGTGGGTGGGCTAGCGGTTTGGTGGATGGGTGGGTGGGCGCATTGGTGGGTGGGCGTGTTGGTGGGTGGATTGGTGGATTGGTGGGTGGTTTTGTGGGTGATTTGGTGGGTAGATTGGTGGGTTGGTGGGTGGATTGGTGGGTGGGTGGGCGGGTGGGTGTGAGAAGATTCGGCAGCACAGAAACGACCCCCTGCGTCTGCCCTCTCTATTCCGCCTGTGTCATTTCTGCCCCCACATCCCACATCAAAGATCCCCCGTATAGCCCTAACAGGCTGTTGGGGCAAGTGCTGTTAGCGAGTCTCACCTGTGAAGGCGGAAACCGTACACGAGGGGGTGGGTGGCCAGCATCACCCCGGCCGTCTTTGTCTTCCGAGCGGCGACGTTTCTGGGAGGCCCGGTTCAGATAATCGTCACCGGCGTTGGCCATGAGCGGGAATCGGACTTGGGTCGCCGGGTTCGTAGTGCAGCGCGCTAACCGCTACACCACCGCTCCCCACGCACCACCACCACCACACACAGAGACACACACATACACGGGTTAACCTGCAGAGCGTGGGGTGAGTGGGGAGATGGAGCATGTCTGTAGAGAGGAATTGAAGAACGACATGGAGACTGGGGGAGAGCCACACGTTGACACTGAGCGAGACACAGAGAGAGAGAGGCCAGCAAAGAAAGCTAGAAAGACAGAGAGACAGGGAGAGCTTGACAGACAAATACAAAACAAAGACGCCCTTAAAGCCTTAACAGACTGTAGGAGCAAGTGCTGTTCCCACCTATAAAGGCCGGCACGGCACACAAGGGGGTGGGTGACCAGGTCCACGCCGGGCCCCCTTTGTCTCCCAAGTGGCGAGGTTGACACACATTTTAGGCTGAGTCGAACCAAGGGAGTCCCAGTACCGGTGTTGGCCGTTAGCGGGAGTCGAACTCCGGTCGCCGAGTTCGTAGTGCAACGCGCTAACCGCTGCACCACGGTACCACCCATAGTGAGATAGAGAAAGGAAATAGACGAATATACGACACAGCGAGAGACACAATTCTAAACATTCCAGACAGTGAGACAGAGATAAAGAAACAGATGCGGTCGTTGTACCCATCTGCACCAGCACACAGCACCACCACCACACAGCACCACCACACAGCACCACCACCACCACACAGCACCACCACACAGCGCCACCACCACCACCACCACACAGCACCACCACACATCACCACCACACAGCACCAGCACCACCACACAGCACCACCACAAAGCACCACCACAGCACCACCACACAGCACTACCACACAGCACCAGCACCACCACACAGCATCACCACACAGCATCACCACACAGCACCACCACACAGCACCACCACAGCACCACCACACAGCACTACCACACAGCACCACCATCACCACACAGCACCAGCACACAGCACCACCACCACTACCACCACACAGCACCACCACACAGCACCAGCACCACACAGCACCAGCACCACCACACAGCATCACCACACAGCACCACCACACAGCACCAGCACCACCACACAGCACCACCACACAGCACCACCACATAGCACCACCACAAAGCACCACCACACAGCACCAGCACACAGCACCAGCACCACACAGCACCACCACACAGCACCAGCACCACCACACAGCACCAGCGCCACCACACAGCATCACCACACGGCACCACCACCACCACACAGCACCACCACACAGCAACACCACACAGCACCACCACACAGCAACACCACACAGCACCACCACACAGCACCACCACACAGCACCACCACACAGCACCACCACACAGCACCAGCACCACCACACAGCACCACCACAAAGCACCACCGCACAGCACCACCACACAGCACCAGCACACAGCACCAGCACCACACAGCACCAGCACCACCACATAGCACCACCACACAGCACCACCACACAGCACCAGCACCACCACACAGCACCACCACACAGCACCACCACCACACAGCACCACCACCACACAGCACCACCACAAAGCACCACCGCACAGCACCACCACACAGCACCAGCACCATCACCACCACCACACAGCACCAGCACCACCACACAGCATCACCACACAGCACCACCACCACCACACAGCACCACCACAAAGCACCACCGCAGCACGCGAGTTCACCGGGAGCAGAGTGGTACGAGGGGAGGTGGAAGAGATTAGAGGGGGTGAAGAGGAGGGGTGAGGGATTTGTGGAGGAATTTTGTGATGGACAGGGAGCGAGATGATGAGAGAGAGATACACGGAGCGAGACGCACGCACACAGAGAAAGAGAGACAGAGAGACAGGCAAAAGGGATAGACAGAGGTAGAGCCAGAATTGGGTTAATGTAGTGGGTTGAGGAGGTGTCAGCAGAGGAGGAGTTGGATGCTAAGTGGTGGGGGGGGGGGTGTGAGTGTCTGGAGGGTTGCGAGGGGGTTTGGATATGGCAGGGAGGAGGAGCAAGAGCTGGGAGCCGTTGAGAGGGCCCAATATTCGAGACCGACGCCTTCGGCTCTGAGCCCACAGGCCGTGCCTCCCTGGTGGGCAACCACCAGGGGTGGCATCGCTTCACTAAAGTCCACTTTCTGCACATGCTCGACAATGGTGAACTGTAGCTGCGGGAGCCGATCGCCAAGAGAGCTATAACTGCGTAACCCCAGATATTCACGCTACGGTGTGTGCATTGTCCTTGTGCTTATCGCCTTTAGGCGGCCCTTTGATCTATAGCAGGGGTGGGACAAAGCCTGCATCAGGCCGTCTCTGGTGCAGGCAAATCTGTTTCAAGGGCAGTGCGTTCAGTATGGAAGCATATTTTATGTTTTGTTCCACCACAATGATGCGTGGTGAATACGGACTTGATGCGTGGCGATTGATGTGAATTTGGTGCTGGGCGCCATGGTGGCGAGATGTTAACTACCTACAGGAGGACGTGAGTTCCATCCCGATCCCGACCCTGACGCCTGCTGTATATTTGGAGTGTGCATGTCTCTCTCTCCCCGTGGTCGCGTGGATTTTTTCTCCTGGTCCTCCGGGTTTTTAGAAACATACGTTGAGAGTATTTGGCTGCTATAAATATCCACGTGATAACCCACTTCGTTGAGCTATCGTTTGTGGCCAGGTCGCTTCTGCAAAAGAACTACATAGCTCAGTGTGGAATTACCTTGTAGAATAAAAATATATATTTTTTAAATAGTTAAAACATCTTCACTGTTGTATTGACTCCAGAAGGAGTAAAGCCTGTTTCATATAATTCAATAAGTGCATGATGTGGTGACCGCGTGGTATGACTGGGCTCTCAAAACCATTCACCCGTATTGGCCGTGTAAATAAGTGTGCACGGGCGGAGGAGATATTTGCTACGTGAGGTGACATCGATTTCAGCTCAGGCTCCTGAACTATCTGGAGCTGCGTTCGATTGCTGTGTAATGCCGTTGTGTTTTACCTCTGTGCGGAGAGGCAGATATGTATGAAAGAGACGTATCATCTGTTTATTTATTTTCGTATTTATATTCTCCCTTTATATATTTAGAAACATGCTTCTAGTATCTTTAGCTGCTCTGTTTTTCCGCGCGATAAGTCAACTTCGTTGAGCTCTCATTTGTGGCCAGGTCGCTTCTGAAACAAGAGGCTAATGGCTCAGTGGGCCTTAACCTGGAAGGATTAACAAAATTGGTTGATATTCTTAGTTTTTTCGGTAAAGTCACGTTGAAGAGAAACAACAAAATAACAAAATATATATAAAACAATAAAAAATTCTCACGACGTTTCGACCATAACTCAAACGGTCATCATCAGGTGTGTCGGTTTGCATAAATTTATTTAGAAAACGGCATATTTATTTATATATATAAAAATAACGTTTGCGTCACGCGCAACGATGGCAGTTTGCCAGGACTAGTCCATCTATTTTTTTGAAAAGAGGAGGGGGGAGACGAAATTTGTTTTTATGTATGCTGTCTGAAAGGCACTGTAAGCGTGAACAATCAATCAAGAACTGAAATGATTTATCAAATCTTTCCAATGATTGCTAAGATAGAATCCATCTTCTCGGTTGAAATTGTCTCTGTGTTTGTATATGTGGATAGCCTCATGAACGAATCTCTCATGGAAGCCAGATGGCTTACAAAGAACCTCCGTCTTGGAAAAGTCAATGGCATGTGAGCCTACTGAATTAGAACAATGATCTGCTACGGCCGAGGTGTTGGTCCTACCGTGTTTAAGGTCTGCTTTATGTTCACGAATGCGGTCCGAGATATGGCGTTTGGTTTCTCCAATGTAACTACTACCACAGAGGCAACTTAGTTTGTAGACACCAGGGTATTGTATGTCCGGAATCACATCTTTTACAGACGGAACCAGATCACGGATTTTATGTAATGTGTTGAAACGGACCTGGATCTTGTGTTTATTCAAGATTTTGGAGATCTTTTTTGTGATCCCAGCAATGTAGGGTAAAGTGATGGTTTTGAAAGGCTCCTCAAGAGGGTTCTTCTTCATGGTTTGAGTGATAGCTTTGCGGATTGTATAGTCGGAGTAACCATTAGCCCTAAGAGCTTGGTGTACGTGCTTGAGTTCACTGCTTATGTGTTCCTGGTCGGATATGCATTGGGCTCTATGATACAGAGTCTTGATGAGAGAATTCTTCTGTGATGGATGGTGGTGGGAATCCGGTTTCAGATAAGCATCCGTATGGGTAGCTTTCCTGTAGACAGAGTGGCTCATTGAACCATCAGGTCTCTTTTTAATTAGGACATCCAAAAAAGGTATCTTGCCATCTATTTCGACTTCCATGGTAAATCTGATGGCTGGGTGTATGGAATTGATGTGGTCACAGAAGAATTCTCTCATCAAGACTCTGTATCATAGAGCCCAATGCATATCCGACCAGGAACACATGAGCAGTGAACTCAAGCACGTACACCAAGCTCTTAGGGCTAATGGTTACTCCGACTATACAATCCGCAAAGCTATCACTCAAACCATGAAGAAGAACCCTCTTGAGGAGCCTTTCAAAACCATCACTTTACCCTACATTGCTGGGATCACAAAAAAGATCTCCAAAATCTTGAATAAACACAAGATCCAGGTCCGTTTCAACACATTACATAAAATCCGTGATCTGGTTCCGTCTGTAAAAGATGTGATTCCGGACATACAATACCCTGGTGTCTACAAACTAAGTTGCCTCTGTGGTAGTAGTTACATTGGAGAAACCAAACGCCATATCTCGGACCGCATTCGTGAACATAAAGCAGACCTTAAACACGGTAGGACCAACACCTCGGCCGTAGCAGATCATTGTTCTAATTCAGTAGGCTCACATGCCATTGACTTTTCCAAGACGGAGGTTCTTTGTAAGCCATCTGGCTTCCATGAGAGATTCGTTCATGAGGCTATCCACATATACAAACACAGAGACAATTTCAACCGAGAAGATGGATTCTATCTTAGCAATCATTGGAAAGATTTGATAAATCATTTCAGTTCTTGATTGATTGTTCACGCTTACAGTGCCTTTCAGACAGCATACATAAAAACAAATTTCGTCTCCCCCCTCCTCTTTTCAAAAAAATAGATGGACTAGTCCTGGCAAACTGCCATCGTTGCGCGTGACGCAAACGTTATTTTTATATATATAAATAAATATGCCGTTTTCAAAATAAATTTATGCAAACCGACACACCTGATGATGACCGTTTGAGTTATGGTCGAAACGTCGTGAGAATTTTTTATTGTTTTATATATATTTTGTTATTTTGTTGTTTCTCTTCAACGTGACTTTACCGAAAAAACTAAGAATATGAATTACTGCAGTCACGAAAGCTTTAAATCAAAATTGGTTGAGTTTTATTTGTATACATATTTATTTTAAAGTAATTTATTTACCTTTCCTATACTTTGCACTCCTATCGTGCTTTGTGTATTGTTTGTTGTGGTAACGTTCTGACCTGCCCCTACTTGACATCTTTCAAAAAGAGCTTTATAGCTCTTCGGGTTCCGCCCTGATAAATACATTAACTCTGATCCTGAGCCACGTCAAAAGATGTTGGTGATCGTGGACTCCATTGAGCTTTTTGCATTGGTCACTCGTCTCAGTCGCATACAAATGTTCATTATTCATATAAGATATATTTTTACCTACAATAACGACGCCCAGTGAACTCCCACAAAGACAAAGATCCCCCGTGTAGCCTACACAGGCTGCTGGGGTAAGTGCTGTCAGCGAAGCACCTGTCGTACGTATGTTGAACTTCTTTCGCACCGTACGTTGCCAACCGTGCCAATCGGCCAACAAAACAGCAACAACACCAACCGCTATTGGCCACGAAGTAGCGGCGACGTCACAATGGCGCTTGTGCCAGGCCGGGTGCACCCCGAAGCCACGTGAACTGTCGACGGCTCGGTGACCGGAGGTCACGGGACTGACCCAGGTGCCACGGGTTGGCTGAGACGACTGCCAGATGCCCCACCTGTACCATCCCCCCCCCTCCACTGTGCCAACTTGCTCGCTTGTTGTGGTGAGCGTCGCTCCTCTGTCCTCCGCTGTTGTTGGAGGTCGACTGCCTTCATTTCCCCAGCAGCGTCCTTCACGAGCCTCTTCCATAAAGGCTTGTGCCACGAGGACAAAGATCCCCCGTATAGCCTTAACATACTGTAGGGACAAGTGCTGTTAGCGAGCACCTATAATGGCCGGCACGGCACACGAGGGGGTGGGTGGCCAGCACCACGCCCAGTCGCCTTTGTCTCCCCAGTAGCGATGTTTACACATCGCATCGCTTGTGCCACACACACGCACACAAGACACATACACACAAGCTACGTATATCTAACTAGATATAAACAACATCAACAACAAAGCCACCAACCCAGCGAGAGAACGTCAATTAATTCCCGTGATTAAATTGATTAAGCGTCAATAAATTAAAATAATTGGCTCACCCCCCCCCCCCATCCTCTACCCCCCATGTTATCTGAAATTTGTCCGTGAAAATGTTGCGCCGCCTGTCTGCTGCTACACGTGTCGTTAATTGTGCAGCTGCATCTCATAATGATCGTCTACTTCGCTTCTACTCGTGGCAATTCATGAATCGGTGGATACGAACTGCAAGACGGGAGAGAAAACTGCCGAGATCAAATGATTGCAATGCCATCTTTTGAACCGTGGCTACACCACGCGAAGCTGGAACAGGGTCAAGGGTGCAATGAATGAGCAAATAACACGCAAAGGGAAGGGAGGCGAGGGACGGAAGTCCCCAAGATGGACAAAGAGGTTGGCACGGCTCAAGATGAGCGTCAGGGAGAGAGGGAGAGGAAGAGCTCCGGGTAGGAGATGAGAGGGTGATGATGATGATGATGACGAGCACGTGGATTAACCCCACGAGTGCGAGGAGAAGAAGCGAAGAGAGACGGAGAGAGAGCAGAAGGGAGCTGCATGGAGCAGCGTCTACCGCTCCCCACACACACAAACGAAGACGAAGATCCCCCGTAGAGCCTGAAGAGGCCGTTGGAGCAAGTGCTGTTAGCGAGTAGCAACTATGAAGGCCGGCACGGCACACGAAAGGGGTAGGTGGTCAGCACCACCCCCGGCCGCCTTTGTCTCCCAAGTGGCGATGTTTATACACTGCACCAGGTAATCGTTTTTTAGGCTGAGTCGACATAGGGGGAGGCCCAGCACCGGTTCAGATGCTCGTCACTGGTGTTGGCCGTGAGCGGGAATGGAACGCGGGTGTGTGCAGCGCTACGCTACCGCTCCCCACGCGTACTCACACTCACGCGCGCGACACACAAAACACTCACACGCGCGCGACACACAAAACACTCACGCACACGCACGCGCACGCGCTCGCTCACACGCACACGCTGAAGCGCGCTGACATTTCTCTGCGGCTCGATGAGTGAGTGAGGCGTGAGGCCTCCCTCGGAGGCACGAGAGCTCCCTTCCCTGATGCAGTCTTCGTTGCACACACACAAAAAAAAAAACCCCGTCATGAATAAATGCCTCTTCTTGTCATCTTCCCCAGGGCTTATGGGAAATCCAAGCGCCAGATGTATTCCGTGAAGCTCAAGCGAGGCGTGTGTTACTGCGATTTAATTTGTCCTATATGACAATAATCTAAGTAAGAATTAAAATGATCACGTGTAGTTTTATATATCGCGTCGTCCTTCATGCAAAAATGGAGCCACGGTAGAGAGATGTTAACTACCTCGCCTTGTAGGTGAGAGGTCATGGGTTCGATCCCGACCCTGACGCCTGCTGCTGTATATTTGGAGTGTGGATGTTCTCCCCGTGGTGGCGTGGACTACTCTCCGGGTCCTCCGGTTTATCCCTTCCACATTTAGCAACGTTCGTTTAGAGCCGTTGGCTGCTGTACATTTCCGTATGCCAAGCCACTTCGTTGAGCTATTATTTGTGGCCATGTCCCTTCTGAAAAAGAGCTACATGGCTCAGTGGGACTTACCTGGTAAAATTAAATATATACTTTCGTTTAAGTTCCATCTCTCACAATCTCTGCGGACTACGGACAAGCGGGAAGGCAGCAGCAGCCAGGAGGCGAGGAGCTGGTGCCCTACGAACAATTGCCCAAGCTTCCCAGTCCTCTCCATATATTGAGATGATGTCAGTCAATCGCTTATTGTTCATACGTGTTGCAGGAAACCCGGAGGAAACCCACGCCTGCGAGGGGGCAACGCTCTATCCCGTACGGAAGGTACAGATGGAGATTAGCCCAGACTTTGCTGAACCGCCTTCTCACGGGAAGGGAGTTTCGCAACAGCATCTGTGTGGTGATCCGCCAACCGTCGATGCTGCCCCCACAGTGCTGGATTGTAGGACACGTGCATAGCCAACAGCAACCAGCTATATACAGGGGTGCTTCAAATTTGTTTTTACACTTACATGGGACTATCGTTTTTTTAATGGAAAGAACAGGGCATAATACACTTGAACGTAATAACAAATGTATGTTATTAGCTTCAAAAAGTCAAAGAGTCTCGACTTGTTCGCCATCATTGTCAACACGTGCCTGGAATCTTCTCCAGGTGTTCTCCAAAGCCCGGAGGCACATTGCTCGTGACATTGTTTCAAATTCTCCGAAGTTTTAACATGTTTTTTTAAGCTCCCTGTATATACGCTGTATTGCTTTTGTCGCCTTGGTAACCCAGGTCAGCCTTGTCATGGAGACTAATCCTCGTCCCTTGAATACTCAACTCGTGGTTCAACAAAATCGCTTCGAATCTCGGAACTCACTACCCTGCGATGCCATGATCTGCCTCTCACTGCTGCACATGAGCTGCACTCACACGCCTCCCATCACTATCATCACTCATCACCACAGCATCGACGTCATCATCACCACTACCCCCGGTCACTCCTTTCTAATGGGACTCTACCTGGTCCCTTGAGGTTCGTTCTCACCTGGCTAAACTATATCAATGTCAAACCTTGAAACGTAATCGCATGTTAAGTGCACATCGTATGCTACTGCTGCCCATGCAGCCAATGCGCACAGCGAGATGGCTATGGTCATTTGGATTCGTTTGTCTGCGGACGTGGCGATATATAGTGTCCTCTCGAAGCAATGCCTAGGAACGCAGTGACTCACCATCTGCGCCGCTACGAGCCACTTCCACGACGAGGCCACCGTTGCAAGCACACAGTGGCATGTAAGCAGGCGACGTGTCGGGCTCAGCGGGGACCCTCTTCACAACGCACTGCTGTGAAGAAGCCGCTGGCCACCCGAGTTCGATCGCCACCGCTCGCCGCCACGAACACCGCGCCACGGATGTCGGAGCACGGCGAGCAGCACAGCTCCTGCGCGCGATGCGCTGGCACGTCGCATGTGGATATGGTGCGCGCGACTGACGCAGGTGGCGCCCCCAGCTAAACCAGCCGCGAGCCCATTCTTCGTTGAGCCATTGCCAGCTCGGGCGTGCGGCCCCCATCTTCGATCCTTCCGTACCGGCGTGATTGAATGTGTGTTTGCGTGTGCGGCGCCGCGCGCACGTAGATTTAGGAAGATTTTAATGATGGCAAAGTGCTCTTTGAATGGCACCGGCCACCTCGGGGCCCGCAGTAAATTATCCCCCGAGGTGGTGGTGGTGGTGGTGGGGGGGTGAAATTTACAGGGTTCGGTATCTGCGAAGTCTTCACAAATCACGAGTCCGAGATGACACGTGGGCAGTGTGTGTGTGTGTGTGTGCGAAGGGAGGGTAGGTGTTCGCTCACAGCAGTTGCCCTACACAGTCTGTTGAGGCTATACGGGGGATCTTTGTCTTTGGAGGGAGCTGGAAAAACACTCCACTATAGGAGCACAGAGCTTGGGAAATTGTTGCTCGTTATCAAATATGGCTGCTCTTCCTCGCTCCTTTCTGGTTTCCCGTGGGGAAATGCCTCTCGCAAAATTCGACAGGGCTTTTGAGATGCGATTTGCACGGACGACTATATATGACATTAAAAACTATATATTAAGAAAAATCATATTTACACGCATACATGCTGGCATTTCACAGCACGCAAAGGAAAATACGAAGATCCCTCTATAGCCTTAACAGACTGTTGGGGAATGGACTGTTAGCGAGCACCTATGAAGGCCGGAACGGTACACGAGGGGGTGGGTGGCCAGCACGACGCCCGACCGCCTTCGTCTCCCCGGTGACGATGTTTTTACACATCGCACCAGGTACTCACTCGAGGATGAGTCCACCTAGGGGAGGCCCAGGACCGGTTCTGATAATCGTCACTGGCGTTGGCCGTGATACGGGGAATCGAACCCGGGTCGACCGTGTTCGTATCGCACCGCGCTAACCGCTACACTACCGCTCCCCCACCTTACACGCACGCACACAGAGAACGCGCGAGCGTATCGGATCACACGCCACCCTCACGGCCAACACGTGCCATGCTAAAAATAGCCACCGCCTGCTCTCCAGACCGTACAGACCACTGCAATTGATCTCCTCGCTGTCACAGCGACCGCCCCCGACTCGCGCAATGCCGCTTCCCTTTGCCAATTAATGAATGCGTACATCTGCCGGTGCCCCCCCCCCCCCCCTCCGCCTTCTTCCCCACCAAGGAGTGGATATCCTGGGATACAATAGCCATGGACAGGACGGTGAGGGGGGGGGGGGGGGTCAGGGGGGTGGGGTCACTAAACCGGCGAAGGCCAAGAGACCATCAAGATCAATGCCAACACAACACCGGGCAATAGCTACCGACCTCCTGATAGATATATGAAAACAAAAAAACTGAACACGTTCGTCAATAACACTTTGGACCGAAAAGAAACAAATATATGATAGGTGACGTTTCGGGCAACGGCCCTTCTTCATAGCACCTTTTTTTTTAAAGGCGGTGTTATTGACGGAATGTGTTGAGTCTGTGTGTCGTTTGCTGCGCGCGTGCGCCGCTGCCAAACGCAGCGGCATCACCCAATGATTCTGTTTAATTTCCTCAACGGTCAAGTTCAACGGGAATTGCATTCAGGGCTCTTCGAGTGATGAGGGGTCATTGTGACGATGATCGCATTCCTCGTTGCGCTCATCACACGCAAAGTGGTTGCCACAAACAGAACCACGATTCCTCGCTGATCTCGCATCAAGAAGCATCAGCCATCATCACGCCATCTCGGGGCATCCTCGCGGTGACAGCGGCTTTTTGCTACCAGCCATCGAACACGGACGGCGGTCACCGCATCGCGCGGCGCTTTCAGATGCGCTTCTGCGGCCGTCTGGAACGCTCTTCCCACCGATGTGAGGAAGTCACTGGGAGCTGTGCGCTTTTAAATCAAGATTAAAAAAAAACTAATTTCTTGAGAACCGCGTTTTGTGTTTAGTGTTTGATATTCTTACTCCCAGGCACCTCCAATTAGCATGGTCGGCTACGTATGGTACGAGGCTCATCCATTGCACTGCGGGTGGGTTGACCCCTGCGATTTCCCCAAATGCGGGAAACTCGACTGTATAATTTGTGATTCCGGACATACAGTACCCTGGTGTCTACAAACTAAGTTGCCTCTGTGGTAGTAGTTACATTGGAGAAACCAAACGCCATGTCTCGGACCGCATTCGTGAACACAAAGCAGACCTTAAACACGGTAGGACCAACACCTCGGCCGTGGCAGATCATTGTTATAATTCAGTAGGCTCACATGACATTGACTTCTCCAAGACAGAGGTTCTTTGTAAGCCATCTGGCTACCATGAGAGATTCGTTCATGAGGCTATCCACATATACAGGCACAGAGACAATTTTCAACCGAGAAGATGGATTCTGGCTTAGTAATCATTGGAAGGATTTGATAAACAATTTCAGGTCTTAATTGGTTGTTCACGCTTACGGTGGCTTTCAGACAGCATACATACATTTTTCGTCTCCCCCCTCCTCTTTTCAGAACATAGATGGACTCGTCCTTCTAAACAAACTGCCAAATCGCTGCCCGTGGCGCTGACGTTTTTTTTTATAAATAAATACACCGTTTAAAAATAAATAAATGCAAACCGCCACTTATTTCAAATGTTTCTTGCCGTTGGTTTTTTCACACCTGATGACGACCGTTTGTGTTATGGTCGAAACGTCGTGAGAATTTGTATTGTTTTATATATATTTTATTAATTTATTGTTTCCCTTCAACGTGACTTTACCGAAAGAGCTAAGAATATGGAACGATAAAAGTTCAACATACCTACATACAGAGTCAACCAGAGGAATTGCCTCGGAATGCGACACACACACATTGGTGGGCGGTGGTTGGCTTCCGATCTCTTCTGCCCCCCAGGGATCATCAACCAGGGAGGCCACGCGTCTCCAGCGATCCCCAGTCTCGGGGTGGGTGGGACAAGGGGTTACGTGAGGGGACCCATTGAGATGCAAGGCACGTGTGCGCGCGCATGTTGTATCGGTAATTGAAGGGCATTAATGGCACGTGGCGTGCATTTAGCGGGACTGTGTGGACACTGCAGCGAGGCGGGGGGGGGGGGTTAGCTAATGATCCAGCAACCCAGCCAATCAATTCATCGATGCAATTAAATAATCTATGGTGATTGTTATGATTATTGAATCGGTGGTTTTGCCTCTGCTTGTTTTTGGGTCGTCCACGCCGGGGGCTCGGCTGACTGCGGGCTCCAGAGCCAGCATGCGGCTCTTTACGGACTGCATCGCGACGTAGTGTATGGTGTATGTATGTTATTCACATGGCAATTGCCATGTTATTCACATGGCAATTGCGGCTCTTGAAATATTGAGGGTTTTTTTTTTACCAAATACGAAAACAAATCTCTGCTCGTTAGTTTGTGGTTACCCACCCCCGGGTTCTATGCCGTATGTTCAATATTGATTATTGTTCTGCCTCGTTTTTTTGTTTGTCATTAAAAGTCTGTCTCGTTTGTATTGTTCCTCCGCTGTCTATTGTCCGTCTCGCTGTCTATTGTCCCTCTCAATGTCTATTGTTCCTCCGCTGTCTATTGTCCGTCTCGCTGTCTATTGTCCCTCTCGCTGTCTATTGTCCCTCTCGCTGTCTATTGTTCCTCCGCTGTCTATTGTCCGTCTCGCTGTCTATTGTCCCTCTCGCTGTCTATTGTCCCTCTCGCTGTCTATTGTCCGTCTCGCTGTCTATTGTCCCTCTCGCTTTCTATTGTCCGTCTCGCTGTCTATTGTCCCTCTCGCTGTCTATTGTCCCTCTCGCTTTCTATTGTCCGCCTCGCTGTCTATTGTCCGCCTCGCTGTCTATTGTCCCTCTCGCTTTCTATTGTCCCTCTCGCTGTCTATTGTCCGCCTCGCTGTCTATTTTCCCTCTCGCTTTCTATTGTCCCTCTCGCTGTCTATTGTCCGTCTCGCTGTCTATTGACCCTCTCGCTTTCTATTGTCCGTCTTGCTGTCTATTGTCCCTCTCGCTGTCTATTGTCCGTCTTGCTGTCTATTGTCCCTCTCGCTTTCTATTGTCCCTCTCGCTGTCTATTGTCCCTCTCACTGTCTATTGTCCGTCTCGCTGTCTATTGTCCCTCTCACTGTCTATTGTCCGTCTCGCTGTCTATTGTCCCTCTCACTGCCAATTGTCCGTCTCGCTGTCTATTGTCCGTCTCGCTGTCTATTGTCCCTCTCGCTGTCTATTGTCCCTCTCCCTGTCTATTGTCCCTCTCGCTGCCTATTGTCCGTCTCGCTGTCTATTGTCCCTCTCGCTGTCTATTGTCCCTCTCCCTGTCTATTGTCCCTCTCGCTGTCTATTGTCCCTCTCGCTGTCTATTATCCCTCTCCCTGTCTATTGTCCCTCTCGCTGTCTATTGTCCGTCTTGCTGTCTATTGTCCCCCTGCTGTCTATTGTCCCTCTCGCTTTCTATTGTCCGTCTCGCTGTCTATTGTCCCTCTCGCTGTCTATTGTCCCTCTCACTTTCTATTGTCCCTCTCGCTGTCTATTGTCCCTCTCACTGTCTATTGTCCCTCTCGCTGCCTATTGTCCGTCTCGCTGTCTATTGTCCCTCTCGCTGCCTATTGTCCCTCTCGCTGTCTATTGTCCCTCTCGCTGCCTATTGTCCGTCTCGCTGCCTATTGTCTGCATCTCACTCTCGCTCTCTCTTCGTCTCGTTCCTTCCGTTATGCCCGATGGTCAACTCTCGCGTGTTGTATGCACTGCATAAGACGCGCGTTAATAAGTCAACCATCGATTATGTCACGCAATGACGATGTGCATGTTATGGGATGTGTGTAAGGGGTCTAATTTCATCGTTGAGTGCACATGCGCGACAATTTACATCATACGTTTAGACTTATATCCCCACCTGGCGGAACCTTTTAATAGTGCAAGTCACGACGATTAAATATATTAAACCACATCCCTCGTTCTCGCCGTAAGAGACTGTTTGGGTCGAGTTAGCGAGCAGCACCTATGAAGGCCGGCACGTCACACGAGGGGGTAGGTGGCCAGCACCAGGCCGGGCCATCTTTATCTCCCCAGTGGCGATGTTTACGCACCGCAGCAGGTAGCCACGGGAAGACAGAACACATCAGATGAGATGGAGTTATGACGTGAGTTCATCTGCAGGTGCTTTGTGGATTGTTAAAATTGCAGGAGCGTGAGATATGGGGAAGGTTTGGGGAGGTCTTCATCCTAAAGTCAACTCTTTTACTGTTACCAGGTAAAGCCCACTGAGCTACAGGAATCATCATGATCTGGAATCGAACCTACGACCTCCTGCATACCTGGCGAGGGAGATAACATCTCGCTACCTGACTCAAACCTGACTGCTGATGAGACACTGAATGTTGAAACCGACCCACCTTCAACTTGTATTGAACTAGTGGTTCAAGTAAGCCCTGACTCTGCTGATGAGACACTGAATGTTGAAACCGACCCAGCTTCAATTTGTATTGAACTAGTGGTTCAAGTAAGCCCTGACTCTGCTGATGAGACACTGAATGTTGAAACCGACCCACCTTCAACTTGTATTTAACTAGTGGTTCAAGTAAGCCCTGACTCTGCTGATGAGACACTGAATGTTGAAACCGACCCAGCTTCAACTTGTATTGAACTAGTGGTTCAAGTAAGCCCTGACTCTGCTGATGAGACACTGAATGTTGAAACCGACCCACCTTCAACTTGTATTTAACTAGTGGTTCAAGTAAGCCCTGACTCTGCTGATGAGACACTGAATGTTGAAACCGACCCAGCTTCAACGTGTATTGAACTAGTGGTTCAAGTAAGCCCTGACTCTGCTGATGAGACACTGAATGTTGAAACCGACCCAGCTTCAACTTGTATTGAACTAGTGGTTCAAGTAAGCCCTGACTCTGCTGATGAGACACTGAATGTTGAAACCGACCCAGCTTCAACGTGTATTGAACTAGTGGTTCAAGTAAGCCCTGACTCTGCTGATGAGACACTGAATGTTGAAACCGACCCAGCTTCAACTTGTATTGAACTAGTGGTTCAAGTAAGCCCTGACTCTGCTGATGAGACACTGAATGTTGAAACGGGCGCAGAGTTTTGCTTGTTTAGAACCAACAATGCTGCTGATGATATGTATTCATTTCTTTTAGAACTATTTTTGTGTGTTTAGTGTAGTGTTGTCTTTCCCCCGCGCCTCCGATTAGCGCGGTTGGCTACGCACGGTGCGAAAGAAGTTCAACAAACACACACGGGGGCCAAGTGGCTTGATGGGGTTTTGGTTTGACATGGAGAGACAAATATGTACGTGCACTGTGTGTATCGTCTCGTATTCACCACCACGTGGCGATATTGTTAACATTGCGTTGAGTACCTTTAAAGCAAACAAATATCACAACATTTTATTTCCGAATCTTTATTTATCCTGGAAACAAATCCGAAGAGCTACGAAGCTCTTTTATCTTTTTTTTTATTCACAGATGTCCGGCAGAGCGCGTGAAAGTTCGCGTGATTCACACGGAAACGAATCTCGATGCATTAATGATTGCAACCTCGGATTAGATTGACGCAATTAGTTTTGCATTCCTCAGAAATCAAGCAGTTATACAATCATATCTGTCAAACCCATGCTGATTACCCACTATTCTTGTCCAGGGAAATTGAGTTTTCAGGTCCATACGGCGTACAGCCGTTTGAATACGGGCAACAAAAATTGTGTTTTGTCTATTTGTTTGTGTTTCTCCCTTGTGATGGGACTTTGTAGGATGAACGTTGAGATTTATAAGCGCACGGGTTGACCAATAAGGTCTGAGTTGGTCTGTAATAAGCGAGGGCACTAAGGGGGTTGACAAGTATGTTGAAATATAAGACTAGATTTGACCTTTTATGGCAATAAAACAGTTGCGTTAAGATGTTAAAACACTAAACAGAAAGCTCTTTGCAAGGAATCATGTCTGCATTAACCACATATACTTGCGGTGAACATGCAATCCGTTTCAAAGACGATGCATCAGATGATGTTTTGTGCTTTTGTGTTCAAGGGGCCACTACGCGATCGAGTCCTCGCGTGAAACGAGGGCAAAGCAACAGCGGGCAAGGTCAAATTAAAGAGCGGTACGTAGGGGATCAAACAGTGCACAAGCATACAGCGTTTCATTATCATCGGACACGATCAATCCACTGCTGGATGTAGGCCTCCCCAAGTTACTGCCACCTCTCGCGATCCTGCGATGGAATAAACCACCAACAACCCTGCAAACACACTAGTTTACTCGCTCCGTCTCCTGTGTGGACGTTCTCTCGGGCGCGTTCCACTCATTGTTCGCCACTTTTTCATTACTCTGGACCAGGGGTGGCCAACTTGTAACAGACCAAGTGCCAACACTATACGGTACGCATGAGCTCTGACAAAGAGCCCAGTGTGTATGTATATATGTGTATAGTGACAGTTTTCGCCACGGCACGGAAGACATTAATTTTGCTTTGCTACTGTGGTAGTGCCGTCCTACGTTGTGCCCCTTCGATAGAGCCGCTTGTGGTGGATTAAATAGCCAAAGGCGGCTCGGGATATGCCAGTTGTTCCACTGCTGTTCTAGACAACTGTCCATCGTCCCTTGGAGCGAGCCATGTGGTGCCCTGCCCCGAGCCAACTTAACTTTCTGAATAGTTTCGATCGCGTCATTTAACCCGCGTATGCTTCTCTAATCCGTGTGTGCCTCTCTCAGTGTAACTATTTAGGTCAGCTTAAGAGCGGGGGAAAAAATACATGCTCGAGAGGATGATCCACTTTCAGAGACGGGAGGGATGAGATTAGCTCGTGCGCAGGAGCCCGCGTGTGTCGATGTATCGCGAAACCCGCTGCCCTCATCCAGCAGTGGGGGATAGGTCACGGCCGCTGATGATGAGAACTCTAAAATGTAGCTTTGAATTCCAGTGAGTTGCTTTTAAAATGTGATATGGTTCAAGATCAGTTGCAGCTCGTATTGTCCAAAGAATTTCCCGACAGTTTCAATGTGTGCTCGCCCTTCAAATAGAAATATTTACTGTCATGTCGACCAATCCAAGATTGTCCATTGAATGACATCGTCCATGCACTCGGCCGGGTTGCCCGAGATTGTGTCGAATGTGTGGATTGAGTAATGTTCAAGGCCTTGGCACTACGCTTATTTACCCAGGGATGCCTCACAGAATACCAAGACTCTTGCTAGGTGTTTCAGAGTAGGGGTTCTTCGATTGCAATGTCTCCCCCAATATAAGTCATTTGCTCGTACCTTTCAAAATGTGTCAAATTTGGAGCGTGACGTCGGCCTGCTCGTCTTCGAATAACGTCACGGGATCTTTAACGTCCAGCGTGAAGCAGAGTAAAACATATCCTTGCGTTTTGTGTTTAGTTGTTGTTGCACTTGCTCCCACTTCTCCGATCAGCACGGCTGGCTACGTACGGTGGGAAAGAAGTTCAACATACATACCGTATGGCCACAGTATTCTAACCAGGCCGGCCTGCCGGATGGATACCAACTGCAAGCCCCTGCAGCAAATCGCGAACGCAATACCGCTGTTCCCCATCACCACTGCTGTCTCGGCTCACGAGTGCAGGGACGGTCGCATGTATAGAGTTCGTTCTTTCATCGTTTCTTGCAAGGCTCTTTCAGGGGGCTTTCATTTATGGGCTCCAGAGATGCTTGCCAATGGAGGCTGTCGTGCTCACACATCTTTGAAAGTCCTTCTGGACCCACTTACAACTTCTTACACACTCCCAGGTCCTCTTAAAGTGTCCGGTGATGTGTTTGACCTCCTAGGGCTTTGAAGGACCTCTTGAGCTTATGCATTGCTGTAAAAGAAGCTTTAAGGACTTTGGATGTCTGTAACTCGGTTTAGAATGTTTGGGTTCGATCAAAACGTCTCTTTGTTTTGCTTTTGTTTGATTTTCCGTGGGATATTAAGTTGTGCAGCCGTCAGCGCACAGCAACCTTAGATCGGTTACCGTCTCCTGCTAACATTGGTCGGGAGCTACGTATATCTGGATCGGTCTTCGGCCCACACAGACCCCCCCCCCACCATGAACACATGAACACCATGTGTTCATGAACACCATGTGTTCATGTGTTCATGGTCAAACAACCCCCATGACCAACGGTGTGGTGAGGCCTTCATCCTTGAGTGGATTTATTTTAAATTATTTTAAGTTATCATCCAATTTCAGCGGGTTCGTTGTGGGTTTTTCCTACACCTTTACAATTTTTACGAACATATTAAAAACCACCGTTAACATCCCGTCATATGAATAAGTAGACAAAATAGGCGTATGATCACACGCCTCGGCTATTTCAACGAACTTATTTCGCCCACTGGTTCTTAAAATAACATTTCTCCCATCTTTCCATGGCCAGTCGTTTCACATTAATCAATATCCTCATTTTTCCCAGAAGTAGTTTTATGTGGCGACGCATTGCCTGCATCTATCGATTGGTACGCTTTGAAAGATGGATGTTGTGACGGTAAAAGCCTGTCAAGCATAATAGGGCCACAGATAAAATAAGTTTCTCAAGTATTGTTTTTTGTGGGTTGAATATTTTTGGAATTAATTTCCCAGAGCCGTCCATACTCTCAGCTCCCTGCTCTTGTTGAAGCCCATGACTTGGCTTTCCTCTATCTATAAGACAACTTTGCCCACTGTTTATGTAGCGGTTTTTGAGACGACGTTGTACCGATATAGATGCCCCATTAATCTGAATTGGGTGGAGCGGTCGTGCTGCAGTGGTTAGTGCAGTTCGCCACGAACCCGGCGACCCGAATTTGATTCCCGCTCACGGTCAACACCCGCGACGATAATTTGAACCGGTCCTCTGCCTCCCCTAGGTCGACTAAGCCTCAAATGAGTACCTGGTGCGGCGTGTAAACATCGCCACTCGGAAGACAAAGGCGGCCGGGCGTGGTGTTGGCCACCCACCCCCTCGTGTGTACCGTGCCTGCCTTCATAGGTGCTACTCGCTAACAGCACGTGTCCCAACAGTCTAATAAGGCTATACGGGGGATCTTTGCCTTTTGATGTTTTGCGTGTGGCTACTCGGCACAAGCTGTCCGCCTGCCTAAGCTCACAGTGCACCCTCGGATGGTCTGCGATGCATTTTCCGCACAGTGTCAAAATTAAAAAGAAAGTTGCTTTTGGCGTCATCTGATGTGACACCGGTGGTGATGCAGGGCCCTAAGGAAGGCTGCTGTCTCTGGTTGTAGGCCAATCAGTTTCAAGGACAATGCCCATCGTGTTATCAGAGCAGTGTTTGTTTGCATGTTCACAACAAGGGCCGTGTGCGGTTAATGCGAACTTGATTCCCTGCAAAGGGTTTCTATTCGGTGTTGTCGAACATCTGAACGCCTCCTGCTTTTTTTATTGCCAGAAAGGGTAAAAACCGCATCCGATTTGTTTTCAATGCAATTTTCGTCGTAAGCCACGTGGTGGCAGCAGCAGCAGCAGCTGCTGCTGGCTCCGTGACCATGGGCATGGTGAGGCTGCGGTCGGCAACTTTCGTGGGGTTAGTTGTTGCTGCCGCTGACACAACGGCAGAGTCGCGTCCGTCATCATCGCACAGTCATCGTCACGAGTTGAGTGACATTGGGCACAGTCCCACTTGGGCCAGCGGTGTCACTCGCGTGACCGTGGAACGCACGGTGCCGTTGAATAGCGGCGGGGTGAGCAGGTAAACAGCGTGATGTGTGTTCTCGCCGATGGAATTCATGTAGTTCATCATCATGGAGTGAGAGCTGTGCAAAGTGTTTGCCAGCCTCCACGGCTCGTGAATGGTCTCTTAGGGGTTTGTATGGAGACCCCCTAAGCTGTCGTAGGCGGGCGGGTGGCGGTCTTGAACCTCGATAGCTCTTTATGCCTAATTTTTTTTCTTACATTTATTATTATTATTGTTTAGAACGGAACCGAGATATCTTATGAGTGAAACGTGAAGTCGAGGGGAATTTCCACTCGCTGACGTTGGGGTTTTTTTTGTATTGGTCCCTCTTGCTTTAAAAAAAAAGCGAGTGATATTTTTTTTTGCCGTTTTGATGTGTGACGTTCGATGTGCAATGTCACGAACTCTATGTTGCTGTCAGGATCACAATCTTAATTTATCCTCGAGGAATCCGAGAGAGCTGTGGAGCTATTCTTTTCACCCATGTCCAGTAGAGGCGGCTCAGCAAGTTAACAGCGACAAACAATACACAATTTAAAAAAAAAAACCCCGATAGGAGTGCGAAATCTAAAGTGTGCAGATAAAAGTGCCGTCCGATATGCAATGCGGTCCCTGGCATTGAAACATGGCAAACAAGGAGGGGAATTGGCAGTTGCCAGGGGAAATCTAAACGGAGTTTGTAGCCATAAACATTCCGAGGTTTGAGCCGTGGCGCAACAGCACTGTGCTATCGACTTGGCAAACTGAGTTCGAGTCCCCGCACTGCCGAGGATAAGTAGCAAGTGTTATCTGAACCCATGCTGGCCGGGCCCCTGGATCCCACCAACCTTCACTGGCCGGTAAGGTGAAGTATGGTTACCGACAATGCACGGGCTGGTTTAGACACCATCTTGTTAGTCGTTGCCAAGGATTGAAACGTATGTTGGTGAGTTCAAAGCACAGCCTCCTATCGTTGTAAGTAAACATGAACATAATGATAAACACGGGGTCTCTCATCCATGCATAAAGAGTTGGGGGCTGGCATCGATAGGATCTCGGCTGAGCGGAAGGTTTTCTCTGTGATGTGTGTTGCATCGCATTTTTTATTCACAGCACGTGACCCCTGCTGATGACACGTATTCGCGATAGCATGATCGTCACTTATTAAAATCAAAGTCAAAATGTTACATTTCTGGAACTGAAAAGCCTCCCGAGTATAAAACACCATGTCGTGGAAGCAATAACTCGTATACCTAGACGGGGAAAAAAATCATTCAAGAACCCACTGCTAACGTCAGGTTACATATGGGCGCGTGTTTTTCAATTATTCAACGAATACAAGCACCAAAGGTTGCCTAGTACAACGTGTTTCGCTTGACATGAGTTCTTTGTGAAGCTCAGATAACAATACAACCGGAATCCGCTCTTTTAAGTGTCGCTATCAGCAGTGTCACGTACTGTTTACAGAGGTCAGGGCCAAACATAAACTCTGCTGAGGCTGTGATTTCGGTAATAAATGAGGCACTTCCTATTTTGCGTGGTGTTTGTTGAGCTCCGTTCCTGCAAGCGTGGTGGCACGGGAGCCACCAGATGCTGTGTCATCAAGCCATCGAGCGCGTGTCCATAGCTCTCTCTGTACCCACCCCCCACCCCCCCTGGTGTGAGGTTTTTTTTTCCAGTGCGTACTTTAACCGGTGCCAGTGCACGGGGACTTTAAACCCCGAGCTCTCCGATTTCCCCAAGATTTGCTGCGAGCTGCTCGTGTTGCCGGCCAGGTTTAAATTTAGTTCCGGGCCGCGGAACACAAATACAAAAAAAAATGTTCTCGACGCAAGTCGCCTTGTGACACTCCGTGGGAGACGCACCGAGGAATCGCGGTGCCGGCCGGGTCGTTGGATGGATCAAGAAGGTGGTGGCAATAAAGACGGGTCGGATCGAGGGCCACTCGTCAGAAGCGGTCTGAAGATGTCAGTGGACCCGCTTGAGGTTGGGGAGGAGGTGCACGAGATGGGGAATCCGCCAGAGGAGGAACAGCCCTGGTCTTTGGTAAGGACTAATTCATGGAAATCACCTGCGGTGGTTTTAATTGGGATCAAGACTTGGTTCGAAGCTTTCGTGACTGCAGGAATTACTCTTTGTTTTTTTTTGTGACTTTACGGAAAAAAACAAAAAGTTTAATTGGGATCGCCGAAATGCGTTTTACGGCTTGTGAAAAGCGTTTAACTCCCGAGCGACGGCCTAATTAATTTCACAGCAGAGATGGATGACCGGAGCGTTGAAATTCACCGTTTAGCGTAACCCATGCTGTGTCTGAATCAACTTTTGAATACAGGTTTTTTTGTGTGTGTATTGTCCAGGATAAGGAAGCACTTTCTGAAATGTTTCAGTGTTTTTTTACGCTTTGGCCAGTGATGATAGTTGATAAATCCCAGACGCAATCGTCCTCGCGTATGGCTGGATGAATACCAACGCATCGGTCGTATCAGGCAGCGGGATGCTTATAGGGTACCGCTTTGAAACAATTCGGTGGAATGAAATAATCTGCTGTCATATGTCAGAGAGCGACATCTACTGTATGTATCTATATTGGACTTCTTTAGCACCGTACGTAGCCGACCGTGCTAATCGGAGGTGCGGGGGAAGGACAACAAACTAAATACACAAAAAACAAATGCCTTCAATGTTTACGTAATTCTCTTATCACACCAACTGATCTTACCGCCACGTGATATGTCAGTAAGTGTTGTTTGGTTATGTGCGCGGTGTATTTGACGGTGCCAGTCACGATGCAGACGGCTTTTAGTGAGTAGAGAGGGGTATGATATCATTGTTTTAATGATTGTGGATAAGGTGACGGATTGTAACTGCACATTATGAGTTGCCCATTGCTTTGTATAATACAATTGGTGACGATGGCGATGATGGTGACGGTGGTGATGATGACGGTGGTGATGATGAGTTGCTGGCTGTTCGTAACGTGTATCGCTTCGTGTCTCTTACTTATTTACGATTGAGGCTTCTCATTCCCATACCCTAATACTAATTCGCATTTGTCCAATGGGGATGAACGAGACGGAACAAACGCGAAACGATACAAACGAGACCGTGACATCGACGCAAAGAGAGTCAAATAATATCCATCCCCAGCACCCAACTGTGACGCTCAAATCGTAACATGTTTGTTAGACGAGGTAACTGGGGGGAGCTAGTGTAGTGGTTAGCGCTCTGCGCAACAAACCCGGCGACCCGAGTTCGATTCCCGCTCACGGCCAACACCAGTGACGATTATCTGAACCGGTCCTGGGCCTCTCTCTCTCCTAGGTCGACTCAGCCTCAAATGAGTACCTAGTGCGGTGTATAAAATCGCCACTGAGGAGACAAAGGCGGCCGGGCGTGGTGCTGGCCACCCACCTCCTGGTGTGCCGTACCGCGATGCGGTGCCGACAGCGATTCGTGACTGCCACCCTTGACAGAGGGCCCACCAGCGTTGACACAAAACGGCCCTTACAAGATCGGCAGCTTGTAACGAGGCTGCTTTCTGCGGAGCTCCTTTCACATCCCAAACAGCCGTGCGACGTCAAGGGAGCGCGCCTAATGGAGTATTGGGTTCCTTAGCATGTGACCACGCGTGTGAGTGCGTGTGCGCGCTGTGCATCGGATGGCCTGCTTAAAAAAAAATACTTGCTTGTGAATACCTTCCGAGATACATTTGTTCAGAAACATCTCATTGCAGGTGGCTGCATGTTAGATCCGTAATGAACGACGGATTACATGAACTTGATACTGATTCTTCGGCCTGCCGTGCACGTACTTGTACGGCCCTTTTATCGCTCCACTCTCAGTCTTGTGATGCCACAATCCGTCTCAACTCCTGCACATTAACAGATCTCGTCGCTGCATATCCAGTGGCGGTCACTGAAGATCACTTCATGTGTACGTGAAGCTCTTTCCTGTGGGTCTATGTCAGAATGAATACCGTGTAAATACAGGCCGTCCCCGACATACGAACGCCCGACTTGCGAACTACCGGACCTACGAACGAACCGCCGTGGGATGTTATTTTTATGCATCCGACTTACGAACGTTCGCTCGTAATTTTGTACCGACCCGCGGGACTATTTTGTTCAGCGGAGCGATCCTCCAGGAGGTGTAATGAGTCCCAGCATTCCGAGTAATGCACAATGACAGTCAACCCTGCAACTTACGATAAGTGAATGTAAAACAGATTTTTTTATTTTGATGTTACAGTAAACCCTTGTTAATTCGACACACATTGGGCTCTGGTCTTGCCGAATTTTCCAATATTCCGAATTATGTACAATGGTATTCCCCAGTGCCACCTGCCCCAATAAAAACACATTTGTTTTCCAAACTTTTCACCATACGCATTGACACACACCCTGCATCTACCTCAATCTTTGGGTTTGTCTCGCAGACGAAGGGATTAATACTTCAATTCCTTTCTATGACTTCTTGATGTAGGTGTAGACGGCATTTCTCAGAGGGCTGCCTTGCACAGAGTGCATAAACAAGGTAAAGTCCAAAGCAACAAGTCTTGCACTAACGCTCACCACGCGCGCCACCACGAGAATGAGTCATTGTGTTGGTCGTGGCGCGAGGCGTCGCTCCAAGTGCATGCCGAAATTGCACCATTCGGTACGGAAATTCGGCTCATGGCGAATTGCTAATACTCTACATATATATTCCGAAAGCGCAGCCGTGCCGAATTATCCCCCGTTACGAGTTATCAAATACTGAAATAATGAGGTATTACTGTACTTTATTTTACTTTGTATTTACTGTACGGTATTTATTACAGTTATAAATACAAATTCACACTTTTTTTTCTATTTGTGAGTTTTAAAAAAATGCTTCCCTTTTTTGTTGTTGAACCAAACCACTTTATAACACTGACCGTACGTACAATTAAACGTTGAGTTCCGAGATACGAACAAAACGACTTACGAACGGCTCTCGGGAACGTAACCCCGTTCGTAAGTCGGGGACTGCCTGCAACAAATAAGCCGGTAGTTTTGCTGCTCGTCATCGTCAGATAATTTCCCCATGGATTTGCTTCTGTAGCACTTGGTGGTTGTTATTTTTTTTTACTTCTCTCTCTTTGTGGCATTTGTTGGCAGATCTCTTGACACGTTCTGAGTTGGCCGCCTTGCTCAGAAATCAGAGCGCTGCGTCAGCGATGCCGAGATCCACGGTTCGAATATGCCTTTGAGACTCTTTAAATTTGTCCGAAATCGGCTTCTGAAGATTATCGTCTCATCTAGGTCAACAATCATAGCATTCATAATAATGTGCAGGTTCTTTTGGGTTTGAACGCGTAAATATAAATGTGTCGTTAAAGCTGCCACCTCGCGACACAGCCAATTAGTAAGGTTTGTCACGTAAGCAAAACGTGCAAATTAGTTACCACTTCAGCACACCGGTGCGTTGGAGAGTAAACCCACAACATTTATAATTCGAGTACTGTGACGTTTCGCTGGTGATTAAAACCAGCGTTATTAGGCGATAGCCAGAATTGTGAATAATCTAACCCTAAAAACCTTTCATATGTATAAGTTTGGTCGCGAAAGCCTACGTATCAAAATTATAGCATTAAAAAAATTCAACGCGCACCCATTTGAACAGCCGATTGTATTTAAGTGTGGCCGTGGAACTGAAGTTGGCCAGGTGTTTTGGATGTACTTTTGCGTACATAGTTCTAACCCTTATTAAACGAATAACATTAAGCTTGAACGCGAAGTCAAAATCTCTGGAACCTCCGTGGGCGTTTGTTCATCGTTGCTTTGGTCGCTGGGGCGTTCGCTGTCCACTCCACAGTGCAGTGTCCCGAGTGAGAAGCGAGCTCTTCATGCCGTGAGCTTTCATTGCATCCTGAGTTTATTTGGGCGCCGTGGTGACGGTGGTTGTTGCTGTTGAATGTGCGTCAGCTGAAACGTGGACTGTTAAGTAATCATGTATTTTATTTTAGCAGGAAAAGCTTCAACGAGTGTCGGGGCTCTGTTTTCAGGAGGGTCCTGCGCCGAGATGATTATTGAATTCCGTATTAAGTTGCGTTAATGGTATGTGGGAGGAAACCAGAGTGCTCAGAGAAAACCCTTCAGGCCTTCTGCAGGATAGCATGGACGTTGTAACACAGATATGTTCACGGACCCACTTGCTGTACTGCCATCTCTGGCCACGGTGGCTAGGAGATGTTAACTACCTCGCCTGATATACAGGAGGTCGTGGATTCGACCCCGCCCCTGACGCCTGTGGTATATTATTGGAGTTTGCGTGTCTCTCTCCGCATGGTCGAGGGGGATTTTTCTCCCGGTCCTCTGGTTTTCCCCTCCGCATTCAGAATCGACGCGCGTTTTAGAGTATTTGGCTGCTATACATTTCCACGTGATGAGCCAAGTTCGTTGAGCTCTCATTTGTGGCCAGGTGGCCTCTAATAAAGAGCTACATCTCTGAGTGGGCCTTACCTGGTAGAAAAACAAAAATTGTTTACAGTCTTCGAGCAGGGCCAGTCCACTATACAGGAGGCTAGGCATGTTCACATGATTTGCTTCATATTCAATACACCATGTGGATTGACAATGTGCTGTATATTTATTGTAAACAGGATCTAAATGCGACCATATCTCCGGATGCTGTACACAAACATGTATGAGACATCCATAGAGGGGCACACAGTCGTAGGCGGAGGATAAACATCGAGGAAGTGAGCATGGATCTGAGCAGGGACAGGGAGTCAACAGCACGGTTGACTGGGGGAAGCGTGGAGGGGGGGGGAGAGGAGTGGAGAGGCGGGAGGGTTCCAGGAGGGGAGGAGAGTAAGCGGAGTGGAGAGGTGAGTGAGTTCGTGGAGGGGAGTGGAGTGATGGGAGAGTGTGTGGAGGGGAGTAGAGTGGAGGGGAGTGGAGAGGTGAGTGAGTTCGTGGAGGGGAGTGGAGTGATGGGAGAGTGTGTGGAGGGGAGTGGAGTGGAGGGGGGTTGAGAGGTGAGAGAGTTAGTGGAGGGGAGTGGAGTGATGGGAGAGTGTGTGGAGTGGAGTAGAGTGGAGGGGAGTGGAGAGGTGAGAGAGTTCGTGGAGGGGAGTGGAGTGATGGAAGAGTGTGTGGAGGGGAGTAGAGTGGAGGGGAGTGGAGAGGTGAGAGAGTTCGTGGAGGGGAGTGGAGTGATGGGAGAGTGTGTGGAGGGGAGTAGAGTGGAGGGGGGTTGAGAGGTGAGAGAGTTAGTGGAGGGGAGTGGAGTGATGGAAGAGTGTGTGGAGGGGAGTAGAGTGGAGGGGGGTTTGAGAGGTGAGAGAGTGAGTGGAGGGGAGTGGAGTGATGGGAGAGTGTGTGGAGTGGAGTAGAGAAAGGGGAGTGGAGAGGTGAGAGAGTTAGTGGAGGGGAGTGGAGTGATGGGAGAGTGTGTGGAGGGGAGTAGAGTGGAGGGGAGTTGAGAGGTGAGAGAGTGCGTGGAGGGGAGTGGAGTGATGGGAGAGTGTGTGGAGTGGAGTAGAGAAAGGGGAGTGGAGAGGCGAGAGAGTTAGTGGAGGGGAGTGGAGTGGAGTGATGGGAGAGTGTGTGGAGGGGAGTAGAGTGGAGGGGGGTTGAGAGGTGAGAGAGTTCGTGGAGGGGAGTGGAGTGATGGGAGAGTGTGTGGAGGGGAGTAGAGTGGAGGGGGTTGGAGAGATGAGAGAGTTAGTGGAGGGGAATGGAGTGATGGAAGAGTGTGTGGAGGGGAGTAGAGTGGAGGGGAGTGGAGAGGCGAGAGAGTTCGTGGAGGGGAGTGGAGTGATGGAAGAGTGCGTGGAGTGGAGTAGGGAAAGGGGAGTGGAGAGGCGAGAGAGTTAGTGGAGGGGAGTGGAGTGGAGTGATGGGAGAGTAGAGTGAGGCTCAAAGTCTTGAGCCTGGATTTGAACAGGGTCAGGGAGTCAATATCACGAATGGCTGGGTAGGGGGGGGGGGTCCAATCTGGAGGGGGCAGTAGAAGAAATGTATCGCTTCGTTAGCAGAGGGCAGCGGCGCTAAAAAAATCCCCGAGCTGAACGCCAATTGCCGTGGGTGCTGCGCCACGAGGCGTAGCTCAGGCGGTTCGAGTCGTGGGTGCTTCCAGGAGAGAGGGGCGCTGGTACAAAACTGCTACGTTAGGCAACGTTTGACCTTGTACTCGGTTGCCGTGGTAATGTGTTCTGTCAACGAAGTACTGCCAATTTGTTTTAAATATTAACAAGGATCGATCAATAGGAATGCCTCTTGTACGCAGTTCAGCACTATCGTTCACGGGACGGGGCAGTCACGTGGGTGTTTGCCCAACACGAGATATTATCACTCAGAAACGGGGAAAAAATGCTTCTCGACTTTCGTAACTTTTCCATCTAGAAAAAAAATAAAAACCCACTGCCTCGTGCATCCTTGCTACCAGGCAGCTCCGAGCACGCACTGCTCTTTGACAACGACGCAGGGCACGCGGGCAGACGAGCGGGCGGACGCCTCGACGCACTCCGGGCACATTCCAGGCACGGGCTGGCGCGTCGCTTGGAGGCCCTCCGGCACTTTTACCTGGGATCTACGGGTGGATCCGAGGAGGGTGGAGGGAGGGTTGATGATGATGGGGGCGATGACAGAATCACCCCGAGTGCTCCCGATCTTGTCAGGGCTCAGAAGCTAAGCAACTAACGAACTATATTCGTGTTGTATTATACCAGGTAAGGCCCACTGAGCTATATAGGTTTTGTTCAGAAGCGACCTGGTCACAATTGATAGCTCAACGAAGTGGCTTATCACGTGGAAATGTACAGCAGCCAAATACTCGAAACGCACGTTTATAAATGTGGAGGGAAAACCCTGAGGACCCCGAAGAAAGATCCACGCGACGACAGGGAGAGAGACACGCACACTCCAAATATACAAGCAGGCGTCAGGGTCGGGATCGAGGCCACGACCTCCTGTGTACCAGGCAAGGAAGTTAACATCTCACCACGGGGAGCGATAGAGACACGCACACTCCAAATATACAAGCAGGCGTCAGGGTCGGGATTGAGGCCACGACCTCCTGTGTACCAGGCGAGGAAGTTAACATCTCACCACGGGGAGCGATAGAGACACGCACACTCCAAATATACAAGCAGGCGTCAGGGTCGGGATCGAGGCCACGACCTCCTGTGTACCAGGCAAGGAAGTTAACATCTCACCACGGGGAGCGATAGAGACACACACACTCCAAATATACAAGCAGGCGTCAGGGTCGGGATCGAGGCCACGACCTCCTGTGTACCAGGCGAGGAAGTTAACATCTCACCACGGGGAGCGATAGAGACACGCACACTCCAAATATACAAGCAGGCGTCAGGGTCGGGATCGAGGCCACGACCTCCTGTGTACCAGGCAAGGAAGTTAACATCTCACCACGGGGAGCGATAGAGACACACACACTCCAAATATACAAGCAGGCGTCAGGGTCGGGATCGAGGCCACGACCTCCTGTGTACCAGGCGAGGAAGTTAACATCTCACCACGGGGAGCGATAGAGACACGCACACTCCAAATATACAAGCAGGCGTCAGGGTCGGGATCGAGGCCACGACCTCCTGTGTACCGAGCGAGGAAGTTAACATCTCACCACGTGGAGAGAGACACGCACACTCCAAATATAGAGCAGGCGTCAGGGTCGGGATCGAGGCCACGACCTCCTGTGTACCAGGCGAGGAAGTTAACATCTCACCACGGGGAGCGATAGAGACACGCACACTCCAAATATACAGCAGGCGTCAGGGTCGGGATCGAGGCCACGGCCTCCTGTGTACCGGGCGAGGTTGAGTCTGGATAGTGCTTGGATGAGTGACCACCGCGCATGAAACAGGCGACGTGGGCTGCTGCGCCGAAACGTTGTCATCAGAGGACAGTGGAGCAAATCCATTATTGTACAACACTCCGTGTCTATGCTCCCCTCCTGCAAACCTGCAGTGTGGTCACATGATCACCGTGAACCGCATGGTATGGGGAAGTCCTCATCCAGCAGTGGATTGACCAAGTTCCGTACACAGGCCCAGCTATTCACCCGACTAGCTGATGGAGTTTAATATGCAAGACAACCATCATGTTCTCCCTGCAATGCCACGTGCCAGCAACATTTTATAATTTAACGTTCAATACCAATTAATGTATTAAGTAATACTCATTATTGGTTTGATCATTTAAGGGTTTGTCTGTTAATCGATAGCTCCTCATAGTTAATTACTAGCATGCCGACTTTAGATCCGTTCATCACGAACCATTCTTACAATGTAATTCTCATCAGGCCCCATGGCGTTAAGTGCGGACTCTCCAGCCCTTACTTATCCAGCTCTACCTCTTCCCTCTCTCTCTCTCGTGTGCTATGAAGAACGGCCACTGCTGAAATATTTACTTTATATCTTCTTTCTGTGTTATTGGCGAACATGATAACATTGTTTATGAATACATGAAGCTCACTCTCCGGCCTTGCCTGCTGGCAGATTCATGCTTTTTCTCATTCAGTTTTTTTGTGTCTTTAGTTTTTTTTTTCTTAAAAAAAAAATTGTGACCCGAATCTATTGACCCCAGCCAATCGACGTGACGGGGAAATTGCCCTGCAGTCTTTCCCTTCGCATTCCAGGGCTTGACGCGCGCAGCGGAGCATTGGACGCTGATGAGCGCTTTAGGGGCTGGTCGATGGGAAAATACCGCTTAAAGTGAACACACTAATAATGTAGTAATAATAATAGTTTATGTTTTAGTGCCATTCATGCACTTGCATCTCACAATGCCGTACAATAATTATATGCACAATCACATTCAGGGCGACATCCTCTTTATAGCAATTATTAAGTCAATGACACGTGATTTGGTGGTGCTGCTGCTGCTGCATTCAGAGCAAAAGGTGCACACACAGCTTCTTGTGTTTGGTTTGTTGTTCTCATCCCACACCTCCGATAAGCACAGTTCGCTAAGTACAGTGCAAAAGAAGTTCAACATATATATGTAAAGACGACTTTGACGCTTCAGTCCTGGGAAGATTTTCTTCATTAAGGAGCCACGTGCTCACACTCGGACATGACTCCCCCGTCATTACCTTCCGTGGTAACTAGTCCATTCGTACTGCAGGCTGACTCCCCTGTCATTACCTCCCGTGGCCACCAGTCCACTCACACTGCAGGCTGACTCCCCTGTCATTACCTCCCGTGACCACTAGTCCACTCACACTGCAGGCTGACTCCCCTGTCATTACCTCCCGGGGCCACCAGTCCATTCGCACTGCAGGCTGACTCCCCTGTCATTAACTCCCGTAGCCACCAGTCCATTCGCACTGCAGGCTGACTCCCCTGTCATTACCTCCCGTGACCACTAGTCCACTCACACTGCAGGCTGACTCCCCTGTCATTACCTCCCGTGACCACCAGTCCATTCGCACTGCAGGCTGACTCCCCAGTCATTACCTCCCGTGGCCACCAGTCCATTCGCACTGCTGGCTGACTCCCCTGTCATTACCTCCCGTGGCCACCAGTCCATTCGCACTGCAGGCTGACTCCCCAGTCATTACCTCCCGTGGCCACCAGTCCATTCGCACTGCAGGATGACTCCCCTGTCATTACCTTCCGTGGCCACCAGTCCATTCGCACTGCAGGCTGACTCCCCAGTTATTACCTTCCATGGTAACTAGTCCATTCGTACTGCAGGCTGACTTCCCCGTCATTACCTTCCGTGGCCACTAGTCCATTCGTACTGCAGGCTGACTCCCCTGTCATTACCTCCCGTGGCCACCAGTCCACTCACACTGCAGGCTGACTCCCCTGTCATTACCTCCCGTGACCACTAGTCCACTCACACTGCAGGCTGACTCCCCTGTCATTACCTCCCGTGACCACCAGTCCACTCACACTGCAGGCTAACTCCCCAGTCATTACCTCCCGTGGCCACCAGTCCATTCGCACTGCAGGCTGACTCCCCTGTCATTAACTCCCGTGGCCACCAGTCCATTCGCACTGCAGGCTGACTCCCCTGTCATTACCTCCCGTGACCACTAGTCCACTCACACTGCAGGCTGACTCCCCTGTCATTACCTCCCGTGACCACCAGTCCATTCGCACTGCAGGCTGACTCCCCAGTCATTACCTCCCGTGGCCACCAGTCCATTCACACTGCTGGCTGACTCCCCTGTCATTACCTCCCGTGGCCACCAGTCCATTCGCACTGCAGGCTGACTCCCCAGTCATTACCTCCCGTGGCCACCAGTCCATTCGCACTGCAGGCTGACTCCCCTGTCATTACCTCCCGTGACCACTAGTCCACTCACACTGCAGGCTGACTCCCCTGTCATTACCTCCCGTGACCACCAGTCCACTCACACTGCAGGCTGACTCCCCTGTCATTACCTCCCGTGACCACCAGTCCATTCGCACTGCAGGCTGACTCCCCAGTCATTACCTCCCGTGGCCACCAGTCCATTCGCACTGGTGGCTGACTCCCCTGTCATTACCTCCCGTGGCCACCAGTCCATTCGCACTGCAGGCTGACTCCCCTGTCATTACCTCCCGTGGCCACTAGTCCACTCACACAGTAGCTTGACTCTACTATCATTACCTCCCGTGGCCACTAGTCCACTCACACAGTAGGTTGACTCTACTATCATTATACAACAAACACAATGCAATTGCTGACCCGCCCCTACTTGGACACCTGTGATAAAAGAGCTTCATAGGTCATCGGATTACTCCTGCCGTCTAAATAAAGACTGATTCTGAACAACAAAGTCAACACGCCCGTCTAGTAACACTGTGCCCTGAAAAAGGAAGGCCTGTTGTAAAGAAGGGGCCGTGCTTGAAACGTCACCGGCGTCTTTTTGAATGCAGGAGTCTGCTTAAAAAACTTTCAGAGAGAGAAACATACACATATAATAGACGATGTTTAAGGCTGTGACACTTATTTTGGAGCAAAGGCTATCTCTGTAATGACAGTGTTAAAATTTACGAATGTCACGAACTTTGTGTTGTTACTCGTGCCTGTGCGCACACTGCCGATGCAGTATCCCCAATGTGTTTCCATCGAACATTTAGAGCAGAAAAACGTCCAGGGCTAGTGGTCAGTCAGTGAGATGTTAACTACCTCGCCTGGTATACACGAAGTTGTGGCTTCCATCCCGACCCTGACGCCCGTGGTCGCGTGGACTTTGTCTCCAGGTCCTCCGGTTTTCCCCTCCACATCTAGAATCAACGTGCTTCTGCACGCGATAAGCCACTTCGTTGGGCTATCGCTCGTGATAGCCCGGTCGCTTCCGAAAAAAAAAATCTATGCAATAGCTGAGTGGTCCTTGCCTGGTAAAATAAAATAAAAGTTTACTTTTTTTGTTTGTAGTTTCAGTGAGCTATTGCTCAACCGATGCTTCCCTGGGGATGTTGCGGTTAAAGGCACGGGGGTCCGCGTTCACAATCCGTAACCCGAGCACCTACAAATGACCGGCCGGTCGGATGCTGCCTTCCCCGCCCGCCCGTCCGCCCCGCAACTACCGATGCAGGCTACACGGCGGCTCCTCTTTAGCTCATTTGGAACTCGAGTAAGAGGCTCCCATACGAAGTGCAGAGCCCTGCTGAATTTCTTCCCCGGGCCTAAGTTTAGCCGGCGCGCTGACACACGGGCGCTCGCTCAGCGTAACGTTACGCCGCCGAGCAATTCTAATGGCTTCATCGCGGGGGCGTGCGTTCAGCATGTTGAGCAACCCTGCAGTCCGACGGGTTTCTCATTGTTCGCGGAAATTTCTTCAGATTGGGTCGCCGTCGCGCCTCGCGCGCGGTGCGAAGCGGTCCCCACGGCGGTGAGCACGCGGCAGCTGTAGGCGACGGTGGCTGAGCTGTACTGATGATTCCTAAGAGGGATGAAACCGATAAATGCACAGTTGTCTCATCGTCATGCTGCTGTCTCTGCTGTCTAAAACATTATGACAATATTGTCCTGATGATTCCAAACAAAGATGGAACCCGTGTACATTTGTCTCCGGGGTTGATAAAGTAGGTACAATTTTGTGAGGATGTAAACATTGGTTGTGCTATGGATAGACTTCGCCCGTGCCATAGAAATGTGGAATTTTCCAACTTACGATTCAGGCCTGTCAACAGGCGATGAGCACCGATGCCCCAGTGCTGCTCATGGAGCACAGACTCACTTTGGGGTTGTTGTTGTTGTTGTTATTCTCGACACAAAATGATTGACGTGGTTGACAGTGAGAGGGTGTGCGTGCGGTTCTTGGTGTAACATCACGCTGGGCACCTCCTGTCCGCCTGTTTCCGCCTGGTAAGATTAACAAAAAAATGCACTTGTCTCTTTTTTCAGTAAGTTGTTTACCTTTCCCATACCTTGCACTCCTTTCGTATTTTTTTGTATTCCTTGTTGTCGCAACTTTCTTACCCGCCACTACTGGACGTCTGCAAAAACAAAACAAAAGGAAAGAGCTTTGTAGCTCATCGGATTCCTCCGGGAGAAATAAAGATTCTGATTCTGCATGACCGCGTTGTGATTTTCGGATCGTCCACGACGTTCGGACGCCACCGTGGCCATGATAACCGACCGACGACGATTGCGGTGATCGCGTTGCTGCTGCGAGCGTTCAAACAAACGCGGGGGTTGCGGTCAGCGACGGGGCCTTAATCGCCGCCACTGCCTCGTCATGGAGCCAAACGGCGAGGCAACGACAGGGCGCACTTCTGCCCTTGACCCACATGGATGGTTGCCGCGCTACGCTGACACGCGCATTGGCGCTTAAATAAGGGGAAATGTTTTTAATAACACGCGACGTCACGGGCGACCGTGGCACACACGGTCCCTCAATTTCTGTGGTCTGATGAAGGTGCCGTCGACTGAAACGTCGCCTATTATATATATTTTCCCTTCTCAGCGCCGCAGTGTTATTCAGGAATGTGTTGACAGAGTTGTTTTTTGTTGTTCACTGCTTGTGTTCCACTGCCAACGCAGCAGCAGCGGCGGCGGCAGTGATAGGATTGTGATTGGTCGAGGTATTTACTCTCCAAACTTTTTTGTTTGTTACTGTGGTGTAGGAATTGCACGCAGGTCGGAAGGTGCAGAGGTCAGCCACCCAACTACTAACGACTGCACTTTCTTACCAGTGTACCCACTGAGTTGTGCATCAGGAAGCCAATCTCGGGCCAGGTGGCACCGTGGTTTGCAATCGGAAGGTTGTGACTTCAAGTCGCAGCCAGCCATGACTCAGCCTATCATCCTCTCATTGGAGGCTAAACGCGTACCACGTTGTGGCAAGTCAACAAACAGTCCGGTGTTTTGTTAAGCAAGGTGGCGAACTCAAGAGACCAGGGCATAGTCTCGTTTGCGAGAGTGGCCTGGGGCACCCGCGCAGTATTAACCAGGGCAGCGGCTGCAATTCGAACCTCTAACTGCGCTATCGCTAGGCCACATCACCAGACTGACTCATCCCCGACAAACAAACGTGGAATTTCCACCACTGGCTTTAAACAGGAGATGCCTGCGGCCTCATAATGGCTCGACAGCAGGAAACCACTTAGAATGATTAACACGCCTGTTAATAGCCTTACACTATTGTGTTTTTATTGAGGTTAATTACGTAGAATAGTTGTTAAAATGTAGAGAATACTATTTTTTTTATTTCAACGGTTTACACTCCTACCTACGAGACATTCGGCACGGAGTACTTAATTCACCCCTCCATAAACATCGATGGATTGTCACGATGCAGGGTCGTGATTCACGGTGCCTAGGAGATGTTAACTATCTCGCCTGGTATACAGGAGGTTGTGGGTTCGATCCCGACCCTGACGCCTGCTGCTGTATATTTGGAGTTTGTGTGTCTCTCTCTCCCCGTGGTCGCGTGGATTTTTCTCCGGGTCCTCCGAATTTTCTCCTCCACATTTACAATCAACACGCGTTTAGAGTCTTTGACTGCTGCTATAAATTCCCGCATGATGATGAGCCACTTCGTTGAGCTGTCATTTTTGGGCATGTCACTTCTGAAAAACGAGCTCCTTAGCTCCGTATTGGTTCTCGTTTTACTTTATTATTACTACAGCACTTGCGCAGTGCTGTAGCTTAACCGCAATAGCGTATCGTCGTAACTAACCCTTTACATAAGCATGAGTTATCCATTGACATACGCATGATTCCATGCGTATGTCCCACGAGTGTAGAATCGGTTTTCGTTGATGCATCGTCGCATCTCTGCGAACTCGAAAACAAATATGAGTGGTGGTCATTTGCCGTTTTACAGAACCTGAGCCGGTTGTGGAAATTTGAAATTCCTATGGCAGGGTCGAGTCTATCCATCGGACAACCAATGCCGACTTCCCCACGAAGTGGTATTTATTTTATCAGCCGCGGAGAGAGGGATGATGGGCCGAGTCGACCCCGACCAGGATGCGAACTCGCAACCTCTCGATCGCGAGCCACTCGTGCTGCCACTGAGTGACCTGAACGGATTCCACCATGTGTTTTAAATGTGCCCGCGGACGTGCAGTGGAGTTTTAAAATCCAGCGAGTCTTTTTTTCGCCCAAGCACCGATCTATCCCTTAGCTCTGTAATATCCACACACTAGGATCATGCTTGATCGTGCGGTTTTGTTGAATTATAATAACGACGCATTTCCCACGCTCAAAGCACCGCACAGTAGAAAAAAAGTGTTCGATATTTTAAACCAAAAAACTATTACGTGAAAAAAAACCAGTGGCATATGTATAACACATAAGAGCGGCATTCAGAGCATTCTAGGTAGGGAATATACGAGGTGGTATAGTGGAGGAGGAAATTCAAGGCAGGTTGTAAGACCTCGTACGCTATTCTTGACAAGTGTGCGTTACACCCCAATAATAATAATAATCCTGGAAGTTCATTACTTCAACACATGCAGCATTACACACGGCTTGTATGTTTGGGAGAAGACTAAGAAAAGATGAGGAACAAAACAAATATATAGAGTTGACGGACTTGTTTTTTTCACCTTTTGACCTCTGGGCTTTTTTTGCTTGGTAACTCTTTCTTGGTTGTGGGGGGGGGGAGAGTGTGGATAGTGGGGGGAGTGGGCGGGAGTGGAGAGTGATGGGGGGGGGGTGGAGAAAAACCTTTCGTTTTAATTGGTTGGCACAGGGGACACACCACGTTTTCTCGGGACGCTCATTGGCCAAGCCCGCCCGCCCGTCCGCCTTGTTGTGCATTACGCAACGCTCCCATTGGTCACCAAACAGCCACCCCACAACAACCACCGCAAAAATATGCTCGCAACATTCGCCACTCTTCAAAAGTTCACACACAGCCGCGTGAACGGAGCCAGACTGTGTGGCAGCAACGTTGGTGGGGGAGGAGGGGAGTGTGGAGAGGTGTCGTTCATAGGCATGCGTGTAACCATGAAAATCCGATCCGCCCGGTTCAAAGTTGACCCGAACCGCTGGCGGTACATTGACTGGGATACATTTCCTGCTCGTGCATGCGTGTGGTTGCGATGGTTGTCCTTCGTCTTGCAAATCGATTAGTTGCAATGTATGAAAAGTTATCCAAACGGTGTGCTAAGGCTTGCCCTACCAATGGCCGAGCCAGGATTTTCAGATGGGGGGGGGAGGGGGCAACCCCTCTAGCAATGAAAAATGATAGAGGAGTTGTTAGTAAGGAGTTGTTAGTAAGGAGTTGTTAGTAAGGAGTTGTTAGTAAGTAAGGAGTTGTTAGTAAGCAAGGAGTTGTTAGTAAGTAAGGAGTTGTTAGTAAGGAGTTGTTAGAAAGGAGTTGTTAGTAAGTAAAGAGTTGTTAGTAAGTAAGGAGTTGTTAGTAAAGAGTTGTTAGTAAAGAGTTGTTAGTAAGGAGTTGTTAGTAAGTAAGGAGTTGTTAGTAAGTAAGGAGTTGTTAGTAAGGAGTTGTTAGTAAGGAGTTGTTAGTAAGTAATGAGTTGTTAGTAAGTAAGGAGCTGTTAGCAAGGAGTTGTTAGTAAGTAAGGAGTTGTTAGTAAGGAGTTGTTAGTAAGTAAGGAGTTGTTAGTAAGGAGTTGTTAGCAAGCAAGGGGTTGTTAGTAAGTAAGGAGTTGTTAGTAAGGAGTTGTTAGTAAGGAGTGGTTAGTAAGGAGTTGTTAGTAAGTAAGGAGTTGTTAGTAAGTAGGGAGTTGTTAGTAAGGAGTTGTTAGTAAGGAGTTGTTAGTAAGTAATGAGTTGTTAGTAAGGAGTTGTTAGTAAGTAAGGAGCTGTTAGCAAGGAGTTGTTAGTAAGTAAGGAGTTGTTAGTAAGGAGTTGTTAGTAAGTAAGGAGTTGTTAGTAAGGAGTTGTTAGTAAGGAGTTGTTAGTAAGTAAGGAGTTGTTAGTAAGTAAGGAGTTGTTAGTAAGTAAGGAGTTGTTAGTAAGGAGTTGTTAGTGAGGAGTTGTTAGTAAGTAATGAGTTCTTAGTAAGGAGTTGTTAGTAAGTAAGGAGCTGTTAGCAAGGAGTTGTTAGTAAGTAAGGAGTTGTTAGTAAGGAGTTGTTAGTAAGTAAGGAGTTGTTAGTAAGAAGTTGTTAGTAAGGAGTTGTTAGTAAGTAAGGAGTTGTTAGTAAGTAAGGAGTTGTTAGTAGGGAGTTGTTAGTGAGGAGTTGTTAGTAAGTAATGAGTTGTTAGTAAGGAGTTGTTAGTAAGTAAGGAGCTGTTAGCAAGGAGTTGTTAGTAAGTAAGGAGTTGTTAATAAGGAGTTGTTAGTAAGGAGTTGTTAGTAAGTAATGAGTTGTTAGTAAGCAAGGAGTTGTTAGTAAGTAAGGAGTTGTTAGTAAGGAGTTGTTAGTAAGTAAGGAGTTGTTTGTAAGTAAGGAGTTGTTAGTAAGTAAGGAGTTATTAGTAAGTAAGGAGTTGTTAGTAAGTAAGGAATTGTTAGTAAGTGAAGGACTTGTCCCTCGCTTGTTACTCGACGCGTGTGCGGCGATGGCACAGACATCGTTCGAGGGTCGAATTGGAACCGCGTTGTGTGATCGGCATCGCGCTCACTGAAGGTGTTGATGCCTTCAGGGAAGTCGTGTACTGTATATGCAACTGCGCACAATTCTGAGTCACTTATAACTGATGTGCCGTTACTTATTGCCAATTATGGACTCAGACTATTGTCCTATCATCTCATAGAGTCCCTGGCACGTCATAATATGCTACACAGTGGCAGTGGGGGTCGCAAAATGCCCATTTATTACTAATAAACCCCAATGATCCAATCGAAGGTAGGGATTTCGATCGGCTCATTGGGGGGGCACGTGCCACCCCCCCCCCCCCCCCCCGTGCATAGTACAATTCAATATGTACGCTAATGTGGTAAACAATTGTGTATAAGCGAGGCGATACTATTTAGCAGTGGCGCAGAGATTAATGTTCTGCAAATGTAGATTCCACTGGTTCTTCATGATTTGCAGATTGTAGATGCCGCTGGTTCTTCATGTTCTACAGATGTAGATGCCGCTGTTTCTTCATATTTTACAGAAGTAGATGGCACTGGTTCTTCATGTTATGTACATGTAGATGCCACTGGTCATTCATGTTCTTCAGATGTAGATTCCACTGGTTCTTCATGTTCTGCAGATGTAGGTGCCACTGGTTTTTCATGTTCTGCAGATGTAGATGCCACTGGTTCTTCACGTTCTGCAGATGTAGATGCCATTGGTTCTTCATGTTCTTCAGATGTAGACGCCACTGGTTCTTCACGTTCTGGAGATGTAGATGCCACTGGTTCTTCACGTTCTGCAGATGTAGATGCCATTGGTTCTTCAAGTTCTTCAGATGTAGACGCCACTGGTTCTTCACGTTCTGGAGATGTAGATGCCACTGGTTCTTCACGTTCTGCAGATGTAGATGCCATTGGTTCTTCATGTTCTTCAGATGTAGACGCCACTGGTTCTTCACGTTCTGCAGATGTAGATGCCACTGGTTCTTCATGTTCTGCAGATATAGATGCCACTGGTTCTTCACGTTCTGCAGATGTAGATGCCACTGGTTCTTCATGTTCTGCAGATGTAGATGCCACTGGTTCTTCACGTTCTGCAGATGTAGATGCCACTGGTTCTTCACGTTCTGCAGATGTAGATGCCACTGGTTCTTCACGTTCTGCAGATGTAGATGCCACTGGTTCTTCATGTTCTGCAGATGTAGATGCCACTGGTTCTTCACGTTCTGCAGATGTAGATGCCACTGGTTCTTCACGTTCTGCAGATGTAGGTGCCACCACCGCCGTCTATTGCGTGGAGGTTGAACTTACGGCTCTCAGTCCAATCGGGCCACCTGGACATGCGGGCAGGTTTGTTCATACCTCTGAAAGTTCCTAAGTCGAATGTCCGTAACAAGAGGAGTCCCTGTATGTTGAACTTCTTTCGCACCGTACGCTTCTAACCGTGCTAATCGGAGGTGCGCAGGGAAAGGACAACAAACTAAACACAAAAATCAATTATTAAAAAATGACTTTTAAATTTAGATTCAAAAGATCTGTTCGGATTGCGCGCGTGATGTGAGTGATACATATCGCCTAAATGAACCGAATGTCACTAAAATAATAAACAAAAATGGAACAACGCGACAAACAACGCGGACGGGATGAGAACGATTCGACCCATTAAGTGAATTCCGACCGGAATCTTGATCTGCAATCGTAGCGTATTGCATGAACTCGCTGTTGTCGTGGCTACGTGAACCGTCACTCGTCCTGGGTATTCGAGTCAAACTCTGAATCCCTAATCTCGGCTGCCTGCTTTCACGGCTCTCGAGCCGGTCGCGGCAGAGATTGCCTTTCTTAAAACAAGCGGATCGAGCGTTGCAACAATGGTGGATGGAGTGCGGATTAATCCCGCCGGTGGAAAAACCGCACCCGTGCCGCAATCTCACGCCGCAGCAAGGCCCAACGAGATACGAAACTGCGAGCTGGCAACACTGCAGCGGTGTTCGCGCGAGTGACCCGACCCTGAACCCTATGGAGGAGGGAGGGAGGCAGGGCAGGCAGGGTCCGTGTTGGTTGCTGCCCGCCCAGAGAACGACGTTGTTGTTGTTGCGTTTCGCGCACGCAGAGTCGTTGAGCCCCCCCTGAGCGATCCGAGGGACCACTCGACTGAATTTTAGTTTTTTTTTAAATGCGGGTAACGTCCTGTTATTATTTATAAGGACGGGGAGGGGGTGTACAGAAGGCGTGCATTATCTGTTGCGTGTGTTTTGTGAGTCATTTGTCACATTTGCACTTCGCGGGTTTTGAATTGACTGTTAATGCAGTGCCGTGCTATGGAGACGGTGTGTGTGTGTCTGCAGGCGGTGTGTGTGTGTCTGCACGCGATGTGTGTGTCTGCACGCGGTGTGTGTCTGCGTGTGGTGTGTGTGCGGTGTGTGTGTCTGCATGCGGTGTGTGTCTGCATGCGGTGTGTGTGTCTGCGTGTGGTGTGAGTGTGTGTCTGTGTGCGGTGTGTGTGCATGCGGTGTGTGTCTGCACGCGGTGTGTGTGTCTGCGTGCGTGTGTTGTGTGTCCGGGGAACGGTACTGTAGTAGTCAGCGCACTACGTTAAGAACGCGGCGGCCTGAGTTCGATTCCCGCGCACGGCCAACATCGATGACAAATATTTGAACAGGTCATGAGCCTCCCCTAGGTCGACTTGGCCTAAAATTAGTACCTCGTGCGGTGTGTAAACATCCAGACACTGGGGAGACAAAGGTGGCCGGGCATGGTGCTGGCGTCCCACCCCCTCGTGCGCCGTGCCAGCCTTCATAGGTGCTCGCTAACAGCACTTGCCCAACAGACTGTTAAGGCTACACGGGGGGGGGGGGGAGTTTGTGCCTATGGAGTCATCCATAAATGACGTCACGCGATTTTGGACGATTTTTTACTCCCCCGTCACACGGCGTCACAAAAAGTCAGACCACCCCCTCAATTATGACGTCACAAAGCTCCGCCCCCCCCCCCCAAAATAAAACATGCTTCAAATCGCTTTAAACTATTGTCATTGTAGTGCGTATTTAATGTGCCGCTGCACTCTGATGTTGCAGGAGAAAACATTTGTTAAAACGTCTATTTAATTAAGTAGAACGTGTTGACTATATTTATAAAAATTTGCGCATGTCGATGTGACGTCACATTTCTCAACCCCCCCCCCCTTTCACACATCGTCACAAATGTCTGACCTCACACCCCCCCTAGGTGCGTGACGTCATTTATGGCCCCTTTGTTGCGTGTGTTTATTCCATTCCTGGACATCTTCCTTGTCACAGTCTGTTCCACGTTTGCTTAGTGCCCGCCCGCGTCTATGTGTGTTTATTTAGTGACACACGTACACACAGACACACGTACTGCAGTACGTGTGTGTTAGTGACACACACACACGTACTGCAGTGTGTGTGTAGTGACACACGACACACACACACATGTACTACAGTGTGTGTGTGTCTGTGTGTAGTGGCACACGACACACACACACGTACTGCAGTGTGTGTCTGTGTGTGTAGTGGCACGTGACACACACACACGTACTACAGTGTGTGTGTGTCTGTGTATGTAGTGGCACACGACACACATACACGCACTACAGTGTGTGTGTCTGTGTGTGTAGTGGCACGTGACACACACACGTACTACAGTGTGTGTGTGTGTCTGTGTGTAGTGGCACGTGACACACACACACGTACTGCAGTGCAGTGTGTGTGTTAGTGACACACACACTGCACTGTGTGTGTAGTGGCCCGTGACACACAGACACACACGTACTGCAGTCACGGCGCCGTTTAATTCCTTCCCATCTCGCTCACGACGCACAGTGACTCAGAGGGTGAATGCCCCCACACACACAGACACACACACAGACACACACAGTCACACAGACACACACAGTCACACAGACACACACAGACACACACACAGACACACACACAGACACACACACACAGACACACACACAGAAACACACACAGACACAGACAGACACACACAGTCACACACACGGACACACACACACAGACCACCGTCACCACCACTCCAAACAGGGTGCCAATTACCGCCACGAACACTTCACCGTGTAACCGCCCCCCCCCCCCCCATTGTCCCAAGGGCCCTTAGGAGCCCCCCCCCACCCCTTCCTGTTCACTGATGCGGAAAAAAGGAAACGTGCAGCACAAGGAGTTTCAGTTTCAAAGTTTACTGCCAGGCACAGTCGTCTTCTGTGCCACTGGAGCTATGCACTTTTACATCCTGATTGAAAACTCATTTATTTTAGAAGTGATTTTTGTGTTTAGTTTATTGTCATCGCCCCCCCCCCCCTCTCTCTCCACCCACGCACATTCGATGAGCACGGCCGGCTACGTACGGTGCGCGAAAGAAGTGCGGCGTGCAATGCCTGCACCTCTGTGCACTCCATGGTAAATATCTCACACGCTGGCTGTGAATAACAACGTTCTGCATGTGCGCCTTTAACTAATGGGAGGGGGGGTTGGGGAATAGGCGACGTTTTGGGCAATTACCCTACTTCGTGACAAGTACATCGCGAGTGGATGATGAGAGTTGGAGACTGCACTTTACACCATTGGGAATTGATGTCCATAAATAAAACACAATAATGTAAACCCGTTTTTTTTTAAATTGGCATATGCCCCCAAAGCGCTGAATTTGTGGACGTACATCGCCCTCCCCCTCAATGTATTGATCAACATTCCAGTGCAGAGCGTTCGGTGGTGTAATATTGCAAAGGCTCCTGGCTCTCGCGTTACAGCGGCAATGGCATCTCTCGCTTAATTGTAATCGGATGCGTGCTTCTCGGTACGCGCAGATGCGCTGGAACCGAAGATCTGAGAGTTCATTATAAAGTTGATGATATAAAGTTGATTATATATAAAAAAAAAAAGTCCGTGTCCTGATGTAGCAAGGAGGGCAGCGCTTTGAACAAAGGATGGATGCTCACGGTTAAATGATTTTGCTGCGACAAATTTCCAAATGATGAGCCACATCTGTGGCCAGGTCGCTTCTGAGAAAATAATTTAATAACACAGTGGGTTTTTGCCTGGTAGGATGGGGATGGTTTAGTATTGCAGATATGTTCTTGGGTAATTTGTTTACCTTCTACTTTGCACTACAACCGTGTTGTTGTATAGTGTTTGTTGACGTTCTTACCCGCGCCTACTGGACATCTGTGAAAAAGAGCTGTATAGCTCATTGGGTTCCTCCAGTATAAAAGATATATATAAATATATAATATATAAAACATATATAAAATATTAATATATAATATATATAAAATATAAATATATATAAAAAAAATTGTAGAAATATTTTACAAATATATATTTTATTATATAAAGTAAATTTAGCACGAGGATTAGCAGATCACGGGTTTGTAATAATTCTTCCGCTTGCGATTCAATTGTCGTGATGCAGGGCAGTGATTCAATTCAAAAGACTGTGTAATTGTTTTACAGAGAGGCCGCTACATTCGCACCGTACGTAGCCAACCGTGCTAATCGGAGGTGCGCGGGGACGGACAACAAACTAAACTTTATTATGAATAAACACACGAAGCAGTTCTAATGGCCGCAGATTTCACGTGAAAGCATTACATGCAACGCACAGCGAATGAAAGAAAACCTCTATTTCTCACGGCACGCAATTCATTACGTCTACCGGTAACTTACAAATTCCTTCATAATTAATTTGTTGGGTTCGACCGTGTATTGATCCCGCCCGGTTCTTGTCGCAAGATTATGTAATCGCAAAATGTGGCTGTGAGAATTGTGCCTCAACTTTGCCGGTGATATGCAGCAATGAGGATCGTCAACGTCGTTCAACAGTCGCACACGTGACCACCGTGTGTTGACGTGGGCTGTGGAGGGTGTTGCAACAATGGCTTTCGGCCACATCGCTCCATGGCATAACCCCAAAACACATCGTATTGCTTGCGGGGAAAACAACGTATCTATTGAGCGACGAGTTGATTTATGCGTCAATCGTGAGGCCTTTGTGGGTTTACTATTGCTATTTATTATTGTTTTAGCGGTACGCACTGCAAGTGGCAAATTAATTGGTTCACTCGCGATGGGTGCTTTTATATTTTAAAGTGTTCTGCTTGTGGTCATGTGGATTTTTCTCCGGGTCCTCCGCTTTTCCCTCCACATTTAGAATCAACACGCGTTTAGAGTACTGTATTTGGCTGCTATAACTTTCTATGTAATGAAGCCACTTCGCTGAGATATAATTTGTGAGCAGGTCTCTTCTGAGAAAGAGCTATGTAGCTCAGCGGAGCTTACCTGGTCAAATAAATATATATTAGTTGAATGTGTCTGTCACGAGACTCATAGTCCATGGGCTCGAGCAGAAATCGGTACCACTTAAGTTAGCAACACTTTTATCGTACCGATTTATTCATACGGCCGACTCTTGTGTTTCTGGGCCTCCATGGTGGCGAGATGTTAACTCCCTCGCCTGCTATGTCGGAGGTTTTGTGTTCTGACCATGTGACGAGCCACTCCGTTGAGCTATTAATTTGTGGCCAGGTCACTTCTGAAAAAGCCATAGAGCTCAGTGGGCCTTGCCTGGTAAAATAAAAAAAAGTTTAGTTTTTAATGTTGTCAGCTATTCCACGGCAGCATCCGGGGTAGCCGACTGGAATAGTCGGTTTGTTCCACCAGACCACGTGTGGTTGTATCCGGGCAGCCATCAGAAATGTACGCTTGAGGCGTGTATGCCGAACTTACTTTGCAGCGTACGAAACAAACCATGCTAATCGGTTGGCTACGGGTTTCCATCTCACTTGCTAATTGGAGGTGAGGGTTTGCACCTCACTGCATTTGCAATTTGGTGGAGTTCCTGACCGCTAATTTTTTGGAGGATATATGCACACCTCCCACGTGTTGTTTTTTTCGGAAGCTGTACCCACCGTCGTCCGGACAGAGAGAAACCAACAGCGCTGTTTTTTTCCCACTTCGGGTTCGGGTCTTCAGTACGCGGCCGATACCAATTAATTACTTGACGGCCCAGTGATGCCGCGTGATTACCGCACACACACACGCACTGTGATTGGCCACATCAACCAAAGTGGAGTTTAATTCCTGAAGCCGTGGCCACCTCTAGGATATCTGCTGTGGGATCAGGGACGGTGAATGCCATTACGAACTCCAGGCCGTCCCCACCCCCCGCGTGACGAGGGAAACTCGTTGGCCCTCCATCGTAAATGTTTGGCGATTTCTGCTGTCGCAAGCGTTCGCTCTGGACTATATTCGTACCAGATGTCGGTCTCGTGATCCCTCTGAAAACATCGTCGTATTTTCTTACATCACTCGCGCATGACTGTGTATACGTACGTCAAATTCAGTGAAATGAGATCAACCGACCCTCGTTACTGGCATTGCATGGGGAGGCCCTCCATCCAGCAGTGGAACTTTGAAATTGACGACTGTATTGTAATTTATTCGTACTGTATTGCGGTGGACGTAAAGTCTCCGGAGAGGATGACCCGAGCGGAGATTGAGCCGCGAGATCAGCTTGCGCGGGTGGCTGGATGGGATCGCCGGTGTCACGAGACCTTCATGATGGCGAAAACTTCATTCAGCAGTGGATAGAGCACGGCTGATGATCGTGATGTCTCTGCACTGGCTACCAGTCAAGTATCGAGTGGACTATAAGATCCAGCTGCTAACCTACAGGCTCTCAATGGGTTAGCCCCGCAGTATTCGGAGGAACTGGTCCCTGTTTACTCTCCATACGAGGTCGCTGATATCTTTGGATTGCCTTCTTCTAAGGACAGCGAGGTCAAGGCTCTGTTCCTGGGGTGATCGGGCTGTTGCCAAAGTGCAGCTCCCAGACGATGGAACGCTTTGTGCCTTTTCTCATGAGACAATCGGGAGTTGGTTGAGCTATATGTCCCGTCTTGAAAACTCATATCTTTACACTGGCCTTTATTACATCTCCGCTAGTTGCTGCCCGTTCACTCTCCGCTAGTTGCTGCCCGTTCACCCTGGCTTTCCATACACGGTGGAGCATTGGAATCCACGGATGAAATGCACCACTTTACAAGTGTCGTTTATTATTACGTGGATGCGCAATAGGAAGGAATACGAGCTGGCCTGGTCACTCACCGGAGTTTGGTTTCACCCGGTGAACGAACGCTCACGTGAGTGCGTGCGTGCGTAAATACGTAAGTACGCGCACACGTGAACGTAAGTACGTACGTACGCATGGTTCACACACACAGGGTGCGATACTGTTTGCAAATCTGTAATTTGGTGTAATTTGTCATGCGATGCTCGGTTTCATAACACCGCTCGCACGCCTGCAAACGCAACAACGACTGTGGCCTGTCGCTATCCTAAAGAGCCTTTTAAAATTGTATGTGTTTTCAGTAAAGCAAGAGAAAAAAACGGCATACGTGGCAAACAGAAATGCATCGAAATTTGTCCCGCGTCTAAATGGCAAGTGGAACAAGTTTTGAGCAAGTTATTGAAAAACCTTTCAATAAGTTATAGATAATGTGCACAACCCTCACAGCTATGTCGTTCGTGACGGTTGTTCAACCATACTTCACCACTCCGTCTGCGGAGTGGTGAAGTAAGGGCTGGTTAGGATACCCATATTAAAGGTTTTTGGGTTATATCGCGTAAATGTGCCGTTAAACCCGCCACCACCCGACACAACCAATTAGTAAGGGGTTTGTCACGTAAACAGAACATGCCAATTCGTTACTAGTACAGCACACCGGTGTGTTGGAGAGTAAACCCACAGCATTTACAATTCGAGTACGACGTTTCGCCAGTACTTACAACCACCGTCATCATCAGCCGACGGACATATTTGTGGAGAAATCCTCCTGTTTCCGTCCCAAATAGAGGGATAAATGTGGATAATGTTGGTCGCGAAAGTCTTGCGTGGTTCGGATACCGCTCGCTCGCCCATTGATATTAGCCATGGCCGGGACTCAACGTCAGGTTGTGATGCACGATGGATGTTGCACTTCGTTCGTACCCTACGTCGCCTACGTCGCCAAACTGTGTTCATCGGAGGTGCGGGGACAAACACAAAACGTTGGCAGCTTCATATCGCAGTGCAACGGAAAAAAAACTACTCCCCTCCCGCACCACAGCACATTAAATTCGTGCATTTTAGTTTTTTTTTAAAAGAGGATCTTGAAACTATTGTACACAAAATAAATAAAATAATGCATATTTTTAGATATATATTTTTACTTGCAGTCATTGTTGTATAACAATGAGACTCCCCCCCCCACCTCCCCCCACAAAAAAACGTAACCTGTACCACGACTGTGTATAGATGCTTGTCTTTTTTTCGCCGTGCTATTGGAGTTCATTCACCTTCAGGGGGGTGGCGGCGGTGACGCACGATCCTCCCACAGCCGCCGCGGGTTCGACCCCAGCGGCCACCCTCGTTAATACCGCGGCCGTGTGCATCGTTGCGAGTCATTTTTGCCTGCCATGGATTGCCCACGCGACGATGAGACACTTCGGGTTGAGGTGTCGTTCGTCGGTGTCTTCTGAAGAAAAAATAGCTGTCTAGCTCAGTGGGCCTTACCTGGTAAAATATATATATTTTTAGTTTATTAACCGTAGCGTCGTCCGCTTCACAGCGGACCTAAAAGATCCCCTTAACGTAATTAGAATCTTAATATTTGTTTTTTTTACTGGAGGAACCCGATGAGCTATAAAGCTCTTTTTCACAGATGTCCACTAGGGGCGGGTAAGGACGTTACAACAAGCAACACAAACACGCGATAGTCGTGCAAAGTACCTGAGAGGCAAACACATCGTTCAAAAACATCAAAATTAAACCCATTAGAGAAGAGTAGGCCGTTGTGTGCCGGTGTCAGGACCCACGTGTGCCATTTCTTTTTTTAATTATCCAAAACGACCACTCAATGTGGATCACACACACACACAAACACGGGAGCGACAATCGCCCCCTACTGGCACAACGATGCCCCCAGGTCACTCTTACAAACGAGACCACCACCCTTGCCTCTGGAGTTCTCACCGGCTCCCGAAAACACCTGGAAACCCCCGAGTGGGGGGGGGGGGGTGTTCTCAAAGCCCCCCACCCCTGCTCTCGTCAGCCTCCCCCTTCCCCACCAAAGGCCCCCCCTGCTCTAGCGAGCCTCCCCCCACCCACAAAAGCCCCCCCCCCACCAAAGCCCCCCCCAACAAAGCCCCCCTGCTCTAGCGATCCTCCCCCCACAAACCCACAAAAGCCCCCCCCCACCAAAGCCCCCCCCTGCTCTCGCGAGCCCTTCCCACCAAAGCCCCCCCCCTGCTCGAGCGAGCCCCCCCCCCACCAAAGCCCCCCCCACCAAAGCCCCCCCCACCAAAGCCCCCCCACCAAAGCCCCCCCCACCAAAGCCCCCCCCAAAGCCCCCCCCACCAAAGCCCCCCCACCAAAGCCCCCCCCCCACCAAAACCCCCACCAACCCCCCCCCCCACCAAACCCCCCCCCACCAAACCCCCCCCCCAAACCCCCCCCCACCAAACCCCCCCCCACCTAACCCCCCCCCCCACCAAAACCCCCCCCCACCAAAACCCCCCCCACCAAACCCCCCCCACCAAAACCCCCCCCCACCAAACCCCCCCCCCCACCAACCCCCCCCCCCCACCAAACCCCCCCCCCCACCAAACCCCCCCCCCCCACCAAACCCCCCCACCAAACTCCCCCCCCCCACCAAACCCCCCCCCCCCACCAAACCCCCCCCCCCCCCTGCTCTAGCGAGCCTCCCCCCACCCCACCCCACCCACCAATCGCCTTTCGGGTGGCGCGATCAGCTGATGTCCGCGGCTGTTGCGGCCCGCCGTGATGTCATCCGGCGGGCGGATCACGTGGTTAAAGCCCTGGCCACGCCTCCCGGTGTCGTCCCCCCTCCCTCCCTCCCTCCTCCCCCGGCTCAGCCTGCGACCGGGGCGAGTCGAGGAGCAACGCGCGTGGCTCCTCTGTCTCGGGGTTGAGTTGTGAGTGAGTGAGTGTGGGTGAGTGTGTGTGGGTGAGTGTGTGTGGGTGAGTGTGTGGGTGTGTGTGTGTGGGTGAGTGTGTGTGTGTGGGTGAGTGAGTGTGTGTGGGTGTGTGTGTGTGAGAGAGAGAGAGAAATGAACCCGGGCGGCGATGTCCTGACAAGAACTTTGTGTTCTTTGCCAACTTCCCTTGCTCGCTCGCCCTCTCTCGCTACGTCCGTGCGTGTCTTGTAAATCGTTTTCGTGTTCAACCACCACCCACCCCCTGCCACCCACCCACCCCCTGCCACCCACCCCGTGTGTTTGCTCTTTCGCCTACTTCACTTGCTTCCGAGCAGCCGGTGGCTCGGCAGTCGCTCCACGTAAACTAGGGCAAAGCTCGCCCGCCCGTCCCGCTTCATTCATTGCGGCTGCGCGGGGCTCCCCTTTGTTCTCCCGCGGACACAACAACAACCACAACAACAACCACCACAACAACAACAGCAGCAGCGGCTGCAGCAGCTACAGTGCGAAGAGCCCAAGGTAAGGATCACCACGCCCGTTACGGCGTCTCGCTGCTGGAGCACCGAATGAGCCTGCTGCAGCTGCAGCTTCGGCGTTTCGGCGTTTCGTTTCACCCCCTCCACCCCTCCCTCCTTCCACAGGCTTTCTTGTTGGTTCTCTCCGCTAACTTTGTTGACTCTAACGCGAGAGAGAGAGAGATAGACTGAGGGGGATGGCTGTGGTTGTGGTGGTGGTAGGTTGCGTTTGGAGCGTTCGAGACAATTACTGCGAACATCGCATCTTCTCTGCCGCGTGCCGAACACAATCTTCGTCTTCTCTGGTAGCGACTGAGGGGGGCCCATTGTATCGTCTCCCTCGGGGGCACGGGTTGCCCCACACGCCGGGGCCTGGCTCCTTGTTGCCCAACGCAGGGGCTGGCGAGGTTTTATTCATCATCATGATGATTATGATGATGATCATGATGATGATGATCATGGTGATCATAATGATGATCATGGTGATGATCATGGTGATCATGATGATGATCATGGTGATCATGATGATGATCATGGTGATCATAATGATGATCATGATGGTGATCATAATGATGATCATGATGATGATTCTGAGACGGGGTACTACGTGCCTCTTATTTGCCGCTGGAATTTAGAGGGTCGAGGCAGTGCCGGATGAAGCTGGTGCGGGGCCTGTGGCATCTGTTATTAAGGGGCCATAAATAAAAATACAGACAAATATTAAAACTTGCATTGTAAAGTAATTGTATGGCTTCATTTGCTATACAGCCAGATAGTACAACAAATCGCTAACCTTAAACACCCAGTCGTTGTAAAAGTTGAAGGCGGTATAGTACTATAGTAATAGAGCAAGTGCAGAATCACTGAACCGGAACTGACAGCTTGAAAGCATTTAGCGCGGGGCCCTTTAAAGTGCGGGGCCCGTAGCTACTACATATGTAGTAGTAGCTACTATATATGTAGTAGCTACTATACATGTGTAGTAGCTACTACTGCATGTGTAGTAGTAGCTACTACTACTACTACATGTGTAGTAGTAGCTACTATATATGTAGTAGTAGCTACTATATATGTAGTAGTAGCTACTATATATGTAGTAGTAGCTATATATGTAGTAGTAGCTACTACTACATATGTAGTAGTAGCTACTACTGCATGTGTAGTAGCTACTACTGCATGTGTAGTAGCTACTACTGCATGTGCAGTAGCTACTACTGCATGTGCAGTAGCTACTACTGCATGTGCAGTAGCTACTACTGCATGTGTAGTAGCTACTACTGCATGTGTAGTAGCTACTACTGCATGTGTAGTAGCTACTACTGCATGTGTAGTAGCTACTACTGCATGTGTAGCAGCTACTACTGCATGTGTAGTAGCTACTACTGCATGTGTAGTAGCTACTACTGCATGTGTAGCAAGCTACTACTGCATGTGTAGCAAGCTACTACTGCATGTGTAGCAAGCTACTACTGCATGTGTAGCAAGCTACTACTGCATGTGTAGCAAGCTACTACTGCATGTGTAGCAAGCTACTACTGCATGTGTAGCAAGCTACTACTGCATGTGTAGCAAGCTACTACTGCATGTGTAGCAAGCTACTACTGCATGTGTAGCAAGCTACTACTGCATGTGTAGCAAGCTACTACTGCATGTGTAGCAAGCTACTACTGCATGTGTAGCAAGCTACTACTGCATGTGTAGCAAGCTACTACTGCATGTGTAGCAAGCTACTACTGCATGTGTAGTAAGCTACTACTGCATGTGTAGTAAGCTACTACTACACGTGTACTACTACTACATGTGTGGCTTCACACCCCCCCCCCGTTTCCTATGCGTACACTGTCAGTAGACCCCCCCCCCCCCATACGCAAGCGTACGCATTTGGGTTAACCCTCCCCCCTCCATGCGTACGTACTAAATGGATGTCCCCTAAATGGATGTCCCCTAAATGGATGGGCCCCAAAGCAGCCGGCGGCGGCACGGCGCGCCCCAACAGGGAGACCGCTCTCTGAGCAGAGTCGGGGATGCGATGAGACGGCTCGGGGCAGCGTCATCGCCGCCGTCTAGGACGCCGCACGACGCCGCACGAAGGCGTGAGTGAGTGAGTGAATGAAGACGTCAGCACGGCACGCACGCCGCACGATGGCGTGAGTGAATGAATGAATGAAGACGTCAGCAAGGCAAACGGCACTCACTCACGCCGCACGATGGCGTGAGTGAGTGAATGAATGAAGACGTCAGCACAGCAAACGGCACTCACGCCGCACGATGGCGTGAGTGAATGAATGAAGACGTCAGCAAGGCAAACGGCACTCACTCACGCCGCACGAAGGCGTGAGTGAGTGAATGAAGACGTCAGCACGGCACGCACGCCGCACGATGGCGTGAGTGAGTGAGTGAATGAAGACGTCAGCACGGCACGCACGCCGCACGATGGCGTGAGTGAATGAATGAATGAAGACGTCAGCAAGGCAAACGGCACTCACTCACGCCGCACGATGGCGTGAGTGAGTGAATGAATGAAGACGTCAGCACAGCAAACGGCACTCACGCCGCACGATGGCGTGAGTGAATGAATGAATGAAGAGGTCAGCAAGGCAAACGACACTCACGCCGCACGATGGCGTGAGTGAGTGAATGAATGAGGACGTCAGCAAGGCAAACGACACTCACGCCGCACGATGGGGTGAGTGAATGAATGAAGACGTCAGCACAGCAAACGACACTCACGCCGCACGATGGCGTGAGTGAGTGAATGAATGAAGACGTCAGCAAGGCAAACGACACTCACGCCGCACGATGGGGTGAGTGAATGAATGAAGACGTCAGCACAGCAAACGACACTCACGCCGCACGATGGGGTGAGTGAATGAATGAAGATGTCAGCAAGGCAAACACGCCGTTCTGGGCGAAGCAGGAAATTCTTTCGCGCTACCCGAATCGAGTCGAGTGTACCGCCGGCTCCGTGATTTGAGCGGCACAAAGACACACAGACGCGTACACACACAAAGATCCCCCGTATAGCCTTAACAGACTGTAGGGGCAAGTGCTGTTAGCGAGCACCTATGAAGGCCGGAACGGCACCAGGTACTCATTTGAGGCTGAGTCGACCTAAGGGAGGCCCGGGACCGGTTCAGATAATCGTCACTGGTGTTGGCCGTGAGCGGGAATCAAACTCGTGTCGCCGGGTTCATAGCGCAGCGCGCTTACCGCTACACTACACACGCGCACACATACACACGTACACACACACGCGCACACATACACACGTACACACACGCGCACACATACACACGCGCACACATACACACGTACACACACGCGCACACATACACACGTACACACGCGCGCACACATACACACGCACACGCGTGTACTGTCCCGGCCATAGAAATTGCTTCTTTGCTTCAAGTGGTTCGGAGCACGGCGAGTCTCGGAAGGTTTTTTTGTTTTAGCAACATTCGGTGCCCGTAACTCGGTCGTCTGTCGAGCCACGGAGGATGCGACTTCATTTACAGCTTCGGAGGCCGGGTAAATACGGGAATCGTAAAAATGTTTTACTGTGGTGGGCCCTTTGTTTTGCGTGCCAGGGCGATGTGATTTAAGTGGCCACACGGGGCCCACGGTAATTTAAAGGCCACCCCTCCCCCCGTATGTTGCTGAATGCAGTGCGGACCCGGGGCAACGGAGTTGGGATCTGTGCCGGTGTGAACAAACGTGGCTATTGTTTTGTTGATGGTGGTATTAATCGCGTGGCCGCGAGAGATATCGGCTGCTCAATCAGTGCGTTGATCAAGCGTCGATTCTTAACGATCTCGATACCTCCCTGCTCATCGAGCTCAGAATGAGTTTTTATTTCTATATATACTGGAGGAATCCAATAAGCTATAAAGCGTTTTTTTTTCCACAGATTGCTAGTAGGGGCGGGATCACTCATTTGCGCCAGTCGATGTATTTAGGTTCTGTGTAAATGACATGCAAACGAGATGCTTGTGCAACGTTTAGGCGAAACTGTACAAGCAGTGTGTAAAAAAAAACATCCCGATAAACATTGCGAACCAAATTGTCAAAACAATAATTGATTCTTGAATCCAACTTTGACCCTGAATCGTGACAGTCGATGGAATTGCTTGGGGTGTGAATCGTGGCTCTGTGTGCGTGTTGTGTGTGTTTGGGAAGCCTTGTCAGTGAACCTTTGACACTTCACGTGGCCTCAAAGTGCCCCTAGCCTGCCACAAGCACCGTGGTGACGTCCCCATCACTTAGTGACGAACGGTGGTTTGTTGTTGTTCGAGCACTGGGTGCGATGGTTTGCGCACTGTGACCTGGGTTTGACACCCAGCCATGGGTAACATAAGTGCAACACGCAAATCGGAACTTGTCCTAGGCCTCTCCTAGGTCGACTCAGCCTTAAATTAGGTCTTGATGAAGCTTATAAACGTCAGCACTCGGGAGAGGGGCGGAAGGTCAGACCAGAACTTGCCCATTCGTGCATTGTGCCATCCTGAATAATGTGGTCGATAACAACATTCGTACCAACAGCCTACAGTAATATATGGAGGGTGGGGGGGGGTCGTTGCCATTGTGTCCTGCTCTGCCCTCCAACAACAACGGATGGCAGAGGAGCGACGCTCAGAACAACGAGCGAAGCGACGGGCTGCGAAATAACAAAGCAGCAAGTTGACACAGTTGAGGGCACAGGTGGTGCATCGGCCAGTCATCTCGGTCGGTTGGCCTACGGCACCTGGGTCTGTCCCGTAGCCTCCTGCCAGTGCACCATTCGACACTTCACGTGGCCTTAAAGTGCACGTAGCCTGGCACAAGCGCCGTGGTGACGTTACCGCCACTTCGTGACGAATGGCGGTGACGAATGTGTGTCAGCTGAAACGTGGACTGTTAAGTAATCATGTATTTTATTTTAGCAGGAAAAGCTTCAACGAGTCTCGGGGCTCTGTTTTCAGGAGGGTCCTGCGCCGAGATGATTATTGAATTGCGTATTATGTCGCGTTAATGGTTTGTGGGAGGAAACCAGAGTGCTCAGAGAAAACCCTTCAGGCCTTCTGCAGGATAGCATGGACGTTGTAACACAGATATGTTCACGGACCCACTTGCTGTACTGCCATTTCTGGCCACGGTGACGAGATGTTAACTACTTCGCCTGGTATAAGGAGGTTGTGGGTTCGATTCTGACCCTGACGCCTGTTGGAGTTTGCGTGTCTTCCCGTGGTCGCGTGGATTTTTCTCCGGGTCCTCCGGCTTTTCCCTCCACATTTAGAATCAACATGTGTTCAGAGCATTTGGCTGCTATACATTTCCACGTGATAAGCCACTTCGTTGAGCTATAATTTGTGATAGCCAGGGTCGCTTATGAAAAAAAGAGCTATATATAGCTCAGCGGTCCTTACTTGGTAAAATTAATTTAGTGTGGTTTGGGTTTTAGTTCCACCTCACAGCCCAGCAGGCATTCTGGGTGGCTACAGTTCGCCATGTGATCCATCAACGCTTGCCTCCAAGCGCTATTCACCATTGCACCCTTATCAGTAGCCATGATCTGCCCGCTGCTGGATGTGAAGGCCTCCAGTAGTTTTCACCATCCCAGCAGGCATTCTGGGTGGTTACAGTTCGCCATGTGATCCATCAACTCTTGCCTCCAAGCGCTGTTCACCATTGCACCCTTATTATCAGCAGCCATGATCTGTCCACTGTTGGATGTGAAGGCCTCCAGTAGTTTTCACCGTCCCTCGTAGCATCACGATGTAAGAACGCGGATTTATGGATTGCCTCCCCCACTCCCGTGTCGGTCACTTCAACACGTTGGTCAGTGGAGGTTGGTGAAGGGGGATACCCAGGACCGGTTCAGATCTCGCTTGCCACTGTTTAGTTTGGTAGTGGCCAGAAATCGAAGTCGGGTCGACCGGGTTCGTAGCGCAGCGTGCTAACCACTGCGCCATAGCTCCATGCACCCTAGAAATTACAAATAATTTAATGACAAACGCACCACACTTTTGACTCACACGATATAAATACATTGACTCGTTTTAGATGAGAGGCAATTAAAATGATTCAAGCAAATGGTTTGACGAAATCATACAGATTTATGTGTTTTTTTATTTATAATTATAACCCACGTAAAGATGAGTGTTCTTAACGAGTGCAGTCTATTTTATTTCCATGTTGTGAGAAATTACATTGTCGCTCTGCAAGGCTGTCCGTCATAGCACTGGAGTATAGTATTCTCCACGTACGGTGCCAAGAAGTTCACCATAATTATACATTGTACAGAGACCAAGTGAGAGCTCATTCTGACCTATGACCTGTGGCAAGGAACCATGTGACCTATGGTATCAGTAATGAGCCGTATACAACCTTTAACCTTTCGCCTAAGTCAACAAACCACAACCACACATTTTTTGCCACGTTAATTTTCGGCTTTTCTTTTATATACAGCTTTTTCTAAATTTTCTCACCATTTTTTACAGTTTGGGATTAGTTTATCAAAAATTAGCGATACAGATTAATTGAAAATTATGTTCCCTTCTACCTATGACGTTTTTGTTGCATATAATGCAATTTTATAAAAAAAAAAATTGTCATTCAAAAGACATTTAAAGGCAAGCCACAGTAGTGTGTGTGTGTGGCTTTGCAACCGAAGTATGGATCGTATAGTAAACCACTAGTCTGTGCTCCTTAAACGGAGGAGGAGAAATAGCAAAACTCCACAAACTCTCTCCTGAAAACCCTCTCGTGGCCAGCAGCCTCGATTTTGGCATTTAGTTCCTAGAACATATTTAGAGGACTTGGCTGCTATAAATTCCCAAGCGATAAGCCACTTCGTTGAGCTATCATTCGTGGCTTCTGAAAAAGAGCTGTATAGCTCAGTGGGCCTTACCTGGTAAAATAAAAAAAATAGTTTGTAGTTCATATGGCCGTCATATGCAAGAACTGACTAGAATTGATGAAAAAACTGGATTTACTGTGTTACGCAGAAAGTAGCACGGGCCAGTGCTGGTTTGTCCTCGTGCACGAGGGCTGTCGTGGCTGTGTTGCATTGCATCCCCCCCCCCCATGTCACTTATTTAGCAGGCAAACCTCACCGAGGGTCTGAAGGACCTCGGCGAGGTCTCCCGTGGCCACGTCCACGTTGCACGGTGCCCTTGCTTGTGGCAGGAAACCGGAGAACCCAGAGGAAAACTCCTCCGGGCCGTAGGAGAGAATGAGAGGATTAAAGAGAGAAGCGTCCTCACAGATGGGTTCGCGAAACCCACTTGCCACCTCGCGCAATTTAAGATGCGCTTCTGCAGCCGTCTGGATTGCTCTTCTTTCCGATATTAGGAAGCCACTGAAGCTATGGACTTTTAAACCATCATCTAGATTGAAAAGTTATTTCTTTGGAACTGCTTTGTGTTTAATTTGTTGTCCTTCCCCTGCACCTCCGATTAGTACCAATTTGTGGGGAAGTCAACAGTAGTTGTCCTACGGATGTTATCAGACCCGCCATAGGAATGTTGAATTTCCACCAGTGGCTCAGGGCTGTGAACAGGAGATGAATATCAATGGCTCAATGCTCATTTGAGCAGAAAAAACACTTCAGACTTTTTTTGGAATGTCTGGCTCACAGCTTAGGCTACAATTGTAACATTTTTTTGTAATCTTACCAGGTAAGGCCCACTGAGCTATGTAGCTCTCTTTCAGAAGCGACCCGGCTCAACGAAGTGGCTCATCACGTGGACACTTAAATACTCTAGACGCGTGACGTTGATTCTAAATGTGGAGGGAAAAACCCGAGGACCCGGACAAAAATCCACGCAACCAGGGCAAGAGAGACGTGCAAACTCCAAGTATACAGCAGCAGGCGTGTGTGTGCAACGTGCATCCCTTATCGACTTTGCGAAGTTCACACTTTTTTTTGCGAGTCACCACCGTCTACGGGATGCCACCGCTGGCTTCTGCTGCCACCCCGCAGAAGGAGCTGTTGCTCAAATGTCGCGTGGCGGAAGAACGGCTGGCCAGACAGCCCAGCTGGGTGTTGTAATAACCATTTGCGGCTTTTAAAGCGTGGGTTAAAGGGGCTGCCCTGCGTGTCGTAATTTGGTACAGTGCTGGACTCTAAACAACGACAACGCCGACAGCTGAAAAGCCCAGAGTGCAACAACAAAAAGTATACGCACGGTTACTTATGAACAATGTGTGTTATCGCTTTCAGCTGTTTGGTCAATCCACTGCTTAGTAAAGTCCTTCGGCCGCCCATGCTGTGTCAGCTATGGGTGTTGTTTGACCATACTTCACCATTTTGTGTCAGCTATGGGTGTTGTTTGACCATACTTCATCCTGTGTCAGCTATGGGTGTTGTTTGACCATACTTCACCATGTTGTGTCAGCTATGGGTGTTGTTTGACCATACTTCACCATACTGTGTCAGCTATGGGTGTTGACCATACTTCACCATACTGTGTCAACTATGGGTGTTGTTTGACCATACTTCACCATGTTGTGTCAGCTATGGGTGTTGTTTGACCATACTTCACCATCCTGTGTCAGCTATGGGTGCTGTTTGACCATACTTCACCATCCTGTGTCAACTATGGGTGTTGTTTGACCATACTTCACCATGCTGTGTCAGCTATGGGTGCTGTTTGACCATACTTCACCATCCTGTGTCAGCTATGGGTGCTGTTTGACCATACTTCACCATACTGTGTCAACTATGGGTGTTGTTTGACCATACTTCACCATGTTGTGTCAGCTATGGGTGCTGTTTGACCATACTTCACCATCCTGTGTCAGCTATGGGTGTTGTTTGACCATACTTCACCATCCTGTGTCAACTATGGGTCTTGTTTGACCATACTTCACCATACTGTGTCAACTATGGGTGTTGTTTGACCATACTTCACCATGCTCTGTCAGCTATGGGTGCTGTTTGACCATACTTCACCATCCTGTGTCAGCTATGGGTGCTGTTTGACCATACTTCACCATACTGTGTCAACTATGGGTGTTGTTTGACCATACTTCACCATCCTGTGTCAACTATGGGTCTTGTTTGACCATACTTCACCATACTGTGTCAGCTATGGGTGTTGTTTGACCATACTTCACCATACTGTGTCAGCTATGGGTGTTGTTTGACCATACTTCACCATCCTGTGACAGCTATGGGTGTTGTTTGACCATACTTCACCATGTTGTGTCAGCTATGGGTGTTGTTTGACCATACTTCACCATCCTGCGTCAGCTATGGGTGTTGTTTGACCATACTTCACCATCCTGAGTCAACTATTGGTGTTGTTTGACCATACTTCACCATGCTGTGTCAGCTATGGGTGTTGTTTGACCATACTTCACCATGCTGTGTCAGCTATGGGTGTTGTTTGACCATACTTCACCATGCTGTGTCAGCTATGGGTGTTGTTTGACCATACTTCACCATGTTGTGTCAGCTATGGGTGTTGTTTGACCATACTTCACCATCCTGTGTCAGCTATGGGTGTTGTTTGACCATACTTCACCATCCTGCGTCAGCTATGGGTGTTGTTTGACCATACTTCACCATGTTGTGTCAGCTATGGGTGCTGTTTGACCATACTTCACCATGTTGTGTCAGCTATGGGTGCTGTTTGACCATACTTCACCATGTTGTGTCAGCTATGGGTGCTGTTTGACCATACTTCACCATGTTGTGTCAGCTATGGGTGCTGTTTGACCATACTTCACCATGCTGCGTCAGCTATGGGTGTTGTTTGACCATACTTCACCATGCTGTCAGCTATGGGTGTTGTTTGACCATACTTCACCATACTGTGTCAGCTATGGGTGTTGTTTGACCATACTTCACCATGCTGTCAGCTATGGGTGTTGTTTGACCATACTTCACCATACTGTGTCAGCTATGGGTGTTGTTTGACCATACTTCACCATGTTGTGTCAGCTATGGGTGTTGTTTGACCATACTTCACCATGTTGTGTCAGCTATGGGTGTTGTTTGACTATACTTCACCATCCTGCGTCAGCTATGGGTGTTGTTTGACCATACTTCACCATCCTGTGTCAGCTATGGGTGCTGTTTGACCATACTTCACCGCTCTTGTCGGTGCGGGTTGGTGGAGCGGTTTGTCAGGTCCGGTTTTGTGCATTTCGCTCGCCACTGATGTTGGCCGTGGGCCGGGGTTAGAACCTAGGTCTCCGGGCGCACCGTGCCACGCGCCGACTAGTACGGGGCTACAAACGTATATAAGCAGCGTGCTCTTCTGATCTACTAACTCGCACCTGCAATAGGAATGAGGAATTTCCTTCCGCTACTAAGACGAGAGATGACCAGTAATAAACGGCATAGCGCTGATGAAGACAGACTCCACGCGACTGCGGTGTCAGTAACAAATATCCCAGTTGTCTGTGTGTCAGGTGCAGCAGAGTCATTAAGTGTTTGTACGCCTGGGGACATTAATGAAAACGGTTGAGAGAGACGCAACGAATCAACGATGCCTTGGCAAGTTTCCATTTTCACGGACACGACGCGTTTTGGTGGCCACCCGTCTGCGCGCCTATCGGAGGTTTGAATCTCCTTGGCGCTCGAGATCAGACGAGATCGGACGCATTCCGTGTGATTTTGGTCAAAGTCACCCGCTGGCTTTTGTTGCAATAAAAAAAAACGCGCTGACGGCCACAACCCCCCCCCCCCCCAACGCGTACCACATGGAATAGAACACGCAGCGTTTCTGTGTAGTGACATAAATACAACTCAGCGCATTTGTCAATAATGCTGAAGTATACTTTAGGCAATAGCCTTTCTTCTCAAGTGCAAGAGAAGAGCGGTTGAGTTTGTTACTTTTGTGGGTGTGCACCACTGCCAATGCGGCATCGCCTCTGGAGTTGGCAATTTTGAGGTCATTCCAAATCACAATTCAAGTGGAACTGCCAGCCGTTTGGAGGCAAGGACAACTCTGCTAGATGCAGGCCTAAGTTTGTCACAAAACTACTTCCCATCGTCCTGAATATAAGTTCTAGAGTAAATGTTTATTTACATTGGTTATTTATATTCGCCACAGCGACGCAAACTGTATTGCATTGCTTCTATTGCTGGTGACTATACTGCTACTGATGAAGATTCTGATGATGATGATGAAGTCAAAGGCAGCCACATCATTCCTCATTGACCCAATACCTTTTATTTCGCATCTCACGCTCTATAAAGGAAACTCCTCGTTAATATTATTAATTGTATTATTTACGCAATTATTAACTTAATAATTAACGCGATATGCGTTAACACATTTTGCGTCGTATCTCCCTTTATTTTACCAGTTTTTGTTGTTGTTGTTGCCCCTTCAAACCGAAATTTGCAGAGCGACTTCGCTGCACGCCGGGGCACGTCGGTCAATTTCGCACGCGCCAAAAAGGGGGGGACACTTGTGACCCCGTGTTGTTTCCCTCTAAAGTTCACCCCCTGATTGACAGCCACATCCTCCAGCGGGGGGGGGCGGGCGGCTATGGGTGGCGGGGGGGGGATGTTGCTGGCCGTGTGCGGTTTGTGTAACGAGCGATCGTGTGATCGTGTGACGTCAATTTAGCCGGGTTGGGGGGGGGGGGCGGGTTAATTACAGTAGCTCCTTTCGAGCGTTTTATTTTACATCTTTGAAACGGTGGCAGTCGGATTTTTTGTTGTCGCGTGTGTACATATGCGGTTTTATTTTTGGCCGAGGCTGCTGTCAGGTTGCGGGTGAGCCCGTTGTACGCTCGGGCTTGGGAATCGGGAGCTCGGCGATATGCAAGCTCGTCTGCCGCACACTTGTATAGGGCACGATTTTTATAGATGTTCGGGATAAACGTGAAAACCCACGTTCGGCTTGTGTCATCGTATTGGCCACGCTCGCCACATTTGAAATCGTCAACGAATCGACGCTTTGATTGGTTTTAATGCATCGTTTTCCCTGGCATATGACCGTGAAATGAACCGAATGATCGCTCACTTCGGCCACTTTGTGCTGCGTTGGAGACACTGAGCCTGCACCGTGGAGATTCTGGTGCGTGAATCCAGGTTTCATTTGGCCGTGTTTAAAAATCTGGTTGTCGAGTGTGTGCAGGTTCATGATCTCAGCTTGTTTCTCAATGTCTGCATAAAAAACAAATCGCGTTGAATGTTTTGCCGCTGAATTCATAAGTATTATTATTATTATTGCTCTCTTGGGATGAACAACATGAAGGGATTGTCGCTCATTTGCAGCTTCTCTACCTGAAAGTCAGAGCACAGCAAATCAAACCGCGTGCTCATCTTGTGGGATGAGATTCATCCTACGGGTGTAAGGTGGGTGGGAGGGGGGTGGGAGGGCCCATCCCGACACGGGGTGATGCACCATTCTCTGCTCCAATTCGCAACGTTTTTTTTCTCGACTCCGCCTGTAGATGGACCGCAAGCCCGCCGGCAGTGGCACGATTGTCGCGACCGCGACGACAAAACAACCACGGAAAAGCCATGTTTCCTTGCCGGGAATTTTCCCGGCAAGGAAACATGGTAGTGGCGCGTGGCGTGGTTTGTCAGTGGTCCCACAAAGTGGTTTATTTCTAGAAGCTGGCTGCGAGGGCAGCGGTTATGAAACGCCGCGCTCCGCATCCGTGCCGAAGTTCATCTGGCAGTTAGTTACGAGTCCGCGCTGCCGGGCCGGTGTCTGTCCCTTCACGCTCGCCCCGGTAAAAGCCCTTGGTGTTGGCTGCCAAAGCTTGTCCCCCACCTTCCCCTGCCCCCCCCCCCGCCCCGTACCGTGCCCCCCCCGCCTTGCTGCTTTGTGTCTCCGGTAACGTCCAGGGCAGAACGGTGGAAAAAGTAGCGGTATTATAAGGGCTCTGTAATCCCGCGCACGTATTTAGCCCTGCTGCTTGTGACGGCTGCGTGCGCATGTTCGCAGGCCGAATGCGGTGGTGAGATGTTAACTGCCCCGCCTTGTATGTAGAACATTGTGAGTTCGATCCCGACTCTGATGCCTGTATATTTGTAATTTGCGTGTTTCCCCGTGGTCGCGTGGATTCTTCTCCGGGCCCTCCAGTTTTTCCCTTCACATTCATGATCAACGTGCTTTTCGAATATTTGGCTGCTGCTTCGTTGAGCTATCATTTGTGACAGCCAGGTCGCTTCTGAAGAAAGCTCTATACAGCTCAAGTGGGCCTTACCTGGTAAAATAGAAAATAGAATTTGTAAGGAGCCCGTGGGCCACTTATTACAGCTATCGTCAAACTTGTTCCCCTGCTCAAACCAACAGCACCGAGAAGGCGGTGGAGGCGTTGCTCATCTCCTGAGCCCTGAGCCAGCGGTGGAATTTCCACATTCCCATGTTGGGGTTGGGGGGTTGGGGGGCAGCCAGGCGACTCGAGTCTTTGCTTTGGACAACCGCCGTTGACTTACCCACGAAGTGGTGTGACCCCGGAGAGCGGGATGATTGGCCTAGTCCACCAACTCCAACCGGGATTCGAACCCCCGCGCGATCCCCTTCCGATCGCGAGCACGCCTGGCCGTTGCCCTAACACGCCCCCCCCCGCCCCCCCCCCCTCCCCCACCTCTGCGTGTGCTACAGGCGCAGACCATGAACTACATAGGGCAGCTGGCGGGGCAGGTTGTGGTGACGGCGCGCGAGCTCTACAAGGAGCTCAACCCGGCCACGCTGACCGGCTGCATCGACGCCGTGGTGGTGCGCCACGCCGACGGCTCGTTCCAATGCTCCCCGTTCCACGTGCGCTTCGGCAAGCTCGGCGTGCTGCGCTCGCGGGAGAAAGTCGTACGTACGCTGCACGTCCGCGAGGGGTGGTGGCGGGCACGGTGGCGGGCGCGGTGATGGCTGTGGTGGTGGCGTGATAGTGGTGTGATTGTGGTGGTGGACTTTGAAGTGTTTCTCAAAGTGCACCTCAAAGTGCACCTAGCCTGGCACAAGCGCCGTGGTTACGTCACCACCGCTTGGGTGAAGAATGGTTGTTGTTGTTGGTGGTGGTGGTGTTGATGATATGATCGTGGTGGTGGTCACGGTAGTGGTGTGGCGGTAGTGGTTGCATGTCGAGTGGTATCGTGAAAGTGCTGGTGGCAGTAGCGGATGTGGTCGTTGTGGGGATGTGATAGTGGTGTGGTGGTGGTGGTGGCGGCGTTGGGGTGGTAGTGGTGACAGTGGTGTGGTCGTGGTCGTGGTTGTGGTGGTGGCGGCGGCGGTGGTGACGGTGATGGTGGTGGAGTGGCAGCCAAAGAAGAGAACACCCCGAAGAGCACGTGGGCCGAGGAGATGGAACGATGAATCTAGCTCACGTGTGTAGCTACCAGACAGATTACTGTGACCTGGCAGCACGTGGCCTGTTGGACCAGCCTTCAGCACCACGCTTGCCAGTGCAGGTTTATGAATGTGGACAGCATACATCCGGGAGCATAGAAGTTCAGTGCAACAAAGGATGTTGCTGCACTGCCTGCCCACAATGCCCATACAAGCGCTATCCATGCTTGCACCCGATTAGCTTCTGAGATCCGACGAGGTTGTGGGGGTGCATTCCAGTTCAATTGGTCAACGTCAGGGCAGTTGAATAACAACAAAAAAGTTAACAAATAAAAAAAAGAATCCCTCTTGCTTTTAGAATATCCTCCTCGATCAGGAATTCTTTAAGTGTCACTGCGACGTCACTCACCTTCCACTCACCTTCCACTCCTCTTTCCGGAACTTCTGCTTTTTCGGTTCTGCTTTTGCTTAAAACTCATCGCAAATGATCGCCGTTGGTTACATCGCGAGATCGTTTACAGCTCTCTGAAAGCTTAACTGCTCTCCAGCAAATCGGAGTGGGGCGGGGGGGACATTTCACGCCTGGAATCCGCCCGTGGGAACTGGGCCTCAACCAAAGTACCAAAAACCCCGTATTTCGTAAAAAATATTTCGTAAAAAATGATTCATACAGCGTCTCGGTTCCCTGCAAGGAAATGCGTGAGATTAATCAGTCGCTTGATCAATACGACCACATTTTTTCTTGATGTGAAACACCACGTTAGGGAAATTACACTGGCAGAAGGTTGAAAAACCGAAGCCGTAACACAGTCAGTCATTGACTGTTTTAGACAAATCAGGGTGGGCGAAATGTTAACTACCTCGCCTGGTGTGCAGGAGTTCGTGGGTTCGATCCCGACCCTGTGACGCCTGCTGTATATTTGGCGTCTGCGTGTCTCTCTCTCCCTTTGGTCACGTGGATTTTTCTCCGAGTTCCTCCGTTTTTTTTCCCTCCACATTTAGAATAAACGTCACACAAATAATTTTCGAGTATTTGGCTGCTCTAAATTTCCAGATGACGATAAGCCACTTTGGTTGAGCTATCATCTGTGACGGCCAGGTCGCTTCTCCAGAAGAGCTACACAGCAGCACAGTGGACGCTTCTTTCCTGTTGTTTCAGTTCTTTCAGTTGAAACCTCGCCCCCCCCCCCCCCCGTTGCATTGTGTGCGCAGGTTGACATAGAGATCAATGGCGAGCCGGTGGATTTGCACATGAAGCTGGGGGACAACGGAGAGGCTTTCTTCGTGCAGGAAGCGGACGACGATGGGGTGAGAGCCGCATTAAAACACCTTCCCACGGCTCGGCACGTCAGTCGACACATGCCCCCCGGGAAATCTTGATCCGCATCGGCCTCTTAGACGACGCACGTGACAGTGCAAGTCACACAAGCCCATTTTGGACCTATGCGCTTGAACCTTAAGCAATGCGGATTCAACCCCCGATGGAACCTGCAGAACTGATTGGAGTAAAACTGAACTCGCAAACAAACACTTTGTGAAAGTCCCGACCCAAAAGTTCCCAGGGTTTGATCTTCCACAAAGTTCGTAGTCCACCCTGAATCGCATCCCACTGCATAGACCATGGCGGTGGATGCGGACACCTGATGCTCAAATGGAAAATAAAAAACCCTCCAGTAGTAGTGGTGCGACTGTGGTCATCCAGAACAGACCACGGTACAACGTGTAACGACGCAATCATGCCCCTATCCACAAATACGAAGAAGGAGACATCACAGCAATACACTACGCTGCTCCTGACACGGCTACCTGGGCTTGACCACCTGCATGTGAAATTGTAGTTGCTGCTCTGCATCTATATCAGCCGTATGAAAGAAGAAAACAGTTTAATGCGTGTACACTTTCAAAGGCTATTTTACGCCATTGAACAGATGCGTTCCACTCAATGTGCTCAACTTTTGTTTGTAACCGTGACCCAGTGGTGGAAATTAATCATTCCTATGACGGGGTCTCCCCCACAGAACAACCGCTGTTGACTTCCCTGCAAAGTTGACGCTCGTTTTAATTAAACCCCGGATATGAACACGCAATCTTCCCCTTGCGTGCCCCCTCTCTCTGCCGCTGAGCCACAGCTGCGCCGATGTCAGATTCGCTAAAATATATACGGGTCTCAAAAGCGCTTATATAAAATGGCAGAATTTTTACGACATTAATTTGCGGAGTCGTTAATGCGCCTACCGACGCGGCCTTGGCGCTCGACGCATCGACGCGAAGGCTGCGTCGCGGCGGCTGTCGTCATCAGAATATTTACTTACACCGGAGAAATCCGATGAGCCATAAAGCTCTTTTTCACAGATGGTCCAGTCATCGTCGCGGGGGGTGCGCCGCACAGCGCTAATCGCGAGCACGAATAACCCACCCAACGGGAGCCAGTTTTACCCAGCGCCGATGAATTCCTTTGCCGGTGACTGGCACGGGGAACAAAGGGAGGGATTGTAAGCGGAGGGCTTGGAGGCCGTCCCGCTCACGATTGCCAAAGTGTCGTTTTGAAGGCCCAGGGATGGGACTTGGGCACCTCTCGCCCCCCACCGCGTAGGGCCGTGCAGGGGAACGGACTTTTGCCGTCCGGCCTCCACGCTGTTCGAACGCTCGTTCATTAATTTCTTCATGAATTCGTTGGTGTCTTTTATACATGGTCAGGCGAGAGTTCGTCGGGACATAATGTGCGCGTTCATTCGTGCACTTTGTTTCTAACCGGGTGAGAACACCATTCGCGTAGTGACGTCGCGGGAGATGGCGGTGCATTTTGGGGAAGCCTCTATCCAGCAGCGGATTGAACATGGCACATGATGATTGAGAGAGCCAATTGTTTAGTCATGAATTCAGTCACCGGTATACTTTAGTTATTACTCATTTGGGGGCCCATTGACACTGCTTGTCTCTTTCATGAACTTGTTAGTTAATTACTCTCCTTTATCTCCCTAAGCACGTGACGGTCCAATAATACTTGCCATCTGTTGGGCGGAAAAAAAAATATATGTATATATTTAATTAATAATTGTGACGAGGTGAGCCGCCTATTTTGTAATGGCAATTGGTAAAAAAAATATCAATTTCGTAGCCTTGTGATAAAACCAAAACAGCTTGAAAGCAATTAGCAATACAAAGCGACAGATAATTATAATTTTAATTAGGAATCAAGATTTCAGTCATATATATTTGAAAACAATGGCGCTTTGATATTGACCAAGCGGCGATTTTCCAATAATTCTCATCGGTTGTGGACAGCTTTTTTGCTTGTGGCAACCCGGCCTCATTTGTTGAAGGCCGCTGACGAGACACATACAAGTTGAAACCAGCCCACGGTTTGCTGCTTATTTAATTGCTGCTAGAAAACGTTGGTTCAAAAAGCCTGTTAGCTAGCGGCCAAAATTTTTATTTTTTTCTATATTTTCCTGGCAGTGACACAGACCACATGTCTGGTCTTTCACTTTTTTTATTACCCACAGTCTGCCAAGACCACAATAATTAATTTGAATTACTCACTGTCTGCCAAGACCACAAGAATGAACTTTCCCCAAAACTTTGACGAGCAGCCCTCCGTGGTGTGTTCATGGACGGCGCCACGTCAACCCTGTGGAATTTCTTTACCTGGCCCATTCCTGCTGATGCCACTCAGAGAAGTCGAAACCAGCCCGTTTGTTTTTCAGCTCGAACCAATGCCGCTGGGAAACGTTGCTCCAGAACATATTTTGGCCTGACGGACCTAAAACTGAAATTTTACAGGAGAAAACCCCTCTTTAACGACGGTAGTTGATTCGACAAAACGGGTCGTTGAGTGATTTGGTTGTTCAGCGAGTATAGGAAATACACGTCAAAGGCTTAATTAATTCCGATAGCATCGAACGTAAACAATGAGACAACGCTCATGAATGGACGTCGCTGATTGGGGGAGGACTGGTCAGACTACTTTGGAGCTCACCGATTGGCCGATATTGAGAGTCGCGTGCTCATCGTAAGCACGTCGTTAACAGGGGAATGGTCGGTAAGCGAACCACATTGGGCTCTATGGAGGCCTGTCGTTAAGCGATTAGTCGTTAACAGGGATGGTCGTTAAAAGGGGTTCTATGGTATTCTTTAGTGATGACACACACGGGGCATTTAATGATCTCGGGTGTACATTACAGACTTTTTAAGATCTGGGTAATCATTGATGTAATAATAATAATGATAATTGACAAGTTTTTTTTCTGTCAGCCTATTGGGACTGTCATTCGGAGGTCCGCATTTCTTAATTCGAGAGAATAGCTCGTACAATTACCGGAGTTTGGTGTCGGACGTACTCGGGGACAGACCTGACTTTTTTTCATCCATGCTGGGACGGCAGTGATGACGCAATGCAGATTCGTGTTCGCGTCTAACCCATCGACTTAATGCGCGAGTAGGCCGTGCGTTTCCGGTTTATCCCTCCACATTTAGAAACGTACGTTCAGACTTTTCAGATTATTTTGCTGCTATAAATGTGTAAATGATAAGCAACTTTGCAGATCGATCACTTGTGGCCCAGGTCGCTTTTGAAAAATAAGTTAATGCCTCGGTGGGCTTTGTCTGGTATGATGGGGAGTTTTATTTGTATGTGTTTGAGGGTGATTTGATTACCTTGTACTTTGCACTCCTATCATGTAATGGGTTTAATTTTGATGTTTTTGAACGATGTGTTTGCCTCTCCGATACTTTGCACGACTATCGTGTGTTTGTGTTGCTTTTTGGGCATCTGTGAAAAAAAGCTTTCTAGCTCATCAGATTCCTCCAGTATAAATAAATGATTCTGATTCCGAAAACGACACCCTCCGACCCGCTGCCCCCAAATGTCTCGGTCACAAGCGCGGGTCCGCTACACCTGCTTCAGTTGGCGGCTGCCAACGAGCATGCCGTGGGTTTTATCGCTTGTAGCTTTATGAACGGCAATTCGGTGGTTACCGGGTTGCGTAACCGCGCCGTAGCCATGCCACCCACGCCTTGCCGGGCGTGGCCCGCCGCGTGTTTGTGCCGCGTGTTTGTGCCGAAGGACTGTAAAAACGGTACATGTCACGCAGTTAGGCAGAGGCGCACAGAAACTCGTGGCTCTGCTGCTTATGCTCGTGTTATGAGCTTCAGTCAATGTTTAGTTGCACCGTTGTTGTTGTTGCTGATGATGACGTTGGGGATCTTTCTGTTTTCATATTGTTTCTGCAGCTGTTGCTGCTGCTGTTGATGCCGCCGCTTTTGCTGCCGATCGTGATGATGATGACGACACTGCTATTGTTGCTGCTGCTGATTCTGATGATGATGATGACGATAATTGCCGATGATGCTGCTGCTTCTGTGTGCCGATGCTAATGATGATGATGCCACTCCTATTGCTGAATCGAACCACGATGATGGTGATGGGTAATGCTGTTTCCGCTGATGATGATGATGATGCTGCTGTTGCTGATGATGATGACGACGACGACGATGCCACTGCTGCTGGTGTTGGTCATGTAGGAGGTGGTTCCTGCCCACCTGGCCACGTCGCCCATCAACACGGAAGGCGCCGATCTCATGGCCGCACACCTCGGCAAGGTGACCGCACGGCGGCCTTTCCCGCAGCGCTGCCGTTCCGCGCAAACGCGCCGGGTTTCCGCGGCCAGCATCAGGTCTCGTGTGTTAAGGCCACATGCGTGATCGCCCGGCAAACGTACGCCGCGAAACCGCCCTCCTCCATCCGGCACGGCCAGACGAGTCGAATTGTCACGCGCCAGTTTATATTTTTTTTTTTCCGGCTCGCGGCCGAGTTGGAGATGCGGAACGGTAACGTTCGGCGCGTCTCGGCGCCCGCACAGAAAGGAGGTGGTCCGTGATGGGGGCGGGAATGAGTGGAGAAAGAGAATCGTCAGGATGGTAGACCCCCCCCACCCCCGCACGAGTGGGGAGAATCCCAAGAGGAAGAAAAGGATGATGATGATGATCTACAATAGAGTTATAACACGCACACAGAGTGATCACTGTAGCGGCACATTGAGAGCAGGAGGTGAATCGATGACTGCAACGCAGGGGCAGACCGTCAGATCGTTCTTCTAAACTGTAAAGATTCAGATTCGGTGCCACCGATTGGACAGCGCCCTTAATGCACAATGAGCTTTGTTTTTTGAATTAACAATAAATTAACATTTTGATTTAAAACTTTCGTCACTGCAATAATTCATATTCTTAGCTCTATCGGTAAAGTCACGTTGAAGGGAAACAATAAAATTATAAAATAAATATAAAACAATAAACATTCTCACGACGTTTCAACCATAACACCATTTAAAAATAAATAAATACAAAACCGCCACTTCTTTCAAATGTTTCTTGCCGTTGGTTTTTTCACACCTGATGACGACCGTTTGTGTTATGGTCGAAACGTCGTGAGAATTTTTATTGTTTTATATTTATTTTATTGTTTCCCTTCAACGTGACTTTACCGAAAGAGCTAAGAATATGAAATAAATTAACAATAAACCACCCTAACCCAAGGTGGGGATAGTTCGCCATGCTACGAAGCCGGCGACCCGGGTTCGATTCCCGCTCACGGCCCACATCAGCGATGAATATCCGAACCGGTTCTCGGCCCTCCCTTAGCTCCACTCAGCTTCAAATGAGTACCTGGGGCAGTGTATAGTAAATCTCACCACTGGGGAGACAAAGGCGGTCGGGCGTGGTGCTGGCCACCCACCCCCTCGTGTGCCGTGCCGTCCTTCATAGGTGCTCGCTAACAGCACTTGCTCCAACAGTCTGTTACAGGCTATAGGGGGTGTGTGTACGTGTGGGGAGAGCGGTAGCGTAGTGGTGATCCGGGACTGTGAGTGGGTCGTGATCGCGGTGTCCATCGTTGTCCTCGCTGCTATTGTTTCCCCGGCAGGCTGCCGGTGAAGGTGCCGTCCGCGAGGGGGCGGAACGTCCTCCCTCCCCGTGTCTCCCGCTGGCCGATCCAGGATCCGGCTCCGGCTTCGCGGCGCCACCCGGCTCGGCCCCCAAGAGGAGGAGGAAGCGGCGGAAGCGGTCGGAGATGGGGGGGCAGATGAAGAAGCTGGGCGAGCAGCAGCCGTCCGACGGGGAGATCTTCGAGATGGAGATGAGCACCGACGAGGAGGCCCCGAGGCAGATCGCTCAGAGGTGGGCCGCGCGACCTTGGAACGGGTTGACCGTCTCACCTGTGTCTAGAACTTGCGATGATCGCGTCGAGTAATCGATTTTGTACAATCGGGATTGCCCAGCTCTGGATGTGACGAGCGCCTGAATTAACATCGGATTTATGGGCGCCACGGTGGCGATATGTTAACTGTCTCGCGTGGTATACGGGAGGTCGTGGTTTTGACGCCGACCTTTGACGCCTGGATATTTGGAGGTTGCGTTGCTCTTCCCGTCGTCGCGTGGATGTTTCTCCGGGTCCTCCAGTTTTTTTCCTCCACATTTAGAAACATGGGTTTTTTTTTACAATATTTGACTGCTGCTGTGAATGCATACACGATAACCCGCTTTGTTGAGCTATCGCTTCTGAAAAAGAGCTGTATAAAATAAAAATAGGGTTTTTTTTTTACAATATTTGACTGCTGCTGTAAATGCATACACGATAACCCGCTTTGTTGAGCTATCGCTTCTGAAAAAGAGCTGTATAACTCAGTGGGCCTTACTTGGTAAAATAAAAATAGTTAATAGTTTTTTTTTGTTTTACGTATGCATGCGTGCGATGCCTGGGATTAACCGCTCGAGCTGCTTACAAGAGAGAATTTATAGCAGGCACCTCGGCTGCCAAAACGGCCGCCTATGACCGCCGCATGTTTTTGGGGGTCGTAGAGGCGAAGATGTCAACCCTAGGAGTGTATGTTCGGTAATGAGCTTATCTCAGATATCGTCAAAAAAACCACGCGTGTGCTTCGGTGTGAACACGCGCGTTTGTGGTCTTCTGGGGCACGATGTAAAAACATCTAAAGAAGATAAAGTTTTTATTGGTCCCCTTCCCCCGTCTACCAAAGCAGAACATTTTGTCGATTTAAAAGTAAACAAAATTCTCACTCAATTACTGAGATGCTCACTAAAGCAACCTTTGAATCCCTATGGGTTTGTAACTGAATGTGAAAAAACCCCTCTCGATTGAGCCTCGATTAAAGTTGCACAGGGTTTTCTTGGACTAGTGCTAAGACTATGTATGAAGTATGACATTCTGACTATATTTAACACTAAACGCATACATTTTGCCAGCGAGTATTACAATTTGTAATTGTGTTTTTTTTTTGGGCTAGCCCGTGCGATTATCTGCCCAAATTTCTGCCGCAAGAACCTCCTCCGCCACCTCCCGACATTAGCCAAACTTAATGAAATCTTCACGCGCACGAGCGTTTAACGACCCGCCGAATTATTGTTTCGTGTTGTCTGCCGGCCGATCCGCCCTTGAAGAAGAGCCGCTTTGCTCTCAGTGGGCCTCCCTCGGTAAATAAACTTCCGATTCCGATTGTTGCTTCGGCTCCGTCACCACCGAAGGACGTCAAAACGTCGTTAGGAAGAGCCAAACAGTCGGAATGGCTTCCTGGAATTGTGTTGGGTGTCAGAGGTCAAAGCATTTAGGGCTCGTCGCGCGTGGCGACGGTTTAGTTTTTTGTCTTGGCTGTGTGTCGCGGCGGTTGATGGGCTTGCCGACAGACATTTGACCGAGACCGTCACTTAGCCCGACACGGAAATCGATTTGAAGAAGCGCATCAGCGCTGCTTGGGGGACTGACGTTCGTAAGGTGAATTCTCGCCGTCTTCTGTTTGCGCCTGCGTGTCAGACCGACGAGCCTGGAGGTGTCCAGGCCGGAAGTGACCGCGGTGACTGCGTTGTACTCCAGCGACACCATCCACCCCTTCTCCGACGGCGAGTGGAGCACATCCGTGGGGTCAGCACTTCTGTTTGTCCTACCCGCTTGACAACGCTCATAAATTCTTCTTATTATCGTGATTATAATCTCTGTGTTTATACGGCGCTTGAATGCCCCTGCAACTCGGAGGCCCCTTAGCGTCGCGGCGTCTCATCTCAAGTCAGACATTCGAAGGGGACCCCCCATACCCCCCTGGTCCGTGTTTGGAACGCGCTTTGCTGACTTGCGTTCCCCCCCCCCGCTTCCGCCTCGCCCCGTTCCTCCAGCCCCGACGAGTGCCGAGCGCCGTCGCCGAAGAGCGACTCGGAGCTGGTGACTCGGCCCTCGGAGGCCGCCATGCGCTCGGAGCTGCCCATGCGGTGGACTTGGGGCGAGTTCCCAGAAGCCGCGAAGGTAACATGGTGCTGCAACGATTGATCGACGACGCCTCTTAATAATAATAATGACATCTATAATGCGCCAGATGTTGCAGGCAAATCAACAACTCGGAGGCACGGAGCCAAGCCGAGGGCTGCTCGAAAGCCTGACCCAGGCCGATAGAGGAGGCCTTTAGATGTTTCTTGAAAGTCAGAGTGCATTCGATGTTGCAGATGTGCAAAGGGATTAGAGAGAGTTCCACACCGATGGGGCGATAGCAGAGCACTGACATGAGGCTGTAACAGTATAGTGTATTGTAGTGTAGGATATTATTGTGTCGTGTATAGTGGCATGTATTGTAGTGTATTGTACAGTGACGTGAGGCTGTAACAATTCGAGACCTTTGGTGTCCGAAGCAGATTTTGAGTGGCGCTGCTGCCTGGGGTTCTACGATGAACTTCAGTGCAAGGCGAGAGTAGTGAGGCGAGGTGTGGTGGTGAACGGGTCACTTCAAGAAGTAGTCGTGAGATAGAGCGTTAATGTGTTGGCCCTGTCCGTCAGTCCGTCTGCAATGGGCAGCGGCGCATGACAACTCTTACAAAAAAGATGCTCCAATGTGAAGGTGGTTTTAGAAGAAAGTGAATTCCTGCTTCAGTGAGCGTTGACGTGTACAGTGCTGAGCCAGTGGTGGCAATTCCACATTCCTCTGGTGGCGGCGAGTCTCTCCAAAGGACCCAACCGCTGTTGACATCCCCCACCGAGTGGTACTCGAAATTTAACCCCGGAGGGATGATGGGCGCGTGGCGTTCCGATTGCGAGCCTCTCACTCTCCCGCTGAGCCGCTTGACTGGCCCGTATGGATTGGACAGCAAACGCCCGCGGATTCTGGTGGCGAGGTGTTAACTGCCTCGCTTCGTATGCAGGGGGTTGTGGGTTCGATTCTGACCCTAATGCCTGCTGCTGTATATTTAGAGTTTGCGGTGTCTCTCTCCTCGTGGTCGCGTAGATTTTTCTCCGGGTCCTCCGGTTTTTCCCTCCACATTTGGAATCACGGTGCATTGAGAGTACTTGGCTGCTACAAATGTCCACGTGATGATAATCCACTTTTTGTTGAGCTATCCTTTGAGGGCACGCTGCGTCTGAAAAAGAGCTACATAGCTCAGTGTGCCCTACCTGGTAAAACAAAAACTAGTTTTTAGTATTAGCTGTGAAAAAAAACAACCGTTGCTCGTTTTGTTTTCCCCCGCCACGCTGTGCGACCTCGGCAGTACAAGAAGAGCGAGAAGTCGGTGGACTCGCCATCGACGGCGTCCGCCGACGTGCCGGCGGGCGAGCGCCCCTCCCCCGCCGACTCCCCGTGCCCCTCCGACCCCGGCGACTCGGGCCTCGTCGGCTCCGACGACCTGAGCCACGCGGCCTCGGGCTCCGAGTCTCCGGCCCATGCCTCCTGCGCCTCTCCCCTGCCCGCCGACGACGACGACGAGGAGGAGGAGGAGGAGGACGGGATGGACGGCCGGGAGGACGACGATGGCGGTCGCACCGAGACTCCGGCCACGGCGCCCCCCGCGATGCCCGCGGTGCCCGCGGAGCCCACGGAACCCGCGACGCCCGCGACGGACGACGGGAAGGCGACAGCGGGAGGCAAGTCACCCGCGCGCGAGTCTGTTGAGAGCGTCGTTCCGCCTGCCGCAGCGGCCGCCGCCGCCTCCTGCCAGGAGCCCAAGGCTCCGTCTTCTGCGAAGGACGGAGACCAAAATGGGTCGTCGTCGAAGAAGAAAGGTGAGCCCCATTTCACGAGCGCTCGCGGGAGCCCGTGGGGGGGGGGCCGCGATGAATGGCGTCGGCTGACGCCGCCGCCGCTGTGATCGTAACGATGGTCTAGCGCTGCTCCCACCCACCCCCGTGCAGACGCATCCAAGCGGAGCAGACACCAGGGCCCCTCGGACATCTACCTCGACGACCTCACCGCCCTTGACCCCGAGGTCGCCAAACTCTACTTCCCAAAGAGGTGAGTGCCACTCGTGATGCGTTGCCACCTTTTGCGCATCGTGTGTTTTGTGTTTTTTTTTTGTAATTTCGCAATTGGTGTTGTTGTGATGACTCTCGCGATATTGTATCGTTATAATCAACGAAATGTGGAGTGGGCACCTACGGGCTATCTGCCCATGGATTGTGATGATTGATGATGATGATAGTCAACATGGCAATAGTCATATCATCATCATCATCGTCGTCGTTGTGATCAACATCATCGTCGTTGGGATTGGTGTCATTGCCTTCATCGTAACGGTTATCATCATCACCATCATCATCATCGTTGTGGTCATTGTCATCACCAACTGTTGACGCAATCATTATCGTGGTCGTCATCGCCATGAGCCTGAACTCTTGTTGTCCTCGGCATGATCAGTGCGAGTCGTCATTACCGTAATTATCTTCACAATCATCATCGTCATCATGGCGATCATCATGTTTTCATTTTACCTGTTCTAAATTATGTTTCTCTCTGTGGATTTGGATGTACACACATTTGACCTTTCTGAACACAGGTCTGGTGTCTGCCATGTATCCGTAACGTTATCACTAGTTACCCATAACCCCCTGCTGTTCTTGTCTCCCCTCCCCTCCATAGCCCGCTCCTTCCCACTCCTCGCTTGCTGCCCTGCTCCCTCTTCTCACCTACCATCCGCTCTACCCCTCACCCCAACCATTCCCTTACCCACTGCTACCCTCCCTTTCACCGTCATCCCTTCAATTCCCCACGGCCTCCTATTGCCACCCTACCAGTCCCCACCTCCTCCTTCCCTTCCCTGAGATCACCACACTTTGTAACCCACCCCAACCCCTCTCCACGCTTGCACCCCCCTCCACCATGTTATGTATATCGTTTATTGTTAAATTTGAATCACATTTCCTATGGTCACTGTTACATTGTTTTTATAACTTTATTTTGGTGATTTCGAAAACGTATGATTTAGCCATGTATGTCCGTTGAAGTACAGAGTTAGCCTGATAACTTTAATCTAAATTGTCTTATGGTTGTTATTGTTTGACTTGTATCCCACTGGCATTACTGCACACAGCGTTGATGTACGGTGTTTTTTTCTGGAAGACTTTGCTGTTTTTTTCCTGGATTTTTCTGGTGCGCGTAGTTACTTTAAGATGTTCTTTCTTCATGTTTTTGTTTGTTGCGGTTGCACCCGAGTCAAGAGCCGCATGGGTCACAGGGCTATACCTAATAAATGAAACTGAAACTGAAACCACGCCCCCGCCGCTCTTCCTGCCCACCGTCTCCCAGGGAGGGAGAGCTGGGCCGACGCTGGAGCGTGAGCGGGCCGGACGCGAGAAGCGAGCGATCCGACTGCCCCTCGCCCCGCTCCACCGCCGTCGGCGGCGGCGGCGGCGGCGGCGGCGCCGTTGACAGCGGCACGGAGTGCCAGTTCGACTCCGACTCGGACGCCCTATCCGTGGGCCTCTCGCTGTGCGGGGGGCTGTGCCACAACGCCGAGGTGTCTGAAGGTGCGGATGCCCGCCCACACCGCTCGTTATAGCCGCGCGCCAGCTGTTGGTGTCAGTTGGCCGCCTACTGGTACCGGTGTGGCCCTTGGATGTTAATTATATATACGTGTGTGTGTGTGTGTTGAACTTCCTTTGCACCGTAACGTAGCCAACCACCGCTTTTTCATGTTTTGTTTGTTGGCCTTCCCCCGCACCTACGGTTAGCACGGTTGGCTGCGTACGGTGCGAAAGAAGTTCAACACGCATACATACATACATACGCGTAATGCACCTAGCATGTGAATCACACTATTAATAATAGTATGTAATAACTTGTGTATTGTGTGCAAAACTCGCGAAGAACATACCAGCCTTGCACACTTGTACATTACGTAGGTCACCGTGTGACCGCGACCAGGCCGGACTCCGGAGCCCGCCGGGACGCTGGTTTATTTTGCGGCATGGGCATCGTTTAATAGCCTCTGATTTTTTTGTTCGTTGTAATCGTCGTTGTCTTTCGCAAAAACCAAACCTCATCCTCGCGACAGAGAAGTTCCAAGAGCGGGTGATCCAGTACACGGACCTCACCCAAAACCCGGCCCTCCTGGACGACCCCAACCTCGTCATCAGAATACAGAACAAGTGAGAGATTCGTCATCTTGCGGTGCAGTTGGCACAATGGTGGGCGGCGGCGGGGGGGGGCGGGGGGCGTGTTGGTGGTGGTGGGGTGGGAGGTAGTGAGGCGGGGGGAGGTGGTAACAATGTCTCTCGTTATTTATTGGAATGCGATTAACACTCGTCTCAAAGTGCCGCGTAATTCACTCGTGACGAGGAGCGTTGGAGGGAGTCGGCGTCGCCCGCCCCTTGGGCAGCCCCTTGTGCGCCTCGCCTGAGCCCCTTTCAGTAAATCACTTCAGAGCCCAACGATTTTGGCGTCCGCTCGTCAGCGCCCGCCGTCGGGCTCTCGGGGTCAGCGGGTGACCCCCGAGCGGGAGCCGTGATTGGCGCGAGCGGCTCGGGGTCCCCTCCCTTGCAGGCCCCCCCCCCCCCCGGCCATTATCGGTCGGAGCGCGCCGCCGACGGGCAGCACGAGGCGAGCCCAAGGGTGAACGTGTCCGCGAGTTGGCACTCGTGTCTTGCTCACTGCCATCAACCCCCCCGAGTCGGTGCTGGAAATTCTTCTTTCTTATGGCTGGGCGGGGGGCGCGGGCGCAGGGGGGGGGGGCCGGAGAGTGAGTCGGCCCATCGGACAAGCGCATGCCAACTGAACTGGCAGCAAAAAAAAAACTCGGAAGTATGATCAGAATCGGAATATTTATATCCGTGGAATTTGATGAGCCGTAAAGCTCTTTTATCACATGTCCAGAAGTGGGCGGGTCAGAACGTTACAACAACAAAAAAATACAAAACACACGACAGGAGTGAAAAGTATAGGGAAGGTAAACGAATCGCTTAAAAAAAAAAGATACGGATTAAACTAAACAATTTTTTTTAATCTTACCGTGGACTGGGTCCGCTTGGCCAACCGCAATTTTGAACTCGCGACCTTCCGATCGTGAGCGGATGTTCTTGTCCCCCCGTGCAGGTATTACAACTGGGCAGTGGCGGCACCCATGATCCTGGCGATGCAGGCGTTTCACAAAGGACTGCCCAAGGTATTTCCTCCGCCCCTCGTGTACATCTCTAAGATCGTGTGCAGGGGGGGGGGAGCGGTTTATTCATCGACAAAACTAAATGACGTTGTGCTGTTTGAACGAGCTGTTTTAGCAATTAAAGCCTTGGGACTTCGATGACATTGATGATGATGATGATCATGACGAAGAAGTCGATGCTTTCCATACATTAGTATTTATTCGTCATCATGTATGTATCTCGAACTTCTTTCGCACCGTGCATAGCCAAACGCGCTAATTGGAGGTATAGGCAAGGAAAACAAACTAAACACATAACGCAGTTTTAAAGAAATGAGTTTACATCATCAGCATCGGGCCAGCAATGATCATTCCACTGCTGCTCATTACCGGGCCTAAGAGTGCGATCGAACGTCAGGTGGCAGGGGGTGCCGAAGAGATCAAGGGGGTCCGGGTTCGCTTCCTTCGGCGTTAGTTTCCTTTGATGGCCGTCAGCGCTCTACGAGAGAGAGGGAGGGAGGGAGAGGCCTCAGTCGGCACAGCTCGCCGAGATGCGGCGGTGGCGGTAGAAGCAGCATGTTGCCGGCGTTGACGTCGGCGGCGTTTTGCGTGGCGCGCAGACCACCGTGGACAAGCTGGTCAAGGACAAGATGCCCAAGAAGCCCGGACGCGGGTGGTGGTTCTGGAGCCGGAAGGACACCAAGGTGGGGGGGGGGGGGGGTTCGCGGCGCGGGGCGCACGGCCAACGGACGGTGCCGTGGGCACGCGCGTGGCTCAAAGGGACGGACGACGGTCTTTGAGCACCTGGAGGACAATCGCTGTTATCGTCTTGGAGGGGGGGGTGGCGGGGTATGGGGTAAGCGGGAGTGGTTGGTCCGGGTCAAAGAAAATTACGGAGGGAGGAAAAACAAAGGCAGAGAGTGGGCTACGGTTGCGTTCGTGCGTTCGTGCGTTGGTGCGTTGGTGCGTTGGTGCGTGTGTTGGTTGCCTGCGTAGCCGTCTTGCCCGTGTTGCTTTTTGAACGTATCAGTTTTGCTTTCCTTGACCGAGTTTTTCTGTTCAGTTTCTGGTCCTTCCCCCCGCACCTCCGATTAGCGCGGTTGGCTACGTACGGTGCGACGGAAGTTCAACACGCACAGACACATTGGCGACGAGTTTGCGGTCACATGGACGCCCCGGTCTTATCTCCGCGCGAGTTAGGAACTCCTAAAAATAAACCAGCCGCCCGGCCACTTCCTCGTTAGATCGCTACCCCCCCCCCCCCCGCCCCCTCGTGTCATTCGGGTTGTCGCCACGGTGGCCGCGGTCACTCGCAACCCAGCGGTCGCCGGTTCAATCTCCCGGCGCGGCGGTTGAAACAACTGGGCGAGTTTCTTAAAATCCCACCGCGTCTGCCCGCCCAGCGGCGCGAATGGGGTTGCTCTCATCTCTTCCGAGACGTTGTGGCCAGTGTGCAAGAGCAGGCCACAACAATGTCCTCGTGAAGGGGCTCTCTTAGACCAACCTTCATTGCAAGGCCCGCAAGGGCCACTGGCCGGCCCTTGCTGGCCTTTAGTGCGGCCCCAGACGTGCTGCCCCTTGACGATACACAAAGAGTGAAAACACCCCCCCCCCCCCCCCCCCCATCATCATCATCATTGTCGTCGTGCTGCTGTCAAACCCAAATGGTTTAAAATGTGTGGCGGCCACGGTGGCGAGATGTTAGTTACCTCGCTTGCTATACTGGAGGTCGTGGGTTCGATCCTGACGGCCTGCTGCTGTATATTTGAAGTTTGCATGTTCGCTCTCCTGGTGGTCGTGTGGATTTTTGTCCGGGTCCTCCGGTTTTTCCCTACACATTTAGAATCGCCACGCGTTCAGAGTGTTTGGCCGCTATAAATGCCCACGCGACAAGCCACTCCGTTGAACTATCATTCGTGGCCAGGTCGCTTCTGAAAAAGAGCTACATAGCTCAGGGGTGTCTTACCTGGCAAAACAGATACAGTACAGGGCGCTTTCAAAAAAATGTTAACACTTCCGAGAATGTGCAACAATACAACAAGAAATGTGCTGCTGCCTCCGGGCTCTGGAGACCACCTGGAGAAGATTCCAGGGCACGTGTTGACAATGATGGCGATTTTTTTTGAAGCTATTAACATACATTTGTTATCATGTTACAGTGTACAATTATTATCCGTTCTTTTCCCATTAAGAACGATAGTCCCATGTAGGTGTTAACATTGTTTTAAAGCGTGTAGTAAATATACTGCCGATGTTTTATCGCCGAAAGTGGAGGGGCCCCCCTCCTCCCCTTTGAAAAGAGTAAAGAAACACCGCTGTCGAACGGGAGGCCTCTTCTTTCCAGTGCGTGGCGCACGGGCGAGGAGTTGCGGGGCTGCACCTTTAACCCACGCCTCTCCCCCTCCCCCCCCCCCCCCCCCCCCCCGGCTGTTCGCCATGCCGCAGGAAATCAAGGCCGGCGGGACGGCAGCCAACGGGAACGTTTCGCCGGATTCGACGATGCCTGCCGAGAAGTTGGACGTCGGCAGCAGGTGGGTGGGGGGGTCGCTTTGCCCATTTCCACCCGCCACGTTGTCGATAAAACCTTGGGACACTCGCGGCTTCGTAATCCGTTGCGTAACGAAGAGGGGGCGGCGGGGGGGGGGGGGGGGGTGTTTTGCGGACGCGGGATGCGCGCGTGAACTTCGAGCGGCTCGTTTTGTTGACTCAAATAAAAAATGCCGCCCGCAGCAAAAATTGACATCGGCCGGTCGCAGGTCTTTCCCACGGCCCGGTCGCAGCTCTTTCCCACGTCGCAATCTTCGCACTGATCAGATTCGGTGCTCGTTCGTTCTCGAGTCGTCATGAACGCCGATTCGTGGCGCCCGCCCACGTCATCGCGAACGGCGTTCCCACAAATCGGACCGCCGCGAAAAGTGCGAGTTTAGCTTCGTGCGACGGGAAGCCTGCGGAGATCAGCGGGAGGTCTTTTGCTGCCCCTGGTCCAAGGTTTTCCCAAACTCCCAGTCCTCGTGGACCACCACACTCTGTCTTTCCATTTTGATCCAAATGTACTCTCTCGAGTTGTTGACACGGCTGCTGTTGCTGACACTGCCGCTGCTGTCACTGTTGCTGTTGTCGCTGCTGCTGCTGCTGCCCGTGCTGCTGCTGCCGCCGCCCCTGCTGCCCCGCAGGCTGGTGGATGAGGTGGTGATCTCTGCCGAGCCGCTGGCGCTAGTGGAGTGCGACGCCAAGCGGGTGGTGGTGCCCGACTCGCTGGAGGAGGCCTTGACCTGCATTTCCTTCAAGAAGTCTCTGCGTCTCTCGTCAGAGCAGATAGTACGTGCCCATCTCCACCACCCCCCTCATTAGGAGGGCTATCGTGAAAGATTTGGGCAGAGGCCGAATGTACAATTAAATAACTGCACCACATATGTGTGTTCTTCTTTCGCACCGTAACGTAGCCAACCGTGCTAATCGGAGGTGTGGTGGGAAGGACAACAAATACAAAGTGTTCAAAATAAATTACGGTCCAGTTGTTTTACGATCGTCCCTTTTCCCCAATTTTATCGCGATTATGCTTTCGGCGTCCTGTGTTGTCATGAAGCGAAAGAATCCATTAGGATATTTCGCAGGGCATCGCACAATCCCTTTCTGTTAGCGGATGTCACAGCAACCGCTCTTTGAGAGAGCTCTGTAAGTGGACGTCCGATCTACACCACACGGGTGGAGGGGGGTGACTGGGACAGTTCCTCACCCAAATTTACCAGCGATGAGATGCGCGACATTTCGCTTGAAACTCGCGCCAAGCATCTTCAAGGACTCGAGATCCACGTACGTACGTCCAACGCGACGTTTCCCCCCTTCGTGGGTGAGCAGGCGAGGCTGAACCTCCGTGAGGGTGCCAACAGCGCGACGTTCAGCATCACGACGCAGTTCCAGGGCACGACGCGCTGCGAGGGCACCATCTACCTGTGGAACTGGGACGACCGCGTTGTCATATCCGACATCGACGGCACCATCACCAAGTGCGCGCACACCGCCACTCCCCCCTGAACTCTGAACCCCTTGACGACCGCGTTCGCCTGGCGTGCGCGACGCGTCCCGTGACGTAATTATTTTTAATCGGCGATGTCGGTCAACGCCGAACCTTGCCCGACCACGCGGTCACGTCGACGGTGGGATGCGAGCGCCACGGAGAAAACTGAACGAACAAGGTTCGGGGAAGTCACGGTGTCGAGTGCGGCCGCGAGCCGCGCGGCGAGACGGGAAACGCTCGGCCTGTCCGGGAGAGCCCCCGGGGTTGTCCAAAGAACCGGATTCTTAGGCTCTTCAGAGCAGCCCAGAGCCCCCCCCCCCCCCCCCTTGTGAAACCCCGCTTGTCTGCCCTCCTATCGCCCGCTGATCCTATTAACAGGCCCCAGAAATCGTTGGAAGAACGTTCCGTTATCCGCGGTTCGACTCTCGCGGTCGCGCTGCACGGATCTCCCGCGTGCGCGCGGGTTGTGCCGCGTATTTTGTCCGGCACGATGTCCGACGTTTTGCTGCACGTGCAGTGGCAGCCGGCACCGGTCTGTAATCGAGGGACGACGGGAGCTGGTCCCGGCGCGTGCGGCGAACTGCGGACGTTGCGCCGAACAACCCTGAAGACGCGTCGGAAAGATCGTTCGTCTGATTATCCGTGGCGTTCCGCGGGGCCGGAGGAGTGAACTGAACGTGGTTGCTGGAGATGAATAGTGAAACGCTTCTTGACAAACAATGAATGTTTGCGCGTCCCGTAGGTCGGACACGCTGGGCCACATCTTGCCGCAGTTTGGCAAGGACTGGACGCACGAGGGCATCGCCAAGCTCTACCACAAAATCCACGAGTGAGTCTCTCTCGTTTGCGTTTGACGCGTATCCTCGCCCGTTTTTTGTATTGTTTGCTTGTGTGTGTGCGGTGGGGAGCACAGTTGTTGCATCTGCCGGTCATCTCATTCAGTCCCGCCATGGCACCTGGGTCTGTTACGTGACCTCCTACCGGCAGGCCATCGACACTTAATGTTGCCTCAAAAGTGCACCTAGCATGGCACAAGCGCTGGGGTGACGTCACCGTCACTTAGTGGCGATCGCGGTGTTGCGCGCTACGAACCCGGCGACCAGAGTTCGATTCCCGCTCACGACCAATAACATTGCCGAATATCAGAACCGTCCTGGGCCTCTCCTTGGTCGACTCGGCCTTAATAAAACCAGTACCCGGTGTGGTGTCTAAACATCAGCACTTGGTGGGACAAAGCCGGCCGGGTGTGGCGCCTGCCACACCACCTCCTCGTGTGCCACGCAGGCCTGCGTGTAGGCCCTCCTCGCTTAGCAGCGCTTGCCCTGGCGGTCCGTTAAAGGCTATGCGGGTGGGAGGATGATCTCCGTCTTGTGTGCACGCGGTGTCCTCAGGAATGGTTACAAGTTCCTGTACTGCTCGGCGCGTGCTATCGGCATGGCGGACCTGACCCGCAGCTACCTCGAGTGGGTGAACGAGCAGGGCGTGATGCTGCCCAAGGGCCCACTGCTGCTGTCCCCCAGCAGTCTGTTCAGAGCTTTCCACAGGTATGCCATCTCTTACCTATACTAGTTCGACTACATCTACTCGTGCCTATGACGAGTACCTATAATACTACTAGTACCTATAATACTATTACTAGTAGTACTACCTATAATACTCTTAATAGTAGTACCTATTATACCGGTACTAGTAGTACCTCTAATACTAGTACTACTAGTACCTATAGTACCACGCCTAGCAGCGCACCTGTGATGTGGTGTTTTGGAGCTAAGGGGATGGTAACAAGGTTCGCAAGGCTCCCAACACACACTTGAGATGTTAGGTGGTCAGGTGATGGCAGCACAGGCAGTGGGAACGTGAACCCGTGCGTGTGGACCTGGCGAGTGTTGCACCCACGCATGGGCGGGAGGTTTTCTCCAAGGTTCTCCCAATCTTCTTTTCCCTTCGGCTCTGTGCGTCGAGGCAAACATTCAGGTGCGGCCGGCAGGTGGCAGTACAGATATATGTACTGTTTGGTGTGGGTTGCTTGTGAGTACCCAGCTTTTACTCCGACAATAACTATGCACGTACAGCAAATAAATAATTGAGCCCAATGGCGCGTCTTTTTTTTTTTAGCGTCGTATGGATGTGCATGTCGAATCTTCTTTGGCGCCTGTACGTAGCCAACCGCGCGCATTTTTATTATTTAGTTTGCGCGCACGATTGAGACCGGGATTTGTGGAGTTGGCCGGAACTTGAGAATTCGGTCATCGCTGGTTGGTTCAGTAGCTTTCTGGTGGGGGAGGGGGGGGGGGCTAGTTGGCGGGGGGGGGGGGAGGTGCAGGAAGGGGGGTACCAATGGGGGTCGAGGTGGGGGGGGTGGTTACGACCCGGACATTGTAAAGGCGTCGTGGAATTAACATTTACATCATCTGGGCATTCCCTCCCACTTGCCACACACTCGGGAAGAAATTGGTCGAACGTCTGGGGGCAGGATCCTCGTGGTAAATTGGGTCTTGAGACTCAATGCAGCTGTTCCTCGAAATATATACGTAGATCGTACTGTTATGTTAATTGTCATCTGGTTGTGTATCTACCAACCCATGACTAAAATCACCTGCGATGTGCCAGACTCATCAGATCTCAGAAGCTAAAGCAGTGTTGAGTCGGGTTGGTGCTTGTATGGGTGACCACCATGCATAACAGGCGCTATAGGCTGTGAGGCTTTACTACGGGCAGTAAAATGCAGTGCATCAAATTGCATTATTGTACTGTAATTCTGTGCTCCCACGGCTATGCTCCCCAACTCCACCGACCCGTACTGACCAGCTCGATGAAGTATGGTCAAAATAACCCCCCCCCCCCCCCTGTCATGCCACATATGGCATGGAGAGAGGCCTTCATCCAGCAGTGGATCGACCAAATGGCTGTTATTTAGTATTTGTTTTACATCAGAATCGGGATTTGTTTTGAGACCGCAGATAGGAATCCGATGAGCTGTGAATCTCCTTGTCGCACATGTTATGTCGGGGCAGGTCGGCAAGTCACCACAACAAACAGTACCAAAACAAACGACGGGATAATGCATACACGTACAAATTGCACAAGCGCACAATTTTTCAACACTGAACAACATCTCGCAGCGGTCCTCCTGCCGGCAGCCACTGCCACAGTTATGCAGCGGATGAATGGACGCCCGGGAGGGAGAGCGACCGCGCTGTGAAGCGGTTAGATGACGACCTAAAGTGCCTACCGTCGTCCAAAACAGGGAGGTGATCGAGAAGAAGCCGGAGAAGTTCAAGATCGCGTGTCTGAGTGACATCGGACGACTCTTCCCTGCCAACTCGCAACCGTTCTACGCCGCCTTCGGAAACCGCCCCAATGTAAGGACTCGTCCAAAGTGCAGCGCGACAGCGCTCCGAGCCGTACGCGTGCAACTAACGCAGTCGATAAACCCCACGGAAATCGAATCGGTCCGATGCAAGCCTGCGAATCCTGTGTAAGTCTACGCGAGAGTTCAGTTGCGGGTGCTTGGTGCTGGCCGTGGTGCTGACGCCGTCTCGTCGGGGCGGCAGGATGTGTACGCTTACAGGCAGGTGGGGGTTCAGGAGAGCCGCATCTTCACCGTGAACCCACGCGGGGAGCTCATCCAGGAGCCGACCAAGAGCTGCAAGTCCTCGTGAGTGACGTCAGCAAGCACGCTTGCGCACATACGCACGCACCACGTACGTACGTACGCATAAGCGTACACACAGGCGTACGCACAAGCGTACGCGCCAACATACCCACCAACCTACACACCAGCGTACACACCAGTGTACACACCAACGTACACACCAACGTACCCACCAACGTACGCACCAACGTACACACCAACGTACCCACCAACCTACACAACAGCGTACACACCAGTGTACACACCAACAAACACACCAGTGTACACACCAGCATACACACCAACGTACACACCAGCGGACACACCAACGTACACACCAGTGTACACACCAGCGTACACACCAACGTACACACCAACAAACACACCAGTGTACACACCAGCGGACACACCAACAAACACACCAGTGTACACACCAGCGGACACACCAACGTACACACCAACAAACACACCAGCGTACACACCAACGTACACACCAGTGTACACACCAACGTACACACCAGCGTACACACCAGTGTACACACCAACATACACACCAACGTACACACCAACAAACACACCAGTGTACACACCAACGTACACACCAACGTACACACCAACGTACCCACCAACGTACACACCAGCGTACACACCAACGTACACACCAGCGTACACACCAGCGTACACACCAACGTACACACCAACGTACACACCAACGTACACACCAGCGTACACACCAACGTACACACCAGCGTACACACCAACGTACACACCAACGTACACACCAACGTACACACCAACGTACACACCAGTGTACACACCAACGTACACACCAGCGTACACACCAGTGTACACACCAACATACACACCAACGTACACACCAACAAACACACCAGTGTACACACCAACGTACACACCAACGTACACACCAACGTACCCACCAACGTACACACCAGCGTACACACCAACGTACACACCAGCGTACACACCAGCGTACACACCAACGTACACACCAACGTACACACCAACGTACACACCAGCGTACACACCAGCATACACACCAGCGTACACACCAGTGTACACACCAACGTACACACCAGTGTACACACCAGCGTACACACCAGTGTACACACCAGTGTACACACCAACAAACACACCAACCTACACACCAGTGTACACACCAACGTACACACCAGCGTACACACCAACCTACACACCAACAAACACACCAGTGTACACACCAACGTACACACCAGCGTACACACCAGTGTACACACCAGCGTACACACCAGCGTACACACCAACGTACACACCAGTGTACACACCAACGTACACACCAGTGTACACACCAACAAACACACCAACAAACACACCAGTGTACACTGCATGGCGGTGGTGGTGACGCCCTATGGTCAATCACTGCGGAGGCAGCAGCTCGGGTTGTTGTTGTTGGATCACTGCAGAGATGGGGTGAACCTCGCTTCGCGTGGGCGTCGAGGAGCTGTGCCGTACCCTGGCTCGCCAGCGGAAGGCGCTGCGACGAGTGGACTAATCGCCATCTGTGTCCATCTGTACGGGGGGGTTGTGCTGCCCCCTAGCTTAACGCATCCGCTGCACAGCTTGGGTTTACAACGTGACTGTGCAGTCGTACACAGAGACATTGTGGTACGGTAGCACGGTGTGATGGGTTGTGAATATTAACTTAAATGAATTAATTGAAATACCACGAGTGAGAAATTACTTGGAAGAAAATGCCTGTAGACGTGGCATTGCACCTGAGTGTAATGTTGCTCTCTTCCCATCCTCCTCCTCCACTCTCCCACCATCCCATTCTGTTCACCCACCCTCAAATCCTCCTCCTCTCCCCCCATCCGCACGCTACTCCTCTCCTCCCCCGTGCCTGCCACGCGACCGCCGCCGCTGCTGCTGTGCTTGCGTGCTGCGACCACAGCTACGTGAAGCTGAGCGAGCTGGTGGAACACATGTTCCCCCTGATGATGAGAGAAAATGCCGCGGCGTTCCCCTGCTCGGAGGAGTTCAGCCAGTTCACCTACTGGCGCAGCCCGATGCCCAGCGTCGACCTCGAACCGCTGTGACGGACGGACGGACCGGCGGACGGTCCGACCGACCGATGGATTGCGGCCTATGTGGAGGGAAGGGAGGGGCGGAGATGGGAAACACCGCACGAGGCTGGGATGTGAAGCGGAGTGGAGCAGAGTGGAATGGAGCGGACCGAAGCGGAGAGCGGGATGAAGGTGGTGTACAGCTGTCTTGTCGCCGACTCAGAAGGATGTGAGAGCTGCCTAAGTCGCACTTTGAAAAGAGACTTTTGTCTCTCCCGGCCAATTTCCTCGCGTCGCGAGTCGGGGGGGGGAGAATATTGAACAAAAAAAAAAAAACGGCGAAAATAATTTCCTGTTGCCTCTGCGGAACACGTGGGTTTCACAGCCGCTTGGATTTCCGTCTTGTTTTAAATCGGGGGCGGGTGGGGGGTGGGGGGGCAATAAAACCACTTGTACTCTGAATGTTGCTCAATTATTTTAAAACCCTTTTGCGAGATGTGAACTCCCGCTCGTGAGTTTTCCCGCCGAAACCCGAGCGACGGACGCCGCAGCGAGGAGAAGGCTTCGTGGGTGCACTGCGTCCCTCCTCCTCCTCCTCCCAGCGGTGTCACTCAGGCGGCACTTTCGGTGAAGTTGTGGCCTGGCTGAGCAAGAAAGAGACGCGCGCGCGGCTCTAAGTCTTTCACGCTCGCTGTTGTCGTCGTGCCTTCTGATTACGGAGGCCTACGACGACTGGAACTGCACGGCGGCCGCTGCCTAGAATCGGTGTACACCGAGACGAACTCGCTTTCTAACCCCGACCGTGCGGATTTTTTGCGGTAGTGCGGCGCGCTCTCGGGTTGCACACCCGCCCCACCCGCATGGAATGAAACGTCGGACATCCTTCCAGACTACGCGGCGACCTGGAAGACGCCGTGGGAGAGCCGTATCTCTAAAAACCCGGCCCGCCTCTTCCCCCCCCCCGGTCGAGACGCCGTCGGCTCAGGGGACCGCACGACCGCCGCGCTCTCACCGAGGAGCCTCGTGCGCCTGCACATGAAGCGATGCGAGTCGAGGTGGCGGGAGCAAGCAAACGACGGGAGTGAACAAAATGTGAATGTAAGAATCGGCCACACGCCCGTGTTGTTTACGGCGCTCGCAGTCCTGATTGCCGATAACTTCCCCGGAGAGAGGAAGTCAACTCTGCCGGATTAATTCTCTTTGGCGTCGCTGCTGCTGCTGCTGCTGCTGCGTCGTTGAGGACACCGCGCCGATGTCTTTGGCGTGCGGTTGGCCGCCGAAAAGCGGCGCGACGCTCGTGGGTGGTGCCGGATTCGTCGCTCCGAGGGCCGAATCACTTTAGCCGGCACACGCACAAGATCTTTCAATGGGGTGCTTTGTGCATAATTGCAAAACATATATCGGTCGTGTAGTACGTATACACATCTACGGTGTGTATATATAAACACAGCTATTGTGAATAACAAAAACTACCTTGAGAGTTGTATTATGTCCACATTCTTTCTGTGAAAGATGGGGGAAAAAGGGAAATACTGTATTAAAATAATCATTAATGTGCCATGATATCACGAATAAAGTTTAAGGCTGCTCTATAGCCATGTAGCGTGTGTTCATTTTCATTGGTTCCTCCCATCAGTAGCAGTGGCATTCGGTGCACTTCACTTTACAATCAAAGTAGATTTGCTGTGCGTGTAAAGAGAGACGCTGCAGTGCAACGGTGAGAGAGGCAGAGGAGATGAGGGAGGTCTTAAGTCTGGACTTGGACAGGGAGTCGACAGCACGGTTGGCGGGAGTAGGGAGTTCCAGGCGTTGGGGGCAGCGGAGGAGAAGGAGCGACCTCCAAACTGAGCTGAGATTGACCGGGAACTTCGACAGAACGCCTTGGCTGCTGGAGTGGAGCGAGTGTGGAGTGGAGTCGTGAGATGAAAGGGGAGAGGTAGGAGAGTGTGTGGAGGAGTGTAGAGTGAAGTAAGGACTTTACAGAGTGCGATCTTGACATTGATCCGGAATTGGATCTTGAGCCAGTGGAGGGATCGGGGCGATGTGGTCTCATGTCGAGGTGTGGGGGAGAAGTGTGACAGGCATTTCGGATCCCCTGCGGTTGTGAGGCGAGCGAGGTGGGGGGAGTTCGTGGGGCAAAGTGGCAGCTGTCGAGTGGGTGGTGGCTGATGAAGGCACTCGTGTCTCCCACAGTAGCTGTGTGTCGACGTTGAACTTCCGCACTGTACGTAGCCAACCTTGCTCATCGGAGGTGCGGTCGGAAGGACAACAAAATCAACACAAAAAGCGTCCTAAAGAAATTATGATCCAGTTGTGTTTACGTCCCTTGCCTATTATTATTTACATGATTTTATAAAATCGTCCCCGTTTTCCCCAATTTTATCGCGATTATGCTATCGGCGTGCTGTGTTGTCATGAAGTGAAGAATCCATTCGGATATTTCGCAGGGCATCGCACAATCCCCTTTGTGTCGGCGGATGTCACAGGAACTGCTCCATGAGGGCCCTGTCAGTGGACGTCCGAGCGATACAATACGGATGGAGGGGGTGGAGGGGGTGGAGAGGGTAGAGGGGGTGGAGGGGGTGGGGGGGTAGAGGGGGTGGGGGTAGAGGGGGTGGAGGGGTGACCGGGACAATTCCCCACCCAAATTTGCCAACACTCAACACAAAGCAGTTCTGAAGAAATGAGTTCAAGCTGGGCAGGGGATGAAGGAGCCAGGAAGATGTTGAGATGTGCGGATGGCGGAGGTCCAGTTGACAAATTGACGATTCACCACCACCAAAGTTGTAATCGATGTTTATTTGTTGTATAAAAACACAAGTTCGGCGATACAAAATAAGTATTTTTTTGTTATCTGGTCTATTCTTAAATACAGCTTCAAAGATGCATATATAACAATATGCTATATATAAACCATTGCGTTTAAAATATAACAATTATTTCAGCTCCACGAAAAACAAACCCTTTGTAACAAAAAAAACAGTCTCGTGTACACCGTGGCCACTCCACCACCACCACCATCCTCGTATATGTGGCGACCACTCTCAGCGCTTGGGTTAGACAATTTAAATCTGCGTCTTATAGATGACTTACTGATATAGGTAAATATGTGAACCCCCCATCCCCACCCCCCCCCCAACTTTGTACAGCATCTCGCCGATGAACCGGGACGTCGCGAGTGATAGCACCATAAAATGACAACGTTGGGTGTTGAGAGTCTCACGTATCAAGTCAAATTACCACTGTTGCTGTTGTTACTTTAATGGACGACTCATAAAGCCACGCACGCGGCCCTTGCCTTGATAATAATTATAATCCAACGCAATTCAAGCGCTCCACGAACAAACGCGGAAACAGAAGGGCCCTCCACCCCTTTCGATCAGCGCGTGCTACACGTGCACATCGCCCCGTCAACGCGTGGAAACGTTAGTCCGACGTTGTATCAACGTCGGACTTTGCTGGACTCCTAAACCCTGTGCGCGTGGCCGGGCAGCGAGATGCGACCCGAGTCCCCGGGGCGCGTGGCCCGGGTTGCATTGTGGTTATGGGGCGCGCGCGGGGTGGTGCAGGTGACACGTGTTTGGCGAAGTCATACAAATACCAGGAGACCCAGCGGGCATATAGATAGATACAAAAAGATCCCCCGTATAGCCTTAACAGACTGTAGGGGCAAGTGCTGTTAGCGAGCACCTATGAAGGCCGGAACGGCACAAGAGGGGGTTGGGGTGGCCAGCACCACGCCCGACCGCCTTTGTCTCCCCAGTGGCGATGTTTACACACCGCACCAGGTACTCATTTGAGGCTGAGTCGACCTAGGGGAGGAGGCCCGGGACCGGTTCAGATAATCGTCACCGGCGTTGGCCGTGAGCGGGAATCGAACCCGGGCCGCCAGGTTCGTAGCGCAGCGTAGCGCTAACCGCTACACTACACACACACAAACGCAAACATGTACAGCCCTTACACAAAGAACCCTCCCTCACCCACCCCCCGTATCGCCTTTAACAGGCTATTGGGGCAAGTGCTGTTAGCAAGCACCTATTAAGGCCGGCACGGCACACGAAGGGGTGGTGTGGACGTCACCATGCCCGGCTGGCTGTCTTTCCCGACCCCCACGCCCCGTTTCCGGCGTTTACGCACCGCAGCACTCATTTTTTAAGGCTGAGTCGACCTAGGGGAGACCCAGCACCGGTTCAGACGAGTGGCAAATCGAGCTCGGCTCGCCGGGTTCGTGGCGCAGCGCGCTAACCACTGCACTGCCGCTCCCCGTACTCACGCTTACGCACAACATATATACAGATGCACACACACGCGCGCGTTAACATACACTGACACTTTTACAAATGTAGCGACATCGCGGACACCACAGTGATGTGGGTGCAGTACCGGCCCTAGAGGGGCCCGGTGAGCGCTGATTGACAGCGCTGGATGGCACCACGCTTGGCGTGCAGTGCCAGCCCCTACAGGATAGGGTGTGGGAGTGCCGGCCCTAGGAACGGGGCTACCAAAGGCCGTGGAACTCTGGTTGACCCGAGAGGACACGTGACCGGTTAAGTCTACAACGAGGCCCCAAGTGGGGGTTAGGGGTGGTCACGTGGTTAGCGTCCAGATCCTGCTTGAGGGTTCTGGAAGGTGGGCGTGGCCAAGGGCGGAGCTGGCCACGCCACAGAGGATATAAGCCGGGTCCCCAGAGGGACCGGCGTTGTTGTTCATCTTGAAGCAACCTTCATCAACGTTCTACATTCTACCGAGTCTCCAACACGTGGACCTGGACCCGAGCTGTGGTTCCGGTCCGTTGTAGCTAGTCACGTGGTAACTAGTGTAGTTACTAGTGTAGTAACTAGTATAGTTAGCCAGGTGGTCACCACCAGGTTAACTACACCAGTCACGTGGTAACTAGTATAGTTAGCCTGGTGGTCACCACCAGGTTAACTACACCAGTCACGTGGTAACTAGTGTAGTTAGCCTGGTGGTCACCACCAGGTTAACTACACCAGTCACGTGGTAACTAGTGTAGTTAGCCTGGCGGTCACCGCCTGGCTAACTACACTAGTCACGTGGTAACTAGTGTAGTTAGCCTGGTGGTCACCACCAGGTTAACTACACCAGTCACGTGTTAACTAGCCTCTTTACCCCGTGTGTTGGAGTTAAATGAATGCCTCCAAGTATACGTCTGCGACTCAGTTGAACTCACTACACAAAGACAAACATCCCCCGTATAGCCTTAACAGACCTATGGGGCAAGTGCTGTGAGCGAGCAGCACCTATGAAGGCCGGCACGGCACTCAGACACAGATACAACAACGACAAAGAACCCTGCACCCCCCCATAGCCTTAATAGACTGTCGGGGCAAGTTCTGCAAGCGAGCACCTTGTGGCGATGTTTACACACCGCACCAGTGAGGCTGAGTCGACCTAGGGGAAGCCCAGGACCGATTCAGATAACCGTCACCGATGTTGGAAATCGAACTCGGGTTTGCCGGCTGTCCAGCACAGCGCGCTAACCCCGCCCCCCGCAAAGACAAACGCACATCCACACACACACACGCACACACACATACACACACACACACGCACACACACATCCACAAACACACATCCACACACACATCCACACACACACGCACACACACATCCACACACGCACACACACACACGCACCAGCACGCGGTCACACCGCGCGCGCTCACAGCGTCCCCTCCTGCGTCTCGTACAGCATCGCGGCGCTGAACGTCGCGCCACGCCCCACCTGCCCAAGCGAGCTGGCCACGTAGAGAGTGTCGCCCGCGTTGAGACCCAGCACCGCCAGGAAAGAGGAGGAGGAGGACGCGACTGCCTCCTGCTCCCCCTCCTCCTCCCCGCCGAGGTTGAGCCACGGCCCTCCTCCTTCCCCCGCCGTTGAGATCTGCCCCACGGGTTCGCCGGACACCACGAGGGTCACGCGCGACGTCGAGGGCCCGGTGCGAGCCGGGAGGGCGACGCTCACGAGGTAGCGGCCCGTGTAGGGCACGCGGAAGATGCCTGGGGGAAGAAGGGGGTCGCCGGGGTCATCTTTGTGATTGTTGCTGCTGTTGTTGTTGTCGTTATCATCATCGCCGCCAATGACACTGCTGTCACGAGCGTTCATCTTGCGGATAATACTCACCGTCATCACCAACATCACCATCAACACAATCATCATCCTCGTAACCATCATCATCAACGTCACCGTCACCACTATCATCACCATTGTCACCAATCACCACCATCATCACCATCGTCACCATCATCACCAACGTCACCGTCACAACTATCATCACCATCGTCACCGTCACCACTATCATCACCACTATCATCACCATCATCACCATCATCAACACAATCATCATCCTCGTCACCATCATCACCAACATCACCGCCACCACTATCATCACCATCGTCACCATCATCACCAACATCACCACCATCATCACCAACATCACCATCACCACCATCACCATCGTCACCATCATCGTCACCATCGTCATGACTACAAGTGGCGAATCGGGGCGTCTCTGCTGTGTGCGACTACGGCGACGAGCTCCAAACCATGGTGAGCGAGCAAGTGGACACCGTGGGGTGGACTCAGCGGGGTGGACTCAGCGAGGTGGACTCAGCAGGGTGGACTCAGCAGGGTGGACTCAGAGGGGTGGACTCAGCGGGGTGGACTCAGAGGGGTGGACTCAGAGGGGTGGACTCAGCGGGGTGGACTCTGCGGGGTGGACTCAGCGAGGTGGACTCAGAGGGGTGGACGCAGCGAGGTGGACTCAGCGAGGTGGACTCAGAGGGGTGGACGCGGCAGGGTGGACGCGGCGGGGTGGACTCGGCGGGGTGGACTCAGCGGGGTGGACTCGGAGGGGTGGACGCAGCAAGGTGGACTCAGCGGGGTGGACTCAGCGGGGTGGACTCAGAGGGGTGGACTCAGCGGGGTGGACTCAGCGGGGTGGACTCTGCGGGGTGGACTCAGCGAGGTGGACTCAGAGGGGTGGACGCAGCGAGGTGGACTCAGCGAGGTGGACTCAGAGGGGTGGACGCGGCAGGGTGGACGCGGCGGGGTGGACTCGGCGGGTTGTGGACTCAGCGGGGTGGACTCGGAGGGGTGGACGCAGCAAGGTGGACTCAGCGGGGTGGACTCAGTGGGGTGGACTCAGCAGGGTGGACTCAGCGGGGTGGACTCAGCGGAGTCGACTCAGAGGGGTGGACTTAGAGGGGTGGACTCAGAGGGGTGGACTCAGCGGGGTGGACTCAGCGGAGTCGACTCAGAGGGGTGGACTCAGCAGGGTGGACTCAGCGGGGTGGACTCAGCGGGGTGGACTCAGCGGGGTGGAATCGGTGAGGTGGACTCAGAGGGATGGACTCAGTGAGGTGGACTCAGTGAGGTGGACTCGGCGGGGTGGACGCAGCGGGGTGGACGCAGCGGGGTGGACCTGCACCTGTCGTGGGCTCGTAGTTGTCTCCGTCGTTGAGGAGGAGGCGGTCGAACCTCACGACGTCTCCCGCGGAGCGCGCAGAGAGCGCCACGGAGAAGGCGGCGGCCTTGGGGGAGTGGGGAGCAAGCGCCCCTGTGCACACAGTCACACACAGTCACACACACAGTCACGCACAGTCACACACAGTCACGCACAGTCACACGCAGTCACACACACAGTCACACACACAGTCACACACAGTCACACACACAGTCACACACAGTCACACACACAGTCACACACATTCACACACACAGTCACACACAGTCACACACACAGTCACACACAGTCACACACACAGTCACACACAGTCACACGCACAGTCACACACAGTCACACACAGTCACACACACAGTCACACGCACAGTCACACACACAGTCACACACAGTCACACACAGTCACACACACAGTCACACACATTCACACACACAGTCACACACAGTCACACACACAGTTACACACAGTCACACGCACAGTCACACACACAGTCACGCACAGTCAACAACAACCGCCATTCGCCACTAAGTGGAGGTGACGTCACCACGACGCTTGTGCCAGGCAATGTGCACCCTGAGGCCACGTGAAGTGTCGAACGCCCGCTGGCAGGAGGTCACGGGGCAGACCCAGGTGCCACGGGTCGACTCACTGAGATGACTGGCTGATGCACCAACTGTGCCCCCTATTGTGCCAACCTGCTGTGCTTTAGCCACCCGGCGCTCCGCTCGTTGTTGTGAGCGTCGCTCCTCCGCCCTCCGTTGTTGTTGGAGGGCGACTGCCTCCAACTGCCCAGTAGCGTCCTTCGCGAGCCTCCTCCACAGAGGCCGATCTTGACACCGCTGGTACCAGTCATCGGCAAGTCCACTCAGCTCCACGTCCTCCTGTACCACATCACTCCATCTCTTCTCTAGCCCGTGCAGCGCCCGCTTAGCCCCCTCAATCCGGCCGAACAAAAGCTGTTTCGGCATGCGGTGGCTGGGCATGCAGGCTACATGACCCAGCCATTGCAGCCTTCCCCGCCGGAGGAGCTCACCGATGGGACCTTGCCCAGATCTTTCAAAGATTTGTGAGCTCCTCACACAATCCAGTCTGGTTAAACCCAGGATGGATCATAGGCAGGCCAGCCTAAATGTTTCTAACCGGCGAAGATGTTCCATTAGGGGGGTCCACGTTTCGCAAGCGTAGAGAAGGGAGGGAATGACCGTGGCCGAGAAGACCTGAAGCTTAGTGCGGAGTGACAGACCAGGTAGCTTCCACACAGCGTTACGCAACCGATGAAAAGATATTGCCGCTCGACTGATTCGGAGTGAGACCTCTGCTGTTAAACTGGAGCCAGTCATAAGCACACTGCCCAGGTATGGGAAACTCTCCACTCTCTCCACAACTGCCCCATCACCGATTGGGAGTTGTGGGGGTGGAGTGTCCGATGGTACAAAATACCCAGGCAGGTGCTTAGTTTTGGTGGGGCTGATGGTAAGGCCCCACCTCTTAGTGGCACGCTCCAGTCTCAGCAGCAGCGTCTCCAACTCCTCCTCTGACTGAGCAGCTATTACCAAATCATCAGCATACGTAACGTGGTTGAGCAATAGGGAGCCATCCCTTGACACACAGTCACACACAGTCACACACACAGTCACACACAGTCACACACAGTCACACACACAGTCACACAGTCACACACAGTCACACGCACAGTCATGCACAGTCACACACAGTCACACACACAGTCACACACACAGTCACACACAGTCATACACACAGTCACGCACAGTCATACACACAGTCACACACAGTCACGCACAGTCACACACAGTCACGCACAGTCACACACAGTCACACGCACAGTCACACACAGTCACACGCACAGTCACATGCACAGTCACACGCACAGTCACGCAGTCACACACAGTCACACGCAGTCACACGCACAGTCACACGCACAGTCACGCACAGTCACACGCACAGTCACGCAAAGTCACGTTCAGTCACACGCACAGTCATGCACAGTCACGCGCAGTCACGCACAGTCACACGCACAGTCACGCACAGTCACACGCACAGTCACACACAGTCACACGCACAGTCACACACAGTCACACGCACAGTCACACACACAGTCACACACAGTCACACGCAGTCACACGCACAGTCACACGCACAGTCACGCACAGTCACACGCACAGTCACGCAAAGTCACGTGCCGTCACGCGCAGTCACGCACAGTCACACGCACAGTCACACACAGTCACACGCACAGTCACACACACAGTCACACACAGTCACACGCAGTCACACGCACAGTCACACGCACAGTCACGCACAGTCACATGCACAGTCACACGCAGTCACGCACAGTCACGCACTTTCACACACCGTCACGCACCGCGAGCGGGAAGCAAACTCTGGTCGCCGGGTTTTAAGCGCAGTGTGCCACCACTACAACAAACTGAAACAGAGATCCACACACACACGCAGAGACCCACACGGAGACCCAGAGTCTCACACGGAGATCCACGCACACACGCAGACACCCAGAGGCTCACACAGAGATCCACGCACACACGCAGACACCCAGAGACCCAGAGTCTCACACAGAGATCCACGCACACACGCAGACACCCAGAGACCCAGAGTCTCACACGGAGATCCACGCACACACGCAGACACCTCAGAGACCCAGAGTCTCACACAGAGATCCACGCACACACGCAGACACCTAGAGACCCAAAGTCTCACACAGAGATCCACGCACACACGCAGACACCTAGAGACCCAAAGTCTCACACAGAGATCCACGCACACACGCAGACACCCAGTGACCCAGAGTCTCACACAGAGATCCACGCACACACGCAGACACCCAGAGACCCAGAGTCTCACACGGAGATCCACGCACACACACAGAGACCCAGAGTCTCACACAGAGATCCACGCACACATGCAGACACCGAGATACCCAGAGTCTCACACAGAGATCCACGCACACACGCAGAGACCCAGAGACTCACACAGAGATCCACGCACACACGCAGAGACCCAGAGTCTCACACAAAGATCCACGCACACACGCAGAGACCCAGAGTCTCACACGGAGATCCACGCACACACGCAGAGACCCAGAGACCCAGAGTCTCACACGGAGATCCACGCACACACGCAGAGACCCAGAGACCCAGAGTCTCACACGGAGATCCACGCACACACGCAGAGATCCAGAGACCCAGAGTCTCACACAAAGATCCATGCACACATGCAGAGACCCAGAGTCTCACACAGAGATCCACGCACACACGCAGAGACCCAGAGTCTCACACGAAGATCCACGCACACACGCAGAGACCCAGAGTCTCACACGGAGATCCACGCACACACGCAGAGACCCAGAGACCCAGAGTCTCACACGGAGATCCACGCACACACGCAGAGACCCAGAGACCCAGAGTCTCACACGGAGATCCACGCACACACGCAGAGATCCAGAGACCCAGAGTCTCACACAAAGATCCATGCACACATGCAGAGACCCAGAGTCTCACACAGAGATCCACGCACACACGCAGACACCCAGTGACCCAGAGTCTCACACAGAGATCCACGCACACACGCAGACACCCAGAGACCCAGAGTCTCACACGGAGATCCACGCACACACACAGAGACCCAGAGTCTCACACAGAGATCCACGCACACATGCAGACACCGAGATACCCAGAGTCTCACACAGAGATCCACGCACACACGCAGAGACCCAGAGACTCACACAGAGATCCACGCACACACGCAGAGACCCAGAGTCTCACACAAAGATCCACGCACACACGCAGAGACCCAGAGTCTCACACGGAGATCCACGCACACACGCAGAGACCCAGAGACCCAGAGTCTCACACGGAGATCCACGCACACACGCAGAGACCCAGAGACCCAGAGTCTCACACGGAGATCCACGCACACACGCAGAGATCCAGAGACCCAGAGTCTCACACAAAGATCCATGCACACATGCAGAGACCCAGAGTCTCACACAGAGATCCACGCACACACGCAGAGACCCAGAGTCTCACACGAAGATCCACGCACACACGCAGAGACCCAGAGTCTCACACGGAGATCCATGCACACATGCAGAGATCCAGAGACCCAGAGTCTCACACAGAGATCCACGCACACACGCAGACACCTCAGAGACTCAGAGTCTCACACAAAGATCCACGCACACACGCAGAGACCCAGAGTCTCACACGGAGATCCATGCACACGCGAATGATCTGAGCCCGCGCCACTCACCGAACGGGGCCCCGGGCGCAAGCGACGACGCCGACTTCGCCGCGGCCGACGCGGCCGCCACCTCACGGAGGCGGCCCTCCACGCCGTCGATGGCCCCCTTGAGCTCGGCGACGTCGCGCTGCTGCGAGGCGGCGGCGCGCTCGAGGCGGGCGATGTCGGAGCGGGCGTCGTGCGCGGCGCGCTCCGTGGCGTCGCGCACGCGGTCCAGGCTCTGTGAGAAGGCGTGCAGCCTGGAGCAGGCGTCCTCCACGTGCGCCACGCGCCCGTCGAAGCCGTGCACCTGCGGGCGACCCGCCACGGTCGGTGACCGGCGCGGCGGAGCACGCGGCAGCACGTCGTCACGTGTCGCGTGTCGTCACGTGTCGCGTCGTCGCGTGTCGTCACGTGTCGCGTGTCGTCGCGTGTCGTCACGTGTTGCGTGTCGTCACGTGTCGCGTCGTCGCGTGTCGTCACGTGTTGCGTGTCGTCACGTGTCGCCTCGTCGCGTGTCGTCATGTGTCACGTGTCGTCACGTGCCGCGTCGTCGCGTGTCGTCACGTGTCGCCAGGAGCTACCGCCGGCCGCCGCCGTCGTCGTTATCCTCGTCAAGACCACCGCCGCCACCAACACCACCACCACCACCACCGTCGTCAACAATACTACCATCATCATCAACACCACCGCCACCACCACCGTCGTCAACAACACTACCACCGCCACCACCCCCATCAACACCACCACCGTCATCATCGCCACCACTGTCATCTTCATCAACACCACCACCACCACCGCCGCCGCCACGACAGCGGCGAGCGCGAGGCCCCACCTCCTCGTGCGCGGCCTTGGCCGACAGCTTGCACCGCCCGACCTCCGCCACGATCTGCCCCGCGAGCTTCCCCAGCTCGGCGCGGAGGCCACGGGCGCGTCGGTCCCCGAGCGAGATGCGCGAGCCGTGGTCGCTGAGCAGCCGCTGCATCTGCGCCACCTCGTGCACGAGCTGCCGCTCGCTCTCCTCCAGCACCGTCGTCGTCGTCGACGACGAGGACGACGTCTCGGACAGCCGCTCGTCGTGCTCGCGCCGTGCGGCCGCGTCGCGCAGCCCCTTGAGCGTGCGGTTGAAGGCGTTGAAGTTCACCTTGAGGATGGTGAGCTCGCCCTGCAGGGAGCCCACGTCCCCGTCTCCTCCTCCCCCTTCTCCTCCCCCTCCTCCTGCCCCGTCGGGCCGCCGGGCCTGCAGCTCGTGGACGCTGCGGTTGACGAGGCGCAGCGCGTGGCTCTGCCGCTCCAGGCGCAGCAGCGTCAGCTCGTGCTTGGCGCCGCAGTCGGCGATGCCCGCCCTGATGCCCTCCAGCTCGGGCTCGCTCACCACGCACTTGGTACTGCACACCTCCTCCAGCTCCCGCAGGCGCCCCTCGATGCCGTCGAGGTGAGCTGCCGCGCCCGACGAGTTCGCCGCGAACCCGGCGAGGAGGGCCCGCAGGTCGCCCAGCTCGGCGCCCAGGAGACCCGCGCCATCTGCCCCGTCGCCTCCTCCTCCTCCTCCCTGGCCGCCGATCTCCGTGATGATGTTCACGAACTTGTCCTCGAAGCCCTGCAGCTTGCTGTCGAGGCCCGTCTGGATGCCGTCGATGTCGGCCGCGAGCTGTCCCCGCAGCACGTCCTGCACGTACTGGCAGTGCACCTCGGCGTTCTTCTCGCTCGCGTTGATGCGCGCCTCCAGGTCTTCGAAGCGCTCCCGGAGCAGAGCGTCCACGTCCTCGGGCAGGGCGCCGCCCGCCACGCCGCCCAGGCGCTCCACCTCGCTGTCGAGGCGAGCGTTCAGCGTCTCGTGAGCGTCGCCCACGAGCGACACTCGCGACTCGAGCCCGCCGAGGCGAGACGCGAGGTCCCGGCAGCAGTCGCCGCCGACGTCCGAGCCGCCGGTGCCGCCGGCGGAGGGGTCGCCGACCGGGCCGGTGGGCGCGTCGAGGCGCGCTCGGAGGCTCTCCAGCTGGCCCGTGAATCCGTCGAGGGCGTCCTGCACGCGCTGGTCGCGCTGCTCCTCCTGCTGCTGCTGCAGCACCACCAGCTGCGTGTCGCAGCTGCACTTGAGCGCCGACGTCTTCTGCTCGACGCCCGACAGGATCTGCGCCCTGGCGTCGTCGATGCGCTTCTGGAGGTGCGCGTCGATGGACGAGAGGTCGTGGCCCGCCGCCGAGTCGGCGCCGTTCCTGCTGATGTCCATGAGCTGCTGGATTTTGTGCGTGTGGTCCAGCACCAGGCCCTGCAGCTCGTCCAGAGCCTCGCTCTTCGTCTGCATTGTTTTGGGACGAGAGGAGAGAAGGGGGGACGATTCGTCATGACGACGACGGTGACGATGACGGCGATAGGTCGTGACGGTGATTCGCAGCTACGTGTTTATTTGTTACGTGAGGCCACGTCGTGATCGGGCCACATTTGTGTCGTCAAGGCACCGCACCACCCAGCACAACACGAACGAATTAAATCGTCACGCGGACGAGCGTTTTTGAACGCGCCCATCATTATCGTTCATCCAGCTCACTCACCGCTGAGTTGACGGAATCGTTCTCACAGTTAAGTTTAGCGGCGATTACACACACGCGGATTACACACACGCCGGTTACACACACGTGGATTACACACACGTGGATTACACACACGTGGATTACACACACGTGGATTACACACACGCCGGTTACACACACGTGGATTACACACACGCCGGTTACACACACGCCGGTTACACACACGCCGGTTACACACACGCCGGTTACACACACGCCGATTACACATACGCGGATTACACACACGCCAATAACATACACGCCTGTTACACACAAGCCGATTACACACACGCCGATGGGGTTGGAACCATCATCAAGAAAAAATCGAGGAAGTCAGAATAACCTAACCTAATTTTATATTTACAGAGCGCCTTCGCTCAAAGCGCTTGACAATGTTCAGAAAACGGTGATACACAACGGAACGGTTTGGACGCCAAGGGGCGTGCGAGATATTGAGGAATGAGTGATAGCAGCGATAGAGGGACACTTCGGGATGACGAAAGGGGGAGGGGAGACCCGGGAAGGAGAGGCGAGGGGAGGGAAGAGGATAACAATCCAGGGTGGCCCACGTGGTGCGTGTACAGCGTTCTAAGACGCCCCGACAAAAAAAAAAAACCACTCGAATCGGTATTCAGTTACTACAATCGTTACATCTCAATCTTGATTTGAAGCTTTCGTGACTGCAGGAATCCATACTTTAACATCTCGCCACGGCGGCGAGATGTTAACTACTCGCCTGGTATGCAGGAGGTTGTGGGTTCGATCCCGACCTTGATGCCTATTTGGAGTTTGCGTGTCTCTCTCACCCCGTGGTGGCGTGGATTTTTCTCCGGGTCCACCGGTTTCTCCCTCCACATTTAGAATCAACATCACCACGCTGTTTAGAGTATTTGGCTGCTATTAATTTCCACGTGATGATAAGCCCACTTCGTTGAGCTATCATTTGTGATTTTCGGGTCGCTTCTGCGCTATAAAGCTCAGTGGGGCCTTGCCTGTTAAAATAAAACACATTTAACACTTCTGCTTTCGCGACCAATATTATTCATCATAAACGTTTTTGGGTTAGATCGCGTGAGTATAAATGTGTCGTATCCCTCCACCACCCGACACAGCCAATTAGTAAGGGATTTGTCACGTAAACAAAATGCAAATTAGTTACTACTTCAGCCCACCGGTGCGTTGGAGAATAAATCCAGAAGCATTTACAATTTTATTAGTACGACGTTTCGCTGGTAATTACATCCATCACTGTTTGGCGATTGGCTGCGTCGGATGGTGGAGGGTTGCAACAAATTTATATCTAACCCAAAAACCTTTAGTATGACAAAAAAAACCCATTGTTTTGGTTTTTTGTCCGTAGTTTTTTTTTTTTTTACATCGGCACCCGGACGCCCCCGTCCAACCCACCTTGAGCACGTCGGTCACCTGCGTGACCTTCGAGGCCACCTCCTGGAGGCCCGGCGCCACCAGCTGACCGTTGGGCCCCAGCCGAAGGCCGGCGGCGCGCAGGTCGGGCAGGAGTCCTTCGGGATCCCGGATCGCCGTGCCTTCGGGCAGGCGCGTGTTGGCGCCGCTCTCCAGCAGGCCCAGCAGCAGGCGGCTCGCGTCCTCCTGTGCGGCCGCACGGAGGCGATCGGCCATGCCGGCCAGGGAGACTCGCAGCGTCTCGAGCGACGAGGCGAGGCGCCGGTTGTCCTCCTCCAGCCGGGACACGCGCTCGCCCAGCAGGTCGGGCGGGGCCCTGCCGCCTGGGTGGAGATAAACGGCGGCGACGATGATGGTGGTGGCGGCGATGATGATGATGATGATGGTTGGTGTGGCGGTCGCGTAACGAGCGTGGGGGCACCTCTGGTGGCAAAAGCTACGAGTTGGGGCCTCCTTGACAACCACCATGAGATGTGATTTCAACAACAACAGTGTAACAGAACAACAACTTCTGTAATGATGTGATTAGGCAAGAGGAGGCCGCGGTATATAATAGCAGCCTCTAGGTGCGACCGTGCGAGACAAGTCAAATATTGGGGCCCCACCTGGCCGATTGCCGCACGCCCTGAGCTGATGATGGAGTTAGTTCCTACACCGCTGGTTGGTGGTGAGAATAGTGGTGGTGCCGGTGGTGATCGTGGTGGTGGTGTTCATGGTGGTGGCTCAGCGGTACGAGCAGTGTTCCACGTTTCAAACCATTGGGAGGTGTGACAGCAGCACGACGATGATCATGGGTGGGTGGGGTGTTGTCACGTGTTGTGTGTTTTGTCGGGAGACCGCAACGTCAGGGGCCGCACTAACGACCATCAGCGGTCGCCAGTGACCCACGTGGCCTTGCAATGAAGAACGCTGTGGGTTAAGGGCGATCACGTGGCGTTTCCACTTACGCCGTGTTTCCAACGCAGCGATTTGCGAGCACCGTGTAAATTGGTTTTCAACGAGTGACAGCGTTGGCCCTTCCACCGCTGCTCTGTGACTGAACCGCCGGTCACAGCGCCAGGCATCGGCACTCGCGGGCGGCTGCGGACGCGGTAAGCGACCGCGGTCCGGACATCCAAACCATCAAACGCGTCACCGACGAACGTCGCGCAACGTCCGTGCGACGTCCAGGCGGTGTCGCCGTGATCCACGCAGGGTCTACACTCGCTGCTGCTGCTGCCTCCTTGGATTGATTCTGAGGTGGACAACTTTTCAGAGAAGAAGCGGAAGCGGAGCCATTGTTTACCCAAAATATTTCCAGAGCCGCTAAACACGCAGAGCCACGTGCACACAAACATCTCAGCGGGCAATGAGCCGCATTCGGCTCCGGAGCCACAGGTTCCCGACCCCCGACGGATTGGGTCGAACCAACTTCAATGCGCGTCGATGACCGTCGCCTCTCCCTCCTGCCACACGGCAGGAGACGAGGACAGCGCCACCTCCGTCGTCGTCTTACCAGGTCCGTCGATCTTCTGGCTGGGAACTTGGCGTCCCCCTCCATCGCCTGCGTGCGGCCCTCCGGGCACCCCGTCCACGGAGCCCCCCGGGACCTCATCGGTGTGCCCACTGGGTCCACCTCCAGTACCCCCACCGGGCACCCCGCTGGGCAGCCCACCGGTGGCCACCCCGGGGCCGCCCGTCTCGTCCTGGCAGTTGACCCCGTGGTAGCCAGGGCAGCAGCGCCACTCGAGTTCGGTCACCGACTTGTAGCCCACGCGGTACGCGGGCCGCTGGTACACGCGGTACCTGTTGGGTCACGTGAGCGGAGCGCGCGATTTGTTGAGAAATGAAAAGGTTTTTACATTGCTACGACGTTCGTCATCTCGGCTGCACTCATCAGGTACTAGAAGGGGGGGGTGGGGGGGATAGGGAGATTCCACCGTGGTAACAACAGCCGTGTTTTTAATATTCAAATCATTAAGGTGCTCAGTCAATTCTGTCACTAAGAGCGGCCTCTTAGTGGCAGGTGTGTGTGTGTGTTGATGTGAGGAGCGGTGGCAGAGCGGTTGGCGCACTGTGCTTTGAACCTGCCGACCCAAGTTTGATTCCCGCTCATTGCGCGAAACGTCGCCTGTTAAAAACGGCAAGTCCTCGATTAACGCGTGTCCACATAACACATTTTCGCTATAACACGGGTTCTCTATTAGGAATAACTTTTCGCGAAACGCGCCGAGTTCGAAGTGCGGCGCCGCGCTGCGCTAATCGCTGCGCCACCGCTCCTTCTAAGGGCACGGCGTTGCAGACAGAACGTGCTGCGTGGGGCGGTGTGGAGAAGCGTCGTCGTCGTCATCGTCGTCATCATCGTCGTCGTCATCATCGTCATAGTCGTCGTCATCGTTGTCGTCATCGTCGTCATCGTTGTCATCGTCGTCATCGTCGTCATCGACGTCGTCGTCATCGTCGTCGTTGTCGTCGTCATCGTCGTCGTCATCGACGTCGTCACCATCGTCGTCAACCCACGTGAGAGTTCGCGAGCACTTGGAGAGTCCCCACGAACAGGGCTGGTACTCGGCCTTCACGTGGGCATCGCTGCCATTTTGTATGACGCACGTCACACTCTTGGTCACCACGAAGGCGCACCAGTTCCTGGAGTCACACCACCACCACAGCGTCACACCGTCACGGCTTCGTACCATCACGGCGTCACGTCTTCATTGCACGCTCGCACCAGTTCCTATATTCACACCACCGCAGCGTCATACCATCAAAGCATCATATCGCCTATGTATATATGTTGAACTTATATCGCACCGTACGTAGCCAGCCGCACTAATCGGAGGTACCGGGAAGCTTATCGGAGTCGCACCACCACAGTGTTAGACCATCACGGCATCATACCATCCGAGCATTACATCATCACATAATCGCACCGGTTCTTACAGTAATATCACAGCGTCATGTCGTGATATAATAATAATAATAATAGCATCACACTACACCATAACATCGTTACATCGTCGCATCATGCACTATCATTACGCTACCACGGCATCATACCGCCCACAGCATCACATCACTCCATACAAACACCCATCGCCACTTCACCATCACAACGTCGTTCCCGTAGAAGGCGCAGGAAAGGATGAAGTGGGTGAGTGAGTGGTCGCAATATCACATCATTACACCATCACGTAATTCAATCATCATCATACGAAAACATTACATCACACCAACGCATCACCATCACACGGAGATGACATGTGACACATGCCCTCTGCTAATCCGCTGTTAGATGAGGGGGTGAGCGGTGGGGGGTGAGCGGTGGGGGGTGAGTGGGTGGGGGGTGAGGGGGTGAGGGGGTGGGGGGTGAGGGGGTGGGGGGTGAGGAGGTGGGGGGTGAGGGGTGAGGGGGTTTGCCCCAGCACCGGGTTCAGAATTCACTCGCCGCTGATGTTTGCCGTGGCCTGGCATTGGACGGCAATGTGGTCGTCAAGAAATGAAGGTGTGGGTGCTGACTTGGTTTCACTCAAATGGACATACAGCCCAGACTATGGGCCGTATATTAAACCCACATATACCCATAAAGACACACGGAGACGCACATAGACCCATAGAGATAGATACTGCACAACAAGTCCCACTCACTGTTCTGAACAGTCGCAGCGATGGTGCCTCTACCCTGCGGCGTGTTCTTTATGTTAAAGTGGCCTTCACCCCGGCTCTGAGCGAGTGGGTGGGTGAGTCGGTGGGGTGGGTGATTCGGTAAGTGTGGGGAGCGGCGGTGCAGCGGTTAGCGCTACGCTGCGCTACGAACCCGGCGACCCGAGTTCGATTCCCGCTCACGGCCACCAGCGCCAATGACGATTATCTGAACCGGCCGTGGGTCTCCCCTAGGTCGACTCAGTCTCAAATGAGTACCTGGTGCGGTGTGTAAACGTCGTCACCGGGGAGACAAAGGCGGTCGGGCGTGGTGCTGGCCAACCTGCACCCTCGTGTGCAGTGTCGGGCCTTCATAGGTGCCACTCGCTAACAGCACTTGCCCCGACAGTCTGTGCAGGCTACACGGGGGGGGGGTGGGTCCTGGCCCGTACCGCCCGTCTCGCTCTGACCGCACACCCCGCAGGCTCCTGTTCATTTTCTGGCTTCCCATACACGGCGGATGAAGTGCGCCACTTTACAAATGTAAATGATGATGATTATTTTTATTATTATAAACCTCCACGCGTAGTTCTCCCCAGTCTCGGGTTATTATCGACGGCCGTGCTCCTGCCCTCCCCCCCTTCCCACCCCACACACGGCTGCCCTGCGCAAACTTTCGTTCCACTCGCTTTCCCATCGTCCACGTGTTCACGATATTGCAGGCACCCTCTGTACACACCGAGGTGCACAACTGTGCCATCGTGCCACACCCGCACCGACCAGCGTGGTGAAGTATGGTCAAAAATAACTCCCCCCCCGCCCCCCAACACGACCAGGCACTGCGTGTGGTATAGGGCCCTCATCCAGCGGTGGATTGACAACAACAAAAAGGACCCGCGTTGAACGTGCAGGTACGTATGCAGTACTGTGTGTGTATGCGACCGAGTATGCGTGGCTGCGTAACCTCAGACTGACTGCCTGATTGGTAATTAGGTCTGGGGGAGTGGTGATGGAGGAGGGGGAGAGTGAGGGGGAGGAAGGAGGGGGATTGGGGGGGTGGTAATGGCCCGTCAGGATCAATGATGGAGAACCAAAGCCAGTTCAAACTTATACCCTCTTACACAAAGACAAAGATCCCCCGTGTAAGCATCACAGATTGTTGGGGCAAGTGCTGTTTACGAGCGCCTATGAAGGCCGGCACGGCACGCGACGGGGTGGGTGGCCAGCACCACGCCCGGCCGCCTTTGTCTCTCCAGTGGCGATATTTGCACACCGCATCAGGTACTCATGTGAGGCTAAGTCGACTTAGGGGATGATCAGGACCGGTTTAGATAATCGTCACTGATGTTGGCTGCGAGCACGATACGGACCCGGATCGCCGGGGTTCGTAGCGCAGTGCAGCGCGCTAACCGCTGCGCCACCGCTCTCCACGCAGGCACACACACACACACAGAGGCACGGGCACATGTGGTAGTGGTTACGCCACGAGAGACGTTAATGAAGAGGGGGGAGCTACACGTGGGTCAGCCCGGGATCGCAGTCTCCACGGGTCCGTGCGGACACGGCCTCCTCATGCCTCCTCCTCCTCCTCCTCATCCCTGGACGTGCCTCCGCCTTCAACTCCGCGTGTGACGCTACATTCGCACACGTGCTCGTGTGCGTGTGTATGTCTGTGTGTGTGTATATCAGCGTGTGTCTGTGTGACGATTATCTGAACCGGTCCCGGGCCTCCGCTAGTTCGACTCAGCCTCAAATGAGTACCTGGTGCGGTGTGTAAACATTGCCACTAGGGAGACAAAGGCGGTCGGGCGTGGTGCTGGCCACCCACCCCCTCGTGTACCGTTCCGGCCTTCATAGGTGCTCGCTAACAGCACTTGCCCCTACAGTCTGGTAAGGCTATATGGGGGATATTTGTATATCAGCGTGTGTCTGTGTGACGGTTATCTGAACCGGTCCTGGGCCTCCGCTAGGTCGACTCAGCCTCAATTGAGTAAAAAAGAAATTACATTTCCACTGGGGAGACAAAGGCGGCCTAGTCGCGATGTTTACACACCGCACCAGGTACTCATTTGAGGCTGAGTCGACCTAGGGGAGGCCCGGGACCGGTTCAGATAATCGTCACTGGTGTTGGCCGTGAGCGGGAATCGAACCCGGGTCGCCAGGTTTATAGCGCAGCGTAGCGCTAACCGCTACACTATCGCTCCCTACTAACCTAAGACACACGCGTGCACACTGACAATACAACCAGTTTACCTGTGTTGAACCAATGGTGACTTTCACCTGTGTCTGTCAGCCTGTGGCTCTGTGGGGTGCTGGAGGCACAGCTTTGACCAGATCATTACGTGGCCTATAACCTATGAAGCAATTATGAATTCGTACCGTTTATACAATACTGCATAACGGCACACGTTTTCCCAAGTACTGATATTCGCACCGAGTACGAACTTAAGGCTGAGTCGACCTAAGGGAGGCCCATGGCTTGTTGAGATTAATCACCACTTGATGTTAGCCCTGGCCGGGAATTGAACTGCTCAGTTCGGTAACCACAACGCAACTACACAGCACCGCACGCTCCAAAGTGATTTGCTGAGATTAGAATTGCCGAGGGCGTTCAAGTTACCGTTGGCAGCCCCGAGCCCGTAGTGGAAATTCCACGTTCCGGTGGCAAGGGGGCGAGTTTATCCATAGGACGACCACCGTTGACTCCCCCGCAAAGTGCTACCGATTTCATCAACTCCGAAGAGACGATGGGCTGAGTGAAAACACCCCAGCCAGGATGTGAACTCGCGACCCTTTTACGATTGCGAGCCTCTTGCTCCGCCGCTGAGTCAACACGGCCGGATATCTGGTTTATAACACCTTTGGTTTTTTTTTTAATCGCGGGCAGTGTTCACGATTTGCAATCGCTCTCCGTGAGTCAGGCGAACGTAGCGAGCCGTAAGAGCTCCCTCGGCCAATGTGCGGTGACGTCGTCGGGTGGCGGAGGGCCTGGGTCTTACGACACAGATGTTTGGCCCGAGATCATTCACGTTGTCCTAACCGTGGGAGAGATTACATCCGCGTCTGATATTAGCTCGTCCCCCCCCCATCCCATCGCAGTGTGTGACTGCACGAGCTTGGGGAGCGGTAGTGGAGCGGTTAGCGCTACGAACCCGACCACCCGAGTTCGATTCCCGCTCACGGACAACACCAGTGACGATTATCTGAACCGGTCCTGGGCCTCCCTCTAAGGTCGACTCAGCCTCAACATGAACACCTGGCACGGTGTGTAAACATCGCCACTAGGGAGACAAAGGCGGCCAGGCGTGATGCCTGCAACCCCCACCCCCCTTAGCATGCCGTGTTGGCCTTCGTAGGTTGCTTACTCGCTGAACAGCACTTGCCCAAACAATCTCGTTGAGGCTATACGAGCGTGCAAAGAAAACAACAACAATAACAACAACAAAACATATTCTTTGGTTCTTTCCGTAAAGTCACGTGGGTATAAAATGAAATAAATCACGACGTTTCGGGCGCAACACAAGAGTCCGTCATCAGGTGGAAAAGCATGCAGGTGGGAAAGCATGCTTTCTTACGACACAGATGTTTGGCCCGAGATCTGATGACGGACGCTTGTGTTGCGCCCGAAACGTCGTGATTTATTTCATTTTATACCCACGTGACTTTACCGAAAGAACCAAAGAGTATGGATTCCTGCAGTCACGAAAGCTTCAAATCAAGAACAAAAAAAACATATTCTTGGTTCTTTCGCTAAAGTCACGTTGAAGGGAAACAATAAAATAATAAAAAATATATAAAACAATTCAACGTGACTTTACCGAAAGAACCAAGAATATGAATCACTGCAGTCACGAAAGCTTTAAATAAAAAAAAAACATTTACTTGTGTTTGTTGTGGGGCCGGAATCCAACTCCGGGAGGGTGCGAGGGCCCGGAGCCCCACGAGTAGAGGTTGTATCCCAGGGGCTGGAACGTGCCCTTGGCCGACGCGAGGCCCACCGAGGACCACAACGCGCCACAGAGGACACACAGTGCGGCCAGAGAAGCCATCGCGGGCGGGGGCCGGCGGGCGACGAGCCGAGCAATGACTTCTGCAACCCTGCTACCGATGAGAGTGGAAGGAGCTGGTGGTGGTGTTGGTGTGAGGTGATCGAATAGGCAGGCAAATAGATGGATCGATGGATAGGCGATTGAATGAGTTGACGCGCGAAGTTGGTGATCGGATGGGCGAACGGACGGGGTTGAGTTGTTTCGGAGACGAATTGATGAGTGGTTGATAGATGTAGTAGTGGTGGATATAGGCGACCTAACGGATGGGGTGGACACGCTAGTGTGTCCAGGGAAATACTGGCGGCCGAATAGAGGAACGAATAGTTCGATGGGTGAATAGTTTAATCGACGCTGTGCTTATCGAATGAATAGATGGATGGGTGAGTGAATCTATGGGTGTGTCAATAGATGAACGGATATGCTGCATATATATACGCCGATACGTGAGCCGTTGGTCGGGTGAATAGGTGGACGCATAGACGATTGGATGACTAGATAAATAGATGGCGACTATACGGACGCGTGAATAGGTCGATGGGTGGCTAGCTTGAAGGAAGGATGGACGAACATACGATCGAGTAGACTGAACAGGTGCATGCAGTTATTGGTAGATGGACTAATGGATAGACGGATGGATAACTCGAAGGATGGAAGGTTGACAACTCTGGAGGTGATCGTCCACGCTGTCTTCTGGATCTATGGCATCGCCATCATCACCTCCGAAGTCTTCGGCACCACCACCACTATCATCACCCCCATCATCTTCTTGATCATCATCACCATCACCGTCGTTCTCGGCAGGATAACAACGCGTGTAAGATCACCACCATGGCAATCGTTGCTCTCTCTCTCTCTGGCGGTCGGCTCGAGGAAGATCTCCTGGCGATCCGGAGTGGATGTAATAAATTATATCCCGGGAAGTCGATCGTGATGACAAATCATCTTGTCAATTGACAACAGTGAAACTTGTACAGGCACACACACGACCGCAGCACATTGTCGATGTGCTTACAGTGTGTCTATGAACTTCATATTGATTGTTCCATCGTTGCTGCTGATGATATTGATGGCGATGGAGTTGCTTTTGTCGCTGATCTAGATGTTGCAGACGTTGATGTAGTTGCTGCTGCTGTAGATGTCGAGGTTGGTGATGTTGCCGGAGACGATGTTGTAGATGATGTCGACGATGATGATGATGGTGTTGCAGATGGCCTTTGAATTTAATGATCTCAACATCAATCGGAAATTATGTTGTTACAGATGTTGGGAATGGTGATGCTGGTGGTATGCAGATTACGTTTATGTATATGGGCTTATAGATGTTCTGTGTCGCATCGATTATGTTTGTAGATGATGTGGCTACTAGTTTAATGGAGACGACGTAGACTGTGTCGATGTTTTATGTCGATGATGTCGATGGTATTTGCAGATTATGTAGATGATGTAGACGTTGCGATACATACGTCGATGCGATTAAGTGCAGATGATGTCGATGTTGCTACTGAAGTATATGGCATTCTAAATACGCTCGATATTAATATGTATGAAGATGAGGATGTTCGTTTGAGCAGACGATGCAGATGATGTCGATGTTATTATTTGTAGATGTCCCGAAAGAAGATGATGCTGGTGTAGATGCTATCGATGACGCTATCGATGACGCTATCGTAGACGATGACGGTGACGACGATGGTGAATTTCTTATCTATTCGAAAATAAAACTTTTCCCACGCCGATTTCAATCGCGGGAGAAGGTGTCACGTGGAGCCCCGCGCGCACACACCCACACGCGCACGCACGCGCACCAACAGCGCGCGCCCGGGATGAGAGAGGAACGCGAGAGTGGCTCGGATAAGAAACCTCCACCCCCCCCTCACACCGTGACGTCACGTACACCCCCACCCACCCAACCCCCCCCCCCCCCGCCTCTACCACCTTTTTCTCCCCTCCCCACCACCACCTCAAAGACAAAGATCCCCCGTACAGCCTTTAACAGACTTGGGGCAAGTGCTGTTAGCGAGCAGCACCTATAAAGGTCGGCACACGGCACACGAGGGGGTAGGTGGCCAGCACCACGCCGGACCGTCTTTGTCTCCCCAGTGGCGACGTGTACACACCGCACCAGGTACTCATTTGAGGATGAATCGAGAAAGGGGAGGCTCAGGACGGATTCAAATTGTCGCCACGAATGTTGGCAGTGAGCGGGAATTGAAATCGGGTGATCGATTTTTGTTGTTGTAGCGCAGTGCGCTAACCCACTGCACCACTGTTCCCCACCACGACCCCCCCCCCCCCATGACCGCTACTAAAGTGTAGAGACAGATACAAGACGAAGACATTGTCCCTGCTTCGTCTCCATTCATTCGTTAGAAGCCTAAAGCAGCGAGACGAAACGGGCTGACACGCAGCGCGATTCATGGCTGCGTGGGGAGGAGCGCGTTCGGGGAAAGAGTGGCGGAGGGAGGGAGGCTGGGGGGGGGGGGTAATGTGATGGATTGGGGGGAGGGAGGAGCGGGGTTATGGATCTCAGAAGCAGTTTCGTGGTATCTGCTTCCGCGGGCCGTTCCTCGAACAGGCGGCGATGCGGCTGTCTCTTGCCGAGGTCGGAAATTGTCGCGGAAGCGTGGCACGACGGTGGCGCGATGGGAATGAAACAGCGGCGTTTGGAAGACGACGACAAAATGACAACAACAAAAAAAGTTTAATAACCCAGAGTAGTTGTGCGTTTGTCTCTCGATGTCTCTCGCGAGCGTGACGCAGCCGTCTACATCCGTTTGAGCCAGCGGCTCCAACAAAAAACCATTTAGAGTGAGAGAGGAAAAAAAAAGACACGGTCTCGCCATCACGCCAATCCAACGGGGATTTTTGCAAGCTCTATTCTTTATCTGAGTTCTTCTTCTTGTTTTTTTTTTTGGAGCCGGGAATAGTTTTATGAGATTTTGGAAAACATTCCTTGGTTACCTCTAAGACGCAAATGTAACAACAAAATCGGCAGGGAAGAGTAACTGCGATAGCAACATATGGAGGTGCGTCTTATACTCCGGTAGTCACGTACGGAGTAGGTAGGCACGTACGGAGTAGGTAGGCACGTACGGAGTAGGTAGGCACGTACGGAGTAGGTAGGCACGTACGGAGTAGGTAGGCACGTACGTATGTTGAACTTCTTCGTTCGACGTCGTACGTAGCCAACCGTGTTCATCGTAGGTGCGGGGGGAAGGAGGTGTGTGCGTGTGTGTGAATCAATGTGTACACTGCAACTCTATTGACACAGTGCACGAGCTTTGGGCGCGTCTTACTTTACGGAGTACTCCGTAATCAAGAGAATACGGTAACTGAACTCCATGTCACTTCGACGCTCAATGTGTGCACGGGGGGGTGTGGGGGAGCGGCAATGGGTCCGTGTCGTGACTTGGATGACTGACTCGTGGTTGTGATGGAGACGGGAGTGTGTGTACATTCAACTGGCTCACAGCTGTGCTAAATAATGTGGGTTTTTTTCCCCCCCAACAAATATAAGTTAACTATATATATTCCACGACAAAGATATTGAAGACCTTGTTTAGGCCGACACGGCGCATCAGCCGGTGGTTGTGCCCACAACCACCACCGGCCGCCTTTGTCTCCCTCGTGCTGATGTTTTCCACACCGCGCTCATATTTATAAAGACAGCAGCGAGTTTCTCGTTTAGGGCCGAGGCTCAGGAAAGTCGATGATACGAATTAAAAATTCATCAAACAAAAACACGTGCCCCTCTGGGTGGACGGGATGAAGGGCAACCACGTGCACGCCCCTCATACGCTGTTGAACGTAACTAGGGCGTCGTGAGTTTTACGGGGACACGATCTCCACGTGGTCCCTCGCGTGATTCCATCCAATCGCGGACATACTTTCATTCACTGATAATTCACGTCACTAAGTGGGGGTGGGAGGGGGGGTAATTACAATTTAACCGCGTGTGACAGATTTAGTTGAATCGCCAGCGGTTATGAGCACAGATATGTGGTAGACACACACAAATCGTCATTCCTTCACAGCGCAAGACTCCACCGGCGGCCGCTACAGCGGCATCGTTCCGTTTTGGGTGAAAGTTGCTCGACTTATTTTGGAGAAGAGGAAGAAGAAGAAGGCGACAAAGGGAAACAGATCAATGTCAGTTGCGAGGAAGTCGCCATGGGAACCATTGGCGTCACGTGGTCGGCATTGGCCCTTTCCGGTGCATGAAATGAAATACCCCCTAACTTCTGCCCCCCATCTAATGCACGCCCCCCCCCCTTTCTGCGTAGCCCGGCGCCTGGGCCCATAGCAGACCGCGGGCCGCAGAGCAGCCGCACCGCCTGCACACTCGACGAGAGCTCAGGCCACGAGGCACGGTCACCGTTTAACAATCGATGAGAGATCAGGACACGAGGCACGGTCAACGTTTAACAATCGATGAGAGATCAGGACACGAGGCACGGTCAACGTTTAACAATCGACGACAGATCAGGCCACGAGGCACGGTCATTGTTTAGCAATCGACGACAGATCAGGCCACGAGGCACGGTCACCGTTTAACATTTCTTTGGACCCTAACGCTAAACGCCGAACGGAATTGTGGTCGCGATACGATCTGACGCGGCTCGGGCCAGGCGTTCTTCCCTCGCGCTCAACTCTCTCATCTTGAACACCGCACCAACATTTTTGGAATTAACTGAGGATTTAAAAAGAGGTGTTGGGGGTAGGGGGAGGCAGTCGCCCTCCAGCAACAACGGAGGGCAGAGGAGCGATGCTCACAACAACAAGCGGAGCGCCTGGCGGATATAATACAGCGAGTTGGCACAGTGTGGGGGTACAGCTGGTGGTGCATCTACCGGTCATCTCAGTCAGCCAACCCATGGCACATGCTGGGTCTGTCCCAAGACCTCCTCCTGTTAGCGAAACCTTCGACGCATCACGATGCCCTCAAAGTGCACCTGGCCTGGCACGGGCGTCTTGGTGACGTCACCGTCGCTTAGTGGCGATTTGGGGGGTGTTGATATTGGGGGTGTAGGGGTGGTGGTGAGTCCCCTCCAGTCCAGCACCCCCCCCCCCTCAACCGCAAGGCAACTACGGCACTGATTGGTCGCCTCGCGCTTTCTTCTGGCTTCAACGTCACACTGCACGCCAGGCAAAGTTCTTGGTCCACTTGGTGATGGGATCGTATAGTGCTTAAAAGGAGTATTAACAGAAGCGTTGCTTATTGTATATATATATGGACACACATTGCGTGTGTCCATATATATATACACATTGCTGTTCGGGCAATGTTAAAGACAGTGTGGTGAGTTACAAACTTTTTTTGCATTGAAATCTTCAACACGATATCACTTGGTAGCGACGTTGGCACCTGAGGCTGGCCCTGCCGCGCTTCCAGTGAAATCAACGCAAGCCCCACGGCTGCCACATGTCTGGGCCGACCAAAACATCGATCACCTAAAGCTCCCTTCTTGCCTCCCCCACCCACCCATCCCTTCCAGCAACTCGCACGCGGAATGGAGACGGAATCTCCATCGCCTGGCGCGCAGGAGGGACGTGGGTTCGATTATTACCGGACCCTGATAATGCCTGTTGCTGTATGCAGGGTGCTTCAATAAAATGTTAACACTTACATTGGACTGTCGTTTTTAAGGGAAAAAGAAACGGAAAATTCACTGTTAACGTCATAACAAATGTAATGTTAATAGCTTCAAAAAGTCAAAGAGTCTCCACTTGTTCGCCATCATTGTCAACACATGTCTGGAATGTTCTCCAGGTGGTCTTCAAAACACATTTGTCGTGGTAATGTTGCAAATTCTCCGAAGTGTTAACATTTTTTTGAAGCACGATATATTTGGAGTCCACGTGTTCCCTCTCTCTCCCCGTGGTGGTCCCAGTGTGGATTTTTATCCGGGTTCCTCCGGTTCTGCCCTCATCCTCCTCCCCCACATTTAGAAACAATGCGCGTTTACAATATTTGTCTGCTGCTATAAATCCCCACGTGTGATGATGGCAATATAAGCCACTTCGATGAGCTATCATGTGTAGCCGGTTCTCCTCTGAAAAATAGCTCAGTGGGCTTTACCTGGTAGGATTTTTTTCAATATATAAATATAGACATAAATAAAGCAGTGACCAGGGTGGTGAATAACCCCCACGACCTGCACGGCAGTCAGTCAGTCAAGAAACCAAGAAATTTGTGTTTTTCTCATTGAAATTTTCCTAATTTTAAGGGTAGACTCGGCTATACTTTATGCCACGTTTCAGCTCTCCATCACCTGCACGAGCATCTTAAAAATGTACACTCGTCTGCCTGTAGACGTATCGGATACCAGCCAGGCTGCCCGGAGTGCCCATGGTAAATGATGCCCGCATGACCTCTGCACGTGCTTCGCGCTACGCGCAATACCGAGATGTGACCGCGAGGCGGCGAGACACCCCCCTCCACCCCCCCCCCCCCCCATTGCGTTTCCCGATGTGCGTCGAGTCCTCTCTTAACGCGAGTTCACATAGCGCGTTTTCTCGCTCTACGTACTGCAACGCGGTTCTTCCGTTCGGGGATACTTTTCGCAAAACGGAGGGAGTTAATTTGACGATTCTTCACCACGCTGGTCAGTGCCGGGGGTTGGTAAAGCACAGACGCGGGAGCGTTTAAGTTCGGTACAACCCCTGTATTGATCTTCCTGCATCAATAAAGATAGCGACACTGCAGAGGTAGGAGTAATAAATGCGTACGATTAACCACCGTTCAACTAAAATTGCTTTCACGTTTCAGATTATGCTCCTATTAATATTATTATTTTGCCAGAATGTTCTTTAAATTCTCAAGATCATAAAAAGGAACGCTCACAAGACGTATTATATTGACACTACTAAGCAGATTGCAGTGGCGTCACTCGTGTTGGTGTCACCCAGTGCTGTAAACTCGTGGTGTCACCCCCCATGTACCTCCTCCCGTACCAGACCATACAGAATCCTTAGGAATTTCGATTTAAAGCTTTCGTGACTGCAATGATTCATCTTCTTTGGTTCTTTCGGTAAAGTCACGTGACTTTACCGAAATAACCAAAGAAGATGAATCCTTAGGAATGTTTTTTGTATTGTTACTCGCAAATCGTAATTCCCGTATATCACTGAATGTAATGGCAATAGTAGTGACGTAAACAACTAGCAACATTTAAATTACATCTTTAAATTAAAATATACGTACGGCCTAGATGTACTTTTACATAGTTTCATGTGGTTAAAGTGAAAATTCTGTAAGAAAACAATAGAAATTGGAGTTAAAAAAAACGTCAAAACATTTAAGAACTACATGAAATCAGATATATATTTGCAAGACAGTGATGTTTTTCAAGAAAATTTTAAAAAGACTCAAATTAAAATAACTCAATTTAAGATTTAAGTTATATTTCTAAACATGTATCAAGAAACGTAGCATTTCCTACAACTTCACGTTTTAAATGGTCAATTTTTTTATTTAGTTATCAAAGAGTTACAGTATATAATCAATAATTGTTGTACATGTAAGTTTATTATCAATTTTAATCATGGAATCATGTGATATAGTTGTAAATTGCTTAAATGTAATATTTCTTAGATTATATGAATACTAACAACAAAATAGTTTTGGAAAATATTTCCACATTGAATTACAACATTATTAGTTACAACATTATTAGTAACTGAGTGGAAGCCTTTTTAAATGTTCTCCTTTTCCTTTAATTACTACTTCATTCTCAAAAAAGTTATTGATATAGGTTCCCAAATACTAATTACCACAATATTGCAGCTAAAACACCAGAAAATGTGACAAAATCAGCGACTATAAAAACACGAGCAGCAACGAACACGACAGCGCGTGCTTGCAGAGCGTGCAGACAAAACCACGTGACTCGAAGCGTCAGCGCAATTGGGTAACAGTGACAGCTCTGACCGGAGCGCATAAGAAGGTTCAAAAAGTAAATTAGCATGGAGTCTTAGTCTTGTAGGTATATTGATACAGCACATGTAAGCTGGGCTTACGAAAAATGTTTGGCTGTTGTTATAACTAACTACGGGGATAATTTTTGTTTAATGAAAAATAATACATTTCTGCAGAATCACTGCAACAAAAAATCCATCGACAGTCATTTTGATGGTGTCACCCGGTGCGGTCCGCACCCCCTGCTCGTGCGGCCACTGGCAGATTACTTTTAGTGCTCCGTGTCCAGGAGGATTGTGAGCAGAGTACGGACATGACAGCTACTGTCTCGCTAGTTCCAGTTGCAGAGTAACAACGGGTTCTCTTACGGCGAAAGTAAAAAAAAACAGTAGTTTGCTATTTAAATGAGCATTGAACAATTGATGCTCATCTCTTATTTACAGCCCTGCTGAGCCGGTGGGTGTAAATTCCACATTTTTTTTTATTGGCAGGGGCGAACCTAATTCATAAGACAACCATTTGCCGACATTCCCCTAAAAATTAGTAGCAGTCATTTGATCGATCGTGGGAGAGGATGATAGGCTGAGTCAACCCCCCAACCGGGAATTGAACTCGCAGCCCTTGCGACTCCGAGCCCGCCCGGCTCCACGGCTCGTTGGAGCCCACCTGGACCGCGGTGAATCACTCGTGCGCGACCCAGTGACATATTTAGGCGCACACGATACAAACTCTACTCGAGCGCACGCTGTTCATAACTCAGCTGGCGATGATAAATTCAGCAGTGGTTTACACAGCTCCGTGTTTACGGCGCTGCCAAGCGAGTGAGTGGGCGCACGTGTGCCTCTATAATTAGCCCTATATTTCATGCCATGCGAAACAATAGCTCCCCCTCGCCTCTCCAAGACCGGGCAGAATACAATTATGAAGTGCATGCACTGTTAATAAGTACATGCTATAAATGTGTTTTCCCATATATATGAAAACGCAATATTGGAGAATTTTGGTGGTGTGGTGTTATAAATCGGGTGGTGCTTTGCCTTTGACGTGTTTTTGGTCCGTAAACCTTCCAAGTACTCCACGGCGGATGGGCACGCTGCTGATGCTACTTTAATCTTCACGTAACCTCTCCTTCGCCAAGGTGTGGGAGGTCAAATGCTTTGGGAGGGGTTGACCCAGCTCATCATCCTTCCGGGGTCGATAAAAATTAGTACCACTTTGTGGGATCTCAAGAATGGTTGCCCTGTGGATAGACTAGCCGCTGACATCTAATTGTGGAATTTCCACCACTGCTGGCTCTCTAATTTCCCATTCTTCCTTTTCGCTATGCCCTCTCCAATTCCTTTATCATTCTCCATTATTTACATCCTTGACTACTCCGCTTCCCTTGGTATAACTACGGGTACAACGTTTTATCTGCAACAAGATCATCATCAAAATTATAATCACAATCGACATCATCACCATCTACAACATGATCATCATTATCATCGTTACGATCATCATCAATCTGAGCACCGATATGAGTTTCACCATCTGCAGGAATCTTGACACCACTGAAATCTGTCCCCACCTTTATCCAACTAGCGAGATGTACGTCCCCGGTGTAAGTCCCGTCCGAATATCGGGGTGTCACGGGCGGTTTGAGATGCTGCCTTATCAAAGCGAGAGGCGTTCTATTTTTTTTTTGGCGCGGGAACAAAACAACCCAGAGTGACGGAGCTGTTCTGCTCGGGCTCGACATTTTGAAGGTCCCCTTTGTAAATATTTGGGCGTCGTATTTGAACGTTCGTTGGCTGCAGTTTCCCCCCCCTTGGCGTCCCTCTCGCCGCTTTCTTCTCCCGTGAGATGACAAGTTTATGAAAGCGGTGCGGAGACGCTTTCATCATCGAGAAGCTCACCCGCCCTCGAGTGGGTGACCAGGTGGGTGGGTGGGTGACCGGGTGGGTGGGTGACCGGGTGGGTGCGTGGGTGAATGGGGGGGGGGGGTGAGGAATGAGCGGGTGGGAGTGGATGGGCGGGTGGGTGCTTGGGTGAATGGGGGGGGGGGGTGAGGAATGAGAGGGTTGGAGTGGATGGGCGGGTGGGTGGGTGAATGAGTGGGGAGCGATGACAAAATGCAAAGCGCGAGTGCGCTACGAACCGGGTTTCTCAAGTTCGACTCCCGATCACGGTGGCTGGGTGTGTGTGGTCCTGAGATCCTGTGCTGAACGCTGTTGGGCGCGGAAGCATCCGCGCGCCCGGGATGTTGATTCACGACCGCACGCTTGCCAGGTCGGCCCACGTGAGCAGGGATTGTCGACACTCCAGATGCCTGCGGCGTCTCGTTAGCCCCTTCCCCCGCTCCGACCCCCCCCCCCCCCACTTCGACCCCCTCCCCCCACGCATTTCCGTTGGGTGCTGCCGCTGTGAGTGGAGCGGTGGCGCAGTGGTTAGCGCGCAGTGGGCTCTAAACCCCTCCGACCCTGGTTCGATTACCGACCACGGGAGCCTGCGTTAGCGATGCGTGGGTCCTTTCGGATCGATCTTTGAACCCTCGACGGCGTCAATCCTGCGTGGACCGGCGTGGTGAAGTACGGCACGACGCACCCTGTGACTGCATTGGTGCGTGTGGAGGGGTGGGGGTGACGGGGGGGGGGAGAAGCCTTCATCCAGCAGTGGATCGACCAAGGGATGTATGATGATGAAACACAAAGGTCGCAGTCTGGAAAGTTGACCTCGCGCGTCTAATCCGCAAAGCGCGTCCCGTGTTTATTATCCAAACAATGGGATCGCTCATCGCGTGGCAGCGCACCAAATAGTTTAATGGTCAGAGCTGCATTTCGTCTGACTTGAGTGACAAACAAAATCAATGCGATAATGCGATGGGGTTTTCATGCAGTCACAAGGGACCGGGCTGAGCCCCATCATCTCTCTGGACTGGAGAACCGAGTTTAATCACAGCTCAATCTATTCGAGATTGTGGGTCTCTATGCGTGTCCTTGAGTCTCTATGTGGGACTATGGTTCTCTATGTGAGTGTATCGGTCTCTGTGTGAGTCAGTGGGTCTCTTTGTGGGTCTTTATGTGTCTGTGGGTCTCTTTGTGAGTCTATGGGTCTCTATGTAGATAATCGGCGAGCGACCCTGAAACCAATCAACTGGTCCCACTCGACAACACCCGCTTTAATCTACCGGCGGATAAATCCGCATGCGTCAGCTTAGTGCCGGCAACAGGGCCATTATGAGCCACCCAGCCTACATCTGACACATTCTTTGAGAAGCACGGGGCTTGTGCTGGTCACATGCCCTTGCCTTCCGTGCCATGCGCGCGGAGCTTGGCACCAGCGTGACCCTCCACCCCCCTCCCCACCCCCCACGTATCCCAAACGACGGGTCCCGTAATCCAACCGTGGAGATCCCCACAGTACACCCAGCAGTACACACCACTATAGCTCGACCCCCAACCACACGAGACCCATGTCTGGCGCGCCACTCGATCAAATTCTGAACTCGTGATTCGCTGGTTGGCGTTTCGCTCGCGGCGTTGACCGGCGAGTGACGTCGCTCCACTCCGCTGTTCGATATTTGGGGCTGCGATTGCCGCTGCGCGAGAGGGAGGGGAGGTGGGCGAACGCCAAGGGCAGCAGGCGGCCCGAGTGAAGAGCTCACATTCCTAGGCTCAGCACACGTGTGCGTTGGGTGTGTGCGTGCGCGCGCGTTGTGTGTGTGTGTGCTTGCGCGTGCGTGAGCGTTGTACGTGCGTGTGTGTGAGAGTGTAGATGCGTGTGTGTGTGTGAGAGTGTGGATGTGTGTGAGAGTGTGGATGCGTGTGTGTGAGAGTGTGGAAGCGTGTGTGTGTGTGTGAGAGTGTGGGTGTGTGTGAGAGAGAGGGTGGATGCGTGTGTGTGAGAGTGTATGCGCGTGTGTGTGTGTGAGAGTGTGGATGCGTGTGTGACGGGCAACTCTGTCGTGGACAGTGCTGTGGGGGGAGGGCCAATACCGATTGACCCCTCCCCTCATGGCGTATGTGACCACCACAGGGGCTAAACGGGGGCTCTGGACGGGTGCGAGGGGCTGGTAACCCCTCCATCTTAGAAAATTTACCACGAAACCACGAATAAAAAATGTAACGAATAAGCTCGTGCCGGAGGCCCCGGGGGGACAGGCGTCTATGACGTCTCCTGGCCAAACCCCAATTGGCGGAGCCAGGAGATTGAATCTCTACACTCCGGGCTCCTCCAGAAACAACAAAAAGCCACTTCGTGTGGCCACGTGGAATGTTCGAACGCTCACTGCGGAGGAGAGGCTGCCACTCCTCTGTCGGGAGCTGGACCGGTACCGCTTGGATCTCTGTGGCATTCAGGAGGTCCAGTGGACCGGTTCTGGCTCCTGCCACCATGAGGGGTGGACAGTCCTCTACTCGGGGCAGCAGACTGCCAAACAACAGGGTGTGGCTCTTCTTTTGAACAAAAGAATGAAGGATGCGTGGGAGCGTGGCGGTGAGGTGTGGGAAGCGGTAAGCCCCAGCCTACTTTGGGCTCGCCTTCCCATCAACCGGAGGCGAGGAGTGGTGGTTGTGGTTACTTATTCCCCCACCGAAGTCGAACATCCGTGAAGGGATGCAGGCAAAGCCGATGAGTTAGATGCCTTCTATGACCTCCTGTCAGGTGCTGGCTAAAGTGGCCCCTCGGGATAGAGTAATCTTGTTGGGTGACTTCAATGCACGAGTTGGTCATGATGCTGGCACCTGGTCTGGAGTGATTGGAGGGCATGGGCCAGATCAGTCCAATAACAACGGTAGGAGGCTGCTAGATTTTTGCGTAGCCCATGAGCTTGTAATTACCAACACGCTGTTCCGGCATCGGCGCATCCACACAACATCATGGATGCATGCCGGGTCCAAGCAAGAACATCTGCTGGACTACATAGTGACGGACCAGCGGATGCGAGCCCATGTCCTTGACACCAGGACCTACCGTGGAGCTGATCTGCCCTCTGACCATCGACTAGTCATCTGTAAGATGCGCCTGCCATTCTTCCACTCCGGTGGTGGGTGTACACCCAGGACCCCATTCCAACCTAAAGTGGCCTGGTCTCAGTTATCTGATGATAGTTGCAAGCGAGAATTTCATCATTGCTTGCGGCTGGGATTGGCATCGTCCCCGACTACTCCTGATGTCGAGGGTAAATGGGCGAGGTTTAGGACTGTGACTCATGCAGCTGCAATGGCTGCTTTGGGTACGTGGTCCAGACCTCCCCAGATACCCTGGCTGACAGAGGAGGTGTTCAGGATAGTTGAGAAAAAGCGACAGGCCCACTGTCATCGGCTACAGAATCCCACATCAGAGAATGAGGAGGATTACCGCAGCCTTTGCTCGGAGGTTCGGAGAGCCATGAGGCGCTGCAACGATGGGTGGTGGTCGCGGGTTGCTGAGGAGATGGAGTCTGCCTCAGTGGCCCGCAATCACAAATCTCTATTTAACTCCATCAAAAAAGTAACCTGCAGCGCCACACCTAACACCATCATTAGGGGAAAAAATGGTGATCCAATCTTCGACCCCCAGGAACAGGTTTGCAGATTTGCTTAGGATTTCTGTGAGGTCCTGGGGGAGGGGAAATCCCTCAGCCAGGAAAACATCATGGCACAAAGTGGGGATGACCCTGCTGAGGCTGCGGTACCTCAAATATTGGAAGAAGTCACCCCCTGTGAGCTGCTGGCTGAGGTGCCATCTGTTGAGGAAGTACTGAAGGCGATCCAGAGTCTGAGACTAGGAAAGGCAGCGGGCAGAGATGATCTACCAAGCGAAATGCTGAGGGAGGGTGGCGTTTGTGCACAGACTGCCCTATATGACATCATAACAACAGTCTGGACCACTGGACGGGTTCCGCAGGATTGGAAGGATGCCCTGGTGGTCCCCGTCTTTAAGAAGGGGGACCACACAGACTGTAACAACTACAGGGGCATCTCACTCCTCAGTGTGCCGGGAAAGATCCTGGCAAGGATTATTCAACATCGCCTTGCCAGGCACGCTGAGGAGAGGCTTACGGAGCCCCAATGCGGTTTCAGGAAAGGGCGGTCCTGCACAGATGCCATATTTTCTGTCCGTCTGCTACAGCAGAGGTGTAGGGAATTCCAGCAAGACCTACATCTCTTCTTTATGGACCTGGTCAAGGCCTATGATACCATTTGTAGGCCTGGGCTCTGTGTTGTTCTTCGTGCTTTTGGAGTCCCTGACCCTCTGCTCACGATCATTAAGGACCTTCATGATGGTGAGCGGGCCCGGGTAAAATTACGTGGCCGGGAGACAGAGCCATTTCCTGTACACCTTGGGGTGCGACAGGGATGTCCTCTGGCTCCCACATTATTTAACATCTTTTTTGAGCACGTAGTTCGTGAAGCCTTCAATAGCTGTACCGGGTGAATCTCCATTTGGTACAGATATAATGGGAGTCTGATCGATGCCCGGGTGCAGTCAAGAGATGGCTCCCTATTGCTCAACCACGTTATGTATGGCGATGATTTGGTAATAGCTGCTCATTCAGAGGAGGAGTTGGAGACGCTGCTGCTCAGACTGGAGCGTACCACTAAGAGATGGGGCCTTACCATCAGCGCCACCAAAACTAAGCACCTGCCTGGGTATTTTGTACCATCGGACACTCCACCCCCACAACTCCCAATCGGTGATGGGGCAGTTGTGGAGAGAGTGGAGAGTTTCCCATACCTGGGCAGTATGTTTATAACCGGCTCTAGTTTAACAGCAGAGGTCTCACTCCAAATCAGTCGAGCGGCAAAATCTTTTCATCAGTTGCGTAACGCTGTGTGGAAGCTACCTGATCTGTCACTCCGCACAAAGCTTAAGGTCTTCTCGGCCACGGTCATTCCCTCCCTTCTCTACGCTTGCGAAACGTGGACCCCTCTAATGGAACATCTTCGCCGGTTAGAAACATGTAGGCTAGCCTGCCTACGATACATCTTGGGTTTAACCAGGCTGGATTGTGTGAGGAGCTCACAAATCCTTGAAAGATCTGGGCAAGGTCCCATCAGTGAGCACCTCCGGTTGGCAAGGCTGCGTTGGCTGGGTCATGTAGCCCGCATGCTCAGCCACCGCATGCCGAAACAGCTTTTGTTCGGCCGGATCGTGGGGGCTAAAAGAGCGCGGCACGGGCTAGAGAAGAGATGGAGTGATGTGGTACAGGAGGACGTGGAGCTGAGTGGACTTGCCGATGACTGGTACCAGCGGTGTCAAGATTGGCCTCTGTGGAGGAGGCTTGTGAAGGACGCTACTGGGCAGTTGGAGGCAGTCGCCCTCCAACAACAACGGAGGGCGGAGGAGCGACGCTCACAACAACGAGCGGAGCGCCGGGTGGCTAAAGCACAGCAGGTTGGCACAGTAGGGGGCACAGGTGGTGCATCAGCCAGTCATCTCAGTCAGTCGACCCGTAGCACCTGGTTCTGCCCCGTGACCTCCTGCCAGCGGGCGTTCGACACTTCACGTGGCCTCAAGGTGCGCATGGCCTGGCACAAGCATCGTGGTGACGTCACCGCCACTTAGTGGCGAATGGCGGTTGTTGTGTGTGTGTGAGAGTGTGGAAGCGTGTGTGTGTGAGAGTGTGGAAGCGTGTGTGTGTGAGATTGTGGATGTGTGTGTGTGTGACAGTGTGGATGTGTGTGTGTGTGTGAGAGTGTGGATGCGTGTGTTTGTGAGAGTGTGGATGCGTGTGTGTGTGAGAGAGAGGGTGGATGTGTGTGTGTGAGAGTGTGGATGTGTGTGTGTGTGAGAGTGTGGATGTCTGTGTGTGTGTGAGAGTGTGGATGCGTGTGTTTGTGAGAGTGTGGATGCGTGTGTGTGTGAAAGAGAAAGGGTGGATGTGTGTTTGTGAGAGTGTGGATGCGTGTGTTTGTGAGAGTGTGGATGCGTGTGTGTGAGAGAGTGTGGATGCGTGTGTGTGTGTGAGAGTGTGGATGCGTGTGTGTGTGAGAATGTGGGTGTGTGTGTGTGAGAGAGTGTGGATGTGTGTGTTTGTGAAAGTGTGGATGCGTGTGTGTGTGTGAGAGTGTGGATGTGTGTGTGTGAGAGTGTATGCATGGAGCGGTGGTGCAGCTGTTAGCGCTCACGGTCAACGCCAGTGACGATTATCTGAACCGGTTCTGGGCCTCCCCTAGGTCGACGCAGCCTCAAATGACTCCCTGGTGCTTCGTGTAAAGATCGCCACTAGAGAGACAAAGGTGGCTGGGCGTGGTGCTGGCCACCCACCCCCTCGTGTGCTGTGCCGGCCTTCATAGGTGCTCGCTAACAGCACTTGCCCCAACAGTCTGTTAAGGCTACACTGGGAGATCGTCGTCTTCGTTTTGTGGAGTCTTAAGGGCAGCGCTTATGAGCTTAAGAGAGCGGGGAGCTCAGGTTCTTATCCCCTGTAATTGACGCGGTGTTTTTAAGACGGGGGGGGGGGGGGTGAAGGTCGCGTCAGCAGTGGCGATTCCAGGACGCGGTCGTGGCGAGATGCAAATAAAAAAATCCCCGGGCCCGCGCACACGGACCCGGCAAAGCCCCGCAAAGCCGTCTGGAGCACAACGTCGTCTCCACTTGGTTGTAAACGTTGGGGGGTGGGGGGAGGAGGAGGAGGCTACGTTGGCCCCAGCGTCCCCGTGTCTTACTGGGGATTCTTGTAAGGCGTTTGTTCCGAAGTGCGTTGTTTTTTTTGTCATCAGAAGTTTTTGTTGTTTTTGAGTTTGGCGGGGCGGCTCTCGCGTCTGGCGGAGTAGTCGATTAGTGGGGGGGGGGGGGGGGGGGTTGGCAGTTGGCTCGCCCTGAGGCCGCGATGGGGCCCACGGTGGCCCATCCCTTTCCATCGTGAAGAATTATTCATTAACGATGATAGTTACAATTTGTAAAGTGGCGCAATTTTTCATCCGGAGATTCCCCACCAATGCGCCCCGCACCGTGTCTGGGAAGCCAGGAAATCAACAGAAGCCTGCAGGGTGCACGGTCATTACTAGCCAGGGGGCGAAGGACATTTTAAAGAGTTGAGTTTTTAAGACAGACTTAAATATGTCTAACGACTCCGATTGATTTATGAGGAAATGCAACGCCTTGTTCCATAGTCTGGGAGCTACACCGTGGCAAAATCCCGATCACTCACGCACTGACTCACTCACCCACTCACTCATCCACTAACTCACTCACCCACTCACTCACCCACTCACTCACTCACCCACTCACTCACCCACTCACTCACCCACTCACTCATCCACTAACTCACTCACCCACTCACTCATCCACTAACTCACTCACTCAACCACTAACTCACTCACCCACTCACTCATCCACTAACTCACTCACCCACTCACTCATCCACTAACTCACTCACCCACTCACTCATCCACTAACTCACTCACCCGCTCACTCACTCACTAACTCACTCACCCACTAACTCACTCACTCACCCACTAACTCACTCACCCACTAACTCATTCACCCATTAACTCACTCACTCACCCACTAACTCATTCACCCACTAACTCACACACCCGCTCACTCAGTTACCCACCCACTCACCCACCCACTCACCCACTCACTCACTCACTCACCCACTCACTCACTTACCCACTCACACACTCACTCACCGACTCACTCACCCACTCACTCACTCACTCACCTACTCACCCACCCACTCACTCACTCACTCACCCACTAACTCACTCACCCACTAACTCACTCACCCACTAACTCACTCACCCACTAACTCACACACCCACCCACTCACTCACCCACTCACTCACTCACCTACTCACCCATCCACTCACTCACCCACCCACTAACCCACCCACTCAACAATAAGATGGACTTCAACAGCTTCAACGACTCTGATTGACTTCTTACCAACGGCGCAGGGCGTTGTTCCATCGTCTGTGAGCTGCACAGTGGCAAAAGCCGCGTCACCTGAATAGTCCGCCGTAGCAACTTGATACGAAAGTTCCGTTCGTCTTGGATGAACCTTGCGAGAGTCGTCGTGATCAGCCCGTGTTGGCCGACGGGCACACGTACGGGCAGAGCTAATGCGTGAACACGTGGTTTAACCTTCGCTGGAACTTGTTCAGAAGGGGCGCCACCTGATATTCCCCGCACCTCCGATTAACGCTGTTGGCTACGTGCGGTTGCGAAAGAGTTGAAACATACCTACAGTACTGGAGCGGGATGACACTGCAAAACCTTCGGAATTTCCTCCCGATCCTCTCTTGGTTCCAAACTCTGATAATGAATAAAACCTCGCTCAATTCAAGACGCGTGTTACACAATCTCCTCGATTACAACTTTGACGGTGCTCATTGTTGCTGGCCGCTTCACGTCGTGGGCCGTTTCTCAGCAAACTGTGGAGGGAAAAGGAAAACCCAAAAGTGGTTGAAGGTCAGGAGACGTCGACTGTGCAGCTGCTGACGCTGCTGCGGGTTCTGGCAGAAGGAAGGAAGCGATTGCAGTGTGCCGTGACCTCTTCGTGACCTTGACTTTGATTCCTTCCCCAGTCACCCTAAGTATCTCGCTCTTCTGTGCATCAGGGGGCCAGTTGCAAGCTTTTTTTTTACGTAACAAAATAGACTTAAGTAAAAGTGTATCTTAGTTCAACGCGGATTTACATCGCAAGCTTACGGGGAAAATATCACTCAAGACGTTTTATGCATCTGACCACTGAACCCCCATCGACCCCCACCTCTCCCCAGTCCCCAGACTTCTCATGCAATCACTACTGGGGGTCGCAAGGGTCAGCTGCCTTACCCCACTCACAACAAATATTACGTGGTCGGAACGGGCAATATTTGCAGACCCATCTCGCCTTTAAAGATAAACACGCTTTGGTTTTTTTTAGATGGGCGGGGATGCATTACCGTGGCCGATGTCCATGGATCCATCCTCGGAGGAGTCTCGCATCACTTCGTCAACTACCTCGCCTGGTATGCCGGAGGGCGTGGGTTCGATCCCGACCCTGACGCCTGCTGCTGTATAGTTGGAGTTTGCGTGTCTCTCTCTCTCCCCGTGGTCGCGTGGATTTTCCTCCGGGTCCTCCGGTTTTTCCCTCCACATTTAGAATCAACATCACACGTTCTCAGTATTTGGCTACTGCTGTAAATGTCCACGTGATAATCCACTTCGTTGAGCTATCATTTGTGGCCAGGTCGCTTCTGAAAAAAAAATCTATATATCTCAGTGGGCATTACCTGGTTAAAATAAAAATAACAATAGTTCAGTTTTAGTGTCATGGCACCCACCATCCCCATCCGACGCAAGATTTATTGAACGGGGTTTCTCCCGTCGGATCTTACGCGTGTACCCGCGAGAGGGACGGTACTGGGATGAGCTAAACGGCAAAAGCCGTGCCAAAAACAAAACAAAAAACAGTGTCTACTATCCAAATTGCAACTTTGCCAAAATCAAAACACAGCCGCTCCTATTTAATGATAATAATAACAATTCTGGAATGTTTTTTTTTTCCCAACTGTCAATGATTGAGAGAGAGAGAGAAACAAAAATCACACTGGACATCGATCGTCTCCATCGGCTGTCTTGATCACGCACCTCCGATTAGCGTGATTGGCTATGTACGGTGCGAAAGAAGCTCAACATTTATAAAGTTACATTAGCACTTCTTCATCATTGCCCCTTCTCGCGACGCGTCCGGCCCAAGATCCCCACTCGCTTTGGTGAACGTTTCGGGCAATGGGCCTTCTTTATAGCACACATATGGTGTTGTGGTGTTCATCCACGTAATATTAAGAAAATACAAAGTTATCCCGTATAGCCTGTAACAAACTGTTGGGGCAAGTGCTGTTAGCGAGCATCTGCTGCTGCTGATGGTGATGATGTTGCTGCTGCTGCTGATGATGATGATGATGTTGCTGCTGATGATGATATCTGTTATTTTGTCACCTGGATAGTCAGCGCAGGAGACTCTCGGCGCCGGGGTGGGACCTGTGTCCCGCTTCGATCGTTGGGGCCACGGATATTGGAGGACCGGCGAACTCCTCCTCGCGGATCCACCTGCCCGGGCCGTGGAAAGGTCACGGGAGCCGGGGTGAAAGATTCCCTCTCGTAGGGGCCGGAGGTGGGGGGGCAGGTGGGGGGAGGGGGGGGCGACGGCCTCCCGCAAATGCCGTCTGTAATCTTGGAAAGTGAACCCCAGGGGACCTCTGTTATCGCCACAGATCTGAAGGATGTGGGCGTTTGTGGTGGGGGGGTTGTGTCTGTGTGTGTATGTGTGTGTGTGTCTGTGTGTGTGTCTGTGTGTGTCTGTGTGTGTGTCTGTGTATGTCTGTGTGTGTCTGTGTGTGTGTCTGTGTGTGTGGCTGGCCTGCCTACGATCCATCCTGGGTTTAACGAGGCTGGATTGTGTGAGGAGCTCACAAATCCTTGAAAGATCTGGGCAAGGTCCCATCGGTGAGCTCCTCCGGCAGGGAAGGCTGCGATGGCTGGGTCATGTAGCCAGCATGCCCAGCCACCGCATGCCGAAACAGCTTTTGTTCGGCCGGATCGAGGGGGCTAAGCGGGCGCGGCACGTGCTAGAGAAGAGATGGAGTGATGTGGTACAGGAGGACGTGGAGCTGAGTGGACTTGCCGATGACTGGTACAAGCGGTGTCAATATCGGCCTCTGTGGAGGAGGCTCGTGAAGGACGCTACTGGGCAGTTGGAGGTAGTCGCCCTCCAACAACAACGGAGGGCGGAGGAGCGACGCTCAGAACAACGAGCGGAGCGCCGGGTGGCTAAAGCACAGCAGGTTGGCACAGTAGGGGGCACAGGTGGTGCATCAGCCAGTCATCTCAGTCAGTCGACCCGTGGCCTCAGGGTGCACATAGCCTGGCACAAGCGTCGTGGTGACGTCACCGCCACTTAGTGGCGAATGGCGGTTGTTGTTGTTCTCTCCTCGAGCCGACGTGCCCACCACCGCCACCACTGCCCCTAATCCTCTCTTTAAACTCACCGTGGCTGAGCCGAGGCTCGAACCCAACTCCAGTCGGCGTTGTGAGATGCAGTTGCACATGGACAACGCTATAATTAATTATTATAGTAATACCCCGATTTGCGTCTCTCCCTTTCACGTGGTTTCGCAAACACGTCGTCCCTTTATCATTAATACCACGACCGGATTTGCGTCGCCTCGACCCCACACGTGCGTCGCTGACAGTGTCACGGGTCCTTTCTCGTTATACGTCGCTTCTCAGGCTTCATCTCCACCAACACCCTACCCCGTAAGTCGCTTCGATTGACGTCGTTTCGATATCCGTCGTCCCAACTTTCAGGAACCGACGTAAGTCGGGGTATTGCTTTATTTTTTATATTACCAGGTAAGGCTCACGCAGCTAAACAACACTTTTTCAGAAGCGACCTGGCCACGAATGACAGCTCAACGAAGTGGGCTTATCATCACGTGGAGATGTATAGCGAGCCAGGTACTGTAGATGCATGATGTTGGTTTTAAATGTGGAGGGAAAAACCGGAAGACCACCGAGGGAAAAAAATCCACGCGACCACGGGGAGAGAGACCACGCAGACTCCTGACGGATGCTGAGCGGCGGTGGTGGTGGTGGTTGACTTGGGGGTGGTGGTAGTGGTGGTGGTGGTGGTGGTTGATTTGGGGGTGGTGGTAGTGGTGGTGGTTGACTTGGGGGTGGTGGTAGTGGTGGTGGTGGTTGACTTGGGGGTGGTGGTAGTGGTGGTGGTTGAATTGGGGTGGTGGTTGACTTGGGGGTGGTGGTGGTTGACTTGGGGATGAGGGAGATGGATGAGGCTGCGACGCTACCTGCTCGCTATGCCGTACCCCCCTCCCCCCCCATCTGCGGGGCAGAACGTACATCGCTCTGAATCCTCTCCGCTCAACACCCCCTGGGTGTTGAGCGCCTCCGGGGCTCGGGGCCTCGAGCAGACGCGCGGTGGGAGGTGGGTGGGTGGTGATGGTGATGGTGGTGGTGATGGTGGTGGTGATGGTGGTGGTGATGTTGGGGGATGGTCGAGGGGGGTTGGGAGGACAGCAGAGATCTGCATCAGTGAAACCGCGCACGGCTAATCCAGCGTTTTGGGGTGGAGGGCGGAGCTTTCGCTTCGCGGCGACATCGTCGGGGTGAAGGGGTGAGGATTGAGCAGTTTTGGGGTGCACAGGTACAGAGGTTGGGGTTAGGGGTGGGCAGTTATAGGGTTAGAGATGGCCAGGATTAGGGGTAGGGAAAATATAGGAGTTAGGTTATGAATGGGTGGGGGGGGTATAGGGGTTGGGGTTATGGATGGGCAGGTAATAGGAGTGAGAGTTGGGGACGCGTACTTATAGGGGATAGGGACCGGTTTGCCATAGGGGTTAGGGACGGGTAGTTATAGGGGTTAGGGTTAGGGACGGATAGCTATAGGGGTTCGGGACGGGTAGCTATAGGGGATAGGGACGGGTTTGCTATAGAGGCGGGTAGCTATCGGGGTGGTCAGTATCGCTGCGTCAGCGAGTGTGCGATTTTCGAGATGTAAAGTGTCGGTTTCTCTGCAACCAGCGACGCTTGCAACGAGAGAGAGAAGTGAGAGAGAAAAGAGAGAAGTGAGAGAGAAGACTTTTGACTTTTAAACAACTTTTACTGCCGCCAGCAGCAAAAGCAGTGGAGGCGATTTCGATATGAAACACACAAAGTCACCAGCAAACAAATTAAAGTAAACGCTATAAATCCACGCGCCGTGGCGCTAAAAAGCACCGCGCACAGCACGAAAGAAAAGTCACGTGGTGGTGGTGTTCATCGCGCACGCCACGGTGACGAGCGAGCGCTTCAGAAGGTGAACACGTGGGGTGCCGTCCACGCTGGTACAGAGAGGGGCTTTTCCGGCTCCCCAGCATTCGAAGAAGACGTGCACATCACCGACATGTGTGTGGTATGCGTGCTCCAGCCGGAGCCGCGCCTTAAGCAGGCCCCTGGACACTGGAAGAACGGAGCAGCCGTCAGTGTCACCTTGCAGCATCTATTTCTTCGTTCTGTACACCGCCAACTTCGCCTGAGCACAGGCGAAGTTGGCGAGGTCATGGCGCTTGTTAGCCAGGTAAGGCACTACCCCGTATACGAAGCTGCTGTTGTAGAAGTGCACCTCCAGTTTCCTGAAGATGTCCCCCAAAAGGCGGAACATTGGTTTGAGCCGCTGGCAGCGTAAGTACTGGTGGGGCAGATTCTCCCTGGCACCGCAGGAAATGCACAAGTCTGTGACCCTTGGAGAGATTCGGCTGAGCCACACGGCCGATGGCAACGTGCAGTGTGCCAATCTCCACTGGAGGTCACCGCAGCGTTTGGCTACGGGAGACTTGCACATTTGTTTCCACTGGGGGGGGCGGTCGTAATGAGGGGGAGAGAAATGGTCTCTCCGTTTTGTGTCCGGTAACTCGGCCAGGTCCCGGGAATGCAGCGCCTTGACACAGCCACGTGTAAAGCGCTGTGTTTGGGGCGCTCTTGAGGGGGCACGTTCCTGCAGCCTCGGAGCTTCAGTAGCTTGCCGGAGTCGCTGTGGCCAGAGAGAAGAGAGAGAGATGGATAGGAGACGTTGGTAGAGGGGGGGGGTTGCCTCGGGTCGGCGAGCGGCACCGCTTCACAGTCGGAGCTCGGCTCCGAGATAGCGCAGTCGTGAGCTATCATAAACACTCGGCAGCCGCTGTGCGTGCACGGTGACACGCGCTTCCGCAGGCGTGTCGTCAAACAATCGAGCACACTTTACTATATCGGAATATTATACTGGTACTGGTAGGAACGAAGTTGTAAACTGAGTGTACCAACCTGCAATAGATTAATGTGTCCGTCCGTCCGTCCCCTTTCAATACTTTAACGAAGTGAAATCTCGTGCTGTTGGGTGTAAAATCAGCAATGGACAGCGCAGAGACTTGTCCTACCAGCCCACCCTGCAGGGACCTGTTTTCGTCGGGTTTAAAAAAAAAAATCCAATTCACCCCCCACCCCGAATGTACCCGGTCTGCTCGGATAGTTGGAAGTTAAAGCGGAGTTGAGCAAATGCGGAATTATAATTCTTGGATCGATCTGTGCGGAGATTTGAGCGTCAACCGGTCTTGCGTGTGCTCTGTTTGTGTAATCAATCATATGTATAAAATACGGCAATAATTACATTGCAGCCCATTATCAATACAGTTTGCCAATACTTCACCAAACATTACAATGTGGATTGCCCAGGACCGTTTCAAGTTTCACTTGCCACTGACATGAGCCGTTTGCTGCGAATCGAACTCGGTGCGCTAACCACTGCGTCACCGCTCCCCGCCGAGCCCTGTGTGTGTTTTTGCAAGTGGAGCGACTTGGGAGCATGCTGTCTCGCCTTTGGTGAGTTCTTTGAAGTGTGCCCTAAACGTGTCGGCTCTTGCATCATTAGAACATAAACAACTTTCCGCCTCTCTCTCGAGCGCACATGGACACACAGACAACGACAAAGATCCCCCGTAGAGCCTGAGCAGACTGTTGGGGTAAGTGCTGTTAGCGAGCACCTATGAAGGCCGGAATGGCACGCGAAGGGTGGGGTGGCCAGCACCACGCCCGACCGCCTTTGTCTCTGCAGTGGCGATGTTTACACACCGCACCGGATACTCATGTAAGGCTGAGTCGACCTCGGAAAAGCCCAGAACCGGTTCAGATATTCGTTACTGGTGTTGGTCGTGAGCGGGAATCGAACTCGGGTGGTCGGGTTCATAGCGCAGCGCGCTGACCGCTACACTACCGCTCCCCACTCAAACACTGACGTACATACACATATGCACACACAACAACAACCGCCATTCGCCACTAAGTGGCAGTGACGTCACCACGACGCTTGTGCCAGGCCATGTGCACCTTAAGGCCACGTGAAGTGTCGAACGTCCGTTGGCAGGAGGTCGCGGGGCAGACCCAGGTGCCACGGGTCGACTGACTGAGATGACTGGCTAATGCACCATCTGTGCCCCCTACTGTGCCAACCTGTTGTGCTTTAGCCACCCGGCGCTCCGCTCGTTATTGTGAGCGTTGCTCCTCCGCTCTCCGTTATTGTTGGAGGGCGACTGCCTCCAACTGCCCAGTAGCATCCTTCACGAGCCTCCTCCACAGAGGCCAATCTTGACACCGCTGGTACCAGTCATCGGGAAGTCCACTCAGCTCCACGTCCTCCTGTACCACATCACTCCATCTCTTCTCTAGCCCGTACCGCGCCCGTTTAGCCCCCTCGATCCGGCCGAACAAAAGCTGTTTAGGCATGCGGTGGCTGGGCATGCGGGCTACGTGACCCAGCCAACGCAGCCTTGCCTGCCGGAGGTGCTCACCGATGGAACCTTGCCCAGATCTTTCAAGGATTTGTGAGCTCCTCACAATATCCAGCCTGGTTAAAGCCAATATTGATTGTAGGCAGGCTAGCCTAAATGTTTTTAACCGGCGAACATGTTCCATTAGGGGGGTCCACGTTTCGCAAGCGTAGAGAAGGGAGGGAATGACCGTGGTCGAGAAGACCTGAAGCTTAGTGCGGAGCGACAGACCAGGTAGCTTCCACACAGCGTTACGCAACCGATGAAAAGATATTGCCGCTCGACTGATTCGGAGTGAGACCTCTGCTGTTAAACTGGAGCTGGTCATAAGCACACTGCCCAGGTATGGGAAACTCTCCTCTCTCTCCACAACTGCCCCATCACCGATTGGGAGTTGTGGGGGTGGAGTGTCCGATGGTACAAAATACCCAGGCAGGTGCTTAGTTTTGGTGGGGCTGATGGTAAGGCCCCATCTTAGTGGTACGCTCCAATCTCAGCAGCAGCGTATCCAACTCCTCCTCTGAATGAGCAGCTGTTACCAAATCATCGGAATACATAACGTGGTTGAGCAATAGGGAGCCATCCCTTGACCGCACCCGGGCATCGATCAGCCTCCCATTATATCTGAAGGCTTCACGAACTACGTGGTCAAAATAGATGTTAAATAATGTGGGAGCCAATGTGGGAATCAATAAAGCAGAGATTTAGGTCTTGCTGGAATTCCCTACACCTCTGCTGTAGCAGACGGACAGAAAATATGGCATCTGTGGCAGGCCCGCCTTTTCCTGAAACCGCATTGGGGTTCCGCAAGCCTCTCCTCAGCGTGCCTGGCAAGGCGATGTTGAGTAATCCTTGCCAGGACCTTTCCCTGCACACTGAGGAGTGAGATGCCCCTGTAGTTGTTACAGTCTGTGCGGTCGCCCTTCTTAAAGAGGAGGACCACCAGGGCACACACACACACACATGCACACACTCACACGCACACACACATGCACACACACACACACGCATACACACATGCACACACACATGCACACACACACGCGCACACACACGGACACACACACACACACGCATACACACATGCACACACACACACACGCATACATACATGCAGACATGCCAGATTTATATCTCTCACTCACACCGACACACAGACACAAATACCCATGCAGACACACACATACCCATGCAGACACACAGACACAAATACCCATGCAGACACACAGACACACAGACACATGCAGACACACACATACCCATGCAGACAAACAGACACACATACCCATGCAGACACACAGACACACATACCCATGCAGACACACAGACACACATACCCATGCAGACACACAGACACACATGCAGACACACAAACACACAGACAAACAGACACACTTACCCATGCAGACACACAGACACGCATACCCATGCAGACACACAGACACACATGCAGACACACAAACACACAGACACACAGACACAATACCCATGCAGACACACAGACACACTTACCCATGCAGACACACAGACACGCATACCCATGCAGACACACAGACACACATACACATGCAGACACACAGACACACAGACACACAGACACGCATACCCATGCAGACACACAGACACACAGACACGCATACCCATGCAGACACACAGACACACATGCAGACACACAAACACACAGACACACAGACACACTTACCCATGCAGACACACAGACACGCATACCCATGCAGACACACAGACACACAGACACACATACACATGCAGACACACAGACACACAGACGCGCATACCCATGCAGACACACAAACACACATACCCATGCAGACACACAGACACACATACTTATGCAGACAAATAGACACATATACCCATGCAGACACACAGACACGCATACCCATGCAGACACACAGACACGCATACCCATGCAGATAGACAGACACGCATACCCATGCAGACACACAGACACACTTACCCATGCAGACACACAGACACACATACCCATGCAGAAACACAGCCACGCATACCTATGCAGACAAGCATACCCATGCAGACACGCATACCTATGCAGACACGCATACCCATACAGACACACAGACACGCATACCCATGCAGACACACAGACACGCATACCCATGCAGACACACAGACACACATACCCATGCAGAAACACAGCCACGCATACCCATACAGAGACACAGACATGCATACGCATGTAGACACACAGACACACATACCCATGCAGACACACAGACACACATACCCATGCAAACACACAGACACGCAGACACGCATACCCATGCAGACACACAGACACACATACCCATGCAGACACACAGACACACATGCAGACACACAAACACACAGACACAGACACAATACCCATGCAGACACACAGACACACAGACACAATACCCATGCAGACACACAGACACACATACCCATGCAGACACATACCCATGCAGACACACAGACACACTTAACCATGCATACACACAGACATACTTACCCATGCATACACACAGACACACTTACCCATGCATTAACACAGACACACTTAACCATGCAGACACACAGACACACTGACATCGCTCTCCAGGAAACTACAGCATTGAGGAAATTCAACTTTGTTGCCTTTGTTCTTAATTGGGTCTCCTTCGGTCCTAATGAGTTAACGAGGCTGTGGGTTGACATCGTTAGGCTAATGATTTGGCTCTGTCGGCGTGGGGGAAGGTGGGGGCGCAGTGGTAATTTTAAGAGTTAATGTTGTGTGAGTGTGTGTGTTTTTTTAAGGAAGCGCCATAGATCCTTGCTGTGTTGGACATCGTTGGGCAATCACCGGGGTTCCAGTTGCCAAAGCGAGCGGAGTGCATTCGCTTTATGTCGTGTTTGTAAATCTCAGCTTGTTCATTGAAACAGCAGAATGCCAACTTTATAAGCGATTAAAGTTATTAATCAGATTTAATATTTCTAGCTATGGCCTACCAGTATCAAAGTATGACAAATGATAATAGGTTTCATCCTTTCTGGCAATACAACAGGGTATTAAGACGTTCAAACACCAAACAAACACCATTCGCAGTAACTCAGGACTGCATTAGCCACACGTACTTGCGGTGAACAAGCAAACAAGTTAAAGGTTTCTGTTTGGTGTTTTAACATCTTAACACCTGTTTTATTGCCAGAAAAGGTAACACCTACTCTTACAGGAAATCTATTATTGAACTTTGCGGCGAGTGTTTGGAATGTTTTATATTTCCGTTGTTTTTGCGGCTGATTTATGTTTGCTTCATTGTTGTAACTTTCCATTTTTTGTTTCCCCCCCCCCCGTACCATTTTGTTGACCCTGGTCACTCTTGCGAATGAGACTCATCATCTACTGTGATTACATGTTGTATGTTGCATACTGTACCGTCTGTTCAACTTCTTTCGCACCGTACATAGCCAACCCTGCTCATCGGAGGTGCGGGGGAAGGCCAACAAACTAAACACAAAACGCAGTTCTACAGGAACCATGATCCCTCTTGAGCTCTCACCATCAACCCGAGTTGAACCCACACTGACCAGCGTGAGTGGTACCTCGAGATCAGAAACAACGGTGATGATGATAACGCTCAAATAATCCTATGACTCACACGGGGCATTGATAAATCCTTCATCCAGCAGTAGATTGACAAACGGCTGAAACGTGTAAAAACATACACACATATATACATCTTATTTAGTTTGGCATCTAGACACACCGCTGTACAGGGCAAGCATTTAAACACAAACAGCACGTCCAGACAAAATAAATAATTGAATAGAATCAACACAAGAACTTCAGCTGAGCAGATCGAGGAGTGATGAGATGCAAGGAGTATGTGTGTATGTGTGTATTTTTGTTTTCTTACCAAGAAAGGCTTGGAAGCGACCTGGCCACAAATGAAAGCTCGCCCAAGTGGCTTATCACGTGGAAATTCATCGCAGCCAAATACTTTAAACGCGTTATGTTGTTGATTCAAAATGTGGAGGGGGAAAACCGGATGAGCCACTAATAATATGAATATTATGATTGTTGCTGTTGCATTGGCCCTGTCTTGGCAAGGGCCGCAGTGCGGCTGCCGCTGAGAATGAATCCGGAACGCCGCCGTTTTCCCCGACAAACTCGCAGCCGCCTCGCACGCAGTCAAAATAATATTTTTTGGAGGCCGCTGTCGCCGCAAGCAAAATATTTAGCAACATTCTCGCGGCGGGGATTTTTTTTTCCTTCGTCTTCTTCTTTGGGAAAGAGCACGTGGCGGGAACCTTCCTGGCCGATTGCCACGGCCGATCGTTGCGCCGCTCAATAGCGGCGCAGTTGTAATTTTAGGACAGCGGTCTTAATAACGCGGTGATCCGCGTGACTTACATTCTCCGAAATTTGAAAGAGCGCAGTCGGGGTCTGTTTTGAGATCGCGTTACACGGCGCGAGGATATGGAGCCGTGGCCAGAGAGAGAGAGAGAGGAGCGAGAGGAGAGAGGATTTTGTGTGCTGGTCTTGATTACAAAATGAGTCTACCCCCGGTCACTCAATAGTCGCTCAACCTGGCTGAATTAAGGGCGTCAATCGGCAGCAGATGTGACCGAGTGGTGAGTGGGGGACAATGAATGGAGGATGGAGACAATGAGGATGGGATGGGGAGAGGGTTGGAAGGGGGAGAGAGAAGCTGATTTTAATTAAACTATAAACTATGCTATTTATTTTATTTTACCATGTAAGGTCCACTGAGCTATGTAGCTCTTTTTTCGAAGCGACCTGGCCACAGATGATAGCTGAACGGAGTGGCTGAACATCGCGTGGAAATTTATAGCAGCAGCCAAACACTCTGAACGCGTGATGTTGATTATAAATGTGGGAGTGAAAAAAACCGAGGAACCACAGAAAAATCCACGCGACCACGGGGAGAGAAACACGCAAACTCCAAATATACAGCAGGCGTCAGGGTTGGGATTGAACCCACGACCTCCTGTATAGCAGGCGAGATAATTAATATCTTCTAGCCACCGTGGCAGCGGCTGCTCAAAGCCCGAACTGGGCACCGTGGGCCCGCCGATTCCATGTCGATGCCGATCCACTGCTGGATGAAAGCCTTCCCACACGCTGTTGGTCAGTCACACGGTTTGTTTGACCATACTTCACCGCGCGTGTCGGTGAAGGGTGTTTGTGCGGCCAGTGACCGGTAGTAATTGGTGGAAAGGCACCACCATCAGCACTACAATCATCATCAGCAACACCAAAGATCCCCCGTTTAGCCTGAACAGATTGTTGGGGCAAGTGCTGCTTGCGAGCACCTATGAATTCCGGCACGACACACGGGAGGGTGGGTGGCCAGCACCACGCCCGGCCGCCTTTGTGTCCGCAATGCTGATGTTTACACACCGCACCAGGTACTAATTTTCGGCTGAATCGACCTAGAGGAGGCCTAGGTCCGATCAGCCACACCACCACTAACAGCGCCATCACTACAAGCAGCATCAGCACCACCACCACCACTAACAGCGCCATCACCACAAGCAGCATCAGCATCAGCACCACCACCACCACCAAACGGAGTTATTGTGGTCAATCCCCTATCTCTTCTCTTACCACCACCACCACCACGACTCTCACGTGACCCTGCCTGCATAAGCGGCGGCCAAATTCCTCGATCCCGTCCCGCTCTTCGGAGCCAATTCATGACGTCCACTGCTCCATTGGTGCCTCCGGCGGCGCGCGAACCAAGACGGCAGCGTGCAGAGTTTCCGCGCCTCTCTCGCGGCCCTGGCTGCGCGCGTTCCACGTGCGACGCGTAGTTTATTATTATTATTAATATTCGTTCCACGTGCGAAGCGGAGTTTATTATTATTTGTTCCACGTGCGACGCGGAGTTTATTATTATTTGTTCCACGTGCAACGCGGAGTTTATTATTATTTGTTCCACGTGCGACGCGGAGTTTATTATTATTCGTTCCTCGTGCGACGCGGAGTTTATTATTATTCGTTCCACGTGCGACGCGGAGTTTATTATTATTCGTTCCACGTGCGACGCGGAGTTTATTATTATTATTCGTTCCACGTGCGACGCGGAGTTTATTATTATTATTCGTTCCACGTGCGATGCGGAGCTTATTATTATTCGTTCCACGTGCGACGCAGAGTTTTTTTAATTATTATTCGTTCCACGTGCGACGCGGAGTTTATTATTATTAGTTGGTCGCAGTGTGCAGTCACGACGTTGTCGGCTCAGGGGGTACGGCAATCGGCCAGCTGGGGGCCCCCAATAATTTATTTTTCTCACATGCTCGCACCGAGAGGCGATTGCAGACCGTGTTTTAAAAAAGTTGTTGTTGTTTTACACTGTTGTAGTTGTTGTTGAAAACATATCTCAAGGCGGTTGTCAAGGCCCCAACTTGGAGCTTTGGCCACGAGGCGGGGGGGGGGCAAGGCACCCCACGCTCATTACGCTACTGCGTGGTGGTGATGGTAGTGGTAGTGGTGGTGGTGATGATGGTAGTAGTAGTGGTGGTGATGATGATGGTAGTAGTAGCGATGGTGGCGATGGTAGTGGTGATAATGGAAGTAGTAGTGGTGGTGGTGGTGATGATGGTAGCAGTAGTGGTGGTGGTGATGGTAGTAGTGGTGGTGGTGATGATGGTAGTAGTAGTGGTGGTGGTGATGATGGTAGTAGTAGTGGTGGTGATGATGATGGTAGTAGTAGTGGTGGTGGTGATGGTAGTGGTGATAATGGAAGTAGTAGTGGTGGTGGTGGTGATGATGGTAGCAGTAGTGGTGGTGGTGATGGTAGTAGTGGTGGTGGTGATGATGGTAGTAGTAGTGGTGGTGGTGATGATGGTAGTCGTGGTGGTGGTGGTGGCAGTAGTAGTGGTGGTGGTGATGGTAGTAGTAGTGGTGGTGGTGATGATGGTAGTAGTCGCGGTGGTGGTGATAATTGGATGTCAAATGGACTTTTCTAGAGACCCACAGTCTTGCACAGACGTCGCATGCTACACGGGCACGTTCTCATATTAAGACCCAAAGACAAATATAAGCACAGGTCGACTTTCACACAGACCCATTGTGCCGTTGTCTCCAATAACTTTGACAGTGCTGTTTGTTGCTTGCCGCTCAATGTTTTGGGACAGTTTGGCCAATTCTGCTCAACATCTGTATTTAAATAAGTACATACAGTATATATGGGGGCGATACGATCAACAGCTCTGATTAAGCTGTTAACAGCTGGTTTAGAAGTGAACATCCCTTTGGCTCACGTGTGGATGAATTCATGGCTCTGCTTGTTTGCCCAGAAAAGACTGCGCGAGTCTCAGGGATCTTTTGCAGGAGAGTCCTGCAAAGTTTTCACAAGAGTCGGTGGGGGAGGGGGGGGGGGCGATGTTTCTAAGTGTGCGCGAACCCAATTGAGCCATTTACGGGGAAGTTATTCAGCATTGGGATGTTTGGCCGATACCAGTTCCATTGCGTGTGTGTGTGTTTAGCTGGGACATACATTATACGTATGCATAGCTGGGGAGCACGTCGTCAGGAGGGACCAATACGTGAATGAGATATATTGTCGGCTTAATTTATCCTTGGCTGGACTCCCTCGCCTCCCTTCGCTCCCAGCATTGCCTTTCTCCACCACCACCATCAGCATCATCATCGCCAGCAGCGGGGTCAGCAGCAGGGTCAACAGCCACGAGGCCGCCTACTGCTGCTGCTGCCCGCGCCCACCGCGCCTCCACCCTCGGCGACCTTGCGAGACGAATCAAATACTTTTGTTGTGGCAGGGAGGCCCCTCACCTCACCGATTGGCACACCCCCAGAGCTGATAGTGGAGTCACGGGAGTGGTCAGGGGACTCGACACAAAACGGCGAATGCCACCAGAGGCACGCATCGACGGCGACTGCTCCCGACACGGCCACGCGTGCTCTGGGTGGATCGGGCGGGCCACTCCACTCGGCTTCCCTTCCACGGCAGAATGCTGCTGTGGAAGGGCTGACAACATTTACAATACAATGGTAGCCAGCTGCTGTTGCTTTTTTATGCCAACGCCATATCGGATACCACAATTGCATGCATATGTTCCATTATTGTTCTGCATGCAAAGCGCCTTGGTTAAGGGGCGGAATAGATTACGTGAAGAAAAGTGAAAGATGAGAGACGCAGACGACAATTTTTAGAATTGTCCTGAAACCTCCGATTAGCACAGTTGGCTATGGGGCCGTCCATAAATGACGTCACGCACCTAGGGTGGGGGGGGGGGGTTGAGAAATGTGACGTCACATCAAAATGCGCAACTTTAAATAAATATAGACAACACGTTCTACTTAATTAAATAGACTTTTTAATAAATGTTTTCTCCTACAACAGCAGAGTGCAGCGGCACATTAATTAGGCACTACTATTACAGAGCTTTGTGACGTCATATTTGAGGGGGGGGGGTCTGACTTTTTGTGCCGCCGTATGACGATGGGGGGGGGGGTCAAAAATCGTCCCAAATCGCGTGACGTCATTTATGGACGGCCCCTTTGTACTGTGCAAAAAGATGTTAACTACCTCGCCTGGTATGCAGGAAGTCCTGGCTTCGATCCCGACCCTGACACCTGCTGTATTGCTTTATATTTGGAGTGTGCACGTACTCTCTCCCCTTGGTCACGTGGATTGTTCTCCGGGTCATTCCGGTTTTTCCCTCCACATTTAAATTGTAAATGTCTGCGAAACATTTCTAAGCGATGATAAGCCACTTCGTTAAGCTATCATCTTTGATGGTCATGTGTCTTCTGAAAAAGAGCTACATAGCTCAGTGGGCCTTATTAACTTGTAAAACTTTTTTTTAAAAAATATATACATAGTTCAATTATATACAAACGAGACCCAGAGTACGGGGTTAACCACGAACAGTCCGCGTAGCCTGCGTGTCTTCCTCACTCTCTCTCTCTCTGCGCGCACACGCATGCTGTATACACTCGGATGTCTTGACTGTTTGGATTCTGGTCTCGTGCTGTATGCGCTCCATGCGCATCGCTCGGCGTGCCTTGACACGAAACGTTATTTCTGAGATAGGCTTTCAACGAGAGCTGGTGCGCACCGAGTTAATGCACACGTGGCACGACTGTAAATATCAAAAACTGGAGACGTTCGTACGAACCGGCCAAGTGGCATTGCGCCCCGCACTCGAACCCAGCCACAAAGGGCGTGGGTGGCTCAGCACCACGCCCCACCGTCTTTGTCTCCCCAGTGGCAATGTTTTACACACCGCACCAGGTACTCGTTTGAGGGTAAAGTCGACCAAGGGGAGGTCCCAGGGTTGGTTCAGATAATCGTCACCGGTGTTGGCCACGAGCGGGAATCGAACTCGTGTCGCCGGGTTCGAAGCGCAGCGTAGCGCTAACCGCTGCACTGGCGCTCCCCACAAACAAACACACAGACACACACACAGACACACACAGACACTCGCACAGAGGGGCGGGTGACAGGTGTAAGACGCGGCGGTGAAGACAGCCGTGATGGCACGGGACTGGCTCATCGCGTCGCTCCAGCCGCTGCCGCCGCTGCCGCTGCGGCCCTCCATTGTGTTGGGACCCGGCGGACAGCGCTCGTCTGTCAACACTAAAACCTGAAATGGCGAGAGGCAGAGGTGCCGCGGGAGAGATGTGTCACTGTGGATTTCCGCGGGGGAATTAAGGGCCTCTTCTGCCAGCAACACCTGGCTGAGACGACACAGAGCACCCCACGCCCCCCCGCACCCCACCCTCCACTCAGAGGTAAAAAAAAATCCTATAAATAAGTTCCAGTTGTGCGATTCGGTTTCACAGCTGTCTGCGTCCTAGGTTTGTTGCGATTCCGTGCCCGGCGTGGTGAAGTATGGTCAATCGGTTCCCCGTGACCGACGCGGTGCGTGATTGAAGGGACTTCGTCCAGCAACAATGGGCCACGACCACGTGGGAAAACGCCTTCAATCTTCTCTGCCTCTCGCTCGCCACCGGAGCAAAGAATCTCACTGGCATGTACCTCAATGTTATGCATGGGTATGTGATCAATAAAGCTGACTTGACTTGACCCCCAGGTCTCACCGCGCCTCGAAACCCGAATTCCCCCGTGTCTTTTTTTACGACACCATCCTCCACGCGCACTGCCCGGACAGTAAACGCACAACCGGAAACCTTAAATTAACGACGGCTTTTTAAATTACCAACCGGAATTCGGCCACACGTGCGAGCCAGTGGATTCTCGACAGATGTTTGGGGAATTTAAATATATAAAAAAAACAATGATTTACTTTGGTGGTGGATGCGGAGGCTGTGGTTTGCTTCCCAAATGTTAAGGCGACATCACGATCCGTGGCTCTCTCCAACCCCCCCACCCCACCTCTCTCTCTCTGCCCCGTCTGGCATCCGTCAAGAACTGTCAGATATTGGAGGTGACTAGCAACTTGTTTTTAACTCGCGGCTAGACCACGCGACGGACTGCAGATGCACAAGGATACCCATGATGTGTTGGCAAGGAACGCGGGAGGGGAGAAAAAAGAGGCAGCATTGGGAAATAAAATAGAGCACAGGGTGGGGAATTGAGCAGAGAAACGGGAGCAGAGGTGCCAGGAGAGATGAGGAGAGGGAGGAAGAGGCTTGCACCGGGGCCTCGACGCTGGTGCTGCTGCACGGAGTGGCGGCGTCTGTTTTCACAGTGGGCGGTGGCGGGGAGAGGGGAGGGGTTCAGAGTGGGGATGACCACACACACACAAGTCACGCGATTTACGGGAGCCTTCAGGGTAAATTTTCTGCTTTTAAAATTGGTTCCGATGTCTGATTCGAAGTGCTAGACTAGGTTCACGAAAGTGTTGCCGTTCAAGTTAATACTTTTTTTTCTGTTGAATACTGCCCGAAGGACTTTACTGACGGGTACGGTACTATGCCTGCTCGTTACCATGAATGTTGTGTATCGTGGTTATCACACCAGGCTTCCGATCCCTTGCAATCCATGTTTCTCTCCCCGTGGTCACGTAAAATTGTATCCGGGTTTTCCCCTCCAAATTAAGAATCATACATTTAGTATATGTCGCTGCAATCCATCTCTCGAATTCCTTCTCCCCCGCCTCTGTGTCACCCTTCAGCATGAAAGGGTGGGGTAAAGTGTGGGTCATTGGAACCTCGTCCAAGATAATCTGGTCAGTGTGGAAGAGTAGGCCAAAGACACCCCAACGGGTTTTTTTAAATTCCTCTTTTTAATAGTATATATACGTTACTGGTGTTTGAATTGTGTTCTTTAAATATGTTATCGTTAGTTATAATGTTAGGTGAGTAACACTTCGTGTGTGCTGATCTCCAGTTGCCTGGATGAAAAGTATTGCTTAGCTTTGCCCAAACCTGGCCAGATGTCTCAACAAGCTTAGTAAACAACTCTCCTTAGAGGTGCTCACTGCAGCTGCCTCCGTGGAGGCGCCTTCCGCCAGCAATGGCACAGGTAGGATATTGCAGGGCTGCGCCTTTGCTTCTTAGCGTATTAATGATGTGTTATGATCATCATTATAATTATTATTGTATTTGGGTTTTGACCAAGGGACCCGCACCGCCGATGTCCATGTGAGGAAGCACCCATCATCAAAGACAAAGGTCCCCCGTGTAGCCTTAACATACTATTGGGGCAAGTGCTGTTAGCGAGCACCTATGGAGGCCGGCACGGTTCGCATGGGGGTGGGTGGCCAGCAACACGCCCGACCGCCTTTGTCTCACCAGTGGCGATGTTTATAAACGCACCAGATAACTCATATGGGCTGATTAGACCTAGGTGAGGCCCAGGACCGGTTCATATAATCGTCACTGGCATCACTGACGGTGAGTGGGAATCTAACTCAGGACGCCGGGTTTGTAGCGCTGCGCGCGCAAAGCGTTAAAACTGCCGCCCCATACAAAGCAAAGGCAAAGATCCTCCATATAACCTGAATAGACTGTTGGGGCAAGTGCTGTTCGCGAGCACCTATGAACACCCCCCGCACCCCACACACACAGACATGCACGGGCTCTCAAAGACGAAGATCCCCCGTATAGCCTGTAACAGACTGTTAGGGCAAGTGCTGTTCGCGAGCACCTATGAACACCCCCCGCACCCCACACACACAGACATGCACGGGCTCTCAAAGACGAAGATCCCCCGTATAGCCTGTAACAGACTGTTAGGGCAAGTGCTGTTAGCGAGCACCACCTATGAAGGCCAGAACGGCACACGGCTCTCTCTCTCTCTCTTACACACACACACAGTGTACGCACATACCCACACGCACGCTGTCTCACACACAGTGGGCTCGCTCGCCTGCACGTGAGTGCGATTGCATCTGTTGTGCGAGTAACCCGATCGCGCACGAAGCCCGAGTGTGGACTCGCGGGACCGGAGCACGAATGCAATTGCTACCAGATGGATAATTTCACTCACGCACCCAGTCACGCACATTTGCTGCTTCCTCTCCCTGGGCTAATGAAGTAGTAGCGTGTTAACATAGTCATAGCAGTACTAATAATAATTACTATCATCATCGTAGATATTGTTTAAAGTAATAATCCGAAAGATGAAAATTGCAATGACGTGCTTGGTTTTTTTTGGAAGACAATCTCGCGGGCGAGACGTTTTGATGTAAGCGTTCGTTAGCGCTATCGATGAAAAGTCTATTTATTATTTTGACAGCTGCTGCACGGATATGAAGTGGTGTCAGTCAGCGCTGCTCTCTGTCGATCCACTGCTGGATGCAGCCCCCCCCCCCTCCCCACGCTCTCAACGTTCCTTGCGATCCGGCGATGGCCTCGATCGTCGTCAGCTGATCTCATCGCTTCTTTAATGCCGCTGCTCAATATCTGGGGTGCTGTCCCTCTCTCACTCCTTTGGCTGCCATTCAGCCACCAGCCTCATCCATCAGCCATCATACCTTCCTCCCAGCCAGCGATGCGTCCGATGGCGAGATGTTAACTACATCGCCTGTTATGCAGGAGGTCGTGGGTTATATTTCAATCCTAGTTTGCGTGTCTCTCTCTCTCTCCACATTTAGACGATTTGGCCGCTATAAATTTCCACACGATGAGCCACGTGTTGCTGAGCGATCATTTGTGGCCAGGTCGCTTCGGAAAAAAACAGCTACATCGCCCAGTGGACCCGATTCTGGTAAAATAAGAAATTTAGTAGCAGTTAGTTTAATTATTTTTCCCCAGCAGTCTCTGTTTTGTGTTCCGTTCCCTTGCGCTCCCCTCCCCGTCTCTTTGGCGTCATTCCGAGCTTGCATCTCCTCTCTTCGAAAGCTTTTGCTCCATATTCATTCGTCAGTGCGTCCGCACGTTTGGTTATTACTTCACAGCTGACGGTCTGCCCAGGTTGACAACTCTCTCATCCAGGCGCATGGCTATGCCGCCTTTCACTGTGGCATTTAGTTTCCCAAATGCCACTCCGTCTCGCTCGCGTTTGCCTCAATTCGATGCCAAGCTGCCGATTTTTATGGTAGCTTCACTTGCTGTTGCAATTTCACATCGCGTATGCTTATCTGTTGATACGTGAGTGCGACAGTCGCCCTGCACGTGTTCTGTAATGTTTCTGTAACTTACCTCTTTTGTAAGTTGGCGCTGCGATCCAATCTGCAGGTAAAGCTCCCCCGAGCCATTTTGTGCTGGAAGGGATTCAATATTTAACCTTGATCTAATATTGGATTTACGTCTGCGATATTTTCAACTCCGTATGTGATTCGTTTTTTTTTTGTTCTGATTTATATACTTTTAATGACCCAGGTAGGTCACCCTTGCCACTGAGACTAATATCTTGGTCTCTTGAGTTTTTCACCTGGCTGACTCTAAATTAATTTGAACTCGACCCTCTCTTACTCACCACGCTGATGGCAATCCGCTATCGCGATAATTGCCCCAAGTTGTATTCGCGTTGCTGACATGTACTCTGCAAAGCAAAAAAAAAGAAAACCAACATGTTAACGGTCTTGGGAAAACATCTGGATCAGAAATGCATGTGAACACGCTTTGTGTACATTCTTCTGTTGTCATAATGACTCCGCCCGGCCGTTCATGCACAATTTCACGCGGTCAATTTGCGCCCCCATGATGGGAATTGATTCACAAAATGCCGGATTGTCTTTCTCTTCTCGTGCCTGGGAAATTCCTCTCCATCCGCACGTGACAGACAGCGGCTCTCGATCGTCGCCGCGGCTTGGGCTACTGGAGACGTTGTACGAACACTGTTCACTATTTTCAATGATGACAATTATCGTCGTCGTTACCATCATCACCACTCATGATCAATTCACTGCTGGATGAAGGCCTCTCTCTGCCTCCAAGCCGTCACCCACGTCTCACGATCCTGCGATGCAACTCGAACACGTGTCACCCGCACACGTGCGGACGTAGCAGTTGTGTCTCTCGACGATACTGCAATGTGAGAAGTGGCGATCTCTTGTAATTCGAATTAACATTCATAATTGTTGATACTGATTCTTCTCATTATTATTATTATTATTTCGAAAGCTTCATTGAGCATCACCAAATTTTCGTCACTGTGGGCGGGGAGGAGGGGGGTCTGCCACATTTGGACGTCTGTCCAATTCCATTAGTGGGTCTTGTTCCGTGTGGAAGGAAACTGGGGGAAGCCCGGATTAAACTCTCCCGCGCTATACACAAGGTGGGGGGTGGGGGCACTCCACACACATACGGGGATGATAAGGATGTTAATTTTTTTTTAAAATATTTTTTTTTATTTTACCAGGTAAGGCCCACTGACCTATTTAGCTATTTTATTTTAAGCGATCTGCCCACAAATGATAGCTCAATGACGTGGCTTATCATTGTGTGGAAATGTTTTGCATCCGAATACTCTAAACGCGTGATGTCCGTTCTGAATGTGGATGGACAAAATCGGGGAAACCGGAGAAAAATCCACCCGAACACGGGTAAAGATACACGCAGACTCCAAATATACAGCACGCATCAGGGTCGGGATCGACCCAACGACCTCCTGTTATACCAGGCGAGGTAGTTGACATCTCACCACCGTGGCGTCCTCATATCTGACTTTGGTCAATTAAAACCGTCGTGGAGTAATTGTCTTTGTTTTGCGTGACTAGCGAAGTATGTATATTGAACTTCTTTCGCACAGTACGTAGCCAACCGTGCTAATCGCACCTTTGTATGGGTAACCCATCGGACATATGACTCGTCCGGTTAAAGGATTTGTATTTACCCAGAGTCTCAGACGGTCGTAGCGTGAGACCTCCCTACTCCTGACCAGCTCAGCACTGGGGCTCACAACTTGACGTTTTAATGGGCCGCAAACTGCCGAGTTTCACTCTCGCGCGGGGGGGGGGGGGGTCGGGGGGCGGGTGGGAAGGGTGAACTTTGAGCACCACAATGCGTTCATTGTTAGAGGGGGAGGAGGAGGACCGTGTCTGGAGCTGGCGTGGGGGTTAACAATCGCGCCTCGGACTCGACTCGACCGCGAGCAGTGATCGCACAACCGCCCCGTGACGCCCGCACGCGCGTTACCGCGGCGCGGTGTGAGTGGCGATGGTTCTCGCTGGGCACCGTCGATGGCCCGTGCCATGTGTTGCCACGTGCGCGTGTTGGGAGAGGAGCCGTGGCGCGGCGGTTAGCGCACCGCATTACAAGCCGCGTGCCTCCCCCAACCCTCCCCCTCTCCCCCCAGAGTTCGATCCCTGGTTCTGGAGCGGCTTGAAGTCGGTGAGCGCAGTGAAATGTGCGACCGCGGTCAGGGCCGTTAGTGTGCGGCCCGGCGTGGTGCACGATCCAAACGTGCGAGAGAGTTCCGAATGGAGTCTCCCTCCGCCTCGTGACGTCGTGCCGACAGCACCGCCGTGATGACGTTGAGTCGAGGAGGTGATTGAACCGGCGGGTCAACATAGCCTCTGGATCTGTCTATAAAATATATGTTTTCATTATGTATATATTATATATGCGACACCGACCCTCCACCCCCCCCCCCCCTCCCCACAAGTCCCACATGTGTCAATTACACCACATGGCCTGTCTTCCCCCACTCCACTCCAAAAAATATTTCCATTCAACCGGCAAAGCAACTTCGCTCGTAATCATTCACCCACCCATCAATGATCCCCAGCCCAGCCTCGGCTGTCTATGCCGAAGGAGATGCATCAAGAGACCCGGCGTGCGGTGCACCTAGCCTGGCACAAGCATCGTTGGCGCCATCACCGCAAACTTATCTGCAGTGGTTAGCGTGAACTGCGCTACGAACACCGCGAGCCGACGATTTTGATTCGCGCCACGGTCGAACATCGTTGACTACTAGCTGAACGTTTTCTGGGCCTTCCCTTAGGTTGACTCAGCCTTAATTAAATGAGTACATGGTGCGGTGTCTAGACAACATCAGCACTGGGGAGACGAACGCAGCCGTGTGTGGTGGTGGTGGCACAGGTGGTGGATCTGCCAGTCATCTCAACCCATGACAACCCTGGGTTTGCCCCGTGACCTCCTCCTGCACCTAGCCTGGTACAGCAGTCAATCCATGACACCCGGGTCTGTCGCGTGACCTCCTCCTGCACCTAGCCTGGCACAGCAGTCAATCCATGGTACCCGGGTCTGTCCCGTGACCTCCTGCCAGCGGGCCTTCGACACTGCACGTGGTCTTGGAGTGCACCTTGCCTGGCACGATCGGCATGGTGACGTCACCGCCACTTCGTGGCGAATGGCGGCTGTTGTACGCATGTATGTTTAACTTCTTTCGCACCGTACGTAGCCAACTGTAGTGGTCGGTGGTGATCACCCACAGCATCGCAAGTGTGGCCGTGCCGGCCTTCGTAGGTGCTCGATAAACAGCACTTTCCCCAAACAAATCTGCTCAGAGCTATACGGGGTGATCTACACCTTTGTCGTTGTGTGCGTGTGCCTTAGCGCGCTGCACTACGAACCCGGCGACACGAGTTCGATTCCCGCTCACGGCTAACACCAGTGACGATTATATGAACCGGTTCTGGGCATCCCTTCGGTCGACTCGGCCTCAAATGAGTACCTGGTGCGGTGTGTAAACACCGCCACTAGGGAGACAAAGGCAGCCGGGTGTGGTTGCTGGCCACCCACCCCTCTCGTGTGCCGTTCCGGCCTTCATAGGTGCCCGCTAACAGCATTTGCCTCGACAGTATGTCAAGGCCGTACGGGGGATCTTTGTCTTTTGTTAGCTCGCGGTCCGCCCGACAAAACAATCGAGGAATCGAAACGGCGAACGCCCCAGCGAATTCCGCTCTCGCTCCGTCTCCTTTCCGTGTTCGCGCTCGCCGTTGTGGGCCGCTATCGCGCGATCATCAGGCCCGGGATGTTGTGGCTGCGTGGCCAAGCACAGGTGGAGTTGGGGCTTTTGGGGGATCGTGGGGGATGTTGGGAGGGAGGGGCGTTGGATGAGCCGGAGGTGATACAAAAATAACAGGCTGGGAACGCCGGTCGGTTAAGGCAGCCTCCGGTTTTGTTAGAGGGCTTGGAATGCAACGCGGTTACCAACTGACATACAGAAAGCCACGGGGCTTACCGCAGACACCCATCGCATTATGCAGAGCCATAGACTGGGCAGAGAGATGCCATCATACACTCACACTGAGACCCATTAATGTATACAGATATCCATTAAAACCGTTGGCTTATATAAACATGAGTAGACTTACACTGAACAGCTTGGACTTGCACTACGAGGCGGAGGCTTCACGAGAGATACACCGATTTACATTCGGACGCATACATTTACATAGAGCCATACATAGGCTTGCATCGAGACCCCTAAGATTACATTGAGATTCATACGCTTAGTCCGCGAACCTTAGACCTAAATAGAGATCCATAGACTTAGACAAACACCCGTTACCTTATACATACACACCCACAGACTCGCACGGAGATCCATTAGCTAATATAGAACCCCGTAGACTTGCACAAAGACCCACACATTTGCATAGGGACCTATGCGTTCTCATCGAGATCCATAGACTTACACAGAGACCTACTCACAAAAAGCTGACCACATGTACTGCACATGTACAATCGAGAAATTCGTCAAACATTCCAGTGTAGGACCTTCTTGAAAGAGACTTGAGAATTACTGAGGCCGTCCTGGAATTGATATTAGTAGTGGTATCGTTGGTATTATTACATTGAGTTGAAGGTTTTGTCTGTTTCCAACCTAACATTCAAATTAACAACAGCATTTTTAAGAATCACGGTTGAAAGATAAACAACTCTTATGCTATTAAACAGAATAATTCAAGTGAAAAAAAATGATCTCAAAATCTCATTAATGGTCCTCATATTATCCGGGACACTGCTCTTGGGAATTTGCACGGTTGTATTGTACTTCTGTGCAACCCCCACTCCCCTCGTCTGCCCTCAACGCCTTCACCAACCAGCGCTGACCTAGGCGGGTGAAGTATGGTCACGGCATGGGGAGACCATCATCCAGCAGTGGATCGACAAAAGGCCGCGCGTCAAATGGCGCTACCGACAACGCCATTGTTGCAGAGGTCCGCGGTTGGAATTGGAGGGGCCGCCCTGGTTATCACTGCGGCGTTGGGAAAACCGCAGCAACGCCATGCGCCGTCCGTTCCACTCACGGGGAACGTTACAGATCCAGTGCAGGCCGTCGTGTGCCGGCGTCAGGGTCCACATTCGCCAAATTCGAAAATTACTCCGCAAATTACTCAATTGGTATTGTACACACACACACACAGCGGTAGCAATCATCACCCCCCCCCCCCACCCTCTGCTGGCAGACTAATGCCCCCCAGGGCACTCTTACAAATGAGACTGATCGCAGTTTGAGTTCTCGTCTGCATAAACAAAATAAACTTAACTTGATCAATCAACTTCAGCACCATGATTGAGTTTTGGGTTGAGCCACTTAATGATCTGGTCACATTTTCTGTCGTAAGAGCCTCCCATCCACCACTCGGCGTAGCCAAACAAATGGAATAATCACGTGGTGCACGATCGTTTAACGACGCGCCGATGATTGTTACAACTGTTGTTATAACTCACTCACCGGCAAAAGGTGAAGCATTCTCAGGGCCAAAGTTAGCAACTTACCATTATCGAGTCGAAGAGTGATTGATGTTGGAAGGAGGCAAGGGAGGGGGGTGTAGGGAGAGAGAGTGTGGGGGAGCGGCAGTCAGCGGTCAGCGCGTTGCCCTACGAACCCGGCGACCCGGGTTCGATTCCCGCTCACGTCCAGAAAGCAGTGACGATTATCTGAACCTGCCCTGGGCCTCAAATGAGTACCTGGTGCGGTGTGTAAACATCGCCACGGGAGAGACAAAGGCGGCCGCGCGTGGCGTTGGCCACCCATCCCCATCGTGCGCCGTGCCGGACCTTCATAGGTGCCACTTGCCCCTACGGGCTTGTGCGAGGCGATACGACGCGGGGAGGAATGGGAACTTTGGTGAGAGCGAGTGAGTGAGAGAGCCAGGGAGAGAGTGAGAGTGGCATTGGGAGGACCTCTGTGAGTTGGCGCGGGGAAGGGGGGCGTGGGTGGAGCTTTCGTGAGAATCGCCGGGTTGAGAAACTTAAACAACATACTTTCTCCCAGCTATGCACGGGGCACGTCTCCCGATGATCGGTGGGCGCGCAACGCCGCGGGGGAAATGTTAATCCGAAACTGACAGCCGCCCTCTTTTTAAAAACAAAAAAAAGTGACATCTTGCTCAAATATCTACAATGGATGAGGAGAAGCCAAACGGGGCAGCGTGTTTCTGTAATAATGCGCAGACGCGCCGGCAGCGAGAGAGAGAGCGAGCAAGAGAGCACGAGAGAGAGAGAGAAAAAAACATTGTAATTGTTACGCAGCTGTGAGTGACTTGGACCACCATCACCACCACCACCACAGTTTTGCCACGATAGAGACTTTTGACTTTTAAGCAACTTTTATTACTGCCAGGAGCAACATCACTGGAGGCGATTCCGATATGAAATAAACAAAGTCACCAGCAACACAAACAAATAAACGCTACAAATCCACGTGCTGTGGCGCTAACTGCACCGCGCACAACACGAAAGAAAAGTCACGTGGTGGTGGTGTTCATCGCGCACGCCACGGTGACGAGCGAGCGCTTCAGAAGGTGAACATGAGGGTGCCGTCCAGAGACGCTTTGTTCGCCAGTCTGCAAAATGTGAAATGTTCACACGTAGGGAGGATGGGGGAGCGGTTGTTGCTTTGTGTGGAGAGCAGCTGTGAGAGATCGCACCCTTAATGTTGATGTCCCCCACCCCTAATGTGCAAACATAATAATCATTACCATCACAGCTCCTGTAGTGGCTACCGCCACCACCACCATCACCACCATCAGCACAATTGACATTTTCATCATTGTCACTGATATCAGCACTATCACCACCACCATCATCACCACCGTAGCCATCATCAGTGCCACTGTCATCAATACTATCACCGCCACAGCTGTTATCACTACAAAGACAAAGGTCCCCCGTATAGCCGAAACAGACTGTTGGGGCGAGTGCTGTTAGCGAGTACCTATGAAGGCCGACACGGTACGCATGGAGTGGGTGTGCACCAGCACGCCCGACCGCCTTTGTCTCCCCAGTCAGTGCTGATGGTTACACACCGCACGACGTTTTCATTTAAGGCTTAGTCGACCGCATCGCGGACTTTGTGGCCGTGAGCTGGAATCGAACTCAGGTAGTCGGGTTCGAAGCGTGGCACTCGAACCACTCCTCCACCACTCCCTATGCCGCCACCACCACCATCGTCACCACCAACATGAGCATCAGCGCAACCCACCAAAACCACCACCAAGGCGACCACCGCCTCCACCGCACCCCAGGAAGCCTCCCCCCCCCCCCCGAGCTCCTCAATATCCACGCAGCGGTCCTCTGTGCGGTGTGGGGGTGGGCAGCGGGGGGGGGGGTCTAGGGGGAGATGGGGGGCCGTGGAGGGGGGGGGGGGCTGGTGCGAGGGCTTCAGGAATGCCGCCTCGCGACCGACCGCCTGATGGAGCTGGGAAAATTGGTGGAAAATAATTTTCCAAAGTAACAGCGAACAAGCTCTCTGAAACGTGTTTTGTGTTGTTGTTCAGGGCCACGAGTATTTTCTTCCATTTTTGGTGCCACGAGCTGAGTCCTTCAACGAGGCTCGCATCTCCCATCCCCTCCCCACTACCCACAGCAGTTGAGGATAGGGGGGGGAGTCCAGTCTCTTACAGAGAAAAGTTATGAGGCCCTAAGAAGTGACCTCGGCGTGGAGACGGAGCGATGGAATCGGCCCGCGTTGTCAGGGTACTCGATGGAGGATTTTGTTGCATTTGGAAGTTCGCGAGATGTCGTGATGACAGCTCGGGGCGGGGGGGGGGGGGCGGGGGGGCGTCATCCAGCTGTGGATAGATCACAGCTGATTGTGAAATATCACGTTCAGCCATCGGTACTGCTTAGCCATTGGTTTGGCTGAACTTGTACGTTTATTTCGCATCATCTCTCTGGGCTCGATAAAAGTATATACGTACCACTTTGTGGGGAAGTCAACATTTGTTGTCCTACGGATAAACTCACCCCTGACAAATGAATGCGGAATTACCACCGCTAGCTCAGAGCTGTAACAGAATATGAACACCAATGCATCAGTGGTCATTTGGGCGTGAATTAAACATCGTTTAGAAGTTTGTCACAAATGTGTAAGTGGCATTTCGTGTATTTAAGCGCGGTGCGCCACGTACACGTATACATGTATGAAGAATGTCATCTATTTTCACAGGAAAGTTAATCATCATCGAGTCTCAAGAATGTGTCATCAGGAGGTTCCTGCTACATGGAGATGTTTGGGGGGGGGGTCAAAAACAAGCGTTTAGATATTGCGCCCAACCTTACGCGTACGCACACAGCGGGAACGACTCTCGATCTCCACCGGACAGCCAGCACGTGGCACAGCCGCGGATACACACACAGCAGCAGCAGCAATAACAGCAGCAGCAGCAACAACAGCAGCAGCAACAGCAGCAGTTCCACAGACAGACATACGGGGGCCCGTGAACTTTTCAATCAGGAAATGTGTCTGTGAGCAGAGAGGCAAATTTTTTTTTTAATTCTGGAGCTCATTACTCATCAGCTGGTCGCAGGCCATAACAGTTTTTGGCGAGCAAAAGAAAAGCGACAACAAAGGGAGGCGCTTCGCCTCGCATCTTTGGCAGCGGAGTGTGGCTGCGATTCGAGAAAATATATTACCGCCATTAAGCGGAATAGAAAATAATATATGGGGTGAATTGAACGTGGTGGGGGCGGAGGGGGTTGGCTTTGTTTGCACACGGCAATGATTGCTGTCACGTGTGTCGGGATTGTGTTTTCTCTGCGGCGATTTGGGGGGGGGGGGTTATTTATTTAATTCAACAAATTTATTATTTTACTTGTGTGCAGTAGAAACGTTTTGAAGGATTTCGCATTGTTGAGTGTGTGTGTGTATGCCAACGCGACTCCGTTACGCGCTGGGAGGTCTGCTCCCGCAGCATCGTAACCTCCTGGCACTGAATACAGCCCGCTAATTATTTGATAATATTTACAAAAAAAATGTTAAAATATATATGTAAATCGTACTATACGATAGCGTTTATCGCGTTGTCGCGTTAGTCGTGGCGGTTGTTAGACTGCACTACAGCCACGCGGGTTGGTTGAGGCGGGGAGCATAGAAGGTACGGTACAATAACGCATTTGAATGCTGATAAATAATTGTAAAGCAAAAATGTAAAACAGGTGGTCATGTCACCTCGACTCACCGCATCTCTCTCGCTTTCACCCCCACCACTCACTACACTCCACTCACCCACTCTCCCTTACTGTACCTCCTGCACCATCCCTCACTCCACCATCCCTCACTCCTCATCATTATTATGCAATAATAATGATTCCAAGGTAGAGGTCAAGAACGCCACCATGCCTGTCCACCTTTGTCTTACCCCAGTGCGGAAGTTTACACTCTGCACCAGGTATTCATTAAGGGCTGAGTCGACATTAGGGGGGCTAGGGGGAGGGCAAGACTGGGTCGGATATCACTCGACACGGATGTTAGCCGTGACCGGGATTCGAACGCTGGTCGCAGGTTTTTTTATATTACGGTGCGCTAACCACAGCGCCACCACTTCTCTCTTCCAATGTGTTGTGCATGAAAAATCGAGGTACGCGCCCGTGTGTTTAGGCGGAGGAAGAGAGCGAACGATCGGGCGGTTGAGTGAATGAGATTGATTGAGAGACTTTTAAAACAACTTTTATTGCCGCCAGCAGCAAAAGCAGTGGAGGCGATTTCGATATGAAATACACAAAGTCACCAGCAACACAAATTAAAGTAAACGTTACAAATCCACGCGCTGTGGCGCTAAAAGCACCGCGCACAACACGAAATAAAAGTCACGTGGTGGTGGTGGTGGTGTTCATCGCGCACGCCACGGTGACGAGCGAGCGCTTCAGAAGGTGAACACGTGGGGTGCCGTCCACGCTGGTGCAGAGAGGGGCTTGTCCGGCTCCCCAGCGTTCGAAGAAGACGTGCACATCACCGACATGTGTGTGGTACATGGCGTGCTCCAGCCGAAGCCGCGCCTTAAGCAGGCCTCTGAACACTCGAAGCACGGAGCAGCCGTCAGTGTCACCTTGCAGCATCTTATTCCTCGTTCTGTACACCGCCAACTTCGCCTGAGCACAGGCGAAGTTGGCGAGAGAGTGTGAGAGTGAGTGTGCGAGAGAGCGAGTGAGTGAGAGCGTGAGAGAGTGAGTGAAAGTGTGATTTTGAGTGAGATTGTGAGAGAGTGTGAGAGTAGAGAGAGTTACAGTGGAGAGATGGGGAGAGTGGAGAGATGGGATTGGCAGTGCCATGGAGAAGATGCTGAATCGATCATTGCCAGTAACACGATCGATACGCTGACGGCCAACTTTTCCATGGACACGTACAGCCCCATTCGTCGATCCACTGCTGGATAAGGTTTTTCCCACACCGTGTCCAATCGTGGGGGGGCACTATATTTGAGTTGGTGAATGCGTGGAGCGTTGACGTGGCAGCATAGAACTGCAGTACAACAGTGGCTATTGCCGCACCACCCTCTGCTGCGCCACTGATCGTTGCTGCATCTTCAAATGCGATCTTGGGGATTGCTCGTCGAGACCGCGTGTAGTGCATTGTGGGTCGTGTGTGCATGTGACATATGACGGCGAAGCTGTTGCTGTTGATGACGACGATGGTGGTAACGCCGCTGCTAGCGCCACCACCGCTGGCGATGATAATGATGATGGTTTCCCGTATTTAAAACGTTTTGAGAATATCTCGGGGCTTGAAAGCGAGGAGACGCACGCGATGCTTTGTCGCCGATTCGCCGTTCGAAACCGCCCCGGTCACCCGTGTTTACATTTCTCTCCGTGTGTCCAGGGGTCTCCTTTCTCGCCCAGAGGCAGCGATTATCTAGGAGGACGTCTGTCGCAGGTTTACAAGTCAGCAGAGACGAGGGTGGGAGTGCACAACACGAGAGAGACCGAGACGGACGGACGTCAAGTCAACTGTGGGCAAATCAGACGCGGAATGTGTGCCGAAGATATTTGAGGTGCCTGGGTGCTTAGAATTCGAGATTAAGCATGACATACTTTGCTTATCGCGAGGTCTCACCCGGTAAACGCGGAACGTTGGGCCAACGTTGGCGTGCTTTCCGGGCACCTGGTTAAACAAAACAAACGCGTCTAATACAAGTACGAAGCCCTGGCGCTGTACTCTATAAACAAAGTAAGAGGACATCTAATTTAGCGGTGAAGGAATTCTCGTGCGGTCATCGGTGACTCAACTCGCCAGGACGGGAACCCATCATCTCGGCCTGCGCCGGTGGCTTTTGGACGTTTTCTCTCACTCCCCAGAGGAATGGGGTCTTAAGTGAGTGTCCGTTACGGTTAGATGGGGGGAACACCCCCAACTGCCCAGGCAAGGTACACACTTTTTTTTGTGTTAAAGAGCAAATTGGCTTTGGTCAGGGACAACGGTTCCACCTTTTAATGGATCGTCGTGCGATGAAAAGCAACCACGGACAGCAACCTGAACCACTGTCTAGCGAATACGTTTGGAGAGGAGAGAGTACCCGGAGGAGAAAGATCCTCACCCCAGGACACGTGTCACGTAGGGGGGGGGGTAACGTTCTTGGGACAACGTCGGTCCAACGTTTCGAGCCGCGAGCCAACGCTGGCCCAATGTTGCGTGTTTACCGGGACCGTGCATGGTTGTGCTTTATGTTGCCTTGGCGGTTGGACGGTGAGTCGTTTCAGACATTGCACAAATCATAACCCATCATTATCGTCGTCAGCCACTCTCAATCCACTGCTGCATTGAGTTCTCTCTATCCATCACGGTCCTGCAACAGAATCCCGCTGCCGTAAGACGTATTTGTTCATTTATGCTACGCACATTTCTGTGTTGCCCGGCATGGGACGGAGTTCAGTTGCCCTGAGTCTAAGCGTGTCGCTGACCAGCCTACGGCAACCAGAATTAAATACTCAGACCTAGTTCAGTCGATCGGCAAGGTCGTTCGGGTAACGTACTCCCCGGCTCTTCCAAGGCTACTGGTGAGCGTGGAAGAGTAGGCCAAAAACTACCCTCGAGGGTGGCTTCTCTTGAGCTCGCTCTGGTGGAGATGCTTCTGTCAGCAGCGGCTCGTGCAAAGCAACCCCGGGGCTGTGCCTGTACTTCGTACCCGGATTGAGTTCACTGGACATCTGTGAAAAAGAGCTGTATAGCTCATCGGATTCCTCCAGTATAAATAGTTTGATTCTGATATAGGCGATCGACGGTCCCGTGTGGCTGAACTTGGTGGCGTCTTTGATCAGAATCAGAATATTGATTTTTACATGGATGAATCCGATTAGCTATGAAACTCTTTTTCACAGATGTCCAGTCAGGGAGGGTAAGAACGTTACAACAACAAACACCACACAACAACAAACACTACACAACAACAAACACTACACAACAACAAACACCACACAACAACACGATAGGAGTGCAAAGTACAAGAGAGGTAAATCAATCACCCAAACACAAACAAATACAACATTAAACCATCCCCAACATACCAGACAAAGCCCACTGAGGTATTAGATTATTTTTCAAAAGCGACCTGGCCACAAATGATAACTCAATAAAGCGGCGTATCAATTTTGACATTCATAGGAGCCAAATATTCCAAATCGTCTGAAGGCGCGTTTCTAAATAAGAGCGGGGTGTCGCTTTGCCCTGCCACTTCTCCCCGAGGTTTCCCCCAAAACGCGACACATCGCCTTACCACACCCACAGTGCGTAGTCGATGCACCATATACACGTACATACTATATATATTTTATATATTTCACGTATGTCTGTTATTACTGCCCCGCCAATTGTGAACAAATTTTGGCCCGTCGAATGAATTCACAGGGCGCGCATGAAACGCCTCGATGGGCTGGAGGGTGGTGTGGAATCATAGACGCGCGTGTGTGTGTATGCGTGTGTGTGTGCGTGTGTGTGTGCGTGTGTGCGTGTGTGTGTGTGCGTGTGTGTGTGTGCGCGTGCGTGTGTGTGTGTGTGTGCATGTCTGCGTGTGTGCGTGTATGCGTGTGTGTGTGCGTGTGTGTGCGTGCGTGTGTGTGTGCGTGTGTGCGTGTGTGTGTGCGTGTGTGTGTGCGTGCGTGTGTGCGTGTGTTTGTGTGCGTGTGTGTGTGCGTGTGTGCGTGTGTGCGCGTGCGTGTGTGTGTGTATGCGTGTGTGTGTGTGCGTGTGTGTGCGTGTGTGTGCATGTCTGCGTGTGTGCGTGTGTGTGTGCGTGTGTGTACGCGTGTGCGTGGGGGTTTTCATGACGTGTCTCAGCGAGCGGCGTTACATAACCGAGGGAGATATTCGGCAGCCAGGGACGTCCATAGGGGGGTGCCGGGAGGGCCCCCCCCTCCCGCGCACCTTCAAACTACACAAGAAGTATTACATTTGACACCGTGACGTCTAAGCTCTGCCCCTCTTTCCCCCAAAGCGCGGGGCCCTGGGCGGTCGCCCCCGATTCGCTGTAACCCGAGGGCATGGCCCTATCGGCAAGTTAAAGTGCCGACTATTATACCGAGCGCGGCGTTCTTCCCTCATTTCCATAAGGGGGGGGGGGGGTGGCACCTTCACCAATAAGAAGACATCATCAGTGTGATGATGGCCGCCGCCACGCATTAGAAACCACTGTGACAGCACTAGGGAGGTTGTTGCCACGTGTTGCGTATTGTCCGGATCCGCACTAAAGGCCACCAGGGGCCCGCCAGTGTCCCGCGGACCTTGCAATGAAGACCGCTGTGGACCTAGAGGACCACTTAGTTCCTAGAGCTACCTCGCAGTCCCTCCTCTCCGCGTTGCTGCTCCACATTTCCGGAATCCCCGTGCCGCTCATCGACAGCTTGGCTGCCGGGCCGCTCGCTCCCCCTCTTTATTTGCCTATTAAACAAAATAAAAAAAAAACCGCGCAGCTAACGTGCACCTGTAACCTCACCTTTAACAGGGCCTCCTGCCGTCACGTTATAATCGCGCTGTTTTTATTTCACGTTATTTTTAATTCGCACGTGTTCTATTTACGACCGTTAAACAACTCGTTTGCTGGTTATGCAACATTACTTCTGGGACCCTGCCGTACTTGTCCTCTGTAGTACCGACTTAGTTGTTGTTGTTGCTGATGTTGTTGTTGCTGCTGCTGCTGTGGCTCACGCAGCACCACGAAAACAGCCGGGCGCAAAGCTCGCTGAACGGGATCCGATCGTCATGCGCGCAACGCACCGCAATCAACGGCACGTGCTCGTCGGCGGTGGTGCCGCGGACGAACAACGAACGCATCGCGAACTCCCACCATCGATCTTGGCAGAGCGAGGCTCAGCGGCGCCAAGAGGAGCCCACTCGGCTCGCGCCAACCCCCGAGGAAGCCGCCCGTCTTCGCACGAGCGCTGCAAATGAAGTCGATTGGAACGGTCCACATTCCTGTGCATCAAAGGAAGTTTGAATCGCATTCAAAAATTACATCAGAACCCGTGACATTTCGTGAATGTTTTACGTAATTTGTTTTCTGTCCCATGAATCATCGTTACGGTTGTTGGTGTTCGGCCTTTAAAACGTTTTTTTTTTCGGGGGGGTGGGGGGGGCGTGGTAGGTGAAGCGAGTACTGTTCCGCTTTGTAGGCGAATTACTTGTGATTTGTCTGTGTTCTCTCGACCGACAGTCACGGCCATAGTAATATGGAATTTGAATGTGTTGCGGCACTGGCTCGTGGCTACAAACAGGGGCACGCGTCTGTGATACTTTGCATGGAGACGCTTTGACACTTTGATGATGATGATGTGCTAGTGGTTGTGATGATGATAGGGTGCTTATAGGTGCTTGTATGGGTAGAGCTGTATATGCGCACGTGCAGTGGCGCAATGGATAATGGCCAACGGGCGAGACTGGGGGTGGAATGACAGCCAAAGGAAAGGAGAGAACGTCCAGGGAGATCCTTCATCCAGCAGTGGATAGAGAGCCTCAAGTGAGTACCTGGTGCGGTTTGTAAACGCCGCCACTGGGGAGACAAAGGTGGCCGGGCGTGGTGCTGGTCAAACACCCCCTCGTGTGCCGTGGCGGCCTTCATAGGTGCTCGCTAACAGCACTTGCCTCAGCAGTTAAGGCTATACGGGGGTAAATCGTTGTCTTTGTGTGTGTGAAATATTGGTCTGTGTGTATGAATACTTAGAGGTGTGCGTGCATCTACGTGTGTGTGTGCAGATTTAAATGCATAGATGTGTGTTGGAATCTATGTGTGTGTGCATATTTAAATCCGATTTATGAAAAATAGGCGCTCAAAATAAATAAATTATGATTTTCAAAAATCCCGATTGTGCCGTCAGCGTCACGTTATGAGACTAAGAATCTAATCGGAAAGGTCCCAGCGAGACCCTTCGTGCTAGCTAACGGCCCACGGAAGCGGATCCCGCAGGGCTACCTCTGAGATCCCTTCTTCCCGTGACCTCGGGTCCACACAGGAGGGGAGGGGACAGCTCTCCCCCACCGGCCCTGCCATTCTGAGCAGTGTTCGTTGCACGTTAATCAACCCGATACTTCCTGAGAGTTTTATAGTTCAATAGTTGATCGTTCAAACCCCTCAGAGCTGAGGGTTTTGAACCGAATTTCACGTGCGCGGTTTTCTCGTGCAGTTGCTTGGGAAACCGGCCTGCAAACCGTCTACTCACTGAACTTTGAGAACCCGGTTTAAATCACGGACGGCTGACACCTGGAATCGAACCCAGCATCTCAGCGGTGCTGGGCTACGCGACGTTTGACCTCTGAGCCATTCGGCAGCCTCGAGAAGAAAATGGCTTTAAAAATCTTTGACGTATCCGTCGGTTTGTTCACCCCCCAACCGTCACCTCGACCCCATTCCGTGAACCGCATTTCCTCCTTCGATTAAAGGCGTCCCCTTCGTGGAGGAGGATGCGGTGGGCGGTGGTGGTGGCCTCGTCCGAGAGATGTGGCCGAGATCGACAGTGAGAGAGAGAGAGGAGTGCGGGAGAGTGGGAGAGACTGTTACTTTTAAACAACTTTCATTGCCGCCAGCAGCAACAGCAATGGAGGCGATTCCGATATGAAATACACAAAGTCACCAGCAAATAAACAAACAATCTTCTTTGGTTCTTTCGGTAAAGTCACGTAGAATGATAATAAAATAATAAATTGATAAAATAAAATAACACAATAATTATTTTATCAACTTATTATTTTATTATCATTCTACGTGACTTTACCGAAAGAACCAAAGAAGATGAATCATTGCAGTCACGAAAGCTTTAAATCGAAACAAACAATCACTATACATCCACGCGCTGTGGCGCTGAATGCACCGCGCACAGGGAGAGAGGTCGAGAGAGTGGGAGAGAGAGTGCGGGAGAGTGGGAGCGAGGGCGAGAGAGTGGGTGACGGTTGGAGTGAGTGGGAGAGAGGGAAGCGGAGCAGAGTGATTGGCATGGGCCCGTGGAAGGAGGAATGACATGGGGCGAGGTGGGAGGCGGGGGGGCCCTCGGGGACCGCTGGCCCCAGCGCTATCGCACCGCCTGCGCACACCGAGGAGCTCGGCCACTTGGAGCTCGAGCGTGGGAGTGTGGGGGCCGCGTGCAAGCCAGGACGTCGATCGCTAGCCTCGTCGTGCTAATTGGAACTCGCCAGGGGCTGAAGCCACTTATTTTAAGAGGCCATAGCCGACGACGCCCACGTACGGTTGAGTGCAGGGTTAAATTCAAACACATGCGCACTGCACCTATGTAAATAATAATAATAAAGGTTTCCCTCGCTCTATGCGGTAGTAGATGCTCTGGCAAAAAAAAACGTGTCGCACAAAGCGAAACCACGTTGCGTGGACCACATAGTCACCCAACCAACGAGGCACCGCATGAGACATATGCCTGCCGAGTAGCACACACAGTACACACAGCACACAAACCGAAGATACGCAGTACCCACAGCACACTGGCAATATTGTGTCTCTGTGTATGTTTATCTGTATGTACCTGTGTGTATATCTCTGTAGTTCTGTATGTGTATCTCTGTATGCTTCTCTGTGTGTCAGACAGATACCTGCCGAGTAGCGCACACGCAGCACAGAAACAGTGCATACGCAGAACACACAGCACATGCACAGCGTTGTATCTCTGTGTGTATCTCTGTGTATCTCTATGTGTGTGTATCTCTGTGTATCTCTATGTGTGTGTATCTCTGTGTATCTCTGTGTGTATCTCTGTGTGTGTATCTCTATGTGGTGGGGAGCGATAGTGTAGCGGTTAGCGCGCTGCGCTGTGAACCTGGCGACCCGGGTTCGATTCCCGCTCACGGCCAACACCAGTGACGATTATCTGAACCGGTCCCGGGCCTCTCCTAGGTCGACTCAGCCTCAAATGAGTACCTGGTGCGGTGTGTAAACATCGCCACTGGGGATACAAAGGCGGTTGGGCGTGGTGCTGGCCACCCACCCCCTCGAGTACCGTTTCGGCCTTCATAGGTGCTCGCTAACAGCACTTGCCCCTACAGTCTGTTAAGGCTATATGGGGGATCTTTGTCTTTGTCTTTGTCTTTGTATCTCTATGTATGTATGTTGTATCTCTATCTCTGTGTGTGTATCTCTGTGTGTGTATCTCTGTGTGTGTATCTCTGTGTGTGTATCTCTGTGTGTGTATCTCTGTGTGTGTATCTCTGTGTGTGTATCTTTGTGTGTGTATCTCTGTGTATCTCTGTGTATCTCTGTGTGTGTATCTCTGTGTATCTCTATGTGTGTATCTCTATGTATGTATCTCTATGTGTGTATCTCTATGTATGTATCTCTGTGTGTGTATCTCTGTGTGTGTATCTCTGTGTATCTCTGTGTGTGTATCTCTGTGTGTGAGACAGCTGCCTACTGAGAAGCGCAAGCAGTACACACAGTGTTGTCCCACCGCATAGTCGCATGTAGAGTTAATTCAATCCGCATATAGCGAATTTTGTGTAGAAATACGTTAGCCGCATATACAGCATTAAATTGCAGAGAAACCGAACCCGCATAAAGCGATGGAAACATGTACAAGTAAGATTTTTATTTATTTAATTTAAACAATAATGTACGGTCATTTTGTCAATCGACTGGTGATGAAGATCTCCCCTGCCGTGGCGGGTGTGGGAGTTGTTTGGCGATGCTTCGCCGCGCTGGTCACTGCGGGTTGATGACGAAGGAGGCCCAATCCAGGCTCACTCGACAAATGATTGATGGCTGTTTGGCGATGATGATAATACCATTGTCATCATCACCAAGACCATCATCAAACCAATCGACACCACCATCAATGTCATCATCATCATCATCACCACTATTATCAGAACAGTCATCATCATCATCACCAACCACCACTATCGACACCGCCATCGCAACCCCCCATCATCATCACCACCACCACCACCCCAATCGGCGCTTTCATTTTCTTTTAACCGGGAGGTGAAATGTGCTTGAATCAGCTTCGACATTCTCGAGATTGTTTGACCATAAACCTCCCCGCTCCTCGTCACCCCGCCCCCCCCCCTCTCCTCATCACCCCCCCCCCCCCTCCTCGTCGACACCCACCACCACCCCTCCATCGCACTCCACCCACGGCACCCGGAGTCTCCATCTGTTTGGCACTTGAAAGGAAACGAAGTCAAATTCCCTCGCTGCTGCTGCTGCTGAGACTCGGAGTCGGCGCGGAAGCTTGAGCACGCGACGTGGCGGGGGAGGAGGGGGGCAAGAAGAGGACGAGGAGGACGAGGAGGAGGAGGAGGACGATTTACAGTCCGTCTCCTGGAGGAGCAGTGTTCTCGCGGAGCATGCTTCTGTGCGGTGCGTCTGTGCGGAGGAGCGGTGGCGCAGCGGTTAGCTCGCTGCGCTTAGGAACCCGGGCGACTCCGCGTTTCGATTCCCGCTCACGGCCACCACCAACGCCGGTGACGATTATCGAAACCGGTCGTGGGCCTCCTCGAGGTCGACTCAGCCTCAAATGAGTATCCGGTGCGATGTATATCAGCAGTGGGCAGACAAAGGCGACCGGGCGTGGTGCTTGGTTATCACCCCCATGTGCATTGCCGGCCTTCATAGGTGCTAATCGCTGACCGCACTTGCCCCAAACAGTCTATTGAGGCTATACTGGAGAGGGGGTCTTTGTCTTTTGTGCGGATGGAGGAATTAATGAGAAACACTGGCCGGTGGTTGTAGGAATTTTAATGTCAAATCGTGACAAGTTGTGGGTGCATTGGGGGTGATTACCGCCCCCCCCCCTCTTGAGCTTCCCCAAGAACTTGCATGTCGTTAATATTTACCAGAGCAAATAGTACATGTAATGTTTAAAAATAAGGATATATTATTAATAATGTCGGGTAGGGCCCTATTTAACAAGTTTAACATTTTGGGACACCCCCCCCCCCCACGTCCCCCCCCCACGTCCCCCCCCCCACGTCCCCCCCCCCACGTCCCGCCCCCACCCCGCCGTTGGGACGCTTCACGATCCTCCTCTATGGTGGAATTAATGAGGAACACTGCTACGGGGGGGCTGGGGGGGGGGTCAGTGGTGGCTGGAGTTTATTTTTGTATTGTTGCAACAAGCTGTGCATGGAGAGAGAGAGACGGCGGAGAGGGCAGGCGATGCGTGCCTCGAGGCGACGAGGACGATCAAAGGAGGAGATGGAGTCAGGAATTAGGAGGGGAGAGAGCTTCAGTGGCAATTACAACCCACGGCCTGAAGGCAGAACTGAATATTGGTTCTGTCGTGGACTGCAGGATAATGATGATGATGATGGTGGGGGTGGTTATGATGATGATGATGATTGGGACCGGTAGTGTAGCTGCGCTACGAACCCGGCGACACGAGTTATACTCCCGCTCGCGGCCCAACACCAGTGCGCCTCCTCGAGGTCGACTCAGCCTCAAATGGTGTGTAAATATAGCCACTGGGGAGACAAAGGCGGCCGGGCGTGATGCTGGCCACGCGCCCCCACGCGTGCGTGCCGGCCTTCGTAGGTGCTCGCTAACAACACTTGCCCCAACAGTTTGTTCAGGCTACACGGGGAATCTTTTGTCTTTGTTAACGATATGAGACGACAACACAACGTGTGTTTGTGTCTCTTCTGGATGTGATGATGATGATGCTTGTGATGCTGATGATCGTGATGACGATTATGGTGATGATGGGTGGTGATGATACTGATGATGATGGTAATGATGGTTATTGTGATGATGATGGTGATTGTGATGATGGTGATGATGGCGATTTGATGATGGTGATAATTGTCATTGTGATAATGATGGTGATGATGGTGGTGATTATGGCGAGGTCCGCTGAGTGAAACTCCCGATCGGACCAACTGCAGAACAACGAACCCTCGCAGTCAAACGAGACCGTCCGATTATATTTAATGCCCACAGGGCTCATTATAGATATTTTTGGCACAAGTGTGCATGTTACTATTTACAGAACAATATTGATAGTGGAAATTACGATGACGATGGTGGTGGTTTGGATGCTGATGGGAATGACGGTGGTTGTGATACGGATGAATAATACAATGCAATATGTGGATAGACATATATAATCCGTATATCGATGTATGTTTGTAAGTTGAACTTCGTTCGTACCGTACGTAGCCAACCGTGCTAATCAGAGGTGCGGTGGTGCTGATGATACACAAACCAACGTTCACGATGATGGAGCAAATCCGGTGACGTTGTTGCTGCTGAATTAGCATTCGTGCACAAGCAACACTGAATAATTCAACACATCCGTCAATAACCACCGTGTGGCCTTACAATAAGTGATGTTTAATAGGTGACGTTTCGGGCAATGGCCGTTCTTCATAGCGCATACATGATGGAGACGGTCATGATGATGATGGTAAAGATGAGTGCTCGAGACACTGTGCACGCAGCATCTCAACTCAGCCGGTGCACCGAGCTTGGTGGAGAGCGAGCGAGAAAGAGAGCGAGGGAGAGAGAGAAAGATCGAGAGAGCGAGCGAGAGAGATTGAGAGAAATATTGAGAGATTGAGCGAGCGAGAGAGATTGAGATAAATATTGAGAGATTGAGCGAGCGAGCGAGCGAGAGACGTGTGCCAATTTTACTCGCGGCGATCTTACGCAGACCCAGCCAACAGCGCAGACGAATATTGGCCACCGATGTGGAGCTGAGCGAGGGGTTGCTCCCAGGTGCAAGGGCACGCGTTCCCGAGTGAGCACCGCGCGTTCGCGAACGAACGTGCAGCGAGAATCTCGCCCGCTCGGACACTCCCTCAACCCTCGGTCAATGAGAGGGGGGGGGGGGTCGCTCCCTCTCCTCTGCTGCCCCCCACAATAATTATAACGCCTCCCCAACCGCCTCTCACTCCAGCTCCCCTGCCCCCACTCCCTGCTTTTGTCAAAAGTCCGGGCTAAAATCTGTCATTTTGACGTCTGTCGGTTTTCGGTGCGAAATAAGTTCAACATTCATAGATACTCGCGACAAATTAAGTTTTCATTTTATATAGATGATCATACGCGTCGTCTTCATCACCATGATCATGATAATCACCAAAAAAAGACAAAGAACCCCCGTATAGCCTTAACAGACTGTTGAGCAAGTGCTGTTAGAGAGCACCTACTGTATAAATGCCGGCACAGCACACGAGGGGGTGGGTGGCCAGCACCACGCCCAGCCGCCTTTGTCTCCCCAAGTGGCAATATTTACACAACGCACCAGGTATTCATTCGAGGCTGAGTCGACATACGGGAGGCCCAGCACCGATTCAGATGATCGTCACCGGATGTTGGTCATGAGCGGGAATCGAACTCGGGTGGCCGGGTTTGTAGCGCAGCGTAGCGCTAAACACTACACTCCCGCTCCCCACAATCATAGTCACCATCAACCATTACCACCACCATCACCACAAACCATCACCACCACGTGTTTGTCCTCATCCTCGCGTGCGAGAGGTTATGCGAGTCATCCCAGAAATGCGTGGCGATGACTGCGATGCTAAAACACAACCTTGACTCCCAAGTTCACCTCATCAATCCGTCACTTCGGCACTTCTTCTGCACTTCATCTCGCGAAACCCGACCCGGTGCGGGAGGCCCTTGTCGGATGGTGCGGAGAGGGAAAAGTATCCAAAAGAAATGAAAAAAAATCAAATCTGAAAACTAAAACCAACTGCTGCGAGTGAAAGTTGCGTGCTCTGGAAGGAGGGAGGGGGGGGCGTGAGAAAAAAAATTTGCGGAGAAATTTAAAAAATGTCACTCGCGCTCGTTATGCACGCAGCATGACAGGCCATCGTTGTGAGTATTCACAGCGATGGCTTGTGATCTTGACCCTGATGTCTGTATATTGTTGCGTTTGCGTCTTTCTCTGTCACCGTGGTCACGTGGGTTTTTCTCTGGGTCCTTCGGGTTTTACTTCCACATTTAGAACCAAAATGCGTTCAGAGTATTTAGCTGCTATACATTCCCACGTGATTAGCCACTTCGTTGATTCATCATTTGTGGCCAGGTGGCTTCTGAAAAAGAGCTACACAGCTCAGTGGGCCTTATCTATTAAAATAAAAAATAGTATTTCTCTAAAAAGCCAAGTTCCGCCATGCAATCGTTATTCTTTCCAACGCATCTGCGGGTCGTTCCGCGTGCCCGACGTTTCGCTGCACGTGCTGGGAGCATCTTCATGAATGGAACTGAACTGAGCTGAATTTTATAGTCACTGAACTGAACTGAACAACAGCAAGCTCCCGGCACGTGGGAGCCGGAACGTCGCGGGTATCGTGCCGTTTGTGCGCGAGAGAGCGAAAGCGAGCGAGCCACGAGCGGAACCGCGAGACCGTCAGCATGAATGGAGACGGGGCCGAGCTAATCGTCTGACAGTGTCACCGTTCGTAACTCCAAAAGCAGCACGGAGTGGTACATTATCCGCGTCTGCGATCCATTAGCAAAGCCACGCGGTGTGGAGTCGATGTCTCTGCGAGGAGCGCTTGCCCGATTCGCAACCATGCGTCTTTAAAATAAAAAAGACGTGTTTCTATGTTTTAACGTTTAGCAGCCCCAATTTTTTATATAATTTTTTTTTTATAAAGTAGCGCGTAAGCTCATCATCGATCAGCTGTTGGCGCATTTGCGTGGCGTAATCGCTAGGGTTTGCGCTGTGTGCGCTTCGGCCCATCTTCGTCGTCATCGTCATCATCCCACTCGGGGGGGGGGGGGTGGGGCCTCGATAAAACAAGTGCCACATTTTGGGAAGTCAAGAGAGGTTGTCCTCGGGACACGCTTCGCCTGCTTCGCTACGGCTGTGGAATTTTCACCACTGGGAATTTTGCCGAATTGAGAGAAGATCCGACGGTTCAATGTAACGGTTTTTGTGTTGTTGTTGTGTGTGTGTTATGTGTGTGGCTGTATCGGGCCTTATGCCTTCCCCTAGGTCGGCTCAGCCTCAAATGAGTGGCGGGTGCGGTGTGTCGTAAACATCGCCACTGGGGAGATGAAAGCGGTCGGGCGTGGTGCTGGACACTCACCCCTCGTGTGCCGTGCCGGCCTTCATACGTTCTGCTCGCTAATAGCGCCTGCCCCAACAGTCTGCTAAGTCTATACGGGGGATCTTTGTCTGTGTAGCTGTACACTTATAGATCTCCTTTTCGCGAGACAGCTGCCTCGTTTGGAGTTGGCCTGATTAGTCACAGGTGAATAAAGCGGAAATTCCATGAATTGCGAGCCATAACCTATACGAAGACCCTACAACTCTTCCTGGGAAATTATATGGTCACGCTCGGCCGACGATCTGATGTAAAATTGCGAACAGACCGAGAAGCGGAACCGTCCAGCAGAATTTTGGGATCCAGCCCGGCTGAAAACATGGAAATCTGGGACGGTGTGGGGCGTCGTGTGGTTGACACCCAATACCCAGTGTGTGTGTGTATGTTGACCTTCATTCGCACCGCACGTAGCCAACCGTGATAATTGGAGGTGCGAGACTTTCCTGGGTAAATAATCACAAATTAAATAGAGTCAACAATGTTTGTGGGATGGACAGACTTGTCCCTGCCATGTGAAAGTGGAATTTCCACCACTGGCTCAGAGTTGTAAGCAGTCGATGAACATCTCCTTCATGCTCATTTAAGCAGAATATAATTTGGATCTTTTATATTTAAATATATTTGTATATATTCTTTGGGTCTTTCGGTAAAGTCACGTAGATAGGTTCAAATTAATAAAAATGAAATAAACCAAAAACTATTTTTTATTAATTTGAAACCTATCTACGTGACTTTACCGAAAGACCCAAAGAATATGAATTCCTGCAGTCACGAAAGCTTTAAGTCAAGATTATGTGTATAAATATGTTTGTGCGTATATTTACGTGTATATATGTGACGCAGTGGTTAGCGCGCTGCACAAGAGACCCGTCAACCGAGTTCGATTCCCGTTCACGGCCACCAATAGAAGTGCGAATTATCTTAACCTGTCCTGGGCCTCCCCTAGGTCGACTCAGCCGCAAATGAGCACCTGGTGCGGTGTGTAAACATTGCCGCTGGAGAGACAATAGGTCACGCGTTGTGCTGGCCACCCACCCCCTCGTGTGCGCCGCCGGCCTTGATAGGTGCTAGTCGCGAACAGCACTGACTTTACCCAACAGTCTGTTAAAGTCTAAATCTAGTGTGGGGGGCGGGAGGGATTTTTCGTGAGTGGCTGCGTTCGTTTGGCCGTGTGAACGACTGCGGGTGAGTGAGAGAGCGAGAGAAAGAGAGAGTGTTAGAGAGAGAATGAGAGAGGGAATGAGAGAGAGTCAGAGAGAGTGAGAGGAGTGGCAGCTCGCGCAGGTACGAGCGCGGCGAGTCAAGAAATTTCCAGCTGTCAGCTGTGGCCGTGATGGAGCGCAGAGGGAGTCACCCTAATGGATCGTGGCCTCCCTATATTTCCGCTCGGGTGACATTAGGATTGCTGCTCGGCATGTAACGATATGCTGCATCCCTCCCCCCTCCACCAGTCCCCCCACCTCCAAACTCCCACTTAGACGTATCCCCTTCACTTTGATGAATTGTGAAATCGAGGGGTGAATTGTGAAGCAAAAGAAATGTAAGGCGCAGAGCGCAAATGTGAATATTCAAGCAGTCTGATTGTAGCCGCGTCTCGCAAAGGTCGTACTTGGGCGTGTTTAATTCATTACCGACGGGATCATTCAAATCTGTAAACGATTAGATACACCAAATGTTATTGTTTCATCTATTTATAGAGAGAAAAACGTATCTGTTAGTTTATGGATCTCTCTGTCAGGCTGTGGATCTCTGTGCGGGTGTCTGGGGCTGTGTGAGGCTATCGATCGCTGTGTGCGTCCATACAATGCAATGTAAAATTGATATATCGTCGACAAAAGTCACATTTCGTGACGCTGTACATGCGCAGTGGGGTCGCAGGTGATGCTGTATAATCCAGGAAGAACGTGAGCCGCTTAACTCACTTCCCCGATGAAACTCCCGGCGCGTGGAGCGAAACGTCGGACATCGAGCCGAACAACACGCGCTAGGATGCGAACAATACAGCGGGGATCTTGGCCCAGCAGCGCAGCGAGCACGAAATCTCAGTCGGCAGTGGGCAGTCAGGCAAGTCGCCGTGGAGCCTGCAGCTCACCCGCGGCAGGGGGTGACGGCAGCACGCACGGCGGGACGAGCCGGGGTGTGTGTGTGTGTGGGGGCGTGTGTGGGTGTGTGTGGGGTGTGTGTGTGATGTGTGTGTGGTGTGTGTGTGTGTGGGGGGCGTGTGTGTGTGTGGGGTGTGTGTGTGTGTGTGTGTGGGGTGTGTGTGTGTGTGTGTGGGGGGCGTGTGTGTGTGTGTGGGGGGCGTGTGTGTGTGTGTGGGAGTGTGTGTGTGTGTGTGGGGGGCGTGTGTGTGTGTGTGTGTGGGGGGCGTGTGTGTGTGTGTGTGTGGGGGGCGTGTGTGTGTGTGTGTGTGGGGGGCGTGTGTGTGGGGGGCGTGTGTGTGTGTGTGTGTGGGGGGCGTGTGTGTGTGTGTGTGTGGGGGGCGTGTGTGTGTGTGTGTGTGGGGGGCGTGTGTGTGTGTGGGGGGCGTGTGTGTGTGTGGGGGGCATGTGTGTGTGTAGGGGGCGTGTGTGTGTGTGTGTGTGGGGGGCGTGTGTGTGTGTGTGTGGGGTGTGTGTGTGTGTGTGTGGGGGGCGTGTGTGTGTGTGTGGGGTGTGTGTGTGTGTGGGTGTGTGTGTGTGTGTGGGGTGTGTGTGTGTGTGTGGGGTGTGTGTGTGTGTGGGGGGGCGTGTGTGTGTGTGTGGGGGGCATGTGTGTGTGTGTGTGGGGGGTGTGTGTGTGTGTGTGGGGGGCATGTGTGTGTGTGTGTGGGGGGTGTGTGTGTGTGTGGGGGGCGTGTGTGTGTGTGTGGGGGGCATGTGTGTGTGTGTGTGGGGGGTGTGTGTGTGTGTAGGGGGGTGTGTGTGTGTGTAGGGGGGTGTGTGTGTGTGGGGGGCGTGTGTGTGTGTGTGTGTGGGGGGTGTGTGTGTGTGTAGGGGGGTGTGTGTGTGTGTGTGGGGGGCGTGTGTGTGTGGGGGGCGTGTGTGTGTGTGTGTGGGGGGCGTGTGTGTGTGTGTGTGGGGGGCGTGTGTGTGTGTGTGGGGGGCGTGTGTGTGTGTGTGTGTGGGGGGCGTGTGTGTGTGTGTGTGTGGGGGGCGTGTGTGCGTGTGTGTGTGGGGGGCGTGTGTGTGTGTGTGTGGGGGGCGTGTGTGTGTGTGTGTGTGGGGGGGGCGTGTGTGTGATGTGTGTGGGGGGCGTGTGTGTGTGTGTGTGTGGGGGGGGCGTGTGTGTGATGTGTGTGGGGGGCGTGTGTGTGTGTGCGGGGCGAGCCGGGGTGTGTGCGTGTGGTGTGTGTTGTGGTGTGTGTGTGTGCGGGGCGAGCCAGTGTGTGGGCGAGCCGGGGTGTGTGTGTGTGTGTAGGGGGCGAGCCGGTGTGTGTGTGCGTGTGGGGCCGGTGTGTGTGGCGTGTGTGAGTGCGGGGCGAGCCGGTGTCTGTGTGTGTGGGGCGTGTGTGTGTGTGTGTGCGGGGCGAGCCGGTGTGTGTGTGGTGTGTGTGGTGTGTGTGTGGTGTGCGTGTGCGGGTCGAGCCGGTGTGTGCGTGTGTGGGTCGAGCCGGTGTGTGCGTGTGTGGGGCGAGCCGGGGTGTGTGTGTGTGTGGCGTGTGTGTGTGTGTATGGGGCGAGCCGGTGTGTGTGGTGTGTGTGCAGGGCGTGCGTGTATGTATGGGGCGAGCCGGTGTGTGCGTGTGTGTGGCGTGTGTGTGTGTGTATGGGGCGAGCCGGTGTGTGTGCGTGTGGTGTGTGTGTGCAGGGCGTGCGTGTGTGTGTGTGCGGGGCGAGCCGGGGTGTGTGCGTGTGGTGTGTGTGTGCGGGGCGAGCCGGTGTGTGTGCGTGTGGTGTGTGTGTGCAGGGCGTGCGTGTGTGTGTGTGTGCGGGGCGAGCCGGTGTTTGTTTTAACTTTGCGGTCTGCTTAGCGCAATTTGCTGACAGCTGCGCTCGAGGTGGCAGCGCTCGACTTTGCTCTTTGGGGACCATAAACTCCGGGGCGAGAGAGAGCGAGCATTATTATTAGCGAGTGTTTATCAACAGCGTGCATTGTGCTCGCGTGCGAGAGAGCGAAGCACCAATTCTGTCGTCAGCCGCCGAACACAAGAAGGGCCTTTGTGGCCACGTAACGAGAAGACGGGAAAAAAAAATCTGAAAATAAAAATGACCAGGAAATTTGACCTAATTTAGTTTCTGCAAATGTTTCTTGACATCTGTGACCTACCCGGCAGCAACCCCCCTGCACCCCTCTATGAAGTGTTGTTGGTAATTGTGGTCCTTGTTTATATCGTTTGAGTTTAGTTTGAAAGCTTCCCGACGTAAATAATGTTGCCTTGACCAGTGCTGCTTCAACGGGCGCACCTCTTCGCCGCGTTTTGTTGACACGTCTGTCTTGACGCGTGCACAAAATACAAAGATCCCCCCGTGTAGCCTCAACAGTCTTTTGGGGCAAGTGCTGTTTGCGAGTAGCACCTATGAAGGCCGGCGCGGCCCACAAAGGGGTGGGTGGCCAGCACCACGCCCGGCCGCCTTTGTCTCCCGAGTGGCAATTATTTTACCACACACCGCACCAGGTATTCATTTGAGGCTGAGTTGACCTACGGGGAGGCCCAGGACCGGCTCAGATAATCGACACCGGTGTTGTCCGTGTGCGGGAAATCGCACTCGAGTCGCCGAGTTCGTAGCGCAGCGCGTGTCACCGCTATGCTGCCGCTCCACAGGTGCAAGCGCGCAACATGCTCACACGTGCAGATATTTTGGCACAAGGGAATTGGTCCGGATTCACGTGAGTGGCTGAACACGGAAAGAAATTGTCGGCTTATAAATTTGCAGCAAAAACGATGGCCTAAGAGTTCCCGGGAGAGCCTCGCTCAAGGATCTGATGATGTATTTGTTCGAGAGGTGTCCTGCTGCTGCTACATTTTTGATGTTCGGAGCAATTACTCTTTTCTTATGAATAATGAGAGTTTGACTTTGTGTGGGAGGAAACCGCGGAGAATCCCGGGGAAACCCCGCACAGATGGATTGAATAATCCATTGTTTATGGGTCTCTACGGGTTGACTTTGCAGGTTCATAGGATGGGTTGCATAGCCGGAATCGCACTCCCGTTGATCGCGTCTTTAATTCTCCGTTGATGAAGAAGTGCACGTCGGCCTGGTGATGATGATGGTGGTCTGAAGCCGTTGCCGTGCGATGTCCGAGTGCGACGCTTCCCCGTGATGCACAGCTTGCGAGACGAAGCGAGTTGCCAGCCATGCGTTTGGTAGTGAAACGAGGGCACTGGGGGCTGTCAGGGTGGTGCGGAGGGGGCAAGAGGGGAGGGGGGCGAGGGGGGGCAGGTGGGGTTAGGCGCGGGTAACGGAGCACCTGGGAACTTATCAGAAATCCGAAACCTCGTGGCTGGTGTGCGTGAGCATTGGGCGGGGGTTGGGGGTCTTTAGCATGTCGTCGCCTTCGCTCGCCGCCGCCGCCGCCGTGACTTCCCGTGGCACCTGCGCCGCTCGGCTGACTCGGCGCGGACATTCCGCGACGGTTCGGCCGGGCGGCCCGGCGGGCTAACGGACGGACGAGAGCGGAGCGGGAACGCGAAGCGCCGAGCGATGTGCTGGAGACGGAGCGGTTCGTCTCTCCGCCTCCTCTTCCTGTTACCACCTCATCGCCCTCCTCCTCCACCTCCTTCCCCTACCTCCCTCAGCACCTCCTCCTCCTCACCCGGAGGTGCAATGGAGGAGGCACGCGAATTTCCGATAAAACGTCGAAAGAACCTCCTCGCTCGGGAAGTGGCAGTGTGCAGTCGGCACGCAGTGTGCCGATGCCACGTGACCTTGTGCAAGGCATGATGGGACAAACCGATCTGCCGGTCACAGTCACGCCGATGGGTGACCGCAAATCATATTTGTCGGGTGTGACGATGTTACCCCCACGGCAGACGTTTTCACTGTGAACTAAGCTCGGTCTTCACCTCTGTCTTGCTGACGGAGAGACGTCTTTCGTCTTCGTCTCTATCTTCGTCTCCGTCGATAGTTCACAGAAGCTGGAACGATGGGCCCGCCTCCCCCCCCATCTCAACCCGATCGAGCCGACGGGGCGGTTCGCCTGTTTCAGTTCCGCCGGCCGCGCGGGTTATTCACTGCGCGCCGCCTTAGCCGGAAGAGAATTGAGAATTCCACGCGCCGTCTGGGTTCTTATTTTCGCGGTGGACTTTACAGATCTCGCGACGTCATTGTCACCGAGAGTACATATGGTCATTGTGCGCGTGCCGGCATCGCGGCCAAGTTTTTTTTTTCATTATTTGAAAATGTACACTCAATTGGGAATATGGATAGAAAGCATCGACCCCCCCCCCGCACGCCCCCGTGCCCCCTGCTGCAATTTTTTTTTTAACAAAACCCTCCTGGAAAAGAGTAATGAAACTCAGTGAAGCTTTCCTGGGTTAAACATGTGGTTTAATATCACTTTGATAATAAACTGAACTTAATATTCTTTTTTTTACAAGCTAAAGCCCACTGAGCTTTAAGCTAATTGTCAGAGGCGATCTGGCCACACGTGACAGCTCGTCGTCGACGTGGCTTATATCACCATCACACGTGGGAATGTATAGCAGCAGCCGCGTAATGTGAACACATGTTTCTGAATGTGTGGGGGCAAAAACGGTGGAACCCAGAGAACAATTCCCGCGACCATCCACGGGAAGAGACAGACCACCAAATATAGAACAACAGGCATCGCCAGGGTCCGGGATCGAACCTCCGAAACCTCCTGCTGACCGGGCAAGAGAGGGCCAGAGCATCTCGTCTCCACCGCGGTGCCCCCCATACCTCGCCATACCAACGCGGTGGCGGGGAGAAGCTGCACCCAGACGCCCGCGGGCCCTCGTCTCGCCGGCTGATGTGGCGAGCAGTCGACTCCTCATCCTGGCAGCACTACACGCGAGTGATGGCACCCACGGGGGAGAGAGAGTGTTTATGCCATTGCAATGTCTCTCCCCCTCCCACCCCCGCTGTCTGTCTCTGCCGCTCTCTCTCTCTCTAGCTCTCTCCTTTACTCTCTCGCTCTCTCTCGTACCTAATCGTACATCCGGGAATCGGTGAGACTTAACACCACACCAAGTTTTTTGGCCCATTGAGAACGTTAAAAGCGGCAGTCGGTAGTTTGAAATAATTCGAATCAAAATATGTATTTGTACTGGAGGTATCCAATGAATGATAATGCTCTTTTCACAGATTTCCAGTAGGTCACAGATGTCCAGAGAGAGAGAAAGAGAGATCCGTTGTTGATGATGGCCGGTCTAACTTGATGATCAAAGTGAAGCGCTCGCACATTTGTAAGGTTGTGAAGTAAAAATCCTGATTGGTGAATTAATAATAATCATCATCATCATCGATAAGCGATCCAACGTTGTCATTATCCTGCGCCCATCCATTGGTCACCGTGACAGCAATCCATCCGTGAGACATCAACCTCTGATCGAGTCGTGGGTCCTCTGCATTCAAGGTTTTTTTTTTCTATTGTGTCCCCACTCTCCAGGCCAGGTTACCTTCTCTCAAAAACAACCTGTACGATGATGGTGATTTTAGAATAGAAGCTTCTGGGCATTGAATACAAATGCACGCGGTAGATGCTAAGAATTTCATTGTAAGATAAACATCTATTATAAAGGTTGTTTTGCGGTGGTTCGGTAGAGCCAACGACTGTTTGTCACCGGCGACCTCTCAACCCTTGAACCTAGAAACCCCCCCCCCAAAAAAAAAGTCGAACCCACCGACTTGAAACAGAGGGCGGTGAATTCGCACGAGCGGCGCTGGCAGTCGGTGTAAAGCAGAGCTGTGTCAGCAATTCCGCGTAAACGTGCGCACGTGCACACGCACGCACCGCTCACACAGCCCAACACGTGCACATACCACACACGCACAGCGTACGTAATGCATATACCTGCCAATTATTTAAAGCACACACACACACACGCACGGGGGCATGCGCGTGCATGCGAACACACACACATATACTAACTACAGTTCAATGGCAGCATTGTTGTGTGACTTATAGGAACCATATGGACGGTGAGCTGGGTTTACGTCCGTATAGATAGGCACTTGACAATATACACAACCGGCACTAAACATTTTTTTTGCGTTTAGTTTGTGTTGTCTGAACGCGTAGTGTGTGTTTTGTTTTTCTGCAGCCAATGTGACGATTCATAATTGATTGGTGACGTTTTGGCCACGTAACGATCCGGGCCAATTTTGTGTCGTGAAACCCTCCACCGTTTGTGTATCTGCGTTTAACCTATTTCGCACCGCACGTAGCCACGTACGATTAGCACGGTTGGCTACGTACGGCGTGAAAGAAGGTCAACATCCACACATACAACCGTGCTAATCAGAGGTGCCGGTGAAGGACCACAAACTAAACACAAAAAGCAGTTTAAAAAATGATTTTTCAATTTTGATTTCAAAGTGCCAAGCTACAGTGGCTTCCTAACATCGGAAGGAAGAGCGTTCCAGACGGCCGCAGAAACGCATTGGAAAGCGCTGCGCGATGCGGTGACCACCGGCTTCGTTCGACGGCCAGCCAAAGGCCACTGCGAGGGTGAGCGGACTTCGCGTGATGATGGTTTATGCTCACTTGATGATATCAGCGAGGCATTGGGCTCATTTGTGGCGAAGCCCTTTGTGTGTAATGAGCGCGACCTCATAAAGAGCCGAACCACCCGACACCACCCGACAGAGCCAAGCCGAATTACATTGTCACGCCATCCGGGCGCTTGACGCACCCGTTATGAGCTTGTGTCAGCTCGCTCTCCAATCGGCTGCTGAACGGCTGTCGTCACGGCTGTCGTCACGGCTGTCGTCACGGCTGTCGTCACGGCTGTCGTCACAGCTGTCGTCACGGCTGTCGTCACGGCTGTCGTCGCGGCTGTCGTCACGATTGTCGTCACAGCTGTCGTCACGGCTGTCGTCACGGCTGTCGTCACGGTTGTCGTCACGGCTGTCGTCACGGCTGTCGTCGCGGCTGTCGTCACGGCTGTCGTCACGGCTGTCGTCACGGCTGTCGTCACAGCTGTCGTCGCGGCTGTCGTCACGGCTGTCGTCACGGCTGTCGTCACGGCTGTCGTCACAGCTGTCGTCACGGCTGTCGTCACGGCGACATTTGAGGAGCGATTACGTTGGCGACGTTTCGCCTGCAACTGCGCCAAGCATCATCAGGTGAGGTGAGAGACCAGGACGTCGACAGACTGCTGGGGTGGACGGAGGCTGGTGGGGAGGGGGGGCTGGAGCTTGGTTTCAACTGGCGCGTCAGGAGATTGAATCGATCCGACCAGCCCTGAGGTGAAAGTCCATTGAGCTTCTGGATTGTTAACACGACCGGCAGCACGCGTGCCGCATATTCGAGATCAAAGCCGATCTCCCGAAACGAATGCTAATGAGAACGATGTCGAGTTTTTTTTCGATTGCACGCCACCGTGTTTATTGAGAATTAACGCATCTCTTTGGTTCTATTCGGTAAAGTGACGTAGGTAAAAAATAAAACAACAAAAATCACGACGTTTCGGCCACAACACAAGCGGCCTTCATCAGGTGAAGGGACCAGACCAGACTGTCTCGAAGACTGTCTCGAAGACAGGCTGGTCCCTTCACCTGATGAAGGCCGCTTGTGTTGTGGCCGAAACGTCGTGATTTTTGTTGTTTTATTTTTTACCTACGTGACTTTACCGAATAGAACCAAAGAGTATGGATCCTTGCAGTCAGGAAAGCTTCAAATCTAGAATTAACACATCGCCAAGATCGCGCTCGATCTCGTCAAGATCTTGGGAAGCTTGGTTCAAGCCAGCAGTGGATTGTACCCATCCTAAACGCTTGCTTACCTCACGAGGCCTCGCTAAGTCTCAGAAGGGGGCCTGCCAAGTTTGCGGTGTGAGTTTTTCTCTTTCTCTCTCTCCAAATTTGAACCGTGACGTCACCATAACTCTTGCGTATTACGTCCCGGGATCTTTAACGCCTGTCGTGAGTTGAAGCAGTTGGCGTGTAGCAGTAGTAGCAGGATTGTCACGGTTAACACGCCGCACTTCGCAGTCATAACCGGGGCGGTTTCACTGAAATTCGAACCGCGAATCTCTGCAAATAACAAGCGGCGAACTGCGCTACCGCTGGACCGCCTCACCGCCCCCTTCCCTCCCGCGTCTCCCGCCTCGCTTACAGAGAGCCAAGGGAGCTCACCTGGTAAACCGCAGCCCTGCCTCACTCTGAGAGGCTAATCGCCCTGCCTGTGACGCACCCGCGATAATTGAATGCCACACGCGGGAAGGAATGAGATGCCGTGGTGGTGACACGATGCCCATTTACTACACACCACCCCCCACTCCTTCCCACCCCTGAAGCATTACACCCCCACCTCCCCACACCCTCCCCCCCCCAAACCCCCATGGCCTTCCCTGCCCTCCGCTGTTTTCCTGCCAGCTCCGCTGCTCCTCAACATCACCTGAAACGACCTCCGCCGAACCACAAAGCGAGCCGCGCGTTCGTTCGGTGGCTGCTGGAAGCTGCTCGGACGTCACGCACGGCTGCCCTGATCTGCACACAACGCGCGCGCGCGCGCACGCACGCGGCACTTGCGTTTCGTGTGTGACGGGAGGAGCGGATGCGTCGCGGTCTTGCGCCACCGCGCTTACGAACCCGAGTTCGATTCGCCGCTCGCGGCCACCAACAGCAGTGGCGATTATCTGAACCGGGCCTGGGTCTCCCCCTAGGTCGTCTCAGCTTCAGACGAGCGCCTGGTGCGGTGTGTGGTAAACATCGCCGCTGGGGAGACGAAGGCGGTCGGGCGTGGTGCAGGCCACGCATCGCCGCGTGTCCCGTGCCGGCCTTCATAGGTGCAACTCGTTAAGAGCAACTTGTCCCAGGAGTCTGCAAAGGCTCTCGGGGAGGCTCCTTTTGTCGTTGTTGCGACGTGGGTGGCTGCTATGAATGGGCAGCCTTGTGCCTGCGCTCCTCCGTCTATGAAACGCGGGTCGCACGCGTTGTGATTTCAGAGCGCGCTCCCTCGTGTACTCTGCACCCGTGGGGACGCACCGCGCGTGACAATTGCTTTCACGAGAGTTCTGTTTCTGAACAAAAGCACACGTCGGCGCCTTAGACCAACACACGCTTCACTTTCTTCACGAATGTGCCCGTCCGTTCATTGTCAAAATCCACTGCTAGATGAGCCCTTTTCCCCCCACCCCCACGATGTACGTTGTGGGAGGATGGGGAGGGGGGCTATTTGACCATACTTCACCGCATCGGTCAATGCAGCTTTGCTAAAGGCGGGGAGTGTAGACGCGGCACTATGGGAGCATGGGAGTAGAGTCCAACTGTAGATTTTGCGATCCTTTCCTCTGCTGTCCACCACCGCCACCCAGCTCCCTTCTTGTGGCAGCCTCTCCGTCGTCATCAGCAGCAGCGGTGCGAGGAGCCATTGCAGAGCTGCGCCTTTACCTGTTAGGTTTGTGGGCGTTACATTGTAGTGAGCTCAATCGCGTGCTATAACGGAGTACCCAAATCTTGTTATTCATCATTAACTCAGCTTACAATGTATATCAGATCGACCAGGATAGAGAGCTTAGGTATGTAACAGCAAAGGGACTAATAATGCATTTTATTTGTCAGGGATAGCCTCATTAAGTCTCAAGAATTTTTCTCAGGATGGTCCTGGATTGGGATGTTTGGCAGATCGACTAATGAGAGTTTCGCTTCGTACGGAAATGAACTGGAGGATTCGGGCAGAAACCCACCACGCACACGAGGGGGGTAAAGCTCGAAGCTCCACACAGATAGTTTCAAGAATCTGTTATTCTCCTGTCATCTGCTAGCTACCTAACAGCCCAAAATTTGCAACACCTGACGTTCCCAGTACTACTCAATATAAGTGTTCCAACCAGGCTCTGGCCCTGCTTGGCTTCCGTGATCTGACGAGATCTGGGGCGCGTTCATGGCTTTTCTGGCCGTAGGGAAATCGACAAATCTCGAATCCGAATCTCACGAGACGAGAGCTGCAAACGAATGTTTTATTTATTTCCTTATTACCTTTCTCATACAGCCGTCTCCTCCATGCCGGGCGTGCTTATCCGCGACCAGATTTCGGTTGCAGCCGTTGCCATTGCCGACGGCCGGAGTCGACGATGCCATCTCATCGTCGTCGGTTCGTCGACGCAATGCCACTGCCCCCTTCTTAATGAGACGCCTCGCGTGAAACGACTTCCGCGGTCTTGTCCGTGCGCATTAGGCTCACGCTGGCGCTGCGTCGCGTCGCTCAACATCAAACGGTGCGCCCACGTTTTTCTCGGTTTGTTCCTTTGCTGGAAAACCGCGTCGCCGTAAAAAAAAATGCTTCGCGAAATGAGAGCCAAATGTGGAATATAAAAACAAAAATCCACCCCGCGTTCGCGATTCTCCCGTAGGCCCCCTTGGCGGCACGACGGTTGCGCATCTGATCTGTTTGTGTGTGTGTTGAACTTCTTTTGCGTCGTACGTAGGCAACCGCGCGAATCGGAGGTGCGGAGGAGTGGACATCAAACTGAACACACGAAGCAGTTTTAAAGAAATGTGTTCGTCAATCTACATGATGATGATGATTATTTAAACTTGCATTGCTTCCGTGGCTTCCTAATATCGGAAGGAAGAGCGTCCCTCACGGTCGCATAAGCGCATCCGAAAGGGCGCGATGCAGTGACCATCTATGTTCGATGGCCAGCTATCGCCCATAGCGCGTGGCGCTATGCTCCTCCGATCTCCAGTGGCGGCTGCTGTTGTCGTGCGTTTGCGCGTTTGCCCACCGGACTGCTCTATCGGTCGGCGCCGCGTCCTCGCGAGATGGAGAATCTGTCCGGGGGATTCATACTCTTTGGGTCTTTCGGTAAAGCCACGCAGATAGAAAAAAATAATACAAATATCACGACGTTTCGATCGCAACACAAGCAATCGTCATCAGGTGAGAAAATATAGCGGGAGAGCTGCTGGGGCAGGAGAACATATATATATCGGGAGAGCTGCTGAGGCAGGTTGTTATAAAGGTTTCAGATAGGTGTAGCCCAAGGGTCATAAGCGAAGTGGGCGGGGCTAGAGATTAAATTTGCATGTCAATGTAAGATCGGAGAGCTGAGCTACCTCCAAGACGACGAAGCTGTGGAGGTGGCCGTTGTATTGCGAGAGATTAGCATGGCAATGTAAGAGAAACGAGAGCCACCGGCACGTCGAGGAAAACGAGCAACGGCGGCTGTGTTAGTGAGACATTTAGCCTGTTGCTGTAAAGACATTTAACCTGGTAATGTCACTCAGAGAGTCGAAAATAACTGCATAAGCAAAGTGGGCCGGGCTATGTGACCAATATGGCTTGCCAGGTGTTGTAGGCGGGCGTGGGGCTGCGAGGTGCGACCAGGAGTTGGTGGAGGTGAGAGTCACTCCCCTCGACGCGTGATGGGTTATCTCTCGGTCCTCCGGTTTCCTCCCACAAGGAAGCCAAACTCCCGTCAACGGAGTTGGCCAAACATCCCAGTGAGGTGCAGGACCCTCCTGAAAGAGAGTCCTGGGATTCAGTGTGGCCGTTCCGGGAAAGTAATTGGTGATGAACAAAAACATTGCTCAAAAATGCTTCCAGACTTGAAGACTAAACTATTTTTTTAAAATTTTATGTTCACCAGCGTCCGGTCCACGGGAATGAAGCTTCACACCATCTGTGCGGTGATCCAACAACCCAACCCTCTGGTGCTGACATTTACGGGACATGTTGTGTCCATTTCATACATATTTTCTGATAAAAAAAATAAACAAAGATCACCCGTGTAGCCTTAACAGACTGTTGGGGCAAGTGCTGTTAGCGAGCACCTATGAAGTGCAGTACGGCAAACGAGCGGGTTGGGTGGCCAACACCACGCCCGACCGTCTTTGTCTCCCCAATAGTGTTGTTACAGATCCCTCCCAGATGCTAATTTGAGGCTGAGTCGACGTAGGGGAGGCCCAGGACCGGTTCAGATATTTGTCACCCATATTGACCGTGAGCAGGAATCGAACTCGGGTGGCCGGGTTTGTAGCTCGGCATGCTAACCGCTGCAAACAAAGACATTGATCCCCTGTATAGCCTTAACATACTGTAGGGGAAAGTGCTGTTAGCGAGCACCTATGAAGACCGGAACGGTACACGTGGGGGTGGATGACCAGCACCACCCCCGGCCGCCTTTGTCTCCCTAATGGCGACGTTTACACACCGCACCAGGTGCTCATTTGAGGCTGAGTCGACCTAGGGGGAGGCCCCAGGATCGGTTCAAATAATCGTCTCCGGTGTTGGCCGTGAGCGAGAATCGAACTCGGGTGGGCCGAGTTCGTAGCGCGGAGCGTGCTGACCGCTGCACCACCACCACCACCACACGCACGTTTATTTTATTTTCATTGTCCAAACACGTGCTCACCATTCAAACCCTGGTCCATCTCCTCCTGTGATCGGCATCAGCAGGAGGCATGTTGTTGTGGAAATTAAAAAAAAAATCCCTTTTTTTTAAACCAAACAAAAAAACCCAAATCTGTTTTGTATTTTCAGTGTCTTATAGATGCACATTTTTTTTCATATTTTAGGTGGGTGGGGTGGGTGGGGTGGGGGGGGGCTCTTCCGACATTGCACGACGCTGTAGAGCATTCTCATTTCATCAGCGAGACACCCCACGTGTGAACGTGTACAATGTGCAGACACGTGTTTATTGCGCCACACGCGGCGCCCGTGACTCCCTGCCTCCCAGAACTTTTGTAATTGGCCCGGTTTTGACGACACCCCCACCCCGCACACCCCCTCCCCCACCCCGTCCCGCACGTTCCCCGCGCGTTCGTATGCACGCGCGCCAGCCCTCGCTCCCCGCTTCCATCCCCATTCAGTGGTTTTAATCGCCCGCGTTTGTTCGGCGCACGCGAGAAAATCGTTCGTTCATTCATCACCTGCGTCGTCTGCGAAGGAGCCGTGGCGCCAAACGTGTGACACTCTTTCGATAGCGTTCGCATGAACTGCCATTGGCTGCCGTGCACCGGCGTGTCTCGGGTGATTTGTTTAAACCACGGATCAAGGGAGGGGGTGGGGTCAGTGGCGACTACGGGGGGCGGTGGCGCCGTTCCTTTGAGTGTCGCAAGTCGACTTCTCACTTTGACCGCTAAACTGAAGTTCGCAAGAGAATCTCGGCGTTTGTCGTTACGCAGCTGTGTCCACGCTGCCGCACGTGGCTGGCCTCTAATTCCAGCACTTTGTGGGGGACAACCTCCCTTCGCCGTGGGCGTTGACGAGGAGCCGCACCCTGGATCGCCAGAGGAGACTTTTTACTTTTTAAACAACTTTTATTGCCGCCAGCAGCAACAGCAATGGAGGCGAATTCGATATGAAATGCACAAAGTCACCAGCAACACAAATAATCGCTATAAATCTACGCGCTGTGGCGCTAAATGCACCGCGCACAACACGAAAGAAAAGTCACGTGGTGGTGGTGTTCATCGCACACGCCACGGTGACGAGCGAGCGCTTCAGAAGGTGAACACGTGGGTGCCGTCCACGCTGGTGCAGAGGGCTTGTCCGGCTCCCCAGCGTTCGAAGAAGACGCGCACATCACCGACACGTGTGTGGTATGCGGCGAAGGACGGGACAGCAACAGCGTTGACTCCACCTGTGCCGTCTGGGTTTGCTACGGTTCCTCTCGGTCACCTGCCACGTGTAAACACGCTCATAGATTAGGCCAATCAGACTTTCGTATATCAGGGGGTTGATCAAATACCGCCGCGATGACTTTTATTTAGACAACATTACAGGACGGAATACCTAATCAAACGCGTCTCTTGTAAAGTAGTCTCCTCCACTGGCATCTCTGGTACTCTTCTGTCGGGGATGGCTTTCACGTCCCGAGTTGCGTTTTGGATGACACATCCCGGAATCTCGTCTCTTGCAAGGGGCTGTGTTCTAAGCGAGGGAACAGGAAAACATAGCGATCTGCTGCCAAATACGGCGAATGCTATGTCGTTCTTTAGATTTTGTCCAAGAGCAAAGGAGTCCCGGTACTTTTTGATCAGCCCTCGTATATAGAAGACACAGAGGTTTGGCGGGGTGTTTTGGTGCCAGATCACCGGCTGGCTTCCTCTCCCGCCCGTCTGTGGTTCCTCTCTGTGCCGCTGCGTCGTCCCCTCTCTTGGAGAGCGAGCAAATGCAGTTCGACGATCCGTTGCAAGTTAAGGTTATTATTATTCTGTAATTCTTTCCAAAATGTGTTACTCTCCGCGAGTAGTTTTTTTCTTTCATGAATACAGCCAAGTTTTCTCGTCCAAACGGATGTTTTTTTTGTAACCAGGCGAGGAACTCGAGGGGCGGGAGGAGTCTAATTGGCAATGGTGACCTGCGTGACCAAAATTATGCGGGTAAAACGAGAAGACACAAACGAAAATTCAGGGCCGCATCACGGGAGGAATTGAAAAGATCGCTCGGCAAAAGTTCTCAGCGCAAATCGGCTCGAGGCCAAGTTACCTCCGGATTGAGCGGAGCACAACGGATTGACAAAGCTACACTTCACGAAACAAAAACCATCAGCGTGAAACTATGACATATTCGATGACAAACGTGGACAATTAACGAAGAAAATGACGCAAACATGTACACGTGTTTTTAACTAAAACTATTCAAACATGGCCTACTGAGCTACGTAGTCCTTTGTCAGAAACGCGACCTGGCCACAATTCATAGCTGAACAAAGTGGCTTATCACGTGGAAATGTATAGCAGCCAAAAACTCTCAACGCATTTTGGATCTCAATGTGGAAGGAAAACCCGGGGGACCCAGAGAAAAATCCACTCGACCACGGCGAGAGAGAGAGAGAGACACGAAAACTCAAAATATACAGCAGACGTCAGGGGTCTGGATCGAAGAGAGCGTTCCAGACGGCCGCAGAAGCGCATCTGAAAGCGCCGCGCAGTGCGGTGACCGCCGTCTGTGTTCGATGGCTGAGCCAAAAGCCGCCGCTGCTAATGCTGCTGCTGCTGCTGCGAGGATGAAGTGTGGTCAAAGAACCCCACAACAACAAAAATAACTCACGCAAACTGGCCAATCAAAACCCCGTCGCTCGCCCTAACCCCAAAACCATATTTCCGTTTTGAAAATAAAACATGCTTCAAATCGCTTTAAACTATTGTCATTGTAGTGCGTATTTAATGTGGCGCTGCACTCTGATGTTGTAGGAGAAAATATTTATTGAAAAGTCTATTTAATTAAGTAGAACGTTTTGATTTAAAGCTTTCGTGACTGCAGGGATTCATATTCTTTGTTCTTTCGGTAAAGTTACGTAGAAGGGAAACAATAAAATAATACGTGACTTTACCGAAAGAACCAAGAATATAAGTAGAACGTGTTGTCTATATTTATTTAAAGTTGCGCATTTTCATGTGACGTGACATTTATTAACCCCCCCCCCGTCACGCATCGTCACAAATGTCTGAACTCCCCCCACCCCCCTAGGTGCGTGACGTCATTTATGGACGGCCCCGAAGTATTTGTGCGAGGTGCAGAGCAGTCGCTCTCTCCGTCTCTCTGTACACCGTCCCATATCCGACTCTTCCGCATGCAGTCACGTGTGCTTAGTTAAGGTTGAGTAGTTTATTAATCTCGCATACATTCGCTTACTCGCCAAGTACATTATTCGAACTCTAGAGCTCAACAATGAACTCTAGACCACAACAATGAACTCTAGACCACAACAATGAACTCTAGACCACAACAATGAACTCTAGACCACAACAATGAACTCTAGACCACAACAATCGAACTGTAGAGCACAACAATGAACTCTAGAGCACAACAATGAACTCTAGAGCACAACAATGAACTCTAGAGCACAACAATGAACTCTAGACCACAACAATGAATTGTAGAGCACAACAATGAACTCTAGACCACAACAATGAACTCTAGACCACAACAATGAACTCTAGACCACAACAATGAACTCTAGACAACAACAATCGAACTGTAGAGCACAACAATGAACTCTAGACCACAACAATGAACTCTAGACCACAACAATGAACTCTAGACCACAACAATGAACTCTAGACCACAACAATCGAACTGTAGAGCACAACAATGAATTGTAGAGCACAACAATGAACTCTAGACCACAACAATGAACTCTAGACCACAACAATGAATTGTAGAGCACAACAATGAACTCTAGACCACAACAATGAACTCTAGACCACAACAATCGAACTGTAGAGCACAACAATGAATTGTAGAGCACAACAATGAACTCTAGACCACACCAATCGAACTGTAGAGCACAACAATGAACTCTAGACCACACCAATCGAACTGTAGAGCACAACAATCGAACTCTAGACCACAACAATGAACTCTAGACCAAAACAATCGAACTCTAGAGCACAACAATGAACTCTAGACCACAACAATGAACTCTAGACCACAACAATGAACTCTAGACCACAACAATGAACTCTAGACCACACCAATGAACTCTAGACCACAACAATGAACTCTAGAGCACACCAATCGAACTCTAGAGCACAACAATCGAACTCTAGACCACAACAATGAACTCTAGACCAAAACAATCGAACTCTAGAGCACAACAATGAACTCTAGACCACAACAATGAACTCTAGAGCTCAACAATGAACTCTAGACCACAACAATGAACTCTAGACCACACCAATGAACTCTAGACGACAACAATGAACTCTAGAGCACACCAATCGAACTCTAGACCACAACAATCGAACTCTAGAGCACAACAATCGAACTCTAGACCACAACAATGAACTCTACACCACAACAATGAATTGTAGAGCACAACAATGAACTCTAGACCACAACAATCGAACTCTAGACCACAACAATCGAACTCTAGACCACAACAATGAACTCTAGAGCACAACAATGAACTGTAGACCACAACAATGAATTGTAGACCACAACAATCGAACTCTAGACCACAACAATGAACTCTAGACCACAACAATGAATTGTAGAGCACAACAATGAACTCTAGACCACAACAATCGAACTCTAGACCACAACAATCGAACTCTAGACCACAATAGTGAAACCTGTCCCTGCTGTCAGCGCTCACTGCGGCATAAAGCGCCCCCCACCCCCTCGCTTAAAGCGGCTTGCGTTTGGGCGTTGGCTCGGAAACCTCGTTACGCTCGACCGCATGAACCCTCTTCCTATGGATGTTGACTTCTTAGAATTGTTAACGCATCCGCCCATACCTCAGCCCCCACCCAGCGAGTCGGTTATGGCAACGTTCTGTATAAAGATGCTCTTAAGTGTTGTTCGTTCTTCCAAAACATCATTGTCTTCGTGTTTCAAGGTGGAGCAACTTAAAGCGCCTTAAAAGTTCCCCCCTTGTGTGTGAATTACGATCATTTACTTTCATAATAGCAACAGAAAATGATAATCCATAATAGACGGTTTTTTGGGGGGGTTAGATCGCGTAAATATATAAATGTTGTGTCGTTAAACCCGCCACCACCCGACACAGCCAACTAGTAAGGGTTGTCACGTGAACAGAACGTGGCCAATTCGTCACTAATACAGCACATCGGTGGGTTGGAGAGCCAAGCCACAACATTTACAATCTGCGTACGACGTTTCGCCAGTAATTACAAGTAGCTTCATCAGGCGGCAGCCAGATTTGTACTACTAATAATGATGATGGATTTTTCCGTACACCCAGCAGGGAGGAGCGGGCCGACTTCCGCTGAGAAGCAATGGAAGGGTGCACTCCGCTCGTTCCGCACGCTCCACTCGCGTTCCCAGCGCTTGGCTCCGTGCGGCCACCGTGCGCTACCCGGCACGGAGGAGGTTAAAGCGATCACTGCCGCTCCCCCCCCCCCCATCACCCCAATTCAAAAAATGCGTTGGAAGAAAAAACCAACACGAGCGTGCACTGTGTAACTCAGTTAAAACGGCCGCAAGTGAAATGCAAACGAACGCGCGCTCCGCCCCTCCCGTCCGCCGCGCGTGTCCGAAGCTTTTGGCGTCGCGGGGACAAAACCGCAACGCGCGGATTTGGACCGCGGCTCGCTGCGTTCGATCCCCTAGGGGGGGGGGGGGGGGGCCCAGCGCTTCGCCCGCGAGGCATTCGAGCAAAGCCCGGCGGCTACGGATGAGTAACTCGTCCATCCTCTTTGCGGGTAACGCAGAAGATCCGCCCGGGGGTTTCATCTTGCACGGGGCTCGCGGTCCACCCTCGATGTGTGTCTCTACGTTGGGTTTCTTTCGCGCGGCGCTTAACCGACCGCGCTAATCGGAGGTGCCGGCGAAGGGTAACACACTAAACACACGAAATTATGTTCTTTGGTTCTTTTGGTTCTTTCGGTAAAGTCACGTAGAAAGTAGTTCAGTACGGGGCAGTCAAATTCTCTCTGAGATCAGGGCCAGGCTAGACCTGAACAACATTCGTTTGGCATTCTAAGATGTGACGGCAGCAGATGTCAGCGTAAATGAGATGGGTATTACACCTTAGAGTAGCGGCATCTGTTCGGAAATGTGAGTGACTCGATCAGATGGGCTTCCTTGTCTCGGAGTTTGTTAAAATATCTTCATGGTTATCTGAAAACCCTCCCCGTAGACGCGGTTAAATTTTGACTTTAAACGTTCGTGACTATAGGAATTCATATACTTTGGTCGCGTAACTTTACCGAAAGAACCACAGAATAAGAATTCCTGCAGTCACAAAAGCTTTAAGTCAAAACCAAAAAATGATGTTTCAAATATGCATCCACTGCACATACCATGGCAGTAGACGGCGAAACACGATGCGCGAATGGAAAATTAAAAACATCACGGCAAGAAGAGGAATAAGTGGCCTACCCTTGAAATGTGAACGCTCTTAGTCGCCATGTGCCACGTGCGTCCTCCGGTGTGCGAAGCCACCTTTGGTGCAGCGCGTTAATTTGCAAAACTCTGAAACGCGCTGGGATGCAAGGTGGCCACCACATGTGCAGTACAGCAAGTGGGTTTATAAACCTGTCTGTATGTCTGTGTGTGTGCGGGCGTGGTGCTAACCACCCACCCCATCGTGTGCCGTGCCGGCCTTAATAGATGCTCGCTAACATGGCTTGCAATAACAGTCGTTTAACCACATACGGGAGATCTTTGTATGTGTCTTTGTTGTGTGTTTGGCCTGATTAATGGGGCTGAACGCTAAACGACCGCAACGCACTCTCCTACCTCCCCCTCTCAACTCACTCTACTCCCCTCCACGCTCTCCCCTACCTCTCCCCTCTCATCTCACTCTACTTCACGCACTCTCCTACCTCCCCCTCTCATCCCACTCTACTCCCCTCCACGCACTCTCCTACCTCCCCCTCTCATCTCACTCTACTCCCCTCCACGCACTCTCCTACCTCCCCCTCTCATCTCACTCAACTCCCCTCCACGCACTCTCCTACTTCCCCTTCTCATCTCACTCAACTCCCCTCCACGCACTCTCCTACCTCTCTCCCTCTCATCTCACTCCACTCCCCTCCACGCACTCTCCTACCTCCCCCCTCTCATCCCACTCTACTCCCCTCCACGCACTCTCCTACCTCCCCCTCTCATCTCACTCCACTCCCCTCCACGCACTCCCCTTACTCTCACCTTTCATCTCACTCTACTCCCCTCCACGCACTCCCCTACCTCTCACCTCTCATCTCACTCCACTCCCCTCCACGGACTCTCCTACCTCTCCCCTCCCCTCTCACTCTACTCCCCTCCACGCTCTCTCCTACCTCCCCCTCTAATCTCACTCTACTCCCCTCCACGCACTCTCATACCTCTCACCTCTCATCTCACTCTACTCCCCTCCACGCACTCTCCTACCTCTCCCCTCTCATCTCACTCAACTCCCCTCCACGCACTCTCCTACCTCCCCCTCTCATCCCACTCAACTCCCCTCCACACACTCCCCTACCTCCCCCTCTCATCCCACTCAACTCCCCTCCACGCACTCTCCTACCTCCCCCTCTCATCCCACTCAACTCCCCTCCACACACTCCCCTACCTCCCCCTCTCATCCCACTCTACTCCCCTCCACGCACTCTCCTACCTCTCCCCTCTCATCTCACTCTACTCCCCTCCACCCACTCCCCTACCTCCCCCCTCTCATCTCACTCTACTCCCCTCCACGCACTCTCCTACCTCTCCCCTCTCATCTCACTCTACTCCCCTCCACGCACTCTCTTACCTCTCCCCTCTCGTCTCACTCTACTCCCCTCCACCCACTCCCCTACCTCTCCCCTCTCATCCCACTCTACTGCCCTCCACGCACTCCCCTTACTCTCCCCTCTCATCTCACTCTACTCCCCTCCACACACTCTCCTACCTCCCCCTCTCATCTCACTCTACTCCCCTCCACCCACTCCCCTACCTCTCCCCTCTCATCCCACTCTACTCCCCTCCACGCACTCCCCTTACTCTCCCCTCTCATCTCACTCTACTCCCCTCCACACACTCTCCTACCTCCCCCTCTCATCCCACTGAACTCCCTTCCACACACTCTCCTACCTCCCCCTCTCATCCCACTCAACTCCCCTCCACGCACTCCCCTTACTCTCCCCTCTCATCTCACTCTACTCCCCTCTACGCACTCTCCTACCTCCCCCTCTCATCTCACTCTACTCCACGCACTCTCCTACCTCTCCCCTCTCATCTCACTCTACTCCCCTCCACGGACTCTCATACCTCTCACCTCTCATCTCACTCTACTCCCCTCCACGCACTCTCCTACCTCTCCCCTCCCATCTCACTCTACTCCACGCACTCTCCTACCTCTCCCCTCTCATCTCACTCTACTCCCCTCCACGCACTCCCCTTACTCTCCCCTCTCATCTCACTCTACTCCCCTCCACACACTCTCCTACCTCTCCCCTCTCATCCCACTCTACTCCCCTCCACGCACTCTCCTACCTCTCCCCTCTCATCCCACTCAACTCCCCTCCACGCACTCTCCTACCTCTCCCCTCTCATCTCACTCTACTCCCCTCCACGCACTCTCATACCTCTCCCCTCTCATCTCACGCAACTCCTTTCACGCAGCAGTGGATTGACCACAACCGAACCCTACATTTTTGTCTTCTTTCCAAGCATTCGCCCGCGAACACGGCGAGAGAGATGAGACGCCGAGAACGGAGATCGAAACAAGCAAATCGAAGGGAACATGAAGATTTTCGTCGGAGTACAGTACAATACTTTTAAGTAAGTGTGCAAGGAACCCAATAGCGCCGATGGGGGAGCGTGGCGGGGGGGGGACGACACACAGGCGGCTTTTGTCGTTTCAAAAGAGGCACGGAAAGAGAAAGGAGGAAAATGAAATGATCCGTTTCCGCGAGGCTCATTACGGGGGACGGTGGCGCAGGGCTCGCGCGCCGATGAATGACGACGTTCGGTAACGAGAAGAAAGGCCGGGTGGTGGAGGCGGGGGGGGGTGAAGGAGAAGCCTCGAGGAGAGAAAATATTCGGAGGCCACTAACGTGACCTCGTTCCTCCTGCCCCCCCCCCCGCCCCCCTCGTCCACCCCCCCTCCCCCCCGCGCTCAGCTCAACCTCGGGACATCTGAGGATTCTCACGGAACAATCGCGCGCTCTGTTGCGAGTAAAGGTTCCCTCCACAGCACCGCCGCCCCCCCCCCGTTTGCGCCGGGAGGGCGACTCGCGTTCGAGCGCTCGCATCGAACGGTGAGAATATAAACAGGGAGGCGCTGGGGGGGGGGCGGTGGAGGCGGTGGGGGGGGGCAACGTTTCAGTGGGTGGGGGGGGGGCGGCATGCGTGCAATGCCACCACAATGAAGATTTTATAAAGTCAGCTCGCTTGCCACTCTGGAATTTGCTCCGCCCCCCACCACCACCGTCCCTTGACAAAGACGGAGAGGGATCTTGTGAATTATACTTCTAATAAAAAAAAATGTCCTTCCCCCAAACCTCCGGTTAGTTGTTCTGGTGATGCTGGTTGTTGTAATTACCGGTGAAACGTCACGATACTCCAAATGTAAATGCCGTGGCTTTAACTCTCCAACACACCGGTGTGCTGAACTCGTAACGAATGGGACATGTTCTTTTTAACGTGACAAACCTGACTTGGTTGGCTGTGTCGGGTGGTGGCTCGGTTTAATTACGCATTATATACTACGACGTTATCAGGAAAAGCGGGGTCAGCCTTTAAAGACAAACTGTTTATAAAAGTTTGAAATGGGCGTAGCCCCAATGTCAGCAGCCAATGAGAATGTAAGTCGTGGGCAGCGACTGCGGCGGTGTTGGGTTTTCCACCAATCAAAGGGCTGCCAGGTAAAACTTAGCATGTCAATGGAAGATCGCAGATCAGCAACCTCGAGGATGGCGCGCGAGGTGGCTGTGTTAGTGTGAGAAATTTAATCTGTTACAGTACAAAAAAAACACAGAGAGCCGAATATAACAACTAACATCGGAAGGTGGTAGGATGGGAACATCACAGCCAGTTATGTCTTAAACTGGTTAATAACGTCCTTCCAATGATTGCTCAGTTTGTACCCATCTTCTCTGTTGAAATTGTGTCTGTGTCTATATATATGGATGGCTTCATGAACGAATCTTTGTTGATAGCCAGTGGGTTTGCAAAATACCTTCGCCTTAGAGAAATCAATTTCGTGTGAGCCCACCGCATTAAAACAATGATCAGCCACGGCTGAAGTATTGGTCCTACCGTGTTTCAGATCTGCCTTATGTTCACGAATACAGTCTGAGACATGTCGCTTAGTTTCCCCAATGTAACTACTGCCGCAGACACAGCTTAGTTTGTAGACGCCGGGGTATTGCACGTCAGGGATCACATCCTTCACAATTTCAACATATTTAGCATGTGACCTCTCGAACGTGACCCCTTTTAGTGACAGATTCCAGACAGAAAAAAATGTCATGAAGTTGAGTTTTGGCTGATTTGGTATTTGGGAACAAACTTGGACTGACGGATGGACGTGCGGGTGAGGCTATGCGTGCCCCTGGGGACGAGCCAGCAGACGGATGAGAGAGAGAGGTTGGGGTTAGGGGGCAGTCAAGCTTGAGCCAGTGGCGGTATCTGCCCCGGAGAGGAGGCGGAGAAAGCCGCTTGCAAATAAATGACCTCCTAATTTTATGGGCCCCTCGGGGGTGAGAGGGCAGTGCTGATTTGTTGGGGTCGTTAAAGAGGAATGGCTGAGGGGCTTCTTGCTCTGAAACTGTCAGGCCACGACCGAGACATTGACCAAGGCGAATTCCCGAGAATGTATTTGTGTTTGCCGACTTTTGGCCTCAAGTACAACAACGCGCGTATGTGTGTGTGCGCGCGTGCGCCTTGGTTGGGTTTCCAAAATCATAAAACGTCTTTTTGGACATACCTAGTGTGTATACACACACGCGCGCGCGCGTGTAAACGAGTGTTTACATATAGGAGGAAACCGGAGGGCAAGGGGACAACCTACACGTGCGAGGGGGCAACACCCTATGCCAAACCGATTGAGTCCACACTTTGCCTTCTCCTGGCGAGCCAGGGCTTGGCGCCTCCACGACGCCCACGGGGTAGGGAGTTCCACACCATCTGTGTGTGTGTGATCCACCAACCGTCGCTGCTGCCTCCGTTTTGCTGGCTTGGATGCCACGTGGCCACCACCACCGTAACACGTGGTCAACCAAAACCTAACGGCAGCGAACAAGGACAACGACCCCCCGCCCGTATATCCTTAATAGACTGTAGGGGCAAGTGCTGTGAGCGAGTAGCACCTATGAAGGCCGGAACGGCACACGAGGGGATGGGATGCGGGCATCACGCCCGACCGCTTTTATCTCCCAAGTGGCGACGTTTACACACCGCGCCAGGCGCTCAGTTGAGGTTGAGTCGACCGATGGGAGGCCCAGGCCCGGATCAAATAATCGTCACTGATGTAGACCGTGAGCGGCAATCGAACTCGGGTGGCTGAGTTTGGTAGCGCAGCGCCGCTAACCACTACACCACCGCTCCCCACGCAGTGCACGCGCGCGATGCTGCAACCCCGCGGTTTAGTCCATCGGAGCCCGAGCCCCCCAAAAAGTGCCGAGTTGTTACACTCAAGCGAGGTTCACAATGGCTCTCTTCTACCACTAGCCCCCCCCTCCTACCCCCCCCCCACCCTCACCTTGCCCCCCCGAGGCAGTCTCTGTATGTGGAGGTAAACAAAAATGTCACTTTAATTCGGCGCGCTCCGGTTCACGCGTAAAACCGCGTGCGCGAGTGGCATCTGCACAATTTCGAAGGGAGGGCCGACGACGCGTTCCGTGACGGTGAAACGAGAGAGGCCGCGTTTCTCGCCTTCAATCCCCCCCCCCCCCCCCCCCCCACTGACCGAATAAATGAAGTAAGAAGGGAAACGCGAGTGGAGTTTTGTCACGCGGCATGCGCGTGCGTACGTAAGCATGTTCTGTGTGGTGTGGTGGAGCAGTGGGGCAGTGGTTAGTGCACTGCGGTCACGGCCAACGCCGGTGTCTGTGTGTCTGCATGGGTACAGTGAGGGGAAAAAAAGTATTTGATCCCCTGCTGATTTTGTACGTTTGCCCACTGACAAAGAAATGATCAGTCTATAATTTTAATGGTAGGTTTATTTGAACAGTGAGAGACAGAATAACAACAACAAAATCCAGAAAAACGCATGTCAAAAATGTTATAAATTTATTTGCATTTTAATGAGGGAATACGTATTTGAACCCCCTGCAAAACATGACTTAGTACTCGGTGGCAAAACCCTTGTTGGCAATCACAGAGGTCAGACGTTTCTTATAGTTGGCCACTAGGTTTGCACACATCTCTCCAAGTCATTAAGGTTTCGAGGCTGACGTTTGGCAACTCGAACCTTCAGCTCCCTCCACAGATTTTCTATGGGATTAAGGTCTGGAGACTGGCTAGGCCACTCAAGGACCTTAATGTGCTTCTTCTTGAGCCACTCCTTTGTTGCCTTGGCCGTGTGTTTTGGGTCATTGTCATGCTAGAATACCCATCCACGACCCATTTTCAATGCCCTGGCTGAGGGAAGGAGGTTCTCACCCAAGATTTGACGGTACATGGCCCCGTCCATCGTCCCTTTGATGCGGTGAAGTTGTCCTGTCCCCTTAGCAGTAAAACACCCCCAAAGCATAATGTTTCCACCTCCATGTTTGACGGTGGGGATGGTGTTATTGGGGTCATAGGCAGCATTCCTCCTCCTCCAAACACGGCGAGTTGAGTTGATGCCAAAGAGCTCCATTTTGGTCTCGTCTGACCACAACACTTTCACCCAGTTGTCCTCTGAATCATTCAGATGTTCATTGGCAAACTTCAGACGGGCATGTATATGTGCTTTCTTGAGCAGGGGGACCTTGCGGGCACTGCAGGATGTCAGTCCTTCACGGTGTAGTGTTACCAATTGTTTTCTTGGTGACTATGGTCCCAGCTGCCTTGTGATCATTGACAAGATCCTCCCGTATAGTTCTGGGCTGATTCCTCACCGTTCTCATGATCATTGCAACTCCACGAGGTGAGATGTTGCATAGAGCCCAAGGCCGAGGGAGTTTGACAGTTCTGTTGTGTTTCGATTTAAAGCTTTCGTGACTGCAAGGATTCATCTTCTTTGGTTCTTTCGGTAAAGTCACGTAGAATGAGAATAAAATAATAAATTAATAAATTAAATAACACAATTAAATTCTCACGACGTTTCGGCCACAACACAAGTGGCCTTCATCAGGTGAAGGGACCAGACTGCCTCGAAGACAGCGCTGGAGTGAACACAGCCAAGCTCAGACCGCGACCTTTAAGCTGTGTGAGAAGAAACAGAGCGCCTTGACAAAGGAATTAGGATAAACAAATTAGCATTTAATTGGCGGACTTAGCATGATGAACGGCGTAGAGGGGGTGAACATGTGCAGACCGGCGAGGGGGGGAGGGGGAGTTTACATATTGATGGTGTGAAAAGGGAATTTAAGCTGCTGCGAAAGTTTGGGATACCACTACTTGAAAGAATATACTGTACCATTGAAAATTAGTTTAATGTTTGGTTCGGATAATTTAGCATTGAAATAGCTGCATGATTAGCTTGTGACTGGTCACAGAAATGGCTATGTTAAAGTCAAAGCCTACACATCCACAGAGGCACCTAGTACAAATCAAACAGGAGAATTTAGCATTGAAATAACTGAGTGATTAGCTGGTGACTGGTCATAGAAATAGCTATGTTAAAGTCAAAGCCTACACATGCACAGAGGCACCTAGTACAAATCAAACAAGAGAATTTAGCATTGAAATAGCTGATTGATTAGCTTGTGACTGGTCACAGAAATGGCTATGATAAAGTCAAAGCCTACACATCCACAGAGGCACCTAGTACAAATCAAACAGGAGAATTTAGCATTGAAATAGCTGAGTGATTAGCTTGTGACTGGTCACAGAAATGGCTATGTTAAAGTCAAAGCCTACATATCTACAGAGGCACCTAGTACATGGACGCCAAAGGGGCTGCAACAATTCGACTATCTTAGTAGTAGCTATTTTGGAGAAACCAAACACATATCTCGGACCGCATCCGCGAACATAAAGCAGACTTGAAACACGGTAGAACAAACTCCTCTGCCGTGGCAGATCACTGTTATAATTCAGTGGGCTCACATGACATTGACTTCTCCAAGACGGAGGTTCTTTGCAAACCAACCGGCTACCATGAGAGATTAGTTCATGATGCCATTCACATATACAAGCACAGAGACAATTTCAACCGAGAAGATGGATTCTGGCTTAGTAACTATTGGAAAGATGTTTTAAACCATTTCGGTTCTTAATTAATTGTATTTTACGATGACCTTCAGACCGCAGCTCTTTCGCTGGCATTGACTCTTAATACCTCTCACACCACGGTTAATGGTATGGTTTACAACATGGAGTATAACAGCGCCTCGCAGCTGTCTCTCTCCCCCTCCTCCGTTCCGACCATGGATGAACTCGTCCGTCTGAACGGGGCTCGTAGCTATCCGTGGTGCTAAAGTTGAGGGTAAGAATCCACCCATTTTTTTCGCCATATAGCATTGTGATATATAACGACTTATTGTTGGTAGCTTAGCTGATTGGAGAATATATAGAGTTTATTGATAACATTGAGGTAGTTTATATTTTATTTTTTATTGGTTTACTATATGGTATTCATTACATAGTGTAGTGCATACCCAGTTACTGTTAATAGCTCAGATTATTGAAGAATATATTGTGTACATTTATTATATTGATGTAATTAAGACTTTGTTTTTTTCACATCGGTTTACTATATGATAGTCGAATTGTTGCAGCCTCTTTGGCGTCCATGTACTAGGTGCCTCTGTAGATGTGAAGGCTTTGACTTTAACATAGCTATTTCTGTGACCAGTCACAAGCTAATCCCTCAGTTATTTCAATGCTAAATTCACCTGTTTGATTTATACTAGGTACCTCTGTGGATGTGTAGGCTTTGACTTTAACATAGCCATTTCTGTGACCAGTCACAAGCTAATCACTCAGCTATTTCAATGCTAAATTCTCGTGTTTGATTTGTACTAGGTGCCTCTGTGGATGTGTAGGCTTTGACTTTAACATAGCTATTTCTATGACCAGTCACAAGCTAATCCCTCAGTTATTTCAATGCTAAATTCTCCTGTTTGATTTGTACTAGGTGCTTCTGTGGATGTGTAGGCTTTGACTTTAACATAGCCATTTCTGTGACCAGTCACAAGCTAATCACTCAGCTATTTCAATGCTAAATTCTCCTGTTTGATTTGTACTAGGTGCCTCTGTGGATGTGTAGGCTTTGACTTTAACATAGCCATTTCTGTGACCAGTCACAAGCTAATCACGCAGCTATTTCAATGCTAAATTATCCGAACCAAACATTAAACTAATTTTCAATGGTACAGTATATTTTTTCAAGTAGTAGTATCCTAAACTTTCGCAGCAGCTTAAATACCCTTTTCACACCATCAATATGTAAACTCCCCCTCGCCGGTCTGCACATGTTCACCCCCTCTACACCGTTCATCATACTAAGTCCGCCAATTAAATGCTAATTTTTTTAATGCTAATTCCTTTGTCAAGGCGCTCTGTTTCTTCTCACACAGCTTATAGGTCGCGGTCTGAGTTTGGCTGTGTTCACTCCAGCGCTGTCTTCGAGGCAGTCTGGTCCCTTCGCCTGATGAAGGCCACTTGTGTTGTGGCCGAAACGTCGTGAGAATTTTGTTGTGTTATTTTATTTTATTAATTTATTATGTTATTCTCATTCTACGTGACTTTACCGAAAGAACCAAAGAAGAGTTCTGTTGTGTTTCTTCCATTTTCGAATAATCGCACCAACTGTTGTCACCTTCTCACCAAGCTGCTTGGTAATGGTCTTGTAGCCCATTCCAGCCTTGTGTAGGTCTACAATCTTGTCCCTGACATCCTTGGAGAGCTCTTTGGTCTTGGCCATGGTGGAGAGTTTGGAATGTGATTGATTGATTGCTTCTGTGGACAGGTATCTTTTATACAGGTAACAAGCTGAGATTAGGAGCACTCCCTTTAAGAGTGTGCTCCTAATCTCAGCTCGTTACCTGTATAAAAGACACCTGGAAGCCAGAAATCTTTCTGATTGAGAGGGGGTCAAATACTTATTTCCCTCATTAAAATGCAAATCAATTTATAACATTTTTGACATGCGTTTTTCTGGATTTTGTTGTTGTTATTCTGTCTCTCACTGTTCAAATAAACTTACCATTAAAATTATGGACTGATCATTTCTTTGTCAGTGGGCAAATGTACAAAATCAGCAGGCGATCAAATACTTTTTCCCTCACTGCATGTGTGTCTGCATGGGTATGTGTGTCTGTGTGTCTGAATGGGTATGTGTGTCTGTGTGTCTGTGTGTCTGCATGGGTATGCGTGTCTGTGTGTCTGTGTGTTTGCATGGGTATGTGTGTCTGTGTGTCTACATTGGTATGTGTGTCTGCATGGGTATGTGTGTCTGTGTGTCTGCGTGTCTGCATGGGTATGTGTGTCTGTGTGTCTACATTGGTATGTGTGTCTGTGTGAGTGAGAGAGGGAGAGAGATCTTGCAATGTCTGTATGTGTGTATGCGTGTGTGTGGCATGCCCTGGTGGTCCCCCTCTTTAAGAAGGGTGACCGCACAGACTGTAACAACTACAGGGGCAGGGAAAGGTCCTGGCAAGGATTATTCAATATCGACTTGCCAGGCACGCTGAGGAGAGGCTTGCAGAGCCCCAATGCGGTTTCAGGAAAGGGCGGTCCTGCACAGATGCCATATTTTCTGTCCGTCTGCTACAGCAGAGGTGTAGGGAATTCCAACAAGACCTACATCTCTGCTTTATTGACCTGGTCAAGGCCTATGATACCATAAGTAGGCCGGGGCTCTGGGTTGTTCGTCGTGCTTTTGGAGTCCCTGACCCTCTGCTCACGATCATTAAGGACCTTCATGATGGTGAGCGGGCCCGGGTAAAACTACGTGGCCGGGAGTCAAAGCCATTCCCTGTACACCTTGGGGTGCGACAGGGATGTCCTCTGGCTCCCACATTACTTAACATCTATTTTGCCCACGTAGTTCGTAAAACCTTCAATAGCTGTACCGGGGGAATCTGCATATGGCACAGATATAATGGGAGGCTGATCGATGCCCGGGTGCGGTCAAAGGATGGCTCCCTATTGCTCAACCACGTTATTTATGCCGATTATTTGGTAATAGCTGCTCATTCAGAAGAGGAGTTGGAGACGCTGCTGCTGGGACTGGAGCGTGCCACTAAGAGATGGTGCCTTACCATCAGCCCCACCAAAACTAAGCACCTGCCTGGGTATTTTGTACCATCGGACACTCCACCCCCACAACTCCCAATCGGTGATGGGCCAGTTGTGGAGAGAGTGGAGAGTTTCCCATACCTGGGCAGTGTGCTTATGACCGGCTCCAGTTTAACAGCAGAGGTCTCACTCCAAATCAGTCGAGCGGCAATATATTTTCATCGGTTGCGTAACGCTGTGTGGAAGCTACCTGGTCTGTCGCTCGGCACTAAGCTTCAGGTCTTCTCAGCCACGGTCATTCCCTCCCTTCTCTACGCTTGCGAAACGTGGACCCCCCTAATGGAACATCTTCGCCGGTTAGAAACATTTAGGCTGGCCTGCCTACGATCCATCCTGGGTTTAACCAGGCTGGATTGTGTGAGGAGCTCACAAATCCTTGAAAGATCTGGGCAAGGTCCCATCGGTGAGCTCCTCCGGCAGGCAAGGCTGCGATGGCTGGGTCATGTAGCCCGCATGCCCAGCCACCGCATGCCGAAACAGCTTTTGTTCGGCCGGATCGAGGGGGCTAAACGGGCGCGGCACGGGCTAGAGAAGAGATGGAGTGATGTGGTACAGGAGGACGTGGAGCTGAGTGGACTTGCCGATGACTGGTACCAGCGGTGTCAAGATCGGCCACTGTGTAGGAGGCTCGTGAAGCACACTATTGGGCAGTTGGAGGCAGTCGCCCTCCAACAACAACGGAGGGCGGAGGAGCGATGCTCACAACAACGAGCGGAGCGCCGGATGGCTAAAGCACAGCAGGTTGGCACAGTAGGGGGCACAGGTGGTGCATCAGCCAGTCATCTCAGTCAGTCGACCCGTGGCACCTGGGTCTGCCCCGTGACCTCCTGCCCGCGGGCGTTCGACACTTTACGTGGCCTCAAGGTGCACATGGCCTGGCACAAGCGTCGTGGTGACGTCAGCGCCACTTAGTGGCGAATGGCGGTTGTTGTTGTGTGTGTGTGCATGTTGGTAGCGGTAGTGTAGCGTTTAGCGTGCTGCACTACGGCTCGTCGGCCCGAGTTAGAATCACGCTCACGACCAACACCAGTTATGATCACCTGAATCGGTCCTGGACCTCCGCTAGGTCGACTCAGCCTTAATTGAGGACCCGAGTGCGGTTTGTAAACTTCGCCACTCGGGAGACAAAGGCGACCGGACGTGGCGCTGGCCACTCACGCCTCGCGTGCCGTTCCGGCCTTCAAAGGTGCTTCTCGCACTTGCCCCAACAGTCTGTCAAAGTTTATACGGGGAATCTTTGTCTTGTTTGGTTGAGCGGTGGCGCAGTCCTAAGCGCACCGTGCTACGAACCCGGCGACCCGAGTTCTATTACTCTCGCTCTTGACCAACAACACTGGTGAATATTCGAACGGGGCCCTGGTCCCGCGCTAGGTCGACTCAGCCTTAAATGAGAACCCTGGCACCGCCGTAGAGTGCTGACCTCAGAACTGGGGAGACAAAGGCGACCGGGCATGGTGGTGGTGGTAGTGATGGTGGTGGTGATGGTGGTGGAGGTGTTCGCCACTCCGACCGCCACGCGCGTGTGGTGCCGACCTTCAGCGCTACTCGCTCACAGCAGCCCTCACCCCAACAGTTTGTTCGAGGCTATTACGGGGAGAGGAAGGGGGGTTGGGATCTTTGTCCTTTGTGTTATAGTGCGACGCGTGTGTGTGCCTGTGGAATGCCGCGTTGTGTTCCGCTGTTTACCCACAGCGCCACCCCCCCCCCCCCTCCATCGTGGTGCGGCGTTAATGAGTTGAGACCGACAAGTTCCCTCTCCCTCCCCCTGGGGGGCTGGGAGGGAAGGGGGGGGGCACAAGGAGACGCTTGAACCCTGACGGACCCCTGGAGCAATCCTCGCCCGGCGTTTGATCGTTGCCTGCGATCCCCACACGGCCCCACTGCATCCCGGCCGCTGCAACCTTGGGCCCGAGGAGGCAATGTGGCTGCGATTTACTCGCGGGCAGCGGATTCTGCGAGAGCTTTACCCTGCGAGCTCTCTACCCCCCCCCTCCTCCTCTCTACCTCCTCTACTCTCCCCACCTCTACTCTCCCCACCTCTCCTCCCACACCACCCCCGCCGCGAGATGTCAATTATCCGATGTTGCGGATAAAGCCGGAATTTAATGCCATTTCCATGAATTAGTGCCCAATTAGCGTTTAATTGTTAATGGCCTTGCGGTTGTTTTGGGCTGCGCCACGGGGAGGGTGAGCGTCGGGTCTCTGCGGGTCCTCCCTCGGGTTACTGCGGCTACAGAGGCGCGCACTCCGACTTTGCAGCGATTCCCTTCCCTGGTTGAATGAACACCACGCAGGCTCCCACCTGGGCCCCCCCCCCACCCCAATTTATGCCCTGGGGGGACCGGTCGCGTGCTGCCTAAGTCATCCATGGGGTTCGTTCTTAGAGAGCTGCCCCGGTTGACCCCTGGGATCGTAGTTGTTGGAGCTGCCCATGGCTGCCCCTGGGGCTTGTTGGGACTGCCCTGGATGCCGCGGCTGCCTCGGTTTCCCCTGGGTCTCTTTGTTGGTGGAGCTGCCCCCGGCTGCCCCTGGGGCTCGTTGGTGCTGCCCTGGCTGCCCCTGGGGCTTATTGGCATTGGTGTGGTTGCTGGGCCCGGTTGCCCGGTTGCTTCACTTCGTGCTGGGTACTGTTTCATTCGAGATGTAAAAGTGCATCGCTCGCAGTGGCTTATTAATGTAACCACCCCCCCCCCCCCCCCGGAGTAGTTTCGCAAATGAATTCTGCTCCTGGTGGACGCAGGATTGTCGTCTCGGTGGGTTGGGTTTGTTTGTTTCATCAGTAGGTAGGGGGCGGGGGAAGTTAGCGGTAGTGTAGTGGATAGCGCTCGGCCACCCGAGTTCGATTCCCACTCACGAACAAAAACAGTGGCGAAGACTGTATTCGAAACGGTCCTGGGCCTTCCCTAGGTCGACTCAGCCTTAAATGAGTATCTAATGCAATGGGGAAAAACATCAGCATTGGAGATACAAAGGCGGCCGGGCGTGGTGTTGGCCACCCACCAGCACTCGTGTGCCGTGCCAGCTTTCATTGGTGCTCTCTAACAGCACTTGGCCCAACGGTCGTGTCAGGCTATACAGGAGATCTTTGTCTTTATTTCATCATCATCATCATCCATAATAAAGGTTTTTGGGTTAGATCGCGTTTATTTATAAATGTGTCGTAACCCTCCACCACCCGACACGGCCAATCAGCAAAAAAAAAAGTGTCACGTTGACAAAAGACAAATAACTCACTACTTCAGCCCACCGGTGTGTTGAAGAGTTAATCCACATTTACAGTTTGAGTACGACGTTTCGCTGGTAAATACTTCCAGCATCATCGGGCAATTCGCCAGAATGGTAAAGCCCTCGCTTGCTCCCGGTTTTATATAGAGCAGCAGGGTGACGTCATCACTTAACTCATCAGGTGCAGTGTGCCAAATCACGATCGCAAAGCAATACTACTGAAAGCGACCAGATTGTTAAAACAATAAAAATTCCATATATCTCAGGAGTAACTGACAAATTAGCCCGCGTTTTGCAAAAGCAAAACATTACAGTAAGATTTGGTACAGTACACAAAATTCAAAAACTAGTATCTTGCACTAAAGACGCATTACCTAAACTATCAACAGAAGGTGTATATCGGATTAATTGTTCATGTGGCAGCTGCTACATTGGGCAGACAGGACGTAACATCAGCGTAAGACTAAAAGAACATCAGAGAAATATTAAATTATCTCAAACACAACTGTCGGCAGTGGCAGAACATGCTTGTCAACAAGGACACTCAATTGATTTTGACAATGTTGCAGTGGTGTGTAAAACTAATTATTACTGGCAAAGACTAATTAGAGAATCCATTGAAATTGAGAGGAACAAGAATAACTTTAATCGCTCTGACAGCTACCGGCTTAGTGCGGCCTGGAAGCGTATTATTAAATAATACACATTACATTTTGATTTAAAGAATTACTAATCTACAACTCATTACTAATCATAACCAATGACTGATTACTAATCGATTATATAATTACATTACCCCCCCCTCCGCCTCTAATCACTGCACCTGATGAGTTAAGTGATGACGTCACCCTGCTGCTCTATATAAAACCGGGAGCAAGCGAGGGCTTTACCATTCTGGCGAATTGCCCGATGATGCTGGAAGTATTTACCAGCGAAACGTCGTACTCAAACTGTAAATGTGGATTAACTCTTCAACACACCGGTGGGCTGAAGTAGTGAGTTATTTGTCTTTTGTCAACGTGACACTTTTTTTGCTGATTGGCCGTGTCGGGTGGTGGAGGGTTACGACACATTTATAAATAAACGCGATCTAACCCAAAAACCTTTATTATGAATAATATTGGTCGCGAAAGCCTACGTGTTAAACTGATCATCATCATCGTTATCATCGCTCAGCCATGGTCAAATCCACTGTTGAATGAAGGCTTCCCGCGAGCAAGTCGCCACGAGTTAATCTCACCGCTCCATCTCCGTGGGTGACGTCGTCTCGGCCACGTTGGGTACCGCAGTCTCCACACTTCCATGACGGGGCTCAGTCCATTCTGGAACACAACAGCCTTTTTGTTAAACTTCTCTCCCACGTGCTGCAGACATTTTTGTTTTACCCAGGTGGTACCTATTTTGTCCACCCCCCCCCCCCCCAAGGAATGACGATGATGATGATGATTGTTTGGCGAGGAGAAAACGCCCCGTTTGACAGTGCTCTCATGGGGCCGCCGTGTTGAATTCCACCCGCGAATTCGCCACCTCGGCGCTCGCGTCGCGCCAAAACAATCGACGGTTGTGCCTCGAAGTTCCCTGCCTTCGAACGCGGCCACCCAGGGGGAGGGGGGCTATGGGGGGGCTATGGGGGGGGGGGGCTATGGGGGGGGGGGGAGCTGGAGAGGAGGAGAGAGAGGCAAATTGTCCCCCGGCCTTACACAAAATAGGGACCCACAATGAGGCTGCTTTGTCGACAACGTTTCAGTTGTAACGAACAAAACAACTCAACACATTTGTCAATAACACCGTGGCATTAAAAGGGATAGAGAAATAGGCGACGTTTTGGCCTTCGTTCACTCCACGTGAAGGAGGGCCATTTCCCAAAAAGGGTTTTTGGTCTCCAACACTACTGGCGGGCATGTTCTGCACACGTGACAGACCTCGCTCAATTTTGGCTCTGTCGGGTGGATGGGGTCGAACGACGCCCTTACAACTTGCGCGACCTCATCTAAAACACTTCATGACGAATGATGTTGGTCGCGAAAGCCTCCGTGTTAAATCTGCACCGGTGAGTTCAAGTGCAATCCTCAGCCAAATTGAGAACATTTAGAGTTTATATTTTTTAAGCTACTATTGTGGCTATTGTGCAGCAGGGTGGCGCAGTGGGCACGCCTGTATCTCAGCCAGAATGGCCTGGGTTCAATTCCCGACTCGAGCGCCTTTCTGTGCGGAGTTTGTATATTTTTTTTCTCCCTGTTCTCTACGGGTTACTTCTGGATTCTCAAGTTTCCTCCCATCGCTAATACACCCCCGCCCTACCCCCTCCCATACAATGCAACCGACATTGCCAAAATATCCCAATGATAAAACACCACATCGCCAATTACACAATCGGGATTACACACACAACAGCAGCAGCAACATCGCCCTACTGCGAAAACAGACTTGAGTTGAGACTCACTCTAGACTTTCGCAGGTGAAACAATAACAAACATTAAATCTGCCATCTTAAACGGCAGCTTAACGCAGAAAAAGACCCGCAGGAAGATTTATTGAGAATCTCCCGCAGGGGTCGGTTGCATAGAGGCGTTGTGGATCACAGCACACCGGCTGGGGCTCCTGGGGTGCGTGGGTCCGAGCGGGCCGCGCTGAGTGAACCCGTGCAGGATTTACGTCTGGACGCTTTAGTCCCCCCCAGATGGACCACCCAGCAACCCCGGGGTTAAGAGGTCACCGGAGCCCCCCTAACCCAGCCACTGTGCTTCTGTCTGTCTCGTGTGTGTGGCTATCTTTTAATTAGTCATATCCTCTGTCTGTCTGTCTGTCAATGTATGTGTCTGTCTGACTGTTTCAGTTACTTACAGCCTACCTGTTTCTCTGACTGTCTGTATGCGTATATGTCTGTCTGTCTAACTGTCTCAGTTATGTATAGTCTGTCTATGACATGTATCTACGACACAGTTTCCTCCCACGTGTAAACCCTCCACAATTGGCTGAAAACATCTAAATATACAGAGGACTGCAGAGCTTTGGAAATTGTTGGCACGGGCTCACGGAGTGGCTGTTGCTGCCTTTCCCGCTCGTTTGTGGTTCCTCCTCCGCCTGGCGCCTCCGAGTCGTCCTCTGTCTCTCTCCGAGAGTGAGCGACTACAGTCATGTATGTACGCATCAAATGTTGAACTTCTTTCGCACCGTACGCAGCCAACCGCGCTAATCGGATGCGCGTGGGGGAAGGGCTACAAAATAAACACAAAAAAGCAGTTTTGAAAAAGTGAGTTGGTCAATCTAGATGATGATTTAAAAGTGCATAGCTCCAGTGGCTTCCTAAAATCGGAAGGAAGAGCGTTCCAGACGGCTGCACGGGGGTGCCGCGGTCCAAGTCGACATCTGAAATAGAGGACGACTGACGGGCGATGCAGAGTTCAACAACGCACCGCAACATTCTCATTCAACCTCATTACAATAAAGAAAACCCCGCAAAGTGCCACGGTGTTTAAACATTGCTGAGTGAATATAAAACAAACTCCATTGGCTATGTACGGTGCGAAATAAGTTCAACAACATATATACAAAGTAAAACAGCTATTTCTATTTCACCAGGCAAGGCCCCACTGAGCTACGTAGCTCTTTTTCAGAAACGATCTGGCCACAAATGATAGCTCAACGAAGTGGCTTATCGTCACGTGGAATTGTACAGCAGTCAAATACTCTACATACTTAGAACGCATAAACAACGTATACCAGCCCCCTGTCGATCCGCCGCTGGTTGAAGGCCTCCCCATTGTGTGTCAGTCATGGGGCTATATGACCATACTTCACCAGGCTGGCTAGTGGGCTTCGGTGAAGCAGGGCTTAGCTCAGGACCGGTTCAGACATCACTCGCCACTGATGTTAGCCGTAATGGGGGGAAACATACTCAGCGTGCTAACCACTGTGCCACCGCTCCGCCAAGCAACTAATAAGTTATTCCAAATTGAACTTCCTATTGCAGGACCCCGTTACCAAAGGGTCTTGAAACTGAGTGGGGCTCTCACGGGTAAATAAAGCGCATCGTTATTATTATTATTATTGCCTTATGAACTAACATTTATTTTCAATTCTTGGCAAAGGCGATTCTTTCCTCAATAAACCAATGATGAATGTACTTCATCGACTGTAGGGTATAGTTGCAACACACTGTGGACCAGGGGTTGCCACCTTCTCCTTTGTAGACAGAACCAGCGCTTCCTTCTCAATCGACACTCGCACTGTGCAGTTAGTATCCTTCAATAGAAGTTGAACATAGCAGCGCCGATGATCAGATCTCGGTACGAACACAAATGCCGATTCCTAGACTGCCCGAGGTAATCCCGGAGAGATAGTCAACCCCACTGTGGGTAAATCTGTCTTGTTTTTTTATTTCTATAAAAAGGTCGGCAAATGCGCCCCTGCGGCCGTCTGGAACGCTCTTCCTTCCGATATTATGAAGCCAATGGAGCCGGTGCACTTTTAAATAAACGAGATTGAAAACTTATTTAGATCCCACTGCTTCTTGTCTTTGGCTTGTTATCCTTCCCCCGCACCTCCGATTAGCACGGTTGGCTATATGTACGGTGCGAAATAAGTTCAACATAGACACACGCATGCTTACAGTGTGAGCTTCAATGGACTCGCAGAGGTAAATGGGTATAGGGACTTCCCGCCCACCCTATGGATTGTGGGGGTCAGGCTATACCAACCAGCCAATGGCCAGACTATACCGGCCAGGCTACACCAACCAGCCAGTGGCCAGACTACACCGACCAGCCAGTGGCCAGACTACACCGACCAGCCAGTGGCCAGACTACACCGGCCAGGCTACGCCAACCAGCCAGTGGCCAGACTACACCGGCCAGGCTACACCAACCAGCCAGTCCCCATGCCGCCGCCGCTGCTGCAGAGGAATTCACATCTGGAAGGCGTCCATGAGCCAAGGCCACGGACAACGCAAGGGGCACGCCGCGTTTGGGAGATTTGATCGACGTCCGTTAGAGTAGGGAGAGCTCGTTCGTGCCCCCTGTACCCCTCTGCCCTGCACTCTCACTCACACTCTCCACCCTCTACACACTCACTCGCCCCTGCACTGTCTCGTGCGCTCCTCAAGCTCTCCGCACTCTCTACACGCTCTCCTCAGGCTCCCTCCTACACTCCCTCACCCTCTTCACACACACACACTCTCCATCATCTCCCCGGCACCCCCTCCCTTCACCCCACTCTTTCCTGCACTCCTCACCTTACTCTCCCATGCACTTTGTGCACTCTGCAGACACTCTCCCCTGTATTCCCCACTCTCCCGAAGACTGTGCACAGACGAAACCGCATCCCCCGCTCCCCCCCCCCCCCGCCTCATGCACTCTCCACAGTACACACACTCTCCGCACACTCTCCCTACACTCTCGCCGGCACAACGTATGCATTCCAATACGCTCCCCAAAGCCTCTGATACACTCCCCGCACGCTTTACTCTCACAGCCCCTCCTTACTCTCTGCATTCATTCCCTACACTCGCCCGACTCTCCGCTCTGTGTTATTTACACTCCTCCGGACTCTGCATACAAATTTCTGCACTCTCCGCTCCCTCCCAATTCGCTGTCCTGCACTCCCAATAATCTCTCCCGCACTGTCCCTCACACCATCCGAAGCTATTCCACGTTCTCTCCATGCACTCTCCACACGCACACAGACTCCATACACTCACCGCCTTCTCGAACTCGTCACACTCTCCCCACACTCCTCCCCCACTCTCTCCACACTCTCCCCATGCACCCTCCAGCCAATTTATAAGCATCACACACACACATGTTCGCCAAACCAACGCGGCGGCATATTATATTTGTAAATGGTGCAATAATGCCTTTGCAATATTATTAATTCCACATTGGTATCCAAGCATGCATATATAATAGTGCTATAATTGTGTTTTTTTTATATGAAGGTCTTGCTGAGCCTCAAGTGTCGTATTTGGTACGTTCATTATTTATAAAGTTTTAGCCAATTTCCTGTTTTTTTGCATTTCATGCAAAGAAATGCATTGTAAAACAAATTAAAGACTCCTATGGCTTGCCAGCCACGGCTCCCCACATCTCCCTTACACTAAAACTAAACAATGTTTTATAATTATACCAAGTAAGGCCCACTGAGCTATACATCCACGCGACCACGAGGAGAGAAAACACGCAACACTCCAAATATACAGCGGGCGTCAGCGTCGGGTTCGAACCCACGACCTCACGTATACCAGGTGAGGTAGTTAACATCTCCTAGCCACCGTGGACACGAGTCCACGCATTCAATCCCTGGTTCAACATCAAGACCTTTCTTCATCATCAGCAGCAGCAGCAGCCATGATCTATCAACTGCTGGATGAAGGCCTCCAGCAAGCCGTCGCCATCTCTCGCACGGTCCTACGAGACGACACTCCGTCCAGCCCCTGCACACACACGAGGCGTCATTCCATTGCTCCCTCTCCACAACGCACGAGATACCTCGGCCACGTTTGTTTTTTCGCCCACTTTGGCTGCCGCTCCCTTATTAGCCTCGACCGCGGGCGACCGCTGCTCTTCGGCGACGCGAGCCGGCGTTCGTTGGCCGAGCAGACGCGAAACAGATTCCAGTGAACGTTGACTAACGAGACAGGCTTTTTGGCGAACCACAACGAGCCGGCAAATAGCATTGGCCCGGCGTCGGAATTCTCGCTTGGACAGCGGTGGAGTACCGCCGCTGTCTTGCGAGTTAAACGGCGCGAGAGTGGCCGCTTCTCGACCATTGCGTTCCTAGGGCATAATTCGGTTAGCGCTCGAGGCTCCAACAACAAAAAAAAACATCTGTCCATGGACGTGAGAAAAATTTGCGCAACAACAATAAACAAATATATATTAATATATAACAATAATGAATTGGGGATCGGTCGTTCTGCGTCGGAACACTATGATACTGTTTAAATCAATACTAATTAAAAGGTAAAGATGCAGCCCTGCACTTGCTTGCTCACGTCACTGCTGGTGGAGGAGCGCCGCTAGGGGTAGCTTGAGAGAGGCCCTCTAGAGAGGTTTTAGTTTTTTTGCCTATTTGTATAGGCCGGATATTTGGAAGCGGTGTGAGTTATCCACACCTTACTCCCACCATACGCGACTCACCGATCGAATGACTGTGGCTTATCCATGAAGCGGTGGCAGGGGGTGGAGGGGGATGATGGGGGAGGGTGGCGGCGGGCGGGTGGGAGATGGCGGTAATTTTAGAAACTTGCACCATTTTTTCAACCAACGCCGGTGAGATTTAAACCGGGGTCCTCTGTGTCGCAATCCCGGCGTGGTGACCACGACACCACGGGCAGCGATCAGCAGCCCAAGGCCAACCAGAGCGCCCGTGTAGGAGAGAAACCACGGGCAAAAATAAAACGAAACTAATTCGAGACCACATTTAATCGGAGTTGAATTTACGAATGTTTACGTTCGAGCTTTCCCGTGTTTTACACTCTGATGCGACTCGACAAGGAAAAAAAAAATAACTGCTGCCCGAGCAACGCCTGGAACGCATTATGGTTTTTAAAAAAAATGTGGCCTCATTCCGCTAAATTACTCGGCACGGCGATGCGAGGAGCCGGTCCTGCGGTGGTGGCTGCCACTACATGACCCATGCCGAAGACCGGCGGTGTTTCCTTTCAGTGCCATTATCTTAGACGAGCTTGGGATCACAAAAGGGCCCTTTGAATCTGGCTGATTTTCAGCTCCATCTCAAATAGTCCGTGAAAGCTCCCCCCCTCCCCAATAGCCCCCTCCCCCCCTCGTCTCATCATCTTACCTCCCCCCCCCTCACTCCCCTTCTGGCCCCCCACCACCCACTCACTCGCAAAGAAAACAACGCAAAATGAAATCACAGCATGCAGGCTGGCATGGAAAGCTCGGCGGTGTTTCCAGGGGCTCATCGCTTTGCCCAGATCTGTGCCAGGAGAACCGAACTCGTCTAGAGGCCTCGATGCTGTGTCTTGACGTGTCATGCGTTATTGTGTCCAAACGCTAAAGGTGAGCGGTGAAGTTAGTTCACGTGCCAGGCGCTATGCTTTGTCGATTATCGCATCGCAGCGTCGCGAGAAGTGGTGGCGGCGGTAGTGGCTTGAGGAGGCCTTCATCCAGCTGTGGATTCACCATGGCTGATGAAAGGTGAAGGTGCGGTCCGTCAATGTATTGCTCACACCACGTGCTGGTGAAAGGGTCTCCACTGGGGGGGGGGGGGGAGCTCTACGGAGTCCCTCTAGAGTGGTATGTGGTCGACTCTTTCACGCTTGCAAGACGTCTGGGAAAAGTTCTGCGGCAGGACCCCACACTTCCCTCCACCAGCCACGACCTCCTGTTCGACTTCACTACGGAGCGCCCATTTCTACTGCTGAAGTGGACACAGAATTGTGGGTGGGTGGGGATCGAGAAAGTTTATCATTGCTTAAACCGCACGGCTGGACGGGATTGAGTCGAGCCCGCCAACCTCTGCACTGCAAGTCCAATGCGCTCACAATGACCACCGACGGTAGCATTGCCGATTGTGATTTAAGCGTGAATGTGGCTCATTTAATAATTTCTTACCCGTACCGCGCGCACCATTCGCTCGTGACTCAGAAGCGCGAGGAGGAATCACAGACGGGCATGGAGGCCGCGGCCACGCGACGATGAGCCGACGCCGACGAGTTGCCCAAGCTCTGCGTTCCTCTATATATGTAGCCAGACGTTATCGGCCCATGAATTAGTGTTTTATCTGTGAGTCGGCAAACCGGAGCACCCCGAGAAAACCCACGCGCTCCATCACGGGGGTCGGCAAACCTGCAGCTCCGGAGTCACACGGGGCTCTTTAAGGAACTGCTTCGTGACACCGTTACTTGTACAACGGACCGCCGTTATCTTGTGCCAGAGAGAATGAACACGCAGGCGCCTCCTCATTTGCTGTACCCCCTTCTCCTGGCGAGCCAGGCGTTACAGCCGCCTCCTCGTCGCCCGCTAGGAAGGGAGTTTCACACCACCTGTGCGTGATCCACCAACCCTTTTAAAGTGAGCGTCTCGTGCACCGTGTAACGCCGACACGGGAGGGCAGTAAATGCACGTGGTGAGCCCTGGGGAGGAAATACGACGATTTCACGATCGTGCGTGTGGGTCCGTCGACCGACTCCCACTGACCAGCTTGGTGAAGTATGGCGAAGAAATCCTCATGATCGATACAGCCTAGGGCAGTCTTCATCCAGCAGTGGGCTGACACACCGCCACAGCCCTTTGTCGATAATTATTAACTCTCTCAATTACACTTTACATAAACAAACACATTTTAAACGAGTCAACCGAATTTAGTAGGAATAAATATTCATGTTTCACTTCACCAAGATATTCCAGAGACGTGTTCGTCTCATTGCCATCCAAAGTGTGACTTACACTGAGATTCACTACAGAAGAACTGGCCCTGCCATAGGAATGTGGAATTCCCACCACCGGTTAATGTATGATGCTCTTGATTACCGGGGACACGGCGCGCTGGCAGTTTACCGAGACGCGCTCACTGTCCGTGTCACCGTTGCGCAGATACACAAAATCAACGATTCAATTGTCACGACCTAACATTGTTCAGCCGTGCAGGGTTCATGCCGCGTGAACACAAACAATGTTACACTTATAATAAACAAGAGCGCCGTGTGATTGTGTTGAGACTCCACCACTAATAAACATTATCCGATAGACATCCTTCAGTTTCGCCAAAGCACCCCGTTCAGTTGTCATCTGCCTCTTTATTTATAATTTTAAATAAGTATATATTTACAATGTAATTTTGTTCCCAGGTTCGTTCTCACTAATTGCCTTAGGTGCATGTGCTCGACAGTCTACTGTGTTCTTCAGTTGCGTCCCTCCAGCAATGATTGCCTTTTGTTCAGCAGCATGGAAAAAATTCGATGATTTGGTAATGAAAAGTAAAATACACGTGGGACGTTGGGCCAACGTCGGGCTAACGTTGAGTCAACGTTGAGACAACATTGGTCCAACAACAATTCCAACCACGTGACAACAATGGCCGGACGATGCATACAGTATGTAGAGGGAGAGTGCCTAAGGAAATGATGGTTTAAATCGAAGCGTATTACCCACTCTGAAATATGGATCAGAAACGTCGACACTGACCCAGAACATAGAGCAAACAGTGTGAAAAGTGTGCAGAGAAGCGTGGAGAGATGCAAGCTTGAGATTTCACACGAGATAGAGAGAGAAATGATAGCGCATGGATGAGAGGATAAATTCCCACATCGGAGACATTATTTTAATTTTTGAGAAAAGGTGAGTGAGTAGCAGGCTTGGGCAGGGCAATTCCCCACAAGGGATAATGGATGAGGACGGTGACAGGAATGGCAGCTAAAGGTGGGGAAACTCGCCAGAGAGTGCGGACCAAGGCCGTGCAGGAGCCAGACGCTTCGTGGCATCGCAGGAACGCGAGGGATCGATTCCCAACATAAGTTCCCACGCGCGTTACTGTGCATCGCCAGAGTCGATGATGTGAACCGATGCCCGTTTGGGGTGGATGATGGCAGCATTCAGGCGGGCTCCCACTCTGTTAAGTGAGAGATCACGACCAATGGCATCAACACGGCGACCGAACATCCACCAAGGATCTCCCCCGTCTCCAGAGCAGCAGCAGCAGCAGCACCAACACAATGTCCACCGTCGAAGGTTCCTCCTCCGCCACTGAACGGCGCTCTCTGAATGCTGCCACGATCTTCAGCAGCGTGCAGTGCTGCGTACGCTCCTGACATCTGCTGGCGAGGCGTCGTAGCAGCCACGGACGTCGCTATTGCTGCCCATTTCCTAAATGCATCGCTTCTTCATCCTCCTCAAGCTCTTACAGCCTCGTTCAGTCACAGCGGTAGATACATGGCGAAGTGGTGCGGGGATGGGGACGATCACCACCCCCCCCCTCTCCCGCCCCTCCCTTGTGACCCCCCACCAAAATGTTGTATTGTGTTCATTTTGACCAGAGAAGACACATGGAGTGTGTTTGTTATAGTTGTTGTTCATGTAGGGCTCTATTCAAAAACGTTTACATTACTGGACACGCCAGCCAGCCCGTCTGTGAAGTGTCTGAATCCTGCTCTGTTGAGCTCAAACATTCATTCTTAACTGTCGCAATTTTGTGAGTGCTGTTCATTGCTGGCCGCCTGGCGATTTTGGGGCCTTTGTTGGGCTTGTGATCAGCAACAGTGAATAAATGTAGATGGTGGGCTATTCGTTCAGCCCTTCATGATGTGTGGTTCGACAACAAAATAAACTGTAAGCCTTACAATGTCTCCAGCCGGCCTCGGTGACGTGGCGAGGAGTGAGGGGAGAGAAGTTGGTGAGGGGAGAGAGGTGAGGGGAGAGAGGTGAGGGGAGAGAGGTGAGGGGAGAGAGGTGAGAGAGGTGAGGGGAGAGAGCTGAGGGGAGAGAGGTGAGAGAGGTGAGGGGAGAAAGGTGATTGGGAGAGAGGTGAGGGGAGAGAGGTGAGGGGAGAGAGGTGAGGGAAGAGAGGTGAGAGAGGTGAGGGGAGAAAGGTGAGGGGAGAGAGGTGAGGGGAGAGAGGTGAGGGGAGAGAGGTGAGGGGAGAGAGGTGAGGGGAGAGAGATGCCGGTGAGAGAGACATCCCTGATATTCGCCGACCGTTCCTCGCGCCTCTGTGGATTCCCAGGCTCATGTTATTAAGACCTTTGTGGCCTACAGGGTTGGGGGTTCTCTTGGGACATCCAAGGCAGGCTTAGTGATGACACATAATCTGCCATCAATCCGGATTACGCTGGCAGTAATCCCCCTCCCCCCCCATTACGCCCCATCCACCCACTTTGAACCCCCCACGTCACACCCCCCACCCCGCCCCTCCACCACCCTCACAACCCTGTTGCCCGTGTTTGTCTTCATTAGTGACCGGGCAGGGCACGGCAGGTCAAGTCTACAAGCAAAACATCACTCTTTTGTGTTCACGAGATATGATGGTAATGATGATGATGAATGGCTGATGGATGTTGATGATCATGATGAGTGATGCAGAGTTGGGGCTGGTCTTGGAGTAAACTTGAAGCCAATGTTCAAATGAGCTGGATGGCTGATGGATCATGACGCTGGTTGATTGTTAGCTGATGAATGGATGGAAGGTTAGATGTTGACGATGATGGCGATGATGATTTGATGGATTTTAGTTAGATGATGTTGACAATATTGATGATGATGATTATGATGAAACCGAAGTATAATGATTAAGTTTTACTTCACAATCTCCCAAGCCTCCTATTCGTAATGAGTGCCATGCTTCTCAGTCCACAGTCACTTGACGTGGCCTTAGTCAGGGTTATAACCAGAGCTAGCTCCAGTCAGATCACCATACCCGTTACATGTTTAAAAAAAAAGAACTAATTCAGAGCCAAAAACCATCGCATCCTTCTGGCTTTGACATTCTCCCTCCTCAAATACACCGGGTGGAACCATCAACGGCATCAGAATATCAACAGCAGCCCGATGCACACGTCTTGCACATGGATGGGAAGTTAACGACAAAGGCCACAGGAGTGTGAATGTGGCCATGCAACCCCACAAATGGACCGCGTAGCAAACCCATAGAGACACATAGAGACACGGATACATACAGAGACCCATAGAGACACATAGAGACACGGATACATACAGAGACCCATAGAGATACATAGAGACACGGATACATACAGAGACCCATAGAGACACATAGAGACACGGATACATACAGAGACCCATAGAGATGCATAGCGACCCAAAGAGACACATTGAAGACACATGCCACAGCAGTGCGACTGTGGTCATGCCACCCGCACCACGGACCGCACAGTGAACCCACTGCGGTCTGAGCTCCTTCAACGCAGCAGCAGAAGGAGGAAGGGCGACACGACACGAACTCTCTCTCTCTGTTGAAGCCCTCTCGTGGTGCCAGCACCAGCAGCAGCAGCAAGACATCGACACTGGCATTGAGATCCTCAACCAGATCGCTGCTGCTGCCATCATCGGCAAGAATGGAATAGCATCGTAGGTGTGACAAAGACAAGATTGAATGTAGCAGATTTTTTATTAATGAAACTCAGTTGACAGGCTGCTGAAACTAGGGGTTGGGCACTATGTGGTATGTGTCAAACATCCATCACAACTGGCAAAGCATTCAAAAAAGTTTTCATCTAGCGGTGGATTGGCAAAGCACAGGCCCACAGGTTTGCTGTGTTGAACGAATGCTGCTGAAATCGTGCACTCCACGGAAGGCAATTAGTCTCTGTGCTGATGGCACGAGTAATTACAGAGACTAATTGCCTTGCATATTTGTTGTCTTACATTCCCCGCAATGAAGCCAGTGACAAATTTCTGTTTGTACTTTATACCATTAATGCATCTGAATCACAATATTTATTTATACTGGAGGATTCCGATGAGCTTATATAGCTTCTTCTTTTTTTTTCTCCCACAGGTGTCCAGTCGGTTTCACAGATGCTGCATGGTTTGCAATTTCAGCCCAAACCAGTCGCTTGCGAGCTCTGGACTGGGGTTTGACGCCGGCGAGAAGATCAGATTTAATAAGAATATTTTTTTCTTCAAAAACCATTACGCATAAAGCCAAAAAACAAACAAGGCGAGCGTTAAAACAAGAACATAACAAAGCTGATCCGGAGTTGTCTGCAGGTGGTGGGTCATAGAGTTGAAGCGGAAGGGCGCGTGCTGTTGTCTCGCGGTTAAATCAATATTGACGCTTCCATAACGCAGCGAAATCATATTTCCTGCGCACCCTTTTCAAGTGTGGAATGGATGCCTTTAAACCCTGGATCGTTCCCACTCGTCGATCGATCACCCGGCCGTAGACTACATTCGCTCGCAGAGAGCGGCGTGCGTGGGAAAGTCGCCTCGCCTCCGTGTTTCACGTTTGCGGGCTGGGCGCAGTGGTTAGCGCTGATCCGCTGCGGCTATAAACCCGCCGGATCGAAGTTCGGTGCCAGGCCCGCGGCTGCGTGTACGCGTGCTGAACTTCTTTCGCACCGTACGTAGCCCACCTTTGCTAATCGCAGGTGCGGCAGGAAGGTCAAGAAAATAATTGGAATTAAACACAGCAAGCATCGCCCTCTGCTGCGAAAACTTGGCAGGGCCACCCCTGCAAAGAGTCGTGAGCCCCGGTGAGGCTTGCGTGTGTCAACCGGCGCGGTAACAAGAATAATAAACGGAAGGAACGAACGAGTGAGTGGGTGGCGAGCTGCCTCAGTCTTTGCTTTGGATGGGACCCAGCTCGCCTCGCCGAGACATCCCATGCCTCCCGTCTCATTCCTTTAACCTTTGCGGTTTGCCGGGTCGTCATTGTGTGTGTGTGTGACCTTACGTTGCCATTAGAGGCTCGCCAGACGCGCTCGGCTTGCAAGGAACATTTGTTCGTACAGCCGAACGTTGTGCGCCACGTGTCGACCGCATTGTCCACGTGCTCAACCTTCTGTCGGGGAGTGGTGGTGCAGTGGTTAGCGCACCGCGCCGTGCCACCCCAGTGGTCTCGGTTTGATTCCCGGCTGTGTCCAGGGAGAACTTCTTTCGCAGCGTGCTTAGCCAACCATTGCTGATCGGAGGTGCGGGGGGCGGACAACAAACTGAACACGAGAATCAGTTCTGATGTTGGTGATGAGTGATATCTGCATGTGGCTCTGGTGTGTCCCACTCTGCTTGCCCAACGACCTTCACCAACCGACCATTATGGGGAAGTATGGGGGAAAAAAATCAACCCCATAATTGAAACGGTATGGGAAGGTTCTATTCGGTAAAGTCACGTAGGTAAAAAATAAAATAAAACAATAAAAATTAAAATAAAATCGCGACGTTTCGGCCACAACACAAGTGGCCTTCATCAGGTGAAGGGACCGGACTGTCCAGAAGACAGCGTTGGAGTGATATCAGACAAGCCCAGGTCGCGTCCTTTAAGCTGTGTGGGAGGAAACAAAGGCGCCTTGACAAAGGAATTAGCATTCAAATGAGCATGATGCACGTAGGAGGTACATGATGGACCATAATGGACCAGGCGCGGGGGGGACCATGATGGACCAGGCGCGGGGGGAGGAGAGTTTACATAATGTTGGTGTGAAGGGAAATACGCAGCTGTGAAAGTTTGGGATATCACTAATTGAAAAAATATACTGTACCATTGAAAATTAGTTTAATGTTTGGTTTGATTTAGAACATCTTTCCAATGATTGCTTAATCTGAGACCATCCTCTCGGTTGATATTGTGTCTGTGTTTGTAAATCTGAATTTTCTCGTGGACAAATCTCTGATAATAACCCGTGGGTTTGCAGAGAACCTTGGTATCGGAGAAAACTATATCGTGATCACCCACAGCGTTGTAACAGTGATCAGCTACGGCAGAAGAATTCGTTCTGCCGTGTTTCAAATCTGATTTGTGCTCGCGAATTCGGTCAGAGACATGTCGTTTCGTCTCCCCGATATAGCAATCACCACAGGTGCAGCTCAATTTGTAAACCCTGGGATACTGTAAGTCAGGAATGACAAGCTTCACGGATGGGATCAGGTCACGGATTTTGTGTACTGTATTGAACCGGACCAGGATCTTGTGTTTGTTTAGAATTTTGGAGATCTTTTTAGTAACGCCTGCTATATATAGTAGTGTGATGGTTTTGATTTTCAATTATTTCAATGGTATCAGGTACTGGGACCTTGGTGAACAGAGAGACGACATCGAAGCTGACAAGGATATCGTCAGGGGACAGTACAACGTCTTTGACTATAGATACCAATTGGGCTGAGTTAAGTACTGCCGAGGTGGTCTTGCCAGTGAAAGGCAGCAAGGTATCTGACAGAAAACGGGCTAGCCTGTAGGTGGGAGAGTTGATCGTGGATACGATGGGTCGTAGTGGGGTGCCTTTTTTATGAATCTTGGGAAGACCATAGAATCTAGGGGGTCTTGCAGCAGAAGGTTTGAGGGAGGGACGTTTAGTTGGTTCGATTAGGGAGGTCGAACTTGTGATGATCTTGTTGGTTTTTATCGTTAGGCTATTAGTAGGATCATTTTAAATTTTTGAGTAACTTCCATAGTTGAGCAGGTTCTGGATTTTGTTGTTGCATGAATCTTTATTCAACGCTGTCTTCTGGACAGTCCGGTCCCTTCACCTGATGAAGGCCACTTGTGTTGTGGCCGAAACGTCGTGATTTTATTTTTATTGTTTTATTTTATTATTTACCTACGTGACTTTACCAAATAGAACCAAAGAGTATGGATCCTTGCAGTCACGAAAAGGTTCAAATCTATAAAAGGTATGGGAAGGCCTTCATCAAGCAGTGGATAACAATATAGCTGTATTTGTGAAAAGAGGATAGGTTTTACCTTTTCCGGCAATAATGCACAGGAGGCGATAAGATGTTAAAACACCAAATGGACATCGATTGCAATACATAAAGTCTGCATTAATGACACACACTCGTGATAGGGCATGCAAACAAACATGGCGAGAAGTATACTTGATGTGGTGTGCCGCATAAGGGTTTGTTCCCCGGGTCGCGGAGCTGGACAGACCCAACTGAAATTAAACCCCGCTACTACGACTCAAGGCCAGACATTCATTTCCGCGTGCACATACAAGACAAAGATCCCCCGTATAGCCTTAACAGACTGTTTGGGCAAGTGCTGTTAGCGAGCATCCATGAAGGCCGGCACGGCGCACGAGAGGGGTTGGTGGCCAGCACCACGCCCGGCCGCCTTTGTCTCCCGAGTGGCGATGTTTACACACCGTACCAGGTACTCATTTAAGGCTGAGTCAATCTGGAGGAGGCCTATGACCGATTCAGATAATCGTCACTAGTGTTGGCTGTCTGCGGGAATCGAACTCGGGTCGCTGCACACACGGACACACACGCACATACACACACACACGCACGCGCACACACACACGCGCACGCGCACACACGCACATACACGCACACACACACACACACGCGCACACACGCACATACAAGCTCATACACATACACGCACATACAAGCTCATACACACACACGCACACACGCACGCGCACACACGCAAATACACGCACACACACACACGCACGCGCACACACGCACACACGCACGCGCACACACGCTGATACAACAACAACAACAACCGCCATTCACCACTAAGTGGCGGTGACGTCACCACGACGCTTGTGTCAGGCTACGTGCACCCTGAGGCCACGTGAAGTGTCGAACGCCCGCTGGCAGGAGGTCACGGGGCAGACCCAGGTGCCACGGGTCGACTGACTGAGATGACTGGCTGATGCACCACCTGTGCCCCCTACTATGCCAACCTGCTGTGCTTTAGCCACCCGGCGCTCCGCTCGTTGTTGTGAGCGTCGCTCCTCTGCCCTCCGTTGTTGTTGGAGGGCGACTACCTCCAACTGCCCAGTAGCGTCCTTCACGAGCCTCCTCCACAGAGGCCGATCTTGACACCGCTGGTACCAGTCATCGGCAAGTCCAATCAGCTCCACGTCCTCCTATACCACATCACTCCATCTCTTTTCTAGCCCGTGCCGCGCTCGTTTAGCCCCCTCAATCCGGCCGAACAAAAGCTGTTTCGGCATGCGGTGGCTGGGCATGCGGGCTACATGACCCAGCCATCGCAGCCTTGCCCGCCGGAGGAGCTCACCGATGGGACCTTGCCCAGATCTTTCAAGGATTTGTGAACTCCTCACACAATTCAATCTGGTTAAACCCAGGATGGATCGTAGGCAGGCCAGCCTAAATGTTTCTAACCGGCGAAGATGTTCCATTAGGGGGGTTCACGTTTCGCAAGCGTAGAGAAAGGAGGGAATGACCGTGGCCGAGAAGACCTGAAGCTTAGTGCGGAGCGACAGACCAGGTAGCTTCCACACAGCGTTATGCAACCGATGAAAAGATATTGCCGCTCGACTGATTCGGAGTGAGACCTCTGCTGTTAAACTGGAGCCGGTCATAAGCACACTGCCCAGGTATGGGAAACTCTCCACTCGCGCACAACTGCCCCATCACCGATTGAGAGTTGTGGGGGTGGAGTGTCCGATGGTACAAAATACCCAGGCAGGTGCTTAGTTTTGGTGGGGCTGATGGTAAGGGCCCACCTCTTAGTGGCACGCTCCAGTCTCAGCAGCAGAGTCTCCAACTCCTCTTCTGAATGAGCAGCTATTACCAAATCATCAGCATACATAACGTGGTTGCGCAATAGGGAGCCATCCCTTGACCGCACCCGGGCATCGATCAGCCTCCCATTATATCTGTACCATATGGAGATTCCCCCGGTACAGCTATTGAAGGCTTCACGAACTACGTGGTCAAAACAGATGTTAAATAATGTGGGAGCCAGAGGACATCCCTGTCGCACCCCAAGGTGTATAGGGAATGGTTCTGACTCCCGGCCACGTAGTTTTACCCGGGCCCGCTCACCATCATGAAGGTCCTTAATGATCGTGAGCAGAGGGTCAGGTACTCCAAAAGCACGAAGAACAACCCAGAGCCCAGGCCTACTGGTGGTATCATAGGCCTTGACCAGGTCAATAAAGCAGAGATGTAGGTCGTGTTGGAATTCCCTACACCTCTGCTGTAGCAGACGGACAGAAAATATGGCATCTGTGCAGGACCGCCCTTTCCTGAAACTGCATTGGGGCTCCGCAAGCCTCTCCTCAGCGTGCCTGGCAAGGCGATGTTGAATAATCCTTGCCAGAACCTTTCCCGGCACACTGAGGAGTGAGATGCCGCACACACACACACGCACGCACGCACACACTGTCTCGTTCAATAGTAACAGTTAGAAGTGCTACCATGTTCTCTCTAACATCGATTTCAATCATTTAATTATTCCGTTAAAATGTTTAAATATGGGAGTTCTGGCCCAAAAAAAAGTGCTGCCCTATTTGCAAAGTTGCCACTCATTTATTAAGAATAAAACGCCAGCAAAAAGTGGATTAAAATATAATGAGATATTGTTTGGGTGGGGAGGAGATGAGGACACGGGACACAAAGAGTCAGGTGGAATGTTAGGATGGAGAGGTGTCGATTTTTATTTTCATCGTTCATAAATATGGCAGACGATGACGAGGACACGACAACTTCGCTCTTACATGTGACCCAGACAGGAGGCTCCAGTGGTATGAAAACATCTAAAAATGTATACCCTAAATTTCGATTTAAAGCTTTCGTGACTGCAATGATTCATATTCTTTGGTTCTTTCGGTAAAGTCACGTAGAATGAGAATAAAATAATAAATTGATAAAATAAATATTATTGTGTTATTTTATTTTATCAATTTATTATTTTATTCTCATTCTACGTGACTTAACCGAAAGAACCAAAGAAAATGTATACCCTGTTTGAATATTAAGTAGAGCGACTACACATACACTCTTTATCCACTACACATACACGACATTATATACTACACATACACTACACATACTACACATACGCTACACATAAACTATACCTTACACATACGCATTAGATATGTACACTATATATACTGTATTCAAAACACATACACTACATTATACACTACACATAGGCTGGAACGTTTCGAGACGTGCCGTTGATGTGCATGGCCGGAATTACACTGAGAGCCAGACAGAGAGAGGAACACCTTGTTTAGAGAACGTATGCAAGGTTGAGTTAATAATTTTGACCTTCAAGCACCGAGTAAGGGGACCAGGGCCAGCCACGTCACCGGAAGGAATGGAATGGTTTAGAATAATAACGAAGTGGCAGCAACAGAAATGTGACAAATATAAGCGAGATTTTAACGATAATTTCACGAAGTGTGCAAATAAATATGATTTGACTTCCGCAACGGAGGGGGTTTCTAGACTAGGCAAGCAGAGGCGATGTAAAATAAAAAATAAAAATTGTACAAAATGTCATTAGATGCCAGCGACTTGGACGGCTTTGGTGAAGTATGGTCAAACAGAACTCCCCCGTGACTGGCAACGGCGTGGGGGGAGGCCTTCATCCAGCAGTGGATTGACCAAGGCGACGCGGAATCTCGTTGTCGTTGCAGACAGCGTGACGCCAAGGTCGGGCTGGGGATAACCGTCACCTCGACCCTTCACGGAAGGCGTGGGCCTCGGTATCGGCTATTTAAGGTGATGAAGGGGGGGGGGGGGGGAGAATTACATTTTCTAAAATTATATCTAATATGTAGCAAAAGCGAGCGTTGGAAATAACAGCAATTAACGTCCACACGTAGCCAATTTCAAGTTGGGAAAGGGTGGCCCGATTTCAAAGAAAGTAATTTGACGAACGATAATTGGTTTCAGACAACGGCGGATTTATTTATGCTTTGCAATTTGGGGCCAAGCACGTACGAATCGCCGTGTAGACGTGCCAGTTCCTGTGCCCTGGCATCTAGCGCTCAATCATTCAATCCACCGCTCACAATCCATCGGGGATTCAGTCCACCAGTGGACGCCTCCACGATCGTGCACGTACACCGTACTTGCACCATACATCCTGTTCAAATCACCCTCCGTTGACATCCCCTTGCAGAGCTAGCGGTTGGAAAATTCCACGTTCCTATAACGGGGGCGAGTCCGTCCATAGGACAAACAACCACTCTTAACTTCCCGAAAGAGTAGTTTTTCGAGTTTATCGACCGTGGAGCGATGATGGCCTGAATGAAACAACCAGGATGTGGCCACCTCTGGTTTAGGCGTTAGTTCTCGCCGCAGGGGCGTCTTTGTATTCACCAACGATACGATGCACCATCGGTTCGAATCTGTTCTTGATGGCGATACGTCCAGGAGCTAGACTAGCATTGCTCATCGATTAACATTGCCTATAGACTAACATTGTCCATAGACTAACATTGCCTATATACTAACATTGTCCATATTCTACATTTCCCGTAGAATAACAATCCACATAGACTAACATTGCCCGTAGACTAACATTGCCCATAGTCTAACATTGCCCATAGTCTAACATTGCCAATAAACTAACATTGCCCATAGACTAACATTGCCCATAGACTCACATTGCCTATAGACTAACATTGCCCAAATACTAAAAATGCCCATTGACTAACATTGCCCATAGACTAACATTGCTCGCAGACTAACATTGCCCATGAACTGAGTTCACGTGGACCGCAACAGCCGCTAGAGGTCACTATATTCACCAGAGTGTTTTAAACAGAACCGGGTCCTTATTCGCTTCACAATATGCGCAGCCGAGAAAACGCCTTTTTCGTCCTTCATCTGTCCCTCGACAAATTAATCAAACGACGTAATGAAGAGCTTTGTTTTATGTTAGATCTCGTCAATATGAGTATGTCGTTCACCCACCGCCACCCGACACAGCCAATTAGTAAAGTTTGTCACGTAAACAACAAGTGGCCAATGAGTTCAGCACTCCGGTGTGCTGGAGAGTAAACCCACAACACTTACAATTTTAGTACGACGTTTCGCTGGTGATTATAACCAGCTTCATCAGGCGATTTGCCTGAAAAAAACATTTATTACGGAGAATATTGGTCGGGAAAGCCAACCTGTTAAACAATAAAAAAAACACCTTTCACACATCCCTTCAGCAATCCATACAGCCCTCCTCTGAGAGTGCACTGGTTTCGACATTCAGGGTCTCATCAGTAGTCAGATGCCTACAGGTCAGGGGGCGAAACACCCTTCACTGCTAGACGTGGGTGATGGCGATGCCATTGGAATTTTTTTTCACATCTATCGGTACGTATATTAAAATAAAATTATTACCACGTTTGCTAGTTGGTCCATGCCTGTTAAATTTAGTGGTCATAATTACAATGCTCCTCCACGTGTTCTTAATAATTAAACTATGAACCACGGGTCTCGTACCAGATGCAATTATAGAGTAATTACGATTCACATCAAAGGGAATATCGCCGGGGCTGGCTTGCAAGCGGCAGATGACACGGAGTGAAACTGATTACATTTATATTGGAGATAACAGTGGCGCGTCAGGTCTGTGTGCAAGATGAGTTGATAACCTCGAGTTCGATTCCCGATAGTGGCCAATTACAGTGGCGAATATTTGAACCGGTCCTGGGAGTCCCCTAGATGGACTCAGCCTTGAATGAGTACCTGGTGCGGTGTGTACGAACATCATCATTGGGTAGACTGAGGAGGCTGGGCGGAGTGATGGCCACCCATCCCCTCGTGTACCGTTGGCCATCATAGGGGGTACTCGCAAACGGCACTTGCCCCAACAGTCTGTTAGAGGCTATATGGGGGATCTTTGTCTTTATACGTCTGTTAAGTACCATATCAAGATGACATCGCGGAGCTGTGCAGCACGTGGGGCGAAACGTTGGACACCGTGCCAAGAAACCCGAAACACACCATCGGAGAGAGCGCTCTAATTGTGTTTTGTAAATAATAAAACAATAGGAATAAATAAACAAATAAATGCATCGTTCCCGTGGGAGGGCGAGCGGGGTTTATATATACACACACACGCGCGCATGACGTGCGGTGTTGGTCTAATGAACAGGTGAGTCGAACGTCCTGTGGGGTTGAGGAGTCATAAGACCTCCCTCCTGATCTCCCTCTTCCTCCTCCCCCTCCTCCTCCTCTCGCATGCTCCTGCTCACCCACATCCCTCCTCCCCATCCCACGCCCGTAACGTCCAATTTATTTCTAAATCCAGTCATTGCCTTTTAAAAATTGTTTTAAGTTGCGTTGAGATTAAGCGACACAGGTACAGCCCCTTTTGGTCAACCCCCTTACTGCTGGATGTGTGTACGATTTTGAACTTCTTTCGTAGCAGCAGCAGCTGCAACATCGGGCATGCTCAATCCACTACTGATTAAACGCTACGTGGATTGGATGCGACGATCCACGCGGCTTGCACACACGTGCCGATTTAATTGCTCCATCTCCACGACGGACGTGGCTCTCTCTCTCTCTCTCGGGCGCGTGTTTCTCTGCTGCGTGAAGCGCGGCACACCGCGCGCGCGAGTCGCCATCAATGGGCGCGCACGTGAGCGGGTCAATCAATGCGCGAGTGTAACGTGAGCCTGACAATCGATTGTAATCGACGAGTCAAGTGCGGCATTACGTGACAATGGGAAGCTCGGTGATGAACATGTTTCCCCTCCCTTCGTATCCCGGAAAGCGTTCACCTGCATGCGTTCTCTAAACCACGTGCTCATCCTTCTGTTCCTCGGTGTAAATCCGAGCTCAGAATGGGAATCAAAAATATATATTCGTCCTGGAGGAATCCGATGAGCTATGAAGCTTTTTTTTCACAGACGTCCCAGTGGTTTTCACGGATGTCCCGGTATTTGTCCAGATCGCATCTATCCACGCCTTGTTTCCTTACCGGGAAGTCAACATTCGCGCATACGTGAACAAAGTTGATAAATTAATACTTAATTTGCATAAATCATGCCACAGATGGGAAACGTTCCCGTGGGGGGGGGGGGGGGGGGGTCGTGGCGGGGGGCGTGGTGGGGGCGGGGGGGGCATGGAAAGGGTGTGGGTAATTTCTTTCTGATCATCATCAACACCTTCTGCCACCACCGCTCGCATCACAGAGCCAGCTCTCCAGCTGAGACTCATGAAAGGCGAGCTGTGTGCCCATGCTTGGCGCGGCCACACGCGGCGCGGGCGTGTGGCCCATCACTGAAGGTGGCTGAAACGTGGCTCTGTGTGAGTGGCTCTGTGTAACCGGCAAAACAACCCCCTACCTCCTCGCGGTGTCGGACGGGCAACTCTGTCGTGGACAGTGCTGTGGGGGGAGGGCCAATTCTGATTGGCCTTTCCCCTCATGGCGCCTGTGACCACCACAGTGGCTAAACGGGGACTCTGGACGGGTGCGAGGGGCTGGTAACCCCTCCACCTTCAATAAATTACCACGAAACCACGAATTGAATATGAAACTAATAAGTTTGTGCCGGAGGCCCCGGGGGGACAGGCGTCTATGACGTCTCCTGGCCAAACCCCAATTGGCGGAGCCAGGAGATTGAATCTCTACCCTCGAGGCTCCTACAGAAACAACGGAAAGCTACTTAGTGTGGCCACGTGGTATGTTCGAACGCTCACTGCAGAGGAGAGGCTGCCACTCCTCTGTCGGGAGCTGGACCAGTACCGCCTGGATCTCCGTGGCATTCAGGAGGTCCGGTGGACCGGTTCTGGCTCCTGCTACCATGAGGGGTGGACAGTCCTCTTTTCGGGGCAGCAGACTGCCAAACAACAGGGTGTGGCTTTTCTTTAGATAGCGTGGCGGTGAGGTGTGGGAAGCTGTAAGCCACAGGCTACTTTGGGCTCACCTTCCTTTCAACCGGAGGCGAGGAATGGTGGTCGTGGTTACATATGCCCCCACCGAAGACGAACATCCGTGGAGGGATGCAGGAAAAGCCGATGAATCAGAAGCCTTCTATGACCTCCTGTCACAGGTGCTGGCTAAAGTGGCCCCTCGGGATAGAGTCATCTTGTTGGGTGACTTCAATGCCCGAGTTGGTCATGATGCTGGCACCTGGTCTGGAGTGATTGGAGGGCATGAGCCAGATCAGCTCAATAACAACGGCAAGAGGCTGCTAGATTTTTGTGCAGCCCATGGGCTTGTAATTACCAACACCCTGTTCCGACATCGGCGCATCCACACAACATCATGGATGCATGCCGGGTCCAAGCAAGAACATCTGCTGGACTACATAGTGACGGACCAGCGGATGCGAGCCCATGTCCTTGACACCAGCACCTACCGTGGAGCTGATCAGCCCTCTGACCATCGACTAGTCATCTGTAAGATGCGCCTGCTATCCTTCCACTACGGTAGTGGGTGTACACCCAGGACCCCATTTCAACCTAAAGTGGCCTGGTCTCAGTTAGCTGATGAAAGTTGCAAGCGAGAATTTCTTCATCGCTTGCGGCTCGGATTGGCATCGTCCCCCACTCCTCCTGATGTCGAGGGCAAATGGGCGAGGTTTAGGACTGTGACTCATGCAGCTGCAATGGCTGCTTTGGGAACGCGGTCCAGACCTCCCCAGAGACCTTGGCTGACAGGAGGTGTTCAGGATAATTTTAGAAAAAGCGACAGGCCCACTGTCATCAGCTACAGAATCCCACGTCAGAGAATGAGGAGACTTACCACAGTCTTCGCTTGGAGGTTCGGAGAGCCGTGAGGCGCTGAAAGGTTGGGTGGTGGTCGCGGGTTGCTGAAGAGATGGAGTCTGCCTCAGAGGCCCGCGATCACAAATCTCTATTTAACTCCATCAAAAAAGTAACCTGCAGCGCCACACCTATTACCATCATTTGGGGAAAAAAAGGTGATCCAATCTCTGACCCCAAGGAGCAGGTTTGCAGATTTGCTGAGCATTTCTGTGAGGTCCTGGGGGAGGGGAAATCCCTCAGCCAGGAAAATATCATGACACAAAGTGGGGATGACCCTGCTGAGGCTGCAGTGCCTCATATATTGGAAGAAGTCACCCCCTGTGAGTGGCTGGCTGAGGTGCCATCTGTTGAGGAAGTACTGAAGGCGATCTGGAGTCTGAGACCAGGAAAGGCACCGGGCAGAGATGATCTCCCAAGCGAAATGCTGAGGGAGGGTGGCGTTTGTGCACAGACTGTCCTATATGATATCATAACAACAGTCTGGACCACTGGACGGGTTCCGCAGGATTGGAAGGATGCCTTGGTGGTCCCCATCTTTAAGAAGGGGGACCGCACAGACTGTAACAACTACAGGGGCATTTCACTCCTCAGTGTGCCGGGAAAGGTCCTGCAAGGATTATTCAACATCACCTTGCCAGGCATGCTGAGGAGAGGCTTGCGGAGCCCCAATGCTGTTTCAGGAAAGGGTGGTCCTGCACAGATGCCATATTTTCTGTCCGTCTGCTACAGAAGTGGTGTAGGGAATTCCAACAAGACCTACATCTCTGCTTTATTGACCTGGTCAAGGCCTATGATGCCATCATTAGGCCTGGGCTCTGGGTTGTTCTTCGTGCTTTTGGAGTCTCTGACCCTCTGTTCACGATCATTAAGGACCTTCATGATGGTGAGCGAGCCCGGGTAAAACTACGTGGCCGGGAGTCAGAGCCATTCCCTGTACACCTTGGGGTGCGACAGAGATGTCCTCTGGCTCCCACATTATTTAACATGTATTTTGACCACGTATTTCGTGAAGCTTTCAATAGCTGTACCGGGGGAATCTCCATTTGGTACAGATATAATGGGAGGCTGATCGATGCCCGGGTGCGGTCAAGGGATGGCTCTCTATTGCTCAACCACGTTATGTATGCCGATGATTTGGTAATAGCTGCTCATTCAGAAGAGGAGTTGGAGACGCTGCTGCTGAAACTGGAGCGTGCCACTAAGAGGTGGGGCCTTACCATCAGCCCCACCACAACTAAGCACCTGCCTGGGTATATTGTACCATCGGACACTCCACCCCCACAACTCCGAATCGGTGATGGGGCAGTTGTGGAGAGAGTGGAGAGTTTCCCATACCTGGGCAGTGTGCTTATGACCGGCTCCAGTTTAACAGCAGAGGGCTCACTCCGAATCAGTCGAGCGGCAATATCTTTTCATCGGTTGCGTAACGCTGTGTGGAAGCTAACTGGTCTGTCGTTTCGCACTAAGCTTCAGGTCTTCTCGTCCACGGTCATTCCCTCCCTTCTCTACGCTTGCGAAACGTGGACCCCCTAATGGAACATCTTCGCCAGTTAAAAACATTTAGGCTAGCCTGCCTTCGATCCATCCTGGGTTTAACCAGGCTGGATTGTGTGAGGAGCTCACAAATCCTTGAAAGATCTGGACAAGTTCCCATCGGTGAGCTCCTCCGGCAGGCAAGGCTGCGTTGGCTGGGTCATGTAGCCGCATGCCCAGCCACCGCATTCCTAAACAGCTTTTCTTTGGCACGATCGAGGGTGCTAAACGGGCGCGCAACGTTCTAGAGAAGAGATGGAGTGATGTGGTACAGGAGGACGTGGAGCTGAGTGGACTTGCCGATGACTGGTACCAGCGGTGTCAAGATTGGCCTCTGTGGACGAGGCTCGTGAAGGACGCTACTGGGCAGTTGGAGGCAGTCGCCCTCCAACAACAACGGAGGGTGGAGGAGCGACGCTCACAACAACGAGCGGAGCGCCGGGTGGCTAAAGCACAGCAAGTTGGCACAGTAGGGGGCACAGGTGGTGCATCAGCCAATCATCTCAGTCATCTTCGTCAGTCGACCCGTGGCACTTGGGTCTGCCCCGTGACCTCCTGCCAGCGGGCGTTCGACAATTCACGTGGGCTCAAGGTGCACATGGCCTGGCACAAGCGTCGTGGGGAGCGGTAGTGTAGCGGTTAGCGCGCTGCGCTATGAACCTGGCGACCCGGGTTCGATTCTCGCTCACGGCCAACACCAGTGATGATTATCTGAACCGGTCCCGGGCCTCCCCTAGGTCGACTCAGCCTCAAATGAGTACCTGGTGCGGTGTGTAAACATCGCCACTAGGGAGACAAAGGCGGTCGGGCGTGGTGCTGGCCACCCACCCCTTCGTGTACCGTTCCGGCCTTCGTAGGTGCTCGCTAACAGCACTTGCCCCGACAGTCTGTCAAGGTTATACGGGGATATTCTTTTTTTAGTGTGGTTCTGTGTGTGTGTGGCCCTGTATGTGTGTGTGTTTCTGTATGTGTGTGTGTGGCTCTGTGTGTATGGCTCTGTGTGTGTGGTTTCTGAGTGAGTGTGTCTCTGTATGTGTGTGTGTGGCTCTGTGTGTGTGTCTGGCTGTCTGTGTGTGTGTGGCTCTGTATCTGTTTTTTTTCGGTGGAGGGGAGGTGAGGGGACTGGCTTGTGGTGGTATATATCACTCTTTTTTCCACAGAGCCAGGCATAGACTCACAGAGTCCCGTGTGTGTGTGTGAGTACCGCGGTGGTGAGAGGTGAACTCCCTCGCCTGGTGTACAGGAGGATGTGAGTTCGATCCCGACCCTGACGCCTGTACATTTGGAGTTTGCGGCGTCTCTCTCCCCGTGGTCGCGTGGATTTTCCTCGGGGTCATCCGGTTTTTCCCCTCCACATTTAGAAACATGCCTTTTAGAGCATTTGGCTGCTTTAAAAGTCCACGTGATAAGCCACTTTGTTGACCTCTCATTCGTGATAGCCAGGTCGCTTCTGAAAAAAGAGTTATAGAGCTCAGTGGTCATTAACCGGTCAAGTCAAAATAGGTTAGTTTAAAGTTTGATTTAAAGCTTTCGTGACTGCAGTAATTCATATTCTTAGTTTTTTCGGTAAAGTCACGTTGAAGAGAAACAACAAAATAATAAAATATATAAACAATAAAAAAAATCTCACGACGTTTCGACCATAACTCAAACGGTCATCTTCAGGTGTTCAGGTGTGAAGATGACCGTTTGAGTTATGGTCGAAACGTCGTGAGAAATTTTTTATTGTTTCATATATATTTTATTATTTTGTTGTTTCTCTTCAACGTGACTTTACCGAAAAAACTAAGAATAGGTTAGTTTAAGTTGGCGTACCATTCTCAAGCTTATTGCATCGGGGTGGTGGTGGTGGTGGCGGTGTCTAATGGTCACCACGCTGGACTTGCAATCCAGAGGTCGCCAGCTGGATCTCCCGGTAAAGTCGATCGCAGGTCGCGAGTGGTGGGGTAAAGTGTCGGCACTCTTTGTCAGCGTGGAAGAGTAGGCCAAAACACCACCGAGAGGGCCTTTCCAGAGCTCGCTTTAGTGGAAGCCCTTCTGCCAGCAGTGGCAATTGCAGGGATGCGCCTTTACCTTGTTCAAACTTTAATAACATTATGTCACGGTTACGAGGAGAGAACCAACGCATCGATTAATATCGGTGGCGCAGTGGTTAGCGCAATGCGATGTGAATCTGGCCACCTGGATTCTATTGTCGGCGACGGCTGCCGTCAGTGGCGAGTGATTAGAACCGATCCGTGCCCCTTCCACGCCCCCATGACCGGCGAAACTTTGGGGTGGGTTGAGAGGTGCGGGCTTCATCGACCAGCAATGGAATGACAAAAATATGTACGTGTGCAGCTATCGGGTCGTCATTATCCCCCTGCCAGAATGTCTGCAGCGGCGGCTGTGGTGTGTGTGTTAGATCTGGGTAAAAGGTGTGTGTGTTAGATCTGGGTATGAGGTATGTGTGTGTTAGATCTGGGTATGAGGTGTGTGTGTTAGATCTGGGTGTAAGGTGTGTGTGTGTGTTAGATCTGGGTAAAAGGTGTGTGTGTTAGATCTGGGTATAAGGTGTGGGTGTTAGATCTGGGTATGAGGTATGTGTGTGTTAGATCTGGGTATAAGGTGTGGGTGTTAGATCTGGGTATGAGGTATGTGTGTGTTAGATCTGGGTATGAGGTGTGTCCGTGTTAGATCTGGGTATAAGGTGTGTGTGTGTTAGATCTGGGTATAAGGTGTGTGTGTTAGATCTGGGTATAAGGTGTGGGTGGGATCGAGGGTTATGTGGTGCGATGGAATGGGGGAGTAAGCAGGTGGACGGGTGGTTGAGTGGATTAATGAATGAGTGGGTGGTTGAATTGATGAGTGAATGAGTGGGTGGATGAGTGAATGAGTGGGTGGTTGGGTGGATGAGTGAATGAGTGGGTGGTTGGGTGGATTAATTAATGAGTGGGTGGCTGGGTGAATTAATGAATGAGTGAGTGAATGAGTGAATGAGTGGGTGACTAGGTGGATGAGTGTGCGGGTGGGTGGTTGGGTGGATGAGTGGGTGGTATGGTGTTTAGGTGGATGAGTGGGTGAATCTGTGCAATGACAACAGAGCATGGCATTAATTTTCGCCCTTCGCTAAACATCATCCATCATCATCCGCTCGTTATAATTGCGTGGTGTGCGCGGCATCCGGACCAGTCCATAGATCTCTCTCTCTCACTTACTTCCCGAGCCGCTCGGCTTCTGGTCCTGAGCAAATGAACCATCCTAATCGAGGCTCTTATCTGTCCACTGGAATGTAAGCAAGAGCGACCGAACGGCGAGCCATTTGGCGCAAAAGATTAAAGTGGCATGGTCTGTGACTAATTGCAGAGTGTCCCTCTCGCTCTTCCTGTATCGATTTTGAAAAATAATAATAATTGCAACCCGTGTCGAGCCGTGCCCTGCGAATGACCAGGACACTCGAAACGCCACTCGCTTAAGATTTCATATTCCGATTGCATGCGCGATCGTGTCGCTCTGGGTCTGGCGCTTGAGATCCCTCTCTGCTTTTGGATGGAATTGTCGTCAGCTAAACCCTCCCCGGTTCCGCGTGCGTGCGAGTGGGGGAGTGGGCAGTGTAGCAACGCGCACAGTGGCAATTATCTACACCGGTCCTGAGCCTCCCCGAGGTCGACTCAGATTCAAATGAGTACCTGGTGCTGTGTGTGAACAACATCGCCACTGGGGAGACAAAGGCGGTTGGGCGCGGTACTGGCCACCCACCCCCTCGTGTGCCGTGCCGGTCTTCAAAGGTGCTACTCTCTAACAGCACCTGCCCCAACAGTCTGTTAAGGCTATACGGGGGATCTTTGTCATGTGGTCAAGCACACGTGGGGGTGATGGTGACGTAGCGGTTTGCGCAGTGCGCTACGGACCCGGAGGCCCAGAGTTCGATACCTGGCAACGGCTAACATCAGTGTGCGAGTGATTTCACATCAGGTTCTGGGCCTCCCCTATGTTGGCTCAGCCTTGAATAAACACCTCCATGTAAAATCACAGTTGTCGCTCTACATAGACATCAGCCATACGACAACAGAGATCCATAGACTAACACCGAGACATATGGATTCATACTGAGACCCATAGACTCCCATAGAGACTCTTAGACTCACACAGAGTTCTATGGATTCACATTGAGACACACAGACTAGCATAGAGACCCATAGACTTACACAGAGAGGCATCACACCGACATTCTTAACGAAATCGTCTGGCTCGACCACCTCAATGTCTAAGCATTGTTGTTGTTGTTCTCTATCAACAGCAGACACACGACGAAGGCCCATGCACCGGCAGCAGTGGCGTGAGCAGGAAATTGCAGGGCTGCGCCTTTACCCAGTTACTTTACATCCCCCAGTCAATTTGGGGTTCTGAAGTGGGTGACAAGTTCCCTCATATATAAGTATTGTGTAAGAGGAACCTGAACATGTAATGTGTCGCACGAAACCGCGGCCGTCTCGGCAAAGATGTGTTTAAAAATGCAGGACCGAGACTCATGCTCGCTAGCAGAAGAAAAAAAAACCTTTTCTTGCGAGTGGCAGCCCCCCACATCCCCCCCCCCCCCGTTCAATAACGCATCGACCCAGAACATTACCCCCAAGATGTTACCTTTATTAACGTCATATTGCAGATGGTATAAAAAACTTCATGGCGCAGTGAGTGGTGTAGCGTGACGTGGTGGGTGTGTGTGTGTGGAGGGAGCACATTGTGTGCCCAGGATCGGGTTCGAACGGGTGAGAAACGCGAGCGGGTTTAAGCGTAAGAACTTCAATTCACCTCCTTGCCGAGTTTGACTGCGGTATTGTAATCAGCACTATAACCAGAATCACAATTACCATCAGCAGTTGCAGCTGAATCATCGTCGTGTATGTATGCTGAACTTCACACGCACCGTACGTAGCCAACCGTGCTCATCGGAAGTGCTAATCATCCTCATCATTCCTCTGTCATGATCATAATCATCACCATGAGACTCATCGTTTTTCAATAGCGTATCCCTCTACCACTTCTTGTGCGCCTATTAATCCTTATTTTCGACACTTTCCAACGCTGTTTCTCTATCGGTTGTCCACGTTGCTTTATCCAGATTGTAAGCACTTTCATCCTGCCTGGCAGGGGAGCCGGACACGGGGACTGGGCGAACAGGAGTCTCTTTGCTTTGGAAGTAAGAAACAGATCTCAAGACTCGCGACTGAACGACTGAGGACTTCAATAGGATGCCCCTTCTCTCTGGATTTCTGCAACCCCAATCCTTCTGACCGCGTCTTTACATCTCCCGAGTTGCCGCGCCCCAACAGACTGTAGGGACAAGTGCTGTTAGCGAGCACCTATGAAGGCCGGCACGGCATGCGAAGGTTGGGGTGGCTAGCACCACGCCCGACCGCCTTTGTCTCCCCAGTGGTGATCTTTACACACCGCGACGGGTACTCATTTAAGGCTGAGTCGACCTAAGGAAGCACAGGACAGGTTCAGATATTCGTCACCGGTGTTGGCCGTGATCGGGAATCGAACTCGGGTCGCCGGGTTCGTAGCGCAGCGCGCTGACCGCTACACTATCGCTTGTGTCACACACACACGCACACACGCACCCACACACAACAACAACAACAACCACCATTCGCCACTAAGTGGCGGTGACGTCACCACGACGCTTGTGCCAGGCTATGTGCACCCTGAGGCCACGTGAAGTGTCGAACGCCCGCTGGCAGGAGGTCACGGGGCAGACCCAGGTGCCACGGGTCGACTGACTGAGATGACTGGCTGATGCACCACCTGTGCCCCCTACTGTGCCAACCTGCTGTGCTTTAGCCACCCGGCGCTCCGCTCGCTGTTGTGAGCGTCGCTCCTCCGCCCTCCGTTGTTGTTGGAGGGCGACTGCCTCCAACTGCCCAGTAGCATCCTTCACGAGCCTCCTCCACAGAGGCCGATCTTGACACCGCTGGTACCAGTCATCGGCAAGTCCACTCAGCTCCACGTCCTCCTGTACCACATCACTCCATCTCTTCTCTAGCCCATTGAAGTCACCCAACATGATGACTCTATCCCGAGGGGCCACTTTAGCCAGCACCTGTGACAGGAGGTCATAGAAGGCATCTGACTCATCGGCTTTGCCTGCATCCCTCCACGGATGTTCATCTTCGGTGGGGGCATAAGTAACCACGACCACCATTCCTCGCCTCCGGTTGATGGGAAGGCGAGCCCAAAGTAGCCTGGGGCTTACAGCTTCCCACACCTCACCGCCACGCTCCCACGCCCCCTTCATTCTTTTGTTCAAAAGAAGACCCACACCCTGTTGTTTGGCAGTCTGCTGCCCCGAGTAGAGGACTGTCCACCCCTCATGGTGGCAGGAGCCAGAGCCGGTCCACCGGACCTCCTGAATGCCGCATAGATCCAGGCGGTACCGGTCCAACTCCCGACAGAGGAGTGGCAGCCTCTCCTCTGCAGTGAGCGTTCGAACATTCCACGTGGCCAACCGTAGTGGCTTTTCGTTGTTTCTGGAGTAGCCCCGAGGGTAGGTATTCAATCTCCTGGCTCCGCCAATTGGGGTTTGGCCAGGAGACGTCATAGACGCCTGGCCCCCCGGGGCCTCCGGCACAAGCTTAGTTGTTACATATTTCAGTTTAATTCGTAGTTTCGTGGTAATTAATTGAAGGTGGAGGGGTTACCAGCCCCTCGCACCCGTCCAGAGCCCCCGTTTAGCCCCTGTGGTGGACACATATGCCATGAGGGGAGGAGCCAATCAAAATTGGATCTCCCCCCACAGCGCTGTCCACGACAGAGTTGCCCGTCCGGCACCGCGACACACACGCACACACACACACACCAATACCCCTTCTCCACAACCATCCTGCTCCCTCCGCAGTCCCATGCACCCTCGCCTCCCTTACCCCTACAAAGCGGTGTTTCAACATCCCCAACTCCTTCTGTCCTCTGACCCCTCACCTCGCGCCTCTGATTAGCGCGGTTGGCGACGTAAGGTGCGAAAGAAGTTCCACACACCGCACAATGCATACATTGTGATGCTAAAAACGAAAGTTAGTTTTATTGCACTGCCTCAAATATTGGTCAGCAGCGCATGAGACTATTCATTCTGCGTTTAATAATTAAAAGGCACGTTGAAAAGATACCATTTTTTCGAAGTTTCACAAAGGTGTTTGAAACATTTTCTCGGCACGCCATTCGCTGGAAAATGAGTCCCAAGCCTTATACCCAGCATAAGAGAAGTCGCGCTCCCCAAACCTGCTTTCTACACGCGGGAACGCCGCAGTCAGAGTTGTCTTCAGAGCGAAGACCAGCCCGCAATATCCTGCTTTTCATTACCAACTTTAAACATTCCCACGATTATTCTATCCTTTTCATCCACCCACATGCTGTGTTCACCCACAGTGCTACAGATCAGAGCATTTCCACCACCACCACCACCATCGTCATCATCACCAGCACCATCGCTTTCCTTCCCTCGCTCTGCGCCACTTTGAAATTCCCTCCCATCGTCTCCTTATGCCCAAACTCTGAAAATAATCATCATCACCATCACCACATTAATAACCTCGCTCTCAATTCAAGAGTGTGTTATTATGCTCTGATAAATTATCACTTTGACAGTGCCCATTGTTGCTGGTCGCTTGGCGTTTTTGGCTTAGAGCCTGTGTTCAGTAAACAGGTGTTTAGTAAAACCCAATAATCTATTCTCGCTCACCTCTTTCTTTCATCGGGTTTCATCTCGGTCCGCCTTCAGCAATGTCTCCTGGTTATTTTTACGTATCTTCTGATATAATTTTACATCATTATTTAACTTGTATTTATTTGCTTTGCTTTTTGTTATCTTGGTGACTCACCCCCGCTCCCCCCCAAGTCACTCCCGCAAATTAGACTCCTATCCTGGGTCACTCTTGGGTCCTCACCCGGAGTTAAACCGAAATCAACTTGAAACGTGAGCATCTTCAGCGTCAGCGGGGTGTGGTCATCCTCGTTTAACCGGGCATGTGTGTGCAAAGCAGCGTATTGATTAAAATGATTTCTGTAAAGAGCAACCACCGCTCCAACCCCACCATTTTCTCCCCAACACCCACGACCCTAATCGTATTTAGCGACACATTTAAGGCATTGACGCTTTGCAAGAACGCCTTTGGAAATTGCGGCTCCCCAAGACATCCATCAAGAGAGAGGTGAAGTAACTGGGGAGTTCACGTCGCTCCGTTATGAGCAGAGACCCACGCCTCCAAAGTGCGCACATTCGGGAAAATATGACTTTATATTTGTGTGTGTGTATTTATATTTAGAATTATAAACGTGGGCTTGAGGTGGCCGGGTGGCTCAGAGGTCAAAACGCTGAGCCAGCAAGGCAGATATCCTTGGTTTGCATCCTGGTTTGAAGCCACACGTGGTTTAAACCGGGTTCTCAAGTGCGATGAGTTTACGGTCTCAGACCCGGTCACAAATGACTTGGACTACAACAACAATATCAACAACAATATCAACAACAATATCAACAACAAAACGCGTCCCGTTAAAATGTAGTTCCGCGCTCAAATCCGGTTTAAATTCCGGCACAGGAAATGTAAAACATTGTTTGTATTGTTATGCGACAAGCATTACTCTCAATGGCACGGTGGTTGGGGAAGTGCTGCCCCCACGGCTGTGTCGACCACAGGTCACTTGAAGAAACGATCTCAGCGGTAGTTCTGCGATGTCCGCTTCCGCGAGCCGCTCTGCGATGCTCCAGATGCTTCGTTTGAAGTCGCACCGTTGATAGCGCACACTCGGCAACGCACAGCCCGCAGAAAGCGAACGGAGTGACGATGAACGAGAAATAGTCATCGGCGCCGTGACACTCGCGTCGCCATGGGCAGTGCTCTGTGAGCAGAGATCGGATCCTGCACAATATCTGGAGGGCTCGGGTTTTCTCTAAATCGATGTAAACGATCATTTAAACTGCTCCCAGAAAGCACGCCGCACGGAAACCAGATGTCCGATTACGAAATAGCAGTTGCACGTCCTCCCCCCCCCCACGAAAAAAATCACAATTCCAGTTGGCGGCAGCGACGTTTAATTGAACTAATCTGCGACTTCGTTTCTTCTATCGCTGAGCTACTGAGCCTCTTTGCTCACTCCGCCGGCAACTAACCGCCGCTTGATTACTTCCCGTCACCCGCGACTTTGCCCGTTCGCTGGCGAGCGCGTGGCGCGCGCGTGCGTGCGCGTGCGTGCGCGTGCGTGCGCACTTGGGGAGTGCGAGCGTGGGGAGCGGTAGCTACAGCGTGCGGTCACCGCACTTGGCTACGGACCGGGCCACCTGAGTTCGATTCCAGCTCACGACCGAAAAGAGCGACGATTATTTGAAGCGGTCGTGGGCCTCCCCGAGGTCGACTCAGACTTAAACGAGCAGCTGGTGGGATGTGTAACACAACGACTGGGGAGACAAAGGCGTCCGGGCGTAATGTTGTCCTACCCACCCCTTCGTGCTCCATTCCTGCCTTCATAGGTTAGTTATCATTCCACAGCGCTACGAAGCCGGGGACCGAAGTTCAATTCCCAGCCATGGATAATATCTGAACCGGTCCTTCTAACTCAAGCACCAAGCAAGGACCAAACATGGGTACTAGGACAAGCAATGCGCCAATAACTTTTCCAAAGTGCACGTTTCTCTTCTGCGTCAAAGCGCCGCCTCACTGCCATCTGCGAGCCGCAATGCAATAGACATTGACCGAACACCAGGGAGTGCGTGACGGCGCGTGTTCGGACGAAGCCAACGAGAGTGAGGAGGGGGTTACACACCGTTCATTATCCATCGATCCATCGTAGCAGACAAGCCCAGTTGCTGTCTGTGCTAGATACGCAAATATATATCTACATTTCATCATCATTGCCATCATCATCAGAAGCAGCAGCCCTAATGCTCTGTCCACTGCAATCTGAAAGTCTCTTCCACGCCATGTCGATCGTTGGAGTTGTTTGACCATACATCACGCAACTGTGATCAGTGTAGATTGATGTTAAATCGAACTCGGGTCGCCGTGTAAATAGGCGCGCTACCCACCGCTCCACCCTAATGTGTAACACTCCGGGGTTAATGAATCGCTTGTTAGCGCAGCGCCCCAGGGGTTCCATCCATCTCCCGCGCTGGTGCTGCCCTTTCTGACGAAGCTGCTCTCACGTGGCTATCAAGACTCCCGTTTATGAAAGCATACCTCGCTTGCGTATCATGTAGACCACCCGTTTGAACTCTTTGGCCAGGCTGTGTTTGCATTGCGATCATTGACGTTAATGTTTGACAGTCCTTTCGTTTGTATGCTGCCGGAAGAAGACCTCCCCCACACTTCACCGCGCGGGTCAATACGGGCTGCTGAAGAGAGGGCCTCATTTCAGAACAACATCGAAAAGATGATGGCTGCGGCCAGGAATTGAACTCAGGCTGCCGGGTTCGTAGCGCAACTGTTCCCATCTCCACATTAACTCGTGCACATACTTGTCAGCTGAATGGTGGACACTTAGATGTTGTGCGGAGTACACCCGTACATGTGTGTATGTGTGTGGGGGGAGCGGTAGTGTAGCGGTTAGCGCGCTGCGCTACGAACTTGGCCACCCGGGTTCGATTCCCGCTCACAGCCACCATCAGCCACCATCAGCCACCATCAGCCACCATCAGTGACGATTATATGAACCGGTCCCGGCACTCCACTAGGTCTACTCAGCCTCAAATGAGTACCTGGTGCGATGTGTAAGCATCGCCACTGGGGAGACAAATGCGGCCGGGCGTGGTGTTGACCACCCGCCCTCTTGTGTGCCGTACCGGCCTAAATAGGTGCTCGCTAACGGCACTTGCCCCAACAGTCTGCTGAGGCTATACGGGGGATCTTTATCTTTTTTAACATATCGGTAGTGGTATTGTTTGATGTATAATAATGGACGTGCGCGCGCACACACACACGCGCACGCACACACACACACGCAACAACAACAACAACAACCGCCATTCGCCACTAAGTGGCGGTGACGTCACCACGACGCTTGTGCCAGGCTATGTGCACCCTGAGGCCACGTGAAGTGTCGAACGCCCGCTGGCAGGTGGTCACGGGGCAGACCCAGGTGCCACGGGTCGACTGACTGAGATGACTGGCTGATGCACCACCTGTGCCCCCTACTGTGCCAACCTGCTGTGCTTTAGCCACCCGGCGCTCCGCTCGCTGTTGTGAGCGTCGCTCCTCCGCCCTCCGTTGTTGTTGGAGGGCGACTGCCTCCAACTGCCCAGTAGCATCCTTCACGAGCCTCCTCCACAGAGGCCGATCTTGACACCGCTGGTACCAGTCATCGGCAAGTCCACTCAGCTCCACGTCCTCCTGTACCACATCACTCCATCTCTTCTCTAGCCCGTGCCGCGCCCGCTTAGCCCCCTCAATCCGGCCAAACAAAAGCTGTTTCGGCATGCGGTGGCTGGGCATGCGGGCTACATGACCCAGCCATCGCAGCCTTGCCTCCCGGAGGAGCTCACCGATGGGACCCTGCCCAGATCTTTCAAGGATTTGTGAGCTCCTCACACAATCCAGTCTGGTTAAACCCAGGATGGATCGTAGGCAGGCCAGCCTAAATGTTTCTAACCGGCGAAGATGTTCCATTAGGGGGGTCCACGTTTCGCAAGCGTAGAGAAGGGAGGGAATGACCGTGGCCGAGAAGACCTGAAGCTTAGTGCGGAGCGACAGACCAGGTAGCTTCCACACAGCGTTACGCAACCGATGAAAAGATATTGCCGCTCGACTGATTCGGAGTGAGACCTCTGCTGTTAAACTGGAGCCAGTCATAAGCACACTGCCCAGGTATGGGAAACTCTCCACTCTCTCCACAACTGCCCCATCACCGATTGGGAGTTGTGGGGGTGGAGTGTCCGATGGTACAAAATACCCAGGCAGGTGCTTAGTTTTGGTGGGGCTGATGGTAAGGCCCCACCTCTTAGTGGCACGCTCCAGTCTCAGCAGCAGCGTCTCCAACTCCTCCTCTGACTGAGCAGCTATTACCAAACACGCGCACACACACACACGCGCACACACACACGCACGCACACACACACACACGCACACACACCCGCACGCACACACGCACACACACGCACACACACACACACGCGCACACACACACACGCGCACGCGCACACACACACGCACACACACACGCACTCCGCTAAGTGTCGGCCGTGTTGCGTGACAGGTGGCGACACGACTCGCGAGCAGCATCCGTGACACGAACAGCACGGGGCAATTGGCTATGAATACAAACAAACGACAACACCGGCATAGCTCAAGTTTTCAAGTTTCATTTATTAGGTATAGCCCTGTGAGCCATGCGGCTCTTAAGTCGGGTGCAACCGCACCCGACTCGGCGCCTTTCAGGATGAAGACCTCAGAGAGCGCTCAATGTGTTTGTTGTTGCCCCTCTCGTTTGTTGCAAAGAGACCACGCGCAATTTAGAGGGCTTCCAAAAAAGGTCACTCCTGGGGGGCAATCATTAATCTCGACCTCTCTCGCTCTCCCCTGCTCGCTCTCGCTCCCTCTCGCTCTCGCTCCCTCTCGCTTTCTCTCCCTCTCGCTCTCTTTTTTTTTCTTCAAAATATTAAACTTTATACCGAACGGTGAAAATCCCAACAGGACATTAAACAAATCCAACATGGCTGGAGAATGGTGACAATTTTTTCACGTTTGCTTTCCACAACTCATCCCCTTTCTCTTCCGTGACGACTTCAAGAACAGGTCATGACAACAAAAAAAACAGCAGTCGCGGGAGGCATTATTTTAATGCAAAAGCCAAATGGTGGTGTGGGGGGCTTTCTCTCTCGCTGTCTTCCTCTCGCTCTCCCTCTCGCTCTCTCTCCCTCTCGCTCTCTCTCCCTCTCTCTCTACCTCTCCCTCTCTCTCCTTCTCGCTCTCTCTCTCTCGCTCGCTCTCTTTTTTTACGATCAGAGGAAACAAGAAGATGCTCCGTGTAGTCGGCACTTTGCTCCGTTCATCATTTCGTTTTTTTTGTTTTTTTATGCTTTGCTTTATGTCATTCCCCCCCCCCCCCCCCCCCGCTTGAAAGACCCAACACAATATTTTTTCTTCTTTTTTTTTCTGCTCTCCTTACCCCTTCCCTCTCTCTCTACCCCCCTCTCTGCCCCTCCTCTCTCTCTACCCCCACTCTGCCCCCCCCCCTATCTCTCTGCCCCCTTTCTTCCTACTCCATTTTGCTCTTGCTTTCTCTCTCTTTTTTATAACTACGACAAGTGCTGCATCTGCACGCAGCCCTTCCCACAGTCAAACGGCCTCCGACGGGTAGCTTAGATCTGCATGCAGAGCTCTCAGTCATCTGCCACCGAGCACACGGCCTCCTCCAGTGCCCACTGCTCCTTGAAGGCCGGCACGGCGTGAGTCAGCCACGCATGGCGGAACTCCAGCCACATCCTGGCTCCGACCAGAGCGCGGAAGATTCCCAGGCTGCTGGCCGGACGTTGCCTCTCCAGGGCCACCTTCCTCGCCCTGTAAATGGCGAGCTTGGCGTAGCCGAAGAGCACGTTGACCGGCCCCTGAAGATGTTGGGGTCCGTCGCCCTTCGGGTATCCAATGTTGAGGACCGTCGGGGAGAAGTGGAGGCTGAACCTTAGGAGGATGTTTCTCAGGACCTTGAACAGCGAGTCCAGGCTCTTGCACTCCACGTATTGGTGCGCCACCGTCTCCACTTTACCGCAGAACCGACTCTCCGGGGACGTGTCGGTGAAACGCGCCAGGGAGGCGTTGGTGATGACGGTGCCGTGGGCGATGCTCCAGCTGAGGTCGCCGATGCGGTTGTACGTCGGTCTGCAGTAGAGTTGCCTCCAGCGAGGCCTCTCCGGAGAGACGCAGGGCTAGGGCTTTCCTCCAGGCATGGTCCTTGTGGCTCCTCCTCAGGGTGTCCTGTTGGTGGAACCGGACCATGTAGGAGTAGAGCACCTTCCTCTTTACATTTGGGAAGGCCACCTCCGGCAGGTCTTCCAGACGGTACAGTTTGTGATCCGCCTTCGTTTGTCGGCATTGGCGATGCAGTGGCACGACTGAGAGCTCCGGTGGAGGGGGACCGAGAGGGGCCTCGTCATCTCCAACGCCGATGGGGGGCGTTCTCCCCGCTGCCGCTGAGAAGGCCCTCTTGGCTTCGGCCAGGATCCGGGCAGCCACCCGGAGCGACTGCAGCCCCCCTGTCTTTGCGGCCATGTCTGCTGGTCCGAGCCACCGGCCTCGTGTTTCAGGCTCCACCAGATCTCCCACCCTCTCGCTCTCTCTCTCGCGCTCTCCCTCTCGCTCTCTTTTTCTTTACGATCAGAGGAAACAAGAAGATGCTCGGTGTAGTCGGCACTTTGCTTCGTTCATCATTTCGTTTTTTTATGCTTTGCTTTATGTACCTCCCCCCCCCCTTTTTAAATGAAAGATTTCACAATAGATTTCATGCTCTGCTCTCTTTACCAATTACCTCTCTCTGTACCCCCTCTCTCTACCCCCCCCCCCCCCCCCCCCTTCTCTAGACCCCCTCTCTCCCTACACCATGTCTACGTTCCCCCTATGTTTTCTATGTAATATTTGTAATATTATTATTTTTAAAAACTACGACAAGTGCTGCATCTGCACCCATCCCTTCTCGCAGTCCTCCCCCTCGCTCTCCATCTCGCTCTCTCCATCTCTCCCTCTCGCTCTCCGTCTCGCTCTCTCCATCTCTCCCTCTCGCTCTCTCCCTCTCGCTCTCCGTCTCGCTCTCCGTCTCGCTCTCTCCATCTCTCGCTCTCCGTCTCGCTCTCTCCCTCTCGCTCTCCCTCTTGCTCTCCGTCTCGCTCTCTCCATCTCTCGCTCTCCATCTCGCTCTCTCCATCTCTCCATCTCTCGCTCTCTCCATCTCTCGCTCTCCGTCTCGCTCTCTCCATCTCTCCCTCTCGCTCTCCGTCTCGCTCTCTCCATCTCTCGCTTTCCGTCTCGCTCTCTCCATCTCTCGCTCTCCCTCTCACTCTCTCCCTCTCGCTCTCCGTCTCGCTCTCTCCATCTCTCCCTCCCGCTCTCCGTCTCGCTCTCTCCATCTCTCGCTCTCCCTCTCACTCTCTCCCTCTCGCTCTCCCTCTCGCTCTCCGTCTCGCTCTCTCCATCTCTCGCTCTCCCTCTCGCTCTCTCCAACTCTCGCTCTCCGTCTCTTTGTTTACGATCAGAGGAAACAAGAAGATGCTCGGTGTAGTCGGCACTTTGCTCCGTTCATAATTTATTTTTTTTGTTTTTTTTTATGCTTTGCTTTATGCAACCCCCCCACCGCCCCCTTTTAAATGAAAGACCCAACACAATATTTGTTTTCTTTTTTTCTGCTCTCCTTACCCCTTCCCTCTCTCTCTACCCCCCTCTCTGCCCTTCCTCTCTCTCTACCCCCCTCTCTGCCCTTCCTCTCTCTCTACCCCCCTCTCTGCCCTTCCTCTCTCTCTACCCCCCTCTCTGCCCTTCCTCTCTCTCTACCCCCCTCTCTGCCCTTCCTCTCTCTCTACCCCCCTCTCTGCCCTTCCCTCTCTCTCTACCCCCCTCTCTGCCCCCCTCTCTCTCTGCCCCCCTCTCTGCCCCCCTCTCTCTCTCTGCCCCCTCTCTTCCTACTCCATTTGGCTCTCTCTCGCTCTCTCTTTTTTGTCTTTATAACTACGACAAGTGCTGCATCTGCACGCAGCCCTTCCCACAGTCAAACGGCCTCTGACGGGTAGCTTAGATCTGCATGCAGAGCTCTCCGTCATCTGCCACCGAGCACATGGCCTCCTCCAGCGCCCACTGCTCCTTGAAGGCCGGCACGGCGTGGGTCAGCCGCGCATGGCGGAACTCCGGCCACACCCTGGCTCCGACCAGAGCGCGGAAGATGCCCAGGCTGCTGGCCGGACGTTGCCCCTCCAGGGCCACCGTCCTTGCCCTGTAAATGGCGAGCTTGGCGTAGCCGAAGAGCACGTTGACCAGTCCTGAAGATGTTGGGGTCCGTCGCCCTTCCTCTCGCTCTCCATCTCGCTCTCTCCATCTCTCTCTCACGCTCTCCGTCTCGCTCTCTCCATCTCTCCCTCTCTCGCTCTCTCCATCTCTCACTCTCTCGCTCTCTCCATCTCTCGCTCTCTCCATCTCTCTCTCTCTCGTTCTCCATCTCTCACTCTCTCGCTCTCTCCATCTCTCGCTCTCCGTCTCGCTCTCTCCATCTCTCACTCTCTCGCTCTCTCCATCTCTCGCTCTCTCCATCTCTCCCTCTCCGTCTCATTCTCTCTCGCTCTCCATCTCTCGCTCTCTCTATCTCTCTCGCTCTCCGTCTCGCTCTCTCCATCTCTCGCTCTCTCCATCTCTCTCTCTCTCGTTCTCCATCTCTTACTCTCTCGCTCTCTCCATCTCTCGCTCTCCGTCTCGCTCTCTCCATCTCTCCCTCTCTCGCTCTCTCCATCTCTCCCCCTCTCTCTCCGTCTCGTTCTCTCTCGATCTCCCTCTCTCGCTCGCTCGCTCCGAGCACGCGAGGCGTCGCTCTGCGCCCGAGCGAAGTCCCGGCAAGACAGCCCCCCTGAGTCCCCCAGCCCCCACGTCTCCCATTCCTAAAGGCCACAGAGCACGGGGCTGTGGCACCGTGCTCCGGGGTGAGATCGACCAAGGCTGATCCCGGCCGATTGGGGTTCAAGGCAGATGTCACAGGAGGGCTTGGGGGTGGGGGGTGGTGCTGGAGGTGGGGGAGGAGTGCGGGATGATTAGCACGGATGGCTAAGTACAACGCGAAAGACGTTCAACATCGTAACAAACATAACGGGCGGGGGTTGTTGGGAATCGTTCCACATTTACACGTCACGAGCTGCTTAGTGTCCGGTCGCCACAATAGTATTGTGATTTCAGTTAATCGCCGTGAGGGTGATGTTGATGAGGACGCGTTTGGCGGTCGCCGCGGCGGCGGTGGTGGTGGTGCTGATAACGACGACGGTCTTTTGCGGCTGATTTACGTGGTGATGGCAACGTTTTCACTTGATTTTATTTAACCAGGTGAGAAGTCAAGAGATCAGGATGAGTCTCATTTGGGCAAGAGTATCCTGTGTGGGCATGGCTGCCTATCGGGGATGATTATTGCCATCTATAATCACGAACGAGTAATTCGGGATGTCATTTTCAAATGTCACCAACGTTTGGACCTTCCTTTTTCTTCATCCCTAAGGTTGATGCAGATGCAGAGCAACGACTACAACGTCGCTTTCAGCTGGCCAAGCACAGACATCCGCATCAGGAGCAGCCGAGTGTATCGCTGCCGTGTCTCCGTCTCAGTATTTATGGATCGGGCATTGCTTCGTTATACGTTGTACAGCCTGTTCTGGATGATCACGTGTTCACACTCGTGTAAAGTTTAAATTTATTTACTTCATATTTGTGCATCAGCTATCCGCAGCGGCCGCTGCCGTGGTGTGTGCAGTCGGATGCGAAGTCGATCTTGACGCCAGCGTTGCACAAATGGCCTCGCTCTCACGAATGCCGTCAGGGGATCTTTGACGTCCGCATGAGAATGAAACATACAACGCTTGGGCATTGTCTTGGTTATTATTACAGCCAGGGTCGGAACTACGGGGTAGTGCTATGCGGCACGTAGAGGGCCCAGCCGGCCATCAGGGGGGGGATCAACAGATAAACAATTAACATTCATAATATAGGTTGTTTGGGTTAGATCGCATTAATATAGATGTGTCGTTAAACCCGCCACCACCTATTAAAGGAACGAAACAGGTGGATTTCTCCACTTATCTGGCTGTCCACCTGATGATGCTGGTTGTAATTACTCGCGAAACGTCGTATTCAGATTGTAAATGTTGTGGATTTGCTCTGCAACACACCGGTGTGATGTACGAGTGACGAATTGGCACGTTCTGTTTACGTGACAAACCTTACCAGTTGACTGTGTCGGGGGGTGGCGGGTTTAACTACACATTTATATTTATGCGATCTAACCCAAAAAAAAAACTATATTACGGATGATATCGGTCGCGAAAGCATACTACGTGTTAAATTAGCAACATTTTAAGAAAATGTCTCAACAAAAAAATGTGTTCATTAAAAAGTTACCTGCGGTCTAGCATGCGACCCAGCTCCGACTAACGCATCTGTCTATCCCTCCCCCCGCCCCCCCATTGAAATAGGGCGTTGCACCCCCCGATGACACCCGTGGTAATAACCACGACGGCTGCTGGATTCGAACCGCGAACCTCTGCAACAAGCGGCCAACACTCGAAGCCACGTTGACATCAATGGCGGTGTTGGTAGGCCCCTCCCCCGGCCACCCCGTGTAGCCTTAACAGACCGTTGGGGCGAGTGCTGTTAGCGAGCACCTATGAAGGCCGGAACGAAACGCGAGGGAGTAGGTGGCTAGCAACCACGCCGGGCCGCCTTTGTCTCCCTAGTGGCGATGTTTTAACGCACCGCAACAGGTACTCATTTGAGGCTCAGTCGACACACACACGCGCGCGCGCAGGCACAGCTGGACACGCGTGCACGTATGGCAAGGGAGAGTGCACCACAGGCTCATAGTAAAGGTACTGTATTCTTCCCCCGTCACGTGTCACACGAAGCCCGCCGTCTCACGCGAACAATTGCACACGAGCAGCGTGGGGGGGAGGCGACAGCTAAAATGACATCGACACACGCACACACACACGGCTAGGCAGCCACACGTGGACTCTTCATATGCGAGGCTATATTTATATCATTATATCTGTACGACGACCTTAACGCACAAGGCATGCCCCAAAGAATGCATAGGTGACCTGTGATTGACAAGTGTATATACGTGTAGGTAATAGCCTGTTTTCGTGTAATTGGTTACATTTGCTGTTTCCATTTCGATTAAAGCGCACTGAAGAGACGCGTCTGTCCTGTAGGTTGTGTACGTTTGTGCTAACATTCGTTATTTCGCATGGTCTCTAGCAAATACGCATATGCGATGCATGTGTCTTTGTCTGTGGGTGGCTGATAGTCACCTCAGTCAGTCAACCAGTAACACACGTGTCCGTCCCGTGACCGCCTGCCAGCGAGCATTCGACACTTCACGTGGTCTCGACGTGCACCGTGCCTGGCACAAGCGCTGTGATGAAGTCAATGCCATTGTAGTTGTGCAAGGGGTGATAGCTCTTGTTGCTGGAGTGTTAATAAATAAAGCAGAGTAAAACATAAATTAATGTACGCGTTATAAATATTATACTGCCCTGATATTGTTGAAAAATGCTTAGTGCTGACTGCAATAAACTTACGATAGTTGTCTGATAATGTATCTTTGGGGTAATCAGTGTTGGCTTTCAACAAATTAGTACTTATTTTATCGTCCCCATTGGGATGATGGACTGAATCATTTCCCGAACCAAGATATGAACTCTCCGCCTTCTAAATGTGAGCTGCACTCTCAGTGAAATGGTTTAAATACATCTCTATATATACCCACGCCCGATGTGTCAGTAAAGCATCTCAAGAAGCGGTCACATCTAGACGCCACCTAAATCCGGCGTTTAGATATTCAATCATGGGAATATTGAGCGGCATTCGGCCAACTTTCGGACGTTTATAAACGTCGTCTCCATCTATGTCTCATCACATGCTTCAATGTGAACCAGTATCCTAGCATGGCAAAACAAATTATAAATCGTGGAGTCAAGTAGCCAGGGTTTAATTTCTCCCTGACCATGAGCCACAGTGACAGTCAGAGCTAGATGTATACCGGATGCGGTGTGCCAGGTGCGGATACATTTCCTGGCTTGCAGACCCGGACAGACCCGGCTAATATCGAGCAAGCCCCACTGGTATGCGAGCATCCATTGTGCTGCCCGCAGTGTGATTTTTTTCAAGAATGTTCGCCCCGCAAATGCCATCGTTCAGAGGGGAAGTAACTGGCAGTGAGTGACCAATGTGGGTCCGCTCGGTGGATGGAGGGCCCACCCGGTCGAGGGAAACCGTGCCATGCGCCTGACAAAATTGTTACGCGCGGTCCGAGAGCGTCCGCCGTCTGGCATTGTCACGCGGGGAGGACAACTTCTGCCGCACCGCAAAATGTTCGTGACGAGTGGGGCACGGGCACCGTGAACGCAAATCTAAAGTTTTGTATCGGTTAAATAATGTGGGGGGGGGGGGGGTGGTGGTGGGGGGGGGGAGGAGTTGGTGTGGTGGAAATCAATTGCAGTCGGCATTAGTTTTGGAGTACACCGTGTCCGTAAGAACGATGTATGTCCGCGCGTGTGTATATATATATCGGTAGGTCGACTCACCCTCAAATGAGTACCTAGTGCGGTGTATCAACATCGCCACTAAGCAGACAAAGGCGGCCCGGCGTGGTGTCGGCCAGCCACCCCCCTCGCGTGCCCTGGCGGCCTTCATCAGTGCTACTCGCAAACGGCACGAGGCCCCGGGAGTCTGGTAAGGCTCTACGGAGCTCCGCCGTCTTAGCGTAGTCGGCAGTGCCACGGTATGATCGTTGACTTTACGGTTCGCGCCACCGTCGACTAATGTCGAGGTGACTAATGCCCATGGGCCCTCTCCGTAGCGCGCGAGCCGACGCAAAAATAAATAATAAAACAAGTTGAGCCATGCCAGACAGAGCCATGTCGAGAACCACAACGCACCTGCCGTGCGTTGTGGTTCTCGACTAATGTGGGTGGGCGATCGGAGGGGGTTGGTTGGGGGAGAAGGGCGGGGGGTCTACGCGCATCTACGGAATATCGGAGATCACGATGGATGGCACCGTTCGAATACGCTCAGCCGGAATTTGCTCGCGACTTTTGTCGCCGTTGTCGCCGTCAAGGCGGATGTCGCAGCGGTAAGTCGTCGTGGTCGTGGTCGTTGTTGTTGTTGTCGTCGTTGTTTGTCGTCGCTGTTTTGTGATGATGAGCGGCACGTAATCTTTTATAAATCCTCCAAAGGCACCGGCAGGTTTCCCGTCGCTGTCAATAACCCTGCAAAATAAACGGAGTGAAGGCGGTGAGTTATCGCTTGCGGAGTTTCGTGAGCCGGCTGGCGAAGGAGAGCTCCACGTTTTCACCCAGGTAACGGGAGAGCACACACTTAGATATTTATTGACGTTTCACTTTAACAAAACAATTTAATCGCATCGATTCTCATGTCGTCTGGAACATTGTTCCAGTATGGAACCAGGGCCACTGTTTAAGGCTCCGGTATAACCGCGTATGCATGGTACCGATTCATCGGTTCGTCGATTAAAATCGATTCTTACTTTCGCAACACGTGCGTCCAATTGTGTGCACATATATGTGTAAACATCGCCACTAGGGAGACAAAGGCGGCCGGGAGTGGTGTTGGCCACCCACCCCCTCGTGTGCCATGCCAATCTCCATAGGTGCTCGATAACAGCACTTGCCCCAACAATCTGGTAAGGCTACACGGGGGATCTTTGTTGTTGTTGTTGTTGTGTGAGATGTAACTTTAATAATTGGCCCAGATAAAATACAACAGCATTTGAATGAGTACATTTCGAATGGTAAAAACAAACAAAATATCCGGTTCCAATCTATTTGGTTGTTCCTGTGATATCATGCCACTCATTTTGAAAAAAAGAAAAGAAATTGGGTCCGGTGAGGTAATAAAATTATTAATTTTGGGTGAGATCGTCGTGTGGGTATTATATTATTATTATAGCCCTCCACCACCCGATTGAGACCAATCAAATGAAGTTGTCACGTCACGGACAGTGCCGGATTTTCCGAGTAGCACAAGTAGCTACATATGTGGTAGTAGCTACGGGCCCCGCACTTTCAAGGGCCCCGCGCTAAATGTTTTCAAGCTATCAATTCCGGTTCAGTGATTCTGCACTTGCTCTATTACTGTAGTACTATACCGCCTTCCACTTTTATGAACGTCTGGGTGTTTAAGGTTAGCGATTTGTCGTATTATCTGGCTGTATAGCAAATGAAATAATACAATTACTTTACTATGCAAGTAAATAATTAATGTTTAAAAATTTACGTTTTTAAAAAAATTTAGGGCCCCTTTATAACATATGCTATAGGCCCCACACTAGCTTAATCCGGCACTGGTCACGGACAAATATGGCGGACGTATTTGTTTGTTCAACAAAAGCGGATGTTGGAGAGCGAGCGAAACGCGTGGCAATGTTGCGCTACGTTTTGCCAGACATCACAACCATCAGGCGTAAACAAAAAGCTCAGCTCTCGAGTAACTGGCGGTTTGATATTTCGCATTTGACAAATGTGGAAAATTACGTGTCTATATACGTATTTTAACTTTTTTCGCACCGTACGTAGCCAATCGTGCTAATGGGGGGTGCGGCGGAAGGATATCAAACTAAAAACGAAAAAGCAGTTCTAATGAAATTAGGCTGTGAATGTACTTGATTTAAAAGAGCATAGCTGCAGTGAATTCCTAATATAGGACGGGAGAGCGTTCCAGACGGCCGCACGCAAATGGCCTACACGTCGGGGAATCTTTAACGTCCGCCGTGGAATAGACGGCGTCGACCTTACGGTCGCTACACACCAGCGAGTTTGTCATCCACGCACACCCTGACGGTATCACTGCAATCCCTACGGCATCTACTGCCGCCTTGCATTGCTGGAAGGACCTTAACATTCAACTGTGGCATCATCTAGAAGAAGAAGAAGCAATAACCGGGGTAGCCTGCCAGGTTCGAACCGCGAACGACTTTCCGCAACCAAGCAGTGGATGCGCTGAGACTGAGCCATGCCGCGGCCCCGCACCTCGGCGATGTGCTGCACGATGTCTCGCAAGGTGCCCGGCTCATAGTAATCCTCCAGTCCGGCGAAGTCCAGCTCGCCGGACGGCACCAGGGAGTCGCCTTGCTCCGATGGGCTCATCATCCTGAACGTCGGAATCATCATCAAACAGGATAATCAACATCATCACCACCCACATCATCAGCAGCAGCAGTATCATTCTCGGAATTACCAGGTCAATTGTGGCGCACAGGGGCAGCTGCTACTGGGGGTGCCCTTAGGCTAGACCACATGGCAATCATCACCCCCTACCGGCAGACTAACGCCCACCTGCAGGTCAGGTGCTGAGTCACGCTGTGACTCACAGTGACAGCTGCCACTTGGGGTTGCCCTTAGGCTAGACCACATGGCAATCATCGCCCCCTATCGGCAGACTAACGCCCACCTCCAGGTCAGGTGCTGAGTCACGCTGTGACTCACAGTGACAGCTGCCACTTGGGGTTGCCCTTAGGCGAGACCACATGGCAATCATCACCCCCTACCGGCAGACTAACGCCCACCTGCAGGTCAGGTGCTGAGTCACCTTGAGCCACGCAGAGACAGCTGCCACTGGGGGATGCCGTCGCATATTTATTTTAAAGCAGGGCGTTCTACCAAAACAAACTATCGTAATATTTTTTATTATGACCTACATAATTGTCATTGTGAGAGCTATGCGGCTCGGCCGCGACAATCTAAGCCAGTGTTTTTCATTGCAAGGCCCGCACGGGCCACTGGCGGCCCCTGGATGGCCTTATGTGCGCCCCCCCACCCCCTACAATACACAAATGTGAAAACACCCCCATCAACCTCATCATCATCATCATCACCATCATCGTGCTGCTGTCAAACCCCCAATGGTTTCAAATGGAGTGGCGGAGCCTCACACCCACTGATGACGAGAATTAGTGAAGAACACTGGCTGATGACGCAGTAGCCCTGGTCTCAGATGAAGGCCCGTGCCATGCGTGCCATCTCCCCTCCCCCCGTACGGACGTCACCTTCGCTTGGACAGAATGGACTTGGCGTACTTCTCCGCCGCTTGCTGCTTGCGCAGGCGGCTGAACAGGTCCGTGAACACCGCGTCCGAGTGGCGCTTGTAGACGGACGACGCCTGTGACTCCTCGAAGGGGGGCTCCTCTTCACTAAGGGGGGGAGGGATGGGGGAGGAAAGGGGGGGAAGGGGGGAAGGTGGGGGAGAGGAGACATGGGTAGTAGGGGTTAGGTGGGACACGTCTGCTTTTTATGGGAATTAAATAGACGCGGTGGCGAGATGTTAACTACCTCGCTGTTAAAATAAAATAAATAGTTTATCTTTAAATGCTCACTGGGACTCCTTTGAGAAGCGTGAGGGATATCGGAATGACTCTTAGGCTGCGCCTCCTCGACTTTCCCCACACGAGTCTTAATCTTCAACAATGAAAAAAGCTTTCAAGTAACTTAAAGGAGACTCGGTTTTAGATGGACATCTCATCAGCAAGGGACGGATCTGGAAACTTCTCAAGAGGGAGATGGCGGGGGGGGGGGGAGGGAGGGCTCCCCACATTTAAAACTATTTAAATTTCCCCCCTCTCCTCTTAACGTGAATTAAAAAGCACATGCAACGTCTCTTGTCTACAAATATGATGTTATTAACGTCACTGATTCGATCGAAAATGTAAAAACATAAATCTATACAATACACATTTTGACCTATCAAGGGAGGGCGAGAGGGTGGGGGTCAGAGTGCTCCCCCCCCTCCCCCCGGATCCGCCACCGACAATGAGTGACACCACGGAGTGAGTTCCACCATCATCGCAGGGGGACTCACTCGATCCGCTTGCCCTGTTGCAGCAGGGACTCGAAGTAGCGCCGGGCAGACATCTGTCCCAGCAGCTTCTTGTAGTTGTTGTGGAAGAGCGCATCGGCGTGTCGCTCCGGCCTGGACAGCAGGGAGGGGAGGGGGAGGGGGGAGGAGGGGATCGCGGGGGGTGGTGATGACACTGCCAGGCGTCACTCATCTCCGGCTCATCACTCGCTCGTCATCCTTAACCTCAGCGTCACGCATCTCCTCCATCCTCTACTGCCACGCTCCTCTTTGCCATGTCGCCGTGAGTTCCGGTTGTTTTGTGCAACCGACCAGAGTCGCGCTGCGCCTGCTGACTCTCCGAAGCCAGCCTCACGCGCGTCAAGTGCTGTCGCGTAAAATTGGCCAGGTAAAAAATAAACCCTGCTGAGCTTCTGAGAAGCGATGAGATTGGGTGCAGTCGTGGCACACGTGATCGTTGGAGAAAACGCACGCGCAGGCACTCACGTAAAATAAAACAAAAATAATTATGAAAGACTCAACACATTCATCATCAATTTTCCGCAAGGTTGAAATATTTTGGGCGACGTTTCGATGAATGGTCCTTCTTCATAGCAACACATGTGTAATGCAGAAGATGCTATGAAGAAGGGTCATTTCCCGAAACGTCGCCTATTATATATAATTTCCCTTTTATAAGACTGCGTTATTGACGGCCGTGTTGCGGTTTTTTTTGTTATTTGTGCTCATGCACCGCTGCCAACGCGGTGACACCAAAAATAAAAGCGTGAAAATTAAATTACCTCCAGGACAAGTACAGGGACGAGGCGACGATGCGCGCCCTCCGACCCAGAAATTAGGAGACAAAGGTTAGTGGATGACGCGGAGATGTTTGCGTTAATCTCCCAAAGCCCCGTGGGATTTTCTCCGGCCACTCCGATTTTCATCCCCGCGTGCACAAATAACGCTTACAATGGATCCAGCCGAACGTGAGGATGCGTGTTTTCATAGCGACCACTACGTTACTGGACGTCGCATGCAGTAGAACACATTGGTCGAATTTATTGACCGCGTAGTATAGACACACGGGTGGAGCCGTGGCTCAGTGGTTAGGGCACTACGCTATTAACCAGGCCACCTGAGTTCGATTCCCGAACACGGCTGATACCGTCAGCGGCGAGTGATATTTGAACCGGTCCTGGGCACACTGACCAGCCTGGTGCGGTAGGGACTACACATTAGGCGTGATAATTACAGTGACGTAAAATTGATGGTGACGGTGATAATTACATAATTGATTACGATTAATTGATTATTTGCAAACGATGCAGATCGATATTGGATCACGATGATGATCTATATAATCGGCATGATAATTATGATGATATCAAAATAGTACCGTTATTCATGATCATCATTTTAATTCTGACATTGCAATAAGCGAATTACTGGCATAGAATGTTCATTGCCCATCACATTCTACGGTGTCAAAACATCGAACGAGCGATAAAGACATTGTAAAAATTACATCATCACTTGCTCGGGAAAGCACGCGGCCCCATAAAACTGGCTGCACGTGTTAAATAACGATCATATAACACCTATATTTACCTAACAAATGACCCACTAAACCAACAAACACGTGCGATATATACAATGTTTTATGACTGCTGTGACCAGACCTCACAACCTTCCCACGTGTGCCTCACAAACAAAGACAAAGATCACCCGTATACACATGCAGACTACGGGCAAGTGTTGCTCGCGCACGAGAGGTTGGTGTGGTCAAAGCCACGCCCGGCCGCCTTTGTCTCCTCAGTGCTAATAATGTGCATACACCACACCAGCTACTCATATGAACGACAATTAGACCTAGGGGAGGCTCAAAACCGGTTCAAATATTCGCCACTTGCGCTTAATGATCGTGAGCGCAGTGCCCTGGCCGCTGCTCCACCGCTCCCCAGCTCCACACAGACGCGCCGCTCACCGCAGCGCGAAGTAATCCGTGTCGGTGGCCGGGAACGAGTCGCGACCCGGGCAGTGCAGAGTCAGGACCAAGCAGACGGCGGCGACTGTCGCTTGGAACGAGCGCATGGGGCTCATGGTTCCGATCCCTGTGTAAAGGAAGGATACGCGTTAGGAAGACCAGAGTGAGGAGCAACAATGTCTGCACAGAGACTCCCCTGCGCAAATTTTAATAGACTGTCCGGGACGAGTGGCTGTTAGCGAGCACCTATGAAGGCCGCCGTTGTCATCTTCACTGCTGATGTTTAATACACGTCGCACAAGGTACACATTTGAGGCTGAGTCGACCTACGGGAGGCGCAGGACTGGGTTGAGCTTGAGTCATTCCAGCACACACACACCAGCACACACTCACATAATACAGAAACGTACACTACAACGGACACAAATACCCATTTAACATTACAGACTGTTGTGGCAAGTGCTGTTAGCGAGTGCCTATTAAGACCGAAACGGCATACGAGGGGGTGAGTGGCCAGCACTACGCCCGGCAGCCTTTGTTTTCCCCAATGCTGATGTTTACACACCGCATCATGTACAGTACTAATTTGGCGCTGAGTCGATCTAGGAGAGGCCCACGACTGGTTCAGATAATCGTCAATGTTATTGGTCGCTATCGAGAAACGAACGCTGGTCGTCGGGTTCGTAGCGCAGCTCGCTAAGCACTGCGCCACCGCTCACTGAAAGAGAGAGAGAGCTCACGCCATCAAAATGACGAATATATCGCAATAAAATAGGCGTCAAAATGTTCAAACACCGAATTAGATACACCTATTTCACGCCATCAAGTCTGCAATGATCACAAGTCTTTTTTTTCCTTCGTGATTTTAATACTCGCAAAAATTGGTCACAAGGACTCCGTCAAATCTCTGCCAAACCACGCGACTTCTGACCGCTCCGACTCTCGACACCAACCTCAACTCACCGTTTGCCCCCGAAGCGCCGGAGCCGAATGTTGAAGAGCAGGGCTCAGTCAACGATCTTCACACCACGCAGCCCTGTTGGTTTAGAGTAAGCCACTCAACTCGATGTCAAATCGCCCCGCACTGACAAGAATGTAAATAATTAGCGCAGCAGCTTTATCTCGCACGCCACTTAGACGGCAGTCTAGGTTAACCTACCTGTAGCGCTTACACGTCGCCCCAGCGGTGAGGCTGTATTCGAATAAAGTTGTAATGCTTTTTTTTACTATCCTAGTTCTGTAGCTCGTGCCGGTTAATAAGCCACGTGCAGTCGAAGCCCCGAAGCTCGCACGCTCCTCTCGAACAGAGTGGTGGGGCACAGAGTAGGGAGCGGCGCTGTCCAAGGGCCTGAAAAGGTCTCTCACATATATACACACACAGGTTCATATATATACGCACGCACACACCGAGAAGATGGTTAGGGGTTAGGGGCGTGTACACTTGTATTTTTTTTACTTCCCTCCGCAATCGTCACCCACACGCAGTGGACGTCAGTCACTTTTCCACACATTCATTACAGACTAACGTCAGTGTTTGTCTGTGTGTGTGCTCGTGTGTGTGTGTGAATGCGTGGGTGTGCTTGGGTATGCGAGAAAGCGGTTGCACAGTGGTTAGCGCGCGGCGCTACGAATCTGGCGACCCGAGTTCGATTCACGCTCACGGCCAAGAACAGTGACAACTATTTTAAACGATACTGGGAATCCCCCTGGGCAGATTCAGCATCAAATGAGTACCTGGTGCGGTGGCTAAACATCAGCACTGGGAAGACAAAGTCGACCGGGCGCGATGTTGCATGCCGTGTCCGACATTCATAGGTGCTGCTCGCTAACAGCACTTGCCACAACAGTCTGCCTCAGGGGGGGGATCTTTGTGTATGTGTGGGGAAAGCGGTTGCGCAATGGCAAGCGCACTGCGCTACAAACCCGGTGACACGAGATGTGTCGGACCTCTCCGACGTCGTCGACTCAGCCTTAAAATGAGCGCCTGGTGCGGTGCTTAAACATTGACGCTGGGGAGGCGACGGCGGACGGGCGTGGTGAAGGGCACACCGCCTCGTCTTGCGCCCTGACGTGTCGGCCTTCTCAGGTGCTCGCTCATAGCAATTCCCTCCTTATAGTCTTGGTACATATGTATGTGTGTTGAACTTCTTTCGCACCGTACGCAGCCGTCCGTACGAGTCGGAGGTGCGGGGAAGGACAACAAATTATACACACACACAAAACAGTTCAAAAGAATTTAGTTTTCAATCTAGATTCAAGGCTATTGGGGGGGGGGGGGGACTTTGGACATGATTGTGTGTACTTTACCTATACTTTTTATTTAAAGTTTTCGTGACTGCAGTGATTTATGTTATTGGTTCTTTCGGTAAAGTCACGTTGAAGGGAAACAATAAAATATATATAAAACAATACAATTCTCACGACGTTTCGACTGCAAACTGATGATGACTGCGTGTGTTGCAGTCGAAAGGTCGCGATAATTTAATTGTTTTATATATATTTTATTATTATTTTATTGTTTACCTTCAACGTGACTAAGAACCAAGAATATTACCTATACTTGTGTACTTGCATACGTGCGTTTGAATGTTTGCTAATACTTCTTGTGACTGGGTCATCAATGTCCTCGCCTCCCCGTGTAGCCCCGTCATCACAAGCATCTCCACCTCTTCCACCGAGAAGAATCTCAAGGGAGTAAATTTAATAATGATGAACAAAATAACGATCTACTGCTGGATGGAGACCTCCTCGCGGTTTATCGGTCGTAGCGGTTGTTCGATCATACTTCACCACACTGGTGTGTGTGTGTGTTTGTTGTGGCCGTGAGCGGATATCAAACTCGGCTTTCACGGGGTTGAGCAACGCAGCGCGCTAACCACTGCGCCTCCGTTCCACCCACGCGTCCCATATAACTTCGCTCTGGTGATCAAAGGACTCAAGAAGGCGTCAGGAAGCGCTGTGACAGCTGAAAGCGCAATAACATACCCCGCTCCGCAAACTCAGATAATGAAGCATTTTTATTACGAACTCGGACAATAACGCGGTAGCTAAGAGGCTAAAGCAGCTCGCAAAGCCGGCACGCAGGCTACCGCGCGCCGCGTCTTAATGGAATTGCGGTTAATGCGTTCGAGGAAGCGTGCGCGTTATGGGTTAAGACGCGCGCGCGTTTGCGTATGTGTGTGTGTGGCTCATTGAGAGGGGAAGCTCAGGGCTGAGTCAACATGCACCCCATCCTCTCCTCTCCTCTTTCTCTCTCTGTTGAAGTGATCTGTCACGTCCATTTCATAGCCGGCGGTGCATTTATTACAGGAGACACACGGAGGGCATCTTTATGGCGAGGGTGAAGCCATTGGCACTGATGCGCACGATTAGCCCCGCGCGCGCCTGCCACACCTGTCTCGCAGCAGGAGGCCCACCAGCGGTGGGCATTCGCGTATGTCGGATGGATGCAACAAGAGGGTTGACACGGCTACGTTTGCGTATGTGAGGTGGGTACAGCAAGTAGGTTGGCACAGCTGTATCTGCGTGTGTGAGGTGGGTACAGCAAGTAGGTTAGCACAGCTGTATCTGCGTGTGAGAGGTGGGTACAGCAAGGAAGTTGGCACAGCTGTATCTGCGTGTGTGAGGTGGGTACAGCAAGTAGGTTGGCACAGCTGTATCTGCGTGTGTGAGGTGGGTGCAGCAAGTAGGTTGGCACAGCAGTATCTGCGTGTGTGAGGTGGGTACAGCAAGGAGGTTGGCACAGCTGTATCTGCGTGTGTGAGGTGGGTACAGCAAGTAGGTTGGCACAGCTGTATCTGCGTGTGTGAGGTAGGTACAGCAAGTAGGTTGGCACAGCATATCTGTGTGTGAGGTGGGTACAGTAAGTAGGCTGGCACAGCTGTATCTGTGTGTGTGAGGTGGGTACAGCAAGTAGGTTGGCACAGCTGTATCTGCGTGTGTAAGGTGGGGACAGCAAGTAGGTTGGCACAGCTGTATCTGTGTGTGAGGTGGGTACAGCAAGTAGGTTGGCACAGCTGTATCTGCGTGTGTGAGGTAGGTACAGCTAGTAGGTTGGCACAGCTGTATCTGCGTGTGTGAGGTAGGAACAGCAAGTAGGTTTGCACAGCTGTATCTGCGTGTGTGAGGTGGGTACAGCAAGTAGGTTGGCACAGCTGTATCTGCGTGTGTAAGGAAGGAAAAGCAACTAGGTTGGCACAGCTGTATCTCTGTGTGTGAGGTGGGTACAGCAAGTAGGTTGGCACAGCTGTATCTGTGTGTGAGGAAGGAAAAGCAAGTAGGTTGGCACAGCTGAATCTGCGTGTGTGAGGTGGGTACAGCAAGTAGGTTGGCACAGCTGTATCTGTGTGTGTAAGGTGGGTACAGCAAGTAGGTTGGCACAGCTGTATCTGCGTGTGTGAGGTGGGTACAGCAAGTAGGTTGGCACAGCTGTATCTGCGTGTGTAAGGTGGGTACAGCAAGTAGGTTGGCACAGCTGTATCTGTGTGTGTGAGGTGGGTACAGCAAGTAGATTGGCACAGCTGTATCTGCGTGTGTAAGGTGGGTACAGCAAGTAGGTTGGCACAGCTGTATCTGTGTGTGTAAGGTGGGTACAGCAGTAGGTTGGCACAGCTGTATCTGCGTGTGTGAGGTGGGTACAGCAAGTAGGGTGGCACAGCTGTATCTGTGTGTGAGGTGGGTACAGCAAGTAGGTTGGCACAGCTGTATCTGCGTGTGTGAGGTGGGTACAGCAAGGAGGATGGCACAGCTGTATCTGCGTGTGTGAGGTAGGTACAGCAAGTAGGTTGGCACAGCTGTATCTGTGTGTGAGGTGGGTACAGCAAGTAGGTTGGCACAGCTGAATCTGCGTGTGTGAGGTGGGTACAGCAAGTAGGTTGGCACAGCTGCATCTGTGTGTGAGGTAGATACAGCAAGTAGGTTGGCACAGCTGTATCTGTGTGTGAGGTAGGTACAGCAACTAGGTTGGCACAGCTGTATCTGTGTGTGTTAAGTGGGTACAGCAAGTAGGTTGGCACAGCTGTATCTGCGTGTGTGAGGTGGGTACAGCAAGTAGGTTAGCACAGCTGTATCTGCGTGTGTGAGGTGGGTACAGCAAGTAGGTTAGCACAGCTGTATCTGGGTGTGAGAGGTGGGTAGAGCAAGTAGGTTGGCACAGCTGTATCTGGGTGTGTGAGGTGGGTACAGCAAGTAGGTTGGCACAGCTATATCTCTGTGTGTGAGGTGGGTACAGCAAGTAGGTTGGCACAGCTATATGTGCGTGTCTAAGGTAGGTACAACAAGTAGGTTGGCACAGCTGTATGTGTGTGTGAGGTGGGTACAGCAAGTAGGTTGGCACAGCTGTATCTCTGTGTATGAGGTGGGTACAGTAAGTAGGTTGGCACAGCTGTATCTGCGTGTGTGATGTGGGTACAGCAAGTAGGTTTGCACAGCTGTATCTGCGTGTGTGACATGGGTACAGCAAGTAGGTTGGCACAGCTGTATCTGCGTGTGTGAGGTGGGTACAGCAAGTAGGTTGGCGCAGCTGTATCTGCGTGTGTGAAGTGGGTACAGCAAGTAGGTTGGCACAGCTGTATCTGCGTGTGTGAGGTGGGTACAGCAAGTAGGTTAGCACAGCTGTATCTGCGTGTGAGAGGTGGGTAGAGCAAGTAGGTTGGCACAGCTGTATCTGGGTGTGTGAGGTAGGTACAGCAAGTAGGTTGGCACAGCTATATCTCTGTGTGTGAGGTGGGTACAGCAAGTAGGTTGGCACAGCTATATCTGCGTGTCTAAGGTAGGTACAACAAGTAGGTTGGCACAGCTGTATGTGTGTGTGAGGTGGGTACAGCAAGTAGGTTGGCACAGTTGTATCTCTGTGTATGAGGTGGGTACAGTAAGTAGGTTGGCACAGCTGTATCTGCGTGTGTGATGTGGGTACAGCAAGTAGGTTTGCACAGCTGTATCTGCGTGTGTGACATGGGTACAGCAAGTAGGTTGGCACAGCTGTATCTGCGTGTGTGAGGTGGGTACAGCAAGTAGGTTGGCGCAGCTGTATCTGCGTGTGTGAAGTGGGTACAGCAAGTAGGTTGGCACAGCTGTATCTGTGTGTTTGAGGTGGGTACAGCAAGTAGGTTGGCACAGCTGTATCTGTGTGTGAGGTGGGTACAGCAAGTAGGTTGGCACAGCTGAATCTGCGTGTGTGAGGTGGGTACAGCAAGTAGGTTGGCACAGCTGCATCTGTGTGTGAGGTAGATACAGCAAGTAGGTTGGCACAGCTGTATCTGTGTGTGAGGTAAGTACAGCAACTAGGTTGGCACAGCTGTATCTGTGTGTGTTAAGTGGGTACAGCAAGTAGGTTGGCACAGCTGTATCTGCGTGTGTGAGGTGGGTACAGCAAGTAGGTTAGCACAGCTGTATCTGCGTGTGTGAGGTGGGTACAGCAAGTAGGTTAGCACAGCTGTATCTGCGTGTGAGAGGTGGGTAGAGCAAGTAGGTTGGCACAGCTGTATCTGGGTGTGTGAGGTGGGTACAGCAAGTAGGTTGGCACAGCTATATCTCTGTGTGTGAGGTGGGTACAGCAAGTAGGTTGGCACAGCTATATCTGCGTGTCTAAGGTAGGTACAACAAGTAGGTTGGCACAGCTGTATCTCCGTGTGTGAGGTGGGTACAGCAAGTAGGTTGGCTCAGCTGTATCTGTGTGTGTGAGGTGGGTACAGAAAGTAGGTTGGCACAGCTGTATCTCTGTGTATGAGGTGGGTACAGTAAGTAGGTTGGCACAGCTGTATCTGCGTGTGTGATGTGGGTACAGCAAGTAGGTTTGCACAGCTGTATCTGCGTGTGTGACATGGGTACAGCAAGTAGGTTGGCACAGCTGTATCTGCGTGTGTGAGGTGGGTACAGCAAGTAGGTTGGCGCAGCTGTATCTGCGTGTGTGAAGTGGGTACAGCAAGTAGGTTGGCACAGCTGTATCTGCGTGTGTGAGGTGGGTACAGCAAGTAGGTTAGCACAGCTGTATCTGCGTGTGAGAGGTGGGTAGAGCAAGTAGGTTGGCACAGCTGTATCTGGGTGTGTGATGTGGGTACAGCAAGTAGGTTGGCACAGCTATATCTCTGTGTGTGAGGTGGGTACAGCAACTAGGTTGGCACAGCTATATCTGCGTGTCTAAGGTAGGTACAACAAGTAGGTTGGCACAGCTGTATGTGTGTGTGAGGTGGGTACAGCAAGTAGGTTGGCACAGCTGTATCTCTGTGTATGAGGTGGGTACAGTAAGTAGGTTGGCACAGCTGTATCTGCGTGTGTGATGTGGGTACAGCAAGTAGGTTTGCACAGCTGTATCTGCGTGTGTGACATGGGTACAGCAAGTAGGTTGGCACAGCTGTATCTGCGTGTGTGAGGTGGGTACAGCAAGTAGGTTGGCGCAGCTGTATCTGCGTGTGTGAAGTGGGTACAGCAAGTAGGTTGGCACAGCTGTATCTGTGTGTGTGATGTGGGTACAGCAAGTAGGTTGGCACAGCTGTATCTCTGTGTGTGAGGTGGGTACAGCAAGTAGGTTGGCACAGCTGTATCTCTGTGTGTAAGGTGGGTACAGCAAGTAGGTTGGGACAGCTGTATCTGCGTGTGTGAGGTAGGTACAGCAAGTAGGTTGGCACAACTGTATCTGTGTGTGTGAAGTGGGTACAGCAAGTAGGTTGGCACAGCTGTATCTGCGTGTGTGATGTAGGTACAGCAAGTAGCTTGGCACAGCTCTATCTGCGTGTGTGAGGTGGGTACATCAAGTAGGTTGGCACAGCTGTATCTGCGTGTGTGAGGTAGGTACAGCAAGTAGGTTGGCACAGCTGTATCTGTGTGTGAGGTGGGTACAGCAAGTAGGTTGGCACAGCTGTGTCTGCGTGTGTGAGGTGGGTACAGCAAGTAGGTTGGCACAGCTGTATCTGTGTGTGTGAGGTGGGTACAGCAAGTAGGTTGGCACAGCTGTATCTGCGTGTGTGATGTGGGTACAGCAAGTAGGTTGGCACAGCTGTATCTGCGTGGGTGAGGTGGCTACAGCAAGTAGGTTGGCACAGCTGTATCTGTGTGTGAGGTGGGTACAGCAAGTAAGTTAGCACAGCTGTATCTCTGTGTGTAAGGTGGATACAGCAAGTAGGTTGGCACAGCTGTATCTGTGTGTGAGGTAGGTCCAGCAAGTAGGTTGGCACAGCTGTATCTCTGTGTGTGAGGTGGGTACAGCAAGTAGGTTGGCACAGCTGTATCTGCGTGTGTGAGGTAGGTACAGCAAGTAGATTGGCACAGCTGTATCTGCGTGTGTGAGGTAGGTACAGCAAGTAGGTTGGCACAGCTGTATCTGTGTGTGCGGTGGGTACAGCAAGGAGTTTGGCACAGCTGTATCTGCGTGTGTGAGGTAGGTACAGCAACTAGGTTGGCACAGATGTATCTGTGTGTGTGAGGTAGGTACAGTAAGTGGGTTGGCACAGCTGTATCTGCGTGTGTTAGGTGGGTACAGCAAGTAGGTTGGCACAGCTGTATCTGCGTGTGTGAGGTGGGTACAGCAAGTAGGTTAGCACAGCTGTATCTGCGTGTGTGAGGTAGGTACAGCAAGTAGGGTGGCACAGCTGTATCTGCGTGTGGGAGGTGGGTAGAGCAAGTAGGTTGGCACAGCTGTATCTGCGTGTGTGAGGTGGGTACAGCAAGTAGGTTGGCACAGCTATATATCTGTGTGTGAGGTGGGTACAGCAAGTAGGTTGGCACAGCTATATCTGCGTGTCCAAGGTAGGTACAACAAGTAGGTTGGCACAGCTGTATCTGTGTGTGAGGTGGGTACAGCAAGTAGGTTGGCACAGCTGTATCTGCGTGTGAGGTGGGTACAGCAAGTACGTTGGCACAGCTGTATCTGTGTGTGAGGTGGGTACCGCAAGTAGGTTGGCACAGCTGTATCTGCGTGTGTGAAGTGGGTATAGCAAGTAGGTTGGCACAGCTGTATATGCGTCTGTGAAGTGGGTACAGCAAGTAGGTTGGCACAGCTGTATCTGCGTGGGTGAAGTGGCTACAGCAAGTAGGTTGGCACAGCTGTATGTGTGTGTGAGGTCGGTACAGCAAGTAGGTTGGCACAGCTGTATCTCCGTGTGTGAGGTGGGTACAGCAAGTAGGTTGGCTCAGCTGTATCTGTGTGTGTGAGGTGGGTACAGAAAGTAGGTTGGCACACCTGTATCTCTGTGTGTGAGGTGGGTACAGCAAGTAGGTTGGGACAGCTGTATCTCTGTGTGTAAGGTGGGTACAGCAAGTAGGTTGGCACTACTTTATCTGCGTGTGTGACGTGGGTACAGCAAGTAGGTTGGCACAGCTGTATCTCTGTGTGTGAGGTGGGTACAGCAAGTAGGTTGGGACAGCTGTATCTGCGTGTGTGAGGTAGGTACAGCAAGTAGGTTGGCACAACTTTATCTGCGTGTGTGACGTGGGTACAGCAAGTAGGTTGGCACAGCTGTATCTGTGTGTGAAGTGGGTACAGCAAGAAGGTTGGCACAGCTGTATCTGCGTGTGTGATGTAGGTACAGCAAGTAGCTTGGCACAGCTGTGTCTGCGTGTGTGAGGTAGGTACAGCAAGTAGGTTGGCACAGCTGTATCTGCGTGTGTGAGGTGGGTACAGCAAGTAGGTTGGCACAGCTGTATCATTGTGTGTGAGGTGGGTACAGCAAGTAGGTTGCACAGCTGTATCTGCGTGTATGAAGTGGGTACAGCAAGTAGGTTGGCACAGCTGTATCTGCGTGTGTGAATTGGGTACAGCAAGTAGGTTGGCACAGCTGTGTCTGCGTGTATGAAGTGGGTACAGCAAGTAGGTTGGCACAGCTGTATCTGCGTGTGTGAGGTTGGTACAGCAAGTGGGTTGGCACAGCTGTATCTGCGTGTGTGAGGTAGGTACACCAAGTGGGTTGGCACAGCTGTATCTGTGTGTGAGGTGGGTACAGCAAGTAGGTTGGCAAAGCTGTATCTGCGTGTGTGAGGTGGGTACAGCAATTAGGTTGGCACAGCTGTATCTGTGTGTGTGAGGTGGGTACAGCAAGTAGGTTGCCACAACTATATCACTTGAGAGTTTTTCTTTTTAACGCGAGCAGTGCCTCTGTGGTTGTTTCCGCTTAAAAACTGCAGTGACATAATTTACATAACATGTCATCATTCATATAACAATGAAACTATTGGGTGTGGGGGTGGTCGCGCAGTCCTTAGTGCACTGCGCAATGAACCCCGGATCATTGAGTGTTCATTCCCGGCTACGAGTTCACGTCCAGTGGTGAGTGACATCTGAACCGCTCCTGGTTCCCTTCACTGCTTCACCGGCTGGTGGTGAAGTATGGTGAGTGGGGAGCGGTGGCGCAGCGGTTAGCGCTACACTGCGCTATGAACCCGGCGACCCGAGTTCGATTCCCGCTCACGGCAAACACCGGTGACGATTATCTGAACCGGTCATGGGCCTCCCCTAGGTCGACTCATCCTGAGTACCCGGTGGGGTGTGTGAACATCGCCACTGGGGAGACAAAGGCGGCCGGGCGTGGTGCTGGCCACCCACCCCCTCGTGTACCATTCCGGCCTTCTTTGGTGCTCGCTAGCAGCACTTGCCCCTACAGTCCGTTAAGGCTACACGGGGGATCTTTGTCTTTCAAGTATGGTGAAACAACAAGAGCAACCCACAATGACCGACACTGCGTGAAGAGTCTCACATCCAGCAGTTGATTGACAAAGATTACGCAATGCAAAATGGGAATTGTGCTAAACGCAGTATGCCTTTGATTTCGTCATAGGAATGTGGAATTTCCACCACTGATTGACGGTCGTAAACTGAGAGTGGAGCACGGGTCGTTTACTTGGGCACGGGAGAGAGACAATCAGACTTGTCTTGGGTGTTTTGCGCAATGCGAGCCATTAGTCATCCGTATTTGTGTGTTAGGGTTCTGTTGCGACATCATCCCCCAATGTCTCAACGATTCATCATCGCCACCAGCAACAGCTGCAGCAAAACAAGCATCGTCCTCATTCGCAGAATCATCATCATTATCAGCAGTAGAGCAGAATCATCATTCTCATTACCATCATCATCATCATGATAACCATCAGCAGCAGCAGAATTATGATTATTCTTCTCATGATCAGCTGTAAGGCCCACCAACACCACCACCAGCAGCAAGCATTAGCAGCAGCAGTAAAACATAAATTAATAATCGATCATCAGCATCAGGTTCCCGATTATTATCATCTTCAGCAGCGGCGGATTCGATCGTCATCACGTTGTGTCCGTGGTGCCGATCGTCCTCCAGGTGCCAGTTTCTCACCAGATCACGCACTCACCTCTTCATAGGACATCGATTCAACATTCCGAGCGCATTTGTAATTACGAGCGCGGCACCCAAAGATGTCACGTCCGATAAACTCGTGAAATTATTTTACTATTCCCCCGTTTTTTTATATATATCGCGAGTTTTTTTTTTACAACTCCAGATGACCATTATATATATAAAAAAGTGAGAACAAGACGTATCTTTAATAAATATCCAATGAAAAAATGTTCACGAAAGCCGCATTAACAAAACAAAGGGTAGAATCATGCATGGTGCGCGGGAGTGCGCTATCTCTCGCGGGGAAAGCGATGTCCTCGTGTTAATTAAACTCGCTCCAGCCACTCGTTCTTCTTTTGTGTTCACGCAACAAGGACGCCTCCGCGTGAGCCTCTGTGTCGAGTCGGGCAGTCGATGATGGCACGCGCTGGCATGAGACCGGACCCCAGACGCACGATGAGACTCCGCGTCTCGCGCGTGCGCGCGCGCGCCCTATTTGACGTGCCCCCGAGGTCGGATCAACGCATCTCCAATTAGCTCGGTTGGTTACGTGCGGTGCGAAAGAAGTTCAACGTACGTACAGGGTACTTTTGGAACTCTCGCCGGGGGGAGGTTCTGATTATGAGAGGTTTCCCAAGACATATATCATCATCATCATCAGTCGCAGCAACAGCAGTCATGTTCAGTCCACTGCTGGGTGGAAGGTTCTACCAAATCGTCGCCACCTGCCACGGTCCCGCGAAATAACAAGGCGTCATTCTTCTACGCAAACATATATACAGTATACGTACAGTATATACATACTGTATGTGTGTGTGTATATTTAACGGAGGGTGAGATGCAACGCGATAGTTCTGTGATAAATACTTTCGTGTAATTGGGTAGATTGAAGCCAAAATATGTCTGTGTGTATTACCACGAGTTACCCGCCGTAATGAAGACACTCGTTTGTGCTCGTTGTAACCTTCATTTATCTTTACGATGCGTAAGTCCCATTGAAAAAACGGAACCCAGATAACGAGGGTGAATGACAGCGGAGTGCTATAGGCATCGATCATGGGTGCTGGTGGTTGTTAAAGTCAAGGGAAGGAGCTAAATATACAGAATCAGAGTGTATATGTATACTGGGGGAATCCGATGAGCGATAAAGCTCTTTTTTCACAGGTGTCCGGTAGGGGCAGGTCAGAACGTTACAAGAACAAACAATACAAACACGTGACAGGAGCGCAAAGTATAGGGAAATGTAAACAAAACACTTTTTTAAAAAAATATACAAATAAAACTGAACCATTTTTTTGGGGTATCTTACCAGATAAAGTTCCCTCGGCGATTTGGCTTTGTTTCAGAAGCTACCTGGCCACAAATGATAGCTGGACGAAGTGGCTTATCACGTGGTCGTGTCTCTGTGTCCCGTAGCGTGTATCCCGTTGTCTCGTGCAATGTCTCCCGTGTCTCTGCGTCCGGTCCTGTTGTGTCACGTGTCCCCGTCTCTCTGTATCTCTGCAATCAGGCTACATCGACATTCGTGTCCTGTTCGTTCTCTTGCCCCATACATTCATTAATCATCTGGACTCTACTGGCCTGCCCGTGGAGTATTACGGATACTCGTGCGACGCGGAAACAACAAACGCTGCAGAGGCAATTATTCTCATTTCCGAATGCAAATCATCCAGAGGAAGCTTTGGGTGCGTGGTGGGGAAAGGACGCGGATACGCGCATTGGCCGCACGAGTTTTATAACGATCACCGAACACCTGCGTTTGCTCAGCGAATGATTTAAACAGACGTGGCATCTATAATAGTAATATATGGCGCCTGTGTATGTCACCGCAGCCTTTGCTCTTCCTGTCACACACACAGCAAAGTCAAAATTACAACACCCCCCGTGTAGCCTTAACATATTGTTGGGGCAAGTGCTGTTAGCGAGCGCCTATGAAGCCTGAACGGCAAACGGGAGGGTGGGTGACCAGCACCACGACCCGGCCGCCGTTATTTGTCCAGTGCTGATGTTTAAACACCCTAACAGGCACTCATTTGAGGCTGAGTCAACCCAAGGGATGCGCAGGACTGGTTCAGATAATCGTCGCTGTTGTTGTCGGCAGTGAGCGGGAATCGAACTCGAGGAGTCGGGTTCGTAGCGCTCAGAATCAAAAATCTGTATGTATTCTGCAGAAATCAGATGAGCTATGAAGCTCTTTATTTTTACACCACCGCTCCGCACACACTCCACGATCATACACACACACAGGCGGGCGCGTACCACCTCCTGCGAGCGATGTCTCCACTCCACTCGGCACACTTCCAGGGCCGGTGGGGCGCTGGAGGATCTCTCGCCCACCGGAAGAATTCAGCCGCGCGCGCGCCCGTGCTGCCTGCGCCCGGAGCACGAGTTGGCACCGCGCTTCCAGCCACAGCAAAGACAAAGATCACCCGCGTAGCCTTAACAGACTGTAGGAGCAAGTCCCGTGAGTGAGCACCACACCACAATGCTGCTGTGGCCCCGCACGCGACAGAAATTCCGCAAGGTGCAGCCTTTTTACGGGTTTTTATTTATTTGGTCTTAATTTGAAGCTTTCGTGACTGCAGGAATCCATACTCTCTGGTTCTTTCGGTAAAGTCACGTAGATATAACTTTTTTTTATTGATCACACACCTAACGCCAATTACTTCCAAGCAACTCGATGTGCGCTTTGCAATATCCACCAGATGCCACGCACGTCGCAAAGTGATCATTAGCATTATCATTCGAATCGCACTCGAAATCTTTATGACTCAAATCATGCACGTCATCGATCGTCATCATCATCATCATTACAATCATCATCTTCGGTGGCATCGTTTCGCAAAATAATCAAACACTTGGTACAATGCAGACAAACCGTTGATACGGGTTCACACAAACCACGCCGGCGAATTATTCTTCTCGATGGACGCTTAATAAACTGAACGAACAAAATGTTTGTTTTATTTTACCGGTCAAGGCCCACTGAGCTATGAGCTTCTTTTTTCAGAAGCGACCTCACGAAGTTGGCTTCTCACGTGGAGCAGCGTTCTTCACACATTTTCAGGGTGGGGGCCACTTTCGCCACCACACATTTGAAACCATTGAGGGGTTGACAGCAGCACGATGGTGATGATGATGATGCAGGGTGGGGTGTTGTCACGTGTTGTGTATCGTCGGGGGTCCGCACATCAGGCACCTCACTAAAGGCCACCAGGGGCCCGCCAGTGGACCGCGGGCCTTGCAATGAAGAACACGGATGTGCAAGAACGTGCCACAAGCATGTGTGGCTAATGCATAAATATATACATAATATATATAATATTTATATGTTTGTGTAGGAGATGGGCGCATTGTTATATCGAGGGACGGTGGCAGCTGGCGACGACTTGAGGGATGCCTCCATCCAGCAGCGGACTGAACATGACTGCTGCTAATAAGAAAAAGGCTTTATCTTGTCCGGCAATAAAACAAGTATTATGAATAAAACAGGTGTTAACATCCTCAATCACCAAATAGATACCCTTTTGCAAGGCATCAGGTCTACGTGTAGTTAATGCAAATTTGATGCCTTACAAAAGGAATCAATGTTTGTCTTTGAACATCTTAACACCGGTTTTATTCCCAGAAAGGCTAAAACCTAGTCTTACTTTTTTTCGTATTTCTTTTTTTATTCTGCCAACAGAAGAGGTTCCTTAGAACACCAGCAAGAGCACCCACGTCACACTCACGTCACACCCACGTCACGATCCTTGCACTGGCTTCCATTCAGTGGTAAAATTGAATAAAAAAAATATTCTCTTGGTTTTTAAATCGTTGAAAGGTCTGGCACCTGTACACATGACTTCCATGCCTTTAAGATATGAACCAACAAGATCCCTAACATCCTCGAGTCCTGGTCTTTTAGTCGTCCCAAAATCCAGGGACCAAACCCGAGGGAGAAGCAGCTTATACTGGTAGGGACGAAGTTGTAAACTGAGTGCACCAGCCTGCAATAGATTAATGTGTCCGTCCGTCCCCTTTCAATACTTTAACGAAGTGAAATCTCGTGCTGTTGGGTGTAAAATCAGCAATAGACAGTGCAGAGACTTGATGTGTCTTATTGCACCCAACATTTGGAAGTCACATTATCTCATTTGCGAACTTCTACCAGCCCACCCTGCAGGGACTTGTTACTGGTAGGAACGAAGTTGTAAACTGAGTGTACCAGCCTGCAATAGATGAATGTGTCCGTCCGTCCCCTTTCAATACTTTAACGAAGTGAAATCTCGTGCTGTTGGGGTGTAAAAATAAAATTGCGCAAAATTCCAATGTTCCTACCAGCCCACCCTGCAGGGACCTGTTTGTGTATACAGTCCTCGCCTGCAGAACAGCCTGCCAGGGATCTGATGAATTCACAATCATTAAGCACTTTAGAAAATAAATCTAAAAACTTACTTTTTAAAACTTGCTTTTAATTAGCATTATCTTAGTATGCCATTTTTTTATGCCTTTGCTAGAAATGTGTTACAACGTGATTTTATTTTGCCGACAATTTCATTTTCATTGTTCATGCCTGTAAAGCACTATGTATTGCATTCTCTTGCACGAATAGTGCTATAGAAATAAAGTTTGATTGATATGATTGCTATGACGTGGCGAGCGAGTGTTCATCAGTTGGTGGCTACAGATGCTCCCTCGCACCGGACGAGGGAGCTCTGACTCCACGACTGGAACGCCACTCGAGACGCGCCCACGCTCCCTCCGCTTGGAACGAGTTTAGAGCTCCCAATTGAGCTCACAGAGTCCTCCGGGCCCCCTGGGTGGGTGGGTGGGGGCTGGTGCAAGAGGGGGGGGTAATGGGGGGTCCGACCCATCTACCCATTAATTCATTACGTAATGTTCGACGCGATTGTGGAACTTTCCAGTCATTTTAAACGTTTATTATGATGATGATGATGACTTCAAGTTGTATGCACATACGTGATGGGCCGCGCATGTGGATTCCTGAACACACGTTTAATTGAGAGAGAGAGAGCGTTGGGCTGTTATTTAAAATCACCATTGTATAAACTCTTGCCAAGCAGACCTCGATATTGGCATTTAGCTCATGAACACACTGTACTGTGTTGCCATAGGCAAGAACAGAAGTATACTCTGCGAGTATGATGCGTCATGGGTCAAACGGGAGCGGTGGCGCAGTGGTTAGCGCGCTGCGTTATGAACAAGACCTCCCAAGTTATGTTCTAACATCAGTGGCGAGTGATATCCGCAGCGGTACCGGGACCCACCCCACGTTCACCAAAGCGCACCCACCAGCGTGGTGAAAGTGTGTTCAACCACCACGACTGGCATTGATTGGAACAGATATATTCACAAATAGCATAAACCATCGTCACGCAAACTCCGGCCATCCTCGCAGTGGCACCGGCCTTCGTACACAGACGGCGGTCACCGCATCGTCGCGGCGCTTTCAGATGCGCTTCTGCGGCCGTCTGGAACGCTCTTCCTTCCGATATTATGAAGCCACTGGAGCTGCGCACCTTCAAATCTCGGTTGACAAACTCATTTCTTGCCAACTGCCTTTTGTGTTTAGTTTGTTGTCCAACTCCCGCACCTCCGATTAGCACGGTTGGCTAAGTACGGTGCGAAAGAAGTGCAACCTATACACGTACATTAACTTAACCCTTAATTAATCCACCACTCGATGAAGGCCTTGCCAAGGCCTTCCTTTCGGCCCAGGGCGTTGTTGACCATACTTGACATGGCTGGTGGTTAACGCGGGTTGGTGTAGGAGGGTGAAGCGCTTACGACCGGTTCGGAATCAAACTCGGGTGGATAGGTCACGAGCTCGCGGTGCTGTACGGGATCACAGTGCCCCCCCCCCCCACGCCATGCTGAACACTGTGCCATCGCGCCACCCATGCAGTAGTGTATCCACTGGTCTTTGATTACGTTTGTCGTTGAGTTTAATAGCGAGCACGTGCTATTGGGCATACGTGTCGCCTATTAGGGCAAGTGCCAATTAGCGAGCAACGATGGATTACCCCCGGTGCACGAAAGAGGGTGGTCTGGCCATGCCCACGCCTGTAAAGGACTTTGTCTTTCATCGCGTTCTGATGGCTTTCGCACCGCAGCAGGTGCTTTTTTGAGGCCGAGTTGACCTAGGGGAGGCCCATCACACGGCCGGGGATCGAACCCAGGTGGCTCAATGTGCGACCCATTCATTGCACGGCGCGCGCACGCACAGACACGGCACCTCGATTCGATTCCCCGCCACAACATAACACAAGTGGCAAGTTGCGTTTAGGCTTGTTCTGTGACACCACTAGGTCGACTCGGAGTTAAAAAAAATAACATTTTGGAACGCGTGGAAATAAATACTGTACGAGAAATGGGGAGCCCCGAAGGGGGACGGGAATGGTCCCGGCCACATAACTCGAGCCGGCTCGAATCTTTACTCGATAAGAGCCCCCCTAGCCTCAACAAGTCGATAAGGATCCACGGGTGGTCTCTGTGCGAGCGGGTCAGAGGGCACGTGGCGGTGCGGGGAATGGTGACATTTGTGGGGGAAAAAATGCTTTTTCGCTCGTAGTATTCCTCCAGTATGAATCAATATTCATATTCTTCACTGTGCTACGACCCCTGCTAGCGAAGTTTGATTCCAGGCCACGGCCAACATCAGTGACTAGGACACTAGGCAGTTCTATCAAAACCGTTCCCGGACCTCCGTTATGTTAACTCGGCCTTAAACGCGTACCTGGTATGCTGTGTAAAGATCAGCACAGGTGAGAGGTGCGACCTGGCGTGGTGCTAGCCACGCAGTCTCGCTGTGTGTCACCCTTTCGTCCTTAATAGGTGCTCGCGAACAGCACTTTCCCCAAAAGCCTGTTAAATACTACACGGGGGTCTTTTTTCCTGTAGTAGTGTATGTATGTATACGAGTGTTGGTGTATGTATACGAGTGTTGGTGTATGTATGTATGTATACGAGTGTTGGTGTATGTATGTATGCGAGTGTTGGTGTATGTATACGAATGTTGGTGATGGGGCAGTTGTGGAGAGAGTGGAGAGTTTCCCATACCTGGGCAGTGTGCTTATGACCGGCTCCAGTTTAACAGCAGAGGTCTCACTCCGAATCAGTTGAGCGGCAATATCCTTTCATCGGTTACGTAACGCTGTGTGGAAGCTGCCTGGTCTGTCGCTCCGCACTAAGCTTCAGGTCTTCTCGGCCACGGTCATTCCCTCGCTTTTCTACGCTTGCGAAACGCGGACCCCCCTAATGGAACATCTTCGCCGGTTATAAACATTTAGGCTAGCCTGCCCACGATCCATCCTGGGTTTAACCAGGCTGGATTGTGTGAGGAGCTCACAAATCTTTGAAAGATCTGGGAAAAGTCCCATCGGTGAGCTCCTCCGGCAGGCAAGGCTGCGTTGGCTGGGTCATGTAGCCCGCATGCCCAGCCACCGCATGCCGAAACAGCTTTTGTTCGGCCGGATCGAGGGGGCTAAACGGGCGCGGCACGGGCTAGAGAAGAGATGGAGTGATGTGGTACAGGAGGACGTGGAGCTGAGTGGACTTGCCGATGACTGGTACCAGCGGTGTCAAGATCGGCCTCTGTGGAGGAGGCTCGTGAAGGATGCTACTGGGCAGTTGGAGGCAGTCGCCCTCCAACAACAACGGAGGGCGGAGGAGTGACGCTCACAACAACGAGCGGAGCGCCGGGTGGCTAAAGCTCAGCAGGTTGGCACAGTAGGGGGCACAGGTGGTGCATCAGCCAGTCATCTCAGTCAGTCGACCCGTGGCACCTGGGTCTGCCCCGTGACCTCCTCCCAGCGGGCGTTCGACACTTCACGTGGCCTCAATGTGCACATGGCTTGGCACAAGCGTCGTGCTGACGTCACCGCCACTTAGTGGCGAATGGCGGTTGTTGTTGTGTATTTATGTATACGAGTGTTGGTGTATGTGTAGTGGAGTACGAAGGTGCGTTGTGGAAACAGCGTGATTACATGATCACACAGACAGTACGGGTTATCTTGGGTCAGCCTGTAGCGAAGGCGAATACAGTGCAGGTTATGTTAGGGCAATTAAGCTGGGAGAGCCGTGGACGGCTGTGATTGGTTGGTGCTGTTGCCGGGGCTGGAGAGGCGTCTAAAGGTCTGGAGGAGAAACAGATGACGGTCGCGTGGAGTGCTGTTGGGACTCGGGTTAATTAATTGGGGGTGTAATGAGAGCGGGTATAAGAGCGGGAGTCGGAGTCAACAGAGGGGGTTGAATGGTGGAGAGCTTGGAGAGAGGTTTTGAAGAGCGGAGAGCTTGGAGATGGGTTGAAGTTGGAGAGCTTGGGGGAGTTGGAGTTTGGAGAGCTTGGAGTCAACAGGGGAGAGTTGAAGTGTGGAGAGTTTGGAAGACAGAGTTTGAGAGACAGAGTTTGGAAGACAGAGTTTGGAAGACAGAGTTTGGAAGATAGAGTTTGGAAGACAGAGTTTGAGAGACAGAGTTTGAGAGACAGAGTTTGCAAGATAGAGTTTGAGAGACAGAGTTGAGAGACAGAGTTGGAGTTAAGAGTTGAAGGGTGGAGTTGCTGTGTGCGAAGTCGCTGTGTGCGAAACGCTGTGTGCGGAGTCGCTGAGTGCGGAGCAAGCGAAGTAATCGTGGGGAGTGGAGAGACAAAGGTGGCGAGCGAGTCGAGTGAAGCACGGCGAGCGAGCCGTGGCGACCAGGATACCGTGGAATGTGGAGGACATGCTGAGAGTTGTAAATAAAGCGGTGTTCGGAGAAAGACAGAAGTTGTCCGAGTGAAATCGAACACTACATATGTATACGAGTGTTGATGTATGTATACGAGTGTTGGTGTATGTATATGAGTGTTGGTGTATGTGTACGAGTGTTGATGTATGTGTACGAGTGTTGGTGTATGTGAGGTTTGTTGATAAACACGTGAGCGATGTGTACTGCTGAAGGAGTGCACGTGTGTGTCAGTACCAATGACTACATGTGTAGGTATGTGTAGCGATTATTGCGCTGCGCTATGAACCTGGCGACCCAAGTTTGATTCCTGCTCACGGCCCACAATAGTGACGATTATCTCACTCGGCACTGGGCATCCCGTAGGTCGACTCAGCCTCAAATGAGTCCCAGGTGCGGTGTGCAAACCTCGCCACTGGGGAGACAAAATCAGCGGCCGGCCGTGATGCTGGCCACCCACCACCTCGTGTGCCGTGCCGGCCTTCATATGTGCTGTTCGCTAACAGCGCTTGCCCCTACAGTCTGTTAAGGCTACACGGGGGATCTTTGTCTTTGTTGGAGCATGGTGATATTTTGGTAAACGTGTGAGCGACATGTGTACTGCTATAGGAGTGCACGTGTGTCTGTGTGTGTATGTATGTGTGAGCTGGCCACCCACCCCCTTGTGTACCGTTCCGGCCTTCATAGGTGCTCGCTAACAGCACTTGCCCCTACAGTCTGTTAAGGCTATATGGGGGATCTTTGTCTTTGTGTGAGTGCGAGTGAGTCTGTGTGTATGTGTGAGTGCGAGTGAGTCTGTGTGTGAGTGCGAGTGAGTCTGTGTGTGTGTGAGTGCGAGTGAGTCTGTGTGTATGTATGAGTGAATGCGAGTGAGTCTGTGTGTGTGTGAGTCTGTGTGTGTGAGTGCGAGTGAGTCTGTGTGTATGTGTGAGTGCGAGTGAGTCTGTGTGTGTGAGTGAGTCTGTGTGTGTGTGAGTGCGAGTGAGTCTGTGTGTGAGTGCGAGTGAGTCTGTGTGAGTCTCTGTGTGTGTGATTCTGTGTGTGTGAGTGCGAGTGAGTTTGTGTGTATGCGTGAGCGTGACTGCGTGTCTCTGTTCCACTTCCGACCCCGGCTCGCACTGGCAGGGTAGGAGTGGAGAGTCGCGGCGTGGGGGTGAGACAGTTGGAGTGGAGGAGGAATGGAGACTAAAGGAGGAGGAGTGGAGGAGGAATAGAGACTAAAGGAGGAGTGAAGAGTAGGAATATGAAGGGGAGGAGGCGGAATCTGATCGAGGACGTGGGGAGGAGGATTGGGATCGAGAGTCGAGACAGATGGGAGGAGGAGCAGAAGGTGGGGGGGGCGTAGAGAGTAGCGAATGAGGGGGGGGGGGGTAGGAGGCAAGGACGACGAGGAGGAGGATAGAGAAAGGGGGGGGAAGGAGGAGTGTGGAGTTTGGAGTGCGCCTTTTCTTCAGCCTCTCTAAATCGCGGCACGCGATCCCAGCGCCACCGCTCCCCACCACGCACCCGCGGAGCGCCCCCCCCTCCCCCCCCACTGTGTAACCCGGACCCCTCCGCAGTTTCGGACCTCCAAGCGAGACCCCCCCCCCCCAATCGGACACCTGGCCCACTGAGCTCCCAGGAAGGTGAGAATCCAAGGTACGAACTTTTTCATCGCTCGTCTACAGCCTGGGCAGAAATCACGAACATCCCGTTTTATATATATTTATTATATATTTTATTATTTTATTGTTTCCCTTCAACGTGACTTTACCGAAAGAGCTAAGTACATCCCGGTAACTCTTCTTCCGTGGACACGTGAACTTTGGCGATGGGCTATAGACGTCGACTTCCCGCCCGTCCTATACACCGTATTGTACATTTAGTTTCGTCGTCATTGAAAGCAGCGTCGATACGTTTGAAGGGGAGATCTCAGTGAGGGCCGTCGAAGTATGTAACCGTTCTATTTTCGGGAAATGCTCGAATACTGTACCGTGCACATGCCGTTTCGATGCACAGCTGTGCCAGCGCATTATTACGGACGGCCGTGCCGTGGAAAGTCTACAGGTGTTCCAGGGGGCACAGGGAGTCGAGTGATGTCAATGTTACGCATGTTCTTAGACGGCGAGAGAGTAGGAGGCGGCGACCTGCTACCGCTCTTTACGCTCCGTTTCGTGACGTTATTTATGAATCACCACAGTGCGTTTCGGCTCTTCAAATATTGAGTTGTGTGTGTGTATATATATACCGATTTTTTTTTAAATGTAACTCTTCTTGTTATTATTGGTTGTGGACCGCTGTGGGGTGGAGAGTCGAGTGATTGTCAAGTTTCTGGACGTTCTAGAAGGGATAGTGAGATAACGATTGGCATGCGCATAGTCACGCCTTTGATCATTATCGCTGTGCGTATCCTAAAACATTGTTTTCATATATATCGTTTGGACTTTTAAAAATATGTAAAGTATAAGGCGCGGATGTTGATTCACTCTTCGGGCAAGGTCGGCTTCAAGTTGCACTCTGTTTTCTGCCTCGAGCGTGGCATTGACACACACACAGACAGACTCTCTCGCCATCGGCGGTGAACCCAGTAATTCGCCTCCGCTGGAGTTGTGTGACGTTAAAAACCAAGAGCGTGCGAGCTGCTGCTGCTGCCGCCGCTTGCTCCCCGTGAATACAGAGGTGATGTCGGGGTGAGTCGGGACGGGCAGGGAGAGGAGCAGGAACCATGAGACACGGGATGGGGGGGGGGGCCACGGCGTGAGAGCGGCCCCCCCGGGTCGGAGTTGCGTAACGCGTCGGCGACATCGCGAGCGGTGAGATTCGAGAGGGCGCCTAGAGATTTGTTGTTGCTGTTGTTGTCACGTGGCCGGCTTTGCGACAACGGCTGAGAGATTCTGGCGGGAGGAAGGAAGCGATGGCCGCGAAGTTGTAGCCTCTGATTGCTTGAGTTTCATCATCATGGGTCGGGGTAAATGGATCGCCCCAGCCCAGTGGTGAACGAAGTCTGCGAGCTCAAAAATCTGTGAATCCCCGTCTCAAACTCCCCGTGCTAATTAAATAAATAACGATCACCATCGCCCGCCATGGTCAATCCACTGCTTGGATGAAGGCCCCCCTCTAAGCCACCACATTACCCCCCCCCCCCCGATCAGGTGGAGGCCCTGATATTTGATTCGTCTCTCGTGGTGGTTGTCAAAAGTTGGGGGGGTAACTCGTAGCTTTGGCCACCAGGAGGGGTCAAGATACCCTCTGCCTGTCCCATGCTCGTAACGCGACTGCCTACACCTCCACACTCACAATCCATTTCCCTGGCCGCCAATCCGTCATTATCCCCCGACCAAATCACGGTCACCCATCCCTCGCGGCGTCGCGAGCTGCCCAGCCCCCACCCCGTTCCTAAGGCTGTGACTGACGATGTCTCTCCAACCCACGCACGCGCTCCTCTCGGAGTCTGCGTCCACGCAACGGCGCATCGAGATGCGCGTTTTGTGGCGTTGCGTTGACGGCTTTCTCTCTGTCTTTCCGTGTTCCGGAGTTTCATTTCCGATGGCCCAGGACTATCGTGGTTCTGCGATGCGGCGCGAATGGTTTGTGAAACTCGCATGAACAGATGTATTATATATTTTTTGGAGAGAGTTTTATTTTTTTTGGGAGACGTTTGCCAGACTTGCTTCTTTGAATTTGTTTTATCTCCCAAATGCCACGTGTTCAGAGTCTGTCGCCAGCTTCAAAGGCTTTGGCCGGAATTTAAAAAAAACACTCGTAGCCGAAGCACTTAATCAGAGTCAATTAGCACACTCGTCATCGTGAGTCATGGTCTCTCCACATAATTATAATTTTAATCACCATCATCACCAGTAGCGACATCATCTTTATCATCATCCCTTTGGGGTTATTTTAAAAAAGGAGCATCACTTGATGAAGATGTGATCAGTATCATCATCTTTATCCTGCTGGATGAAGGCCTCGTGCCGTTGCAATAGAAATCCCGTGGCGTCGTGATATCACGCCACCCATATCACTCCAGTGTCCATGGTCTGATAGCATGGTTCTATCTCCGTGGTGGGTGTTCTCTTAGATATGTTTGCTCCTTTAGCTGCCCATCCCGTCACCAGTCTCATCCCTTGGCCACCATCCCTGTTAGCTCACGATGCGTTTTGCCCAAGACCACTTATTATTCTTCACGGTCAATCAATTGCAGTGACTATATCAGGAGAAGAATACAATCAATCAACGCCCCGCTGATCAATATCTATCAACCACTTGACTTTATTTCCCATATAGCAATGATGTATGTACGTTGAACTTCTTTCACACCGTAGGAAGCCACCCGTGCTAATCGGAGGTGCAGGAGAAGTACAAAAAACGAAACGCACGATACTTATTTGACTCACCCAGAGTGACGATGATGGAGTTTGGTACATGCATCAGCTACTAGCACACGAGTCGAACTGCAATGCGACTGCTAAAGATGGCTAGTGTTGATATGTTATCTCACAGGTCTATGTCGAGTCGACTTCCAATTGAGCCCTTCACACAGTAGAGGTCGATAAAGTGAGGACTACCTAGTCGCCAAGTCAAGAGGGCTTTCGCTATGTTGCGTATGGACTCGCCACATGAATGTCGAGTTTCCACCAATGGATCCATGATATAAAGAGGGGCTCAAAAGTGCTGGCTGTATGAAATACTTGCTCCTGTCATAGGAATATGGGATTTCCATTCCTGGCTAAGTGTTATAAGCATGAGATAATTAATAGTTTCCACGTGGAAAAAACTTGGCCCTGCCATAGGATTGTGGAATTTCATTCATGTTTTTTTAGTGCAGCACCAGTACGCATTTGAATGAGAAACCATATACTGTGCAGAGTTTATAGCAGAGATTATTAGTGTTCGGCATAGGATGCGACTGGATTTCTCATCGCGATCATCATCTCCGTGTTCATAACTCCAGGAGTAACTGGTAGCGTATTCCGTCTGCTTCCTAATGGCTTTAGCATCACAATCTCTCAAAAGCCACTTGAGAAAATACGTTTTCACATTTTTGTTTTAGTCAACACTGCCTTGAAGAGAAACTAATATAAAAGTATACCTTCTATTGAAGGCAACAGTGTTAGTAATAGGTTTTTACCCTTTTAGCTGGCACAAAAACTGACACCTTTATACATTGCAAACATGATCCCTTGTATAAAGGTGTCAGTTTTTGTGCCAGCTAAAAGGGTAAAACCCTATTACTATATTTTATTACTGGCAAAGGAGATCTCATAATGGCAACAGTGTTGTTGATGAATGTTGTTGAGTTTGTTGTTGTTTGCACTTTCGGCACCCCTGCCAATGCAGCAGCATCACCCAATTCTGTAATTAGTTGTATCAATAATATGATTAGGTCATATTTGGATGAGAACACTGTTCTCAAATCACCACGTACAGCATTTTCCTCGATCAAAGTTTGAACGAAACGGTCAATAACGTTATCCCCTACGAATTTATGAGGCGCAAAACATATTTATTGTTTTGAAGGATATTACTAGTTATGGGATATTACACCAATAGATTTAAACCGTTTTTGTGTGAAACTTTGAGATTGCTTCTCAGTCATTCGCTGGTGCCCGGCACAGCGCTCCAATCCGTTCATGCTGAGCGTCGTTTGGCACAGAGCCCCCCCCCCCCCCCCCCCCGAGTTGTTCCCTCCACGTGGGAATCTTCGTCCGATATCTTAACGGAATTTGTGTGGCCCCTTAACCAAGGCGCTTTACGAAGAATGAACAACGGTGCAACGTGAGAATGGTGAGGTGAATGGAATGGATTAGAGGAAGCATTGGGGGGCACAGCTGTGACGCGTGGATTCGGTGAGAAGCGAAATTGATGACTGTAAATGATGACGAGTGGAATGAATGAATGAGGTTAACGAGTGATTGCTGTATAATGAGAATATGAAGAGGGAGCAGTAACGGTGGTGGTGGTGGTGATGAGGAGGAGGAGATTAAGGGATCGTCGGGTGAGGTCGAGTAAAATAAGAGCGTTTTAAGTGAGGCGGAAGCTTGTCCCAACCCGACGACACGTCGGTGAGAGCCACACAGCGAAGAAGCTCTTGGCACGTGGAGCGAAACGTTGGACGTTGTGCCGAACGACACGCGGTAACGACCCGAAAACACACCGGAGGAGAACGTTTAAAGATGTATCGCCTTGTGGGATGAAAGCCTCGCTCTGCTGGCCCCAAATCTCTCGTGGTCTCGTGATGTCTCAACATCCATGCCGCTCGTGCACACGAGAGACGATCTCCCTGCTCCGTCATCGCCGCCGTGGTGGAGATGACAGCGCCACGGTGGCGAGATGTTAACTCCCTCGCCTGGTATGCAGGAAATCGTGGGTTTTGATCCCAACCTTGACGCCTGCTGTATATTTGGAGTTTGCGTGTCTCTCTCTCTGTGTGGTTGTGTGGATTTTTCTCTGGGTCCTCCGTTTTTTATCTCCAAGTTTAGAATCAACTTGCGTTTTGAGTATCCGACTGCAATAAATGCCCACGTGATGCAGAGCCATTTCGTTGAGCTATCGTTTGTGGCCATGTCGCTTCTGAAAAATAACTATAGAGCTCAGTGGGCCCCACCTGGTAAAATAAAAAATAAAAGTTTATAGTGGTTTGGCTACTATTCTGTCACTAGTCTCATAAATCCCTCTCCGATCTCTAGTGGATAGTGTCCTGTCCAATCCCACGTACCAATCCCACGAACCAATCCCACGTAGCAATCCCACGTAGCAATCCCACGTATCAATCCCACGTATCAATCCCACGTACCAATCCCACGTAGCAATCCCACGTACCAATCCCACGTAACAATCCCACGTATCAATCCCACGTACCAATCCCACGCGACAATCCCACGAACCAATCCCACGTACCAATCCAACGTACCAATCCCACGTACAAATCCCACGTACAAATCCCACGTACCAATCCCACGAACCAATCACACGTACCAATCCCACGTATCAATCCCACGTACCAATCCCACGTAGCAATTCCACGTATCAATTCACACGTACCAATCCCACGTAACAATCCCACGTACTAATCCAACGTACCAATCCCACGTATCAATCCATCGTACCAATCCCACGTACCAATCTCACGTACCAATCCCACGTGCCAATCCCACGTACCAATCTCACGTACAATCCCACGTACCAATCTCACGTACCTTTCTCAACATTCAATGTGACGTCTAGTTTTCAGTTTGTCCTCTAACCCACGTGCTCCTCGTTCTCTCTCAAGTAAAATTCCCAATGTGCATCTTTCTATGCTTCTTTGAGTGTTTCCTTTCAGTTAGTGTTCCGTTGTATTCATAAGTGTCCCGTGTTATCGATTTACATATCATGGCATCCAATGTGCAACGATTGAAACCTTTTCTCTCTGGACACGTGGGTGTACGTTACTGCTTACTGTTAAGTCCAATTTTCTTAAAGCACTTCAACCTGTGTTTGCCTCGCCTCGGAGTAGAACAGTTTTCCAAAGTTACAGACAGCAGCGTGGTGAGTGAAATGTGCCCGACAATTTGTTACATTCGGGCGAACGCTCCATCTGGGAAATAGTTTTTCTGAAAACGTTTTACAAATTGAGTTCACCCGAATGGGAATGACCAAAGCAGACATTGTAAACAATCCAAGTTTAGTCTCTCAAAGTCACGAATGTCAAATTGGCTCCTCCTCAATCAGCCCAACCTACGTAGTTTATCATGGCACGCACTGTTGATGAGACCCAGACAGTCGAAACCAGTCCAGAGTTTGCCTGCTTAAAAAAAATCCTTCTAGGATAACATCGTCGAAGAATCTTGAGCCGGCATTGCTAAAATCCCGAGTTAAAATCCGGGTTTCAAAGACGGACACCGCATCGCGTGCTTTCAGATGCCATTCTGTGGCCATCTGGAACGTTCTTCCTGACGATATTAAGAAGCCACCGGAGCTATGCACTTTAAAATCTAGATTGAAAGTAATTTATTGAGAACTGCTTTTTGTGTTTAGTTTTATGTCCTTCCCCCGCAACTCTAATTAGCACGGTTGGTTATGTACGGTCCGAAATAAGTTAAATATACATACAAGCAAATATCATTCGTATAGCCTTAAGAAACTGTTGGGCCAGGTGCTGTTAACGAGCACCTACATACATTCACATTCAGTCACATGCGCATTGTACTCATTTTCGCTACCCCCTTGGTGAGAGAGATAGAGATTTAGAGGGAAACCACAGGCAAGCGGGAATTAAGCCAAAATCGGCACAAACAATTGGCAAGCTCTGTAGTCCTATAAAAGTGTGATGTTTGAAATTGTGATGGTCAATCTCGACAATTTGTTGAATCGCCAACATTGGGGGCGGTGGGGGGGCGTTGAGGGCGGGTGGGAAGGAGCGTTGGGAATCTGACGGTGGCCGGATGAATTAATCACAGGCCTTATTACCGTACGCGATAAACACATCACGCCGTAAACAACGCCGCGTTCATCGCTGCCCTATCGGAGCGTCGCTCGGGGCCCCGTGGCGTCTGTGTGCTAGTGGTGGTGATGGTGGGAACAGCACAGCGGCGGCGATGACCTTAAAGGGAAAGTGTCGGCGTTGCTGCCTCTGCTGCCACTGCCAAAATATTCCAACGGCCAAAAAAAATGCGGCAAAGCCCGAGTAACTCAGAGCGCGGAATGCCGGGCAGCGCTGGAACCCCGCCCGATATACCACACCGACTCCCCCTGCAGGAATGCACCCCCCCCCCCTCCACCTCTCCTCCCCCTGCTATTGCAGATGAGCCGGTGTCGTATTTGTTTGAAATAACGCAAAGAATGGGTAAAGGCACAGCCCTGCAAATTCCCTGCTCACCGCCACTGCGGGTGGGAGGGGAGGGAGGGGGGCTCCGATGGTTGAAGCTCTAGAGGCAGGGCCTCTTTTGGAGGTTATTTGTAACACTGCTCTTCCACGCCAAACCCTACAGGAATGATCGATCCTCTCTTACCTGCTGCCGTTACAGATGGGTTTTCGGTGGCGTTGTTTTAATGGAGTTTGAAAATTCGTGGATAACAATGATAATAATTGAAAGTAATTTTTGTCTTTCCTCGTCCGGAAAAACTCTCGCCCGAGTCGCCAGACTCTTTCACGAGGGTCCTGCTTTGGGACGTTTGAACCGCTTCCGTTATTAATGATTTAACGCGAAGTTGTCTCTGTGGGAGAGGATCTTGGAGTGCCCAGAGAAAACCCAGCACACACTCCACATAGACGGATTCAGTAGAGGGCAGGGCAGCATAATCCTCCCGTACTTCTATACTCCCACATTATGCCCCCCGCCCTCACCCAGCCACGCTGAGCCAGTTTAGTGAAGCGAATATAAACGAGATGCACGGCGCGTGGGAGGTCATTATCTAGTAGCGGATGGAACAGAATCGCTGTGCAATAACAACCGCCATTCGCCACTAAGTGGCGGTGACGTCACCACGGCACTTGTGCCAGGCTAAGTGCACTTTGAGGCCACGTGAACATCGAAGGCTCGCTGGCAGGAGGTCACGGACCAGACCCAGGTGCCATGGGTTGACCAATTGAGTTGACTGGCTGACGCACAAACTGGGCTCCTCACTGTGCCAACTCGCTACATTTTATCCGCTCGGCGCTCCGCTTGTTGTTGTGAGCATTGCTCCTCCGCCCTCCGTTGTTGCTGGAGGGCGACTTCCTCCCAACTGCCCAGCAACGTCCTTCACACCGCCGGTACTGGCCATCGTCAAGCCCACTCAGCTCCACATTCTCCTGTACCGCATCAGCTCACCTCATCCCTATCCCGTGCCACGCCCTTCTAGCCCCCTCTGTCCAGCCAAACAGAACCTGCGTGGGCACGTTGTGCATGTGCGCGTCCGGCGACGGTCGATTTAAACTTGGCTTTGGTTTGTGGCTGGCAGGAGGAGGAGGGTGCCGGCTGAAAAGAGGTAAACACACCTCCTCGACCACCTCCTTTCCCGTCCCGCCCCACCGACCCGGGCATGATGAGGGTGGACGTCTCCCTCCTCGTCACCGCCGCCTTGGTCGCCAGCCTCTCCGTCTGCGTCATTCACTCGCAAGGTAACGAGAGACGCCGGCCGCCACGAGCGTCCTCACAGTGCAATTGTGGACTTCAATGTGAAGAGGGTAAACGCGCTGGCCCTGTAATTGGGCACAACGGTGGCTCGGAGATGTTAACTACCTCGCATGGTATACAGGAGGTCGTGGGTTCGATCTCGACCCTGACACCTGCTGTATATTTGGAGTTTGCATGTCTCTCTCACCCCGTGGTCACGTGGATTTTCCTCTGGATCCTCCGTTTTTTTCCCTCCACATTTAGAATCAACATCACGCGTTTAGAATATTTGGCTGTGATACATTTCCACATAATAAGCCACTTCATTAAGCGATCATTTGTGGCCAGGTTGTTTCTGCTAAAATAACTAAGTAGCTCAGTGGGCCTTAGCTGGTTAAATGAATAAGAAATGTATTGCCTGCTAAAGCCACTGCCGGCCAGAAGCACTTCCGCGCAAGGAATCTTCAGGGAGCTTCTAGAGAGCCCCTCGTGAGTATTTTGGCCTCTCTCTTCCACACTGGCCAGATGTCTTGTAAGAGCGGGGAGTGTGGATTGACTAGTTGTGGTGTAGGAATTTATACTGCTGGGTGGATAGAGGCCGGAGAGTTGGGGGGGGGGGGGAGAGTTTAAGAAACTTGCACATTTTTTTTAACCGCCGTGCCAGGAGATGGAATCGAACCTGTGACGTGTGTATTGCGAGCCCAATGTGCTGACCGTTGCACCGCGGCAGCATCCCTCGGGTATTGGTTCATCAGACTTAAATAGCTCGCTGCACTCACGTCTTCAAACACATTTTTTCCCCCCCAGCTATAGCTGTGGCATGAAAGTCAGGAATGACGTCATCGTAATTCAAAGACGATAAAAAAAACGGCCCAATGGCCGCGCTGCCGTCGCTCAGCTGTTACTTCAACGTGGAACGGAGGGCCTTAAGGAGGGCCTTCAAAATACGAGGCCCTTGTAGCCTCATTATCATGAGGGTTTAACCGGCCCCGATTGTAGAGCGACTATATATGTAGGACACGAGAGCATTACAAGATGCAGGCGGAGAGGGAGGCACATCAACGTATATATTTTTTTTATGGAGAGAAAGAAGTAGTCAGAGGAGAGGAGGAATATCTGGAACCTGGACTTACATCAGCTCACTTTAAACATTTTACAAACGCCAGCAGGACGTTGTCGTGGCTACATTATCCAGCTGCCTGTAGATGTTCCCACGTTTCAGCCGTAAATTTAACCCATTTGCAAACTCCCGCGAGAGTCAAGCTTCTCTTTGGGAGAAGGCGCGGTTGGTGCTTTAACTGTGTTTCCTGGGGAACGAAGCGCATTTTTATCGGGAATTCCCTGCAACCAACTATCTCCCAGTTGTACTGTCTGTGTCTTGGATCTCAGCGAGCAGTGGACCCACATGGTTAATTGAAACACAGTGTGGATTTACACAGCCATCGCAATATCAAAGGGCGTGCTCATTCTGTACAGACGGAGGCGGACGGTCATTGGCAGAGGAAACGGGAAGGTCCCTTTTGAGTCTCGCAATCTCTTTGCGAGCATGTGGGTCCCGCAATGAGTCTATAGGTGTCCATACAACACAATTTCCAAGGCGGTGCTGCGTTCTCCGGGTACCACGCAGGGATAGCTGCCACCGGGGAAGTCTCCTGGTGCAGGGCACCTAGAAATGTACTGAACGGGAGGTGCAGTATAAATATCACGTGATGACGGCAATGACGATGGTTATGATGCATCTACAACACTAAGCCACTTAAAAACAACAACAACATTGAAATGCATTTGCCAAGTGGCTTTGAAGACTGGAAGCTTCGATGGGTGTTCTGAAGTTATTTTCTGCCGGTCGCATGAACAGGTTCCGCATATGGTCCCGGGATGCCAGAACAACAAAAAAAATGGGAACGAATTTTTTTTTGCTTTTATCCTTGCAATCGTTTGCAGTGGCTCGGCAGGTGCCGTTTGTCAACGGTGCCATGAGTTACCGCGTGAGTCAGACGCGATGTCGTCCAGTCGGATGGTGATGATGGTGATGATCGCTGGCGGCTTCCAAAAAAATAAACACGAATTAATGTATAATAATAGACGAGGAAGCCCTATGAAACGGAATCATCCCACTCGGGAAGTCCATGGCATCCCTCCCGCGTATTCGGCACCACGTAAGAGAGCGGGGGTGGACTCTCTACACTGAGTATGCTACCACGTCGCGTATCCCACCCTCTGGGGAGGGAGGGGTGGGGCACTGGCGGCACAAGTGGATATGTGAAATTGTCGGATAAGTGAACATCCACAGGGAATAACAGCGGTGCCGTCGTGTGCAGTGAGGGTACCATAATAATGTCAGAGAGCGCTAAAGCCGATTTCAAAGAAGGGAAAGCTTTTCTTTTCTCTCTCTCTCTCTCCCCGTTGACGGATTTGATTTGATCACAGCCACTGTGAGAGCCTCGTGGGGTTGGTGTTCAAACATCGACGAACTCTCCAGGCTTTGTCCCTTCTTAGCCCCTGAGATCTGATGACACATCAGATGCATGCGGAGCGGTTTGGTCAGAGGCATTTTGGAATTTTCATGGGAGAAACAAAACCAAAAACTATTTGTATCTAGAGGACGTTGCGCGGGCTCACGAGCACATTTCTCTGAGCCTTAAACCAGTGGTTTTGTGATGTCATTTTGATATATTTTTTCCAGCGGCAGAGAGTGAATGGATTAATTTCAGATTTGGAGAACAACATGTTTTCTGCTGAATGAAATATAAACTAAAACACAGCCTCCTGGCAGAGTGAGCAACACAAAGATGTCAAAACACGCACAGGACAAAACAAATCTGGCAGTGCACTATGGCTTTGGATTGTTATAATAGTTAGTGATTACAACATTTAATAAAAATAACAACGATGATCATTTCGAGCCCATTGAACATCTGCTGCTGGATGAAGACCTCGATACTCCGTGCCAGTCGTCGATGTTGTTTGACCATACTTCATCACGCCAGTCAGTGCTCGTTGCTTCTGAGTGGAGCCAGGTAAGGTGACTCAGGTGCGGTGCAGACATCACTCGCCACTGATGTTAGCCGTGGCCGAGAATTGAATTGAAAACGCCGGGCTCGTAGTGCAGGGCACCAAAAACCACCGCACCACTTCTCATTCCGCCGCAAGTATGAATGCTGAGACGACAACGCAAGTGACGGCGCTGTATGTTGGACCGTGCGAATGTTGCGTGTTCCTTTGCGCGAACGCTAACCTGGTCGTGCCGTATGTTTTCTTCACCGGGGGCCAGTTTTGGCACCAAAGAACCTCCGATTCAAGTTCCTGAAAGACAACAATGTGCAGATGGTGTGGAAGGCTCCGGCGGGGAAGATTTCCGGATACAAGATCGTGATCGCTCCAGCACCCGGTGAGTGAGTGAGTGGGTGAGTCACTGAGTGGTCGGGTCAATGGGAGAATAGTTGAAAAGGGGTGGGTGAGTCCCTGAGTGGTCGGGTCAATGGGAGAATAGTTGAAAGGGGGTGGGTGAGTCGGTGAGTGATCGGGTCAATGGGAGAATAGTTGAAAGGGGGATGGGTGAGTCGGTGAGTGGTCGGGTCAATGGGAGAATAGTTGAAAGGGGGTGGGTGAGTCGGTGAGTGGTTGGGTCATGTGCAGGGGTCGGCAACCAAAATAACAAAAAGAGCTATGTATTTACGAATTTGGTGAAAACGTAGTATTTCAAGATCCGCAATGCAAGTGGTGAATACGGGACGGTGGTAATAGATAACGTCATGAAGCGGTTCTTAAAGAGGTGCATGCAACTCCGGATCCGCAGGTTGCCGACAACCTGGGTTAGTGAGTGAATGGTTGAATGGTTGAAAGAGTGGGTGAGTGGCTGGATGTTTGGGTGGGTGAGAGGGTGGGTGGTTCAATAGATAGTCGGGTTGTTGCGTGGTTGAATGGTTGGATCGATGGGTGGGTGGGTGGATAAGTAGATAAGTGTGGGTGGGTGAGATGATGAGTTGGTGGGTGGGTGGATGAGCGAGTGGTTCGGTGTGATTAGCGAATGGTTTGGTGGTTGAGTGAGTGCATGGGTGGATGAGTGAGGAAGTGGGTGAGTGGGCGCATGGGTGAGTGGGTGCGTGGGTGAGTGGGTGAGTAGGTGGTTGGCATTTCATGGGTAGGTGTATGGATGAGTTGATGTATGGATGATTGAAGGGTGGGTGAGTAGGGAGTTGAGTGGGTGTGGTGGGAGGCTAGGTGATTTTTAGTCTGTGTGGGGAGTGTGTGCAGGAGTGAGTATGGTGAGGTTGTGTGGGCGAGTGCGTGGACAGTTTGTTGAGTGAGCGATTGTGTAGATATTCAATTATGTTGCTTGTGGCTTCTGGAAGAAAATGCATTTACGTAAGCACATTCCCTTTCATTTGAAAAAAATACTTCTTTTTGGCCGCTTGTGCACAGAACACTCTGGAGGAGAATCCACGAAGCACAAACACGTCCTAAATTCTAGAAACATTGCCCGTCACGGAAAGCTTTTTTTCTGATTTAAAGGGAGTGTTTTTAATTTAAAGCATTTCTTAGGACAAAGATCTCATTGGGGAAAAAAAAAATCCATCTTAGTCTAGTCTTAACGACTCACACTCGCGTCTCAAGATGTGATTTTCGTAATAAACAAATGCCTAAGTGACCGCAAATTTAAAGTAATTTATTTTTTATTGCGGTTTGGGCTGTTATATGTTTTTTAGCGACCTTTCACTGTGCCGATAAAAAAAAAGCTATTTCGGCCCCACTGATACTGGAAGCGAACTACGGTAAACGCTGCACGGCTCATCAGCGCTCAACTCTGCAGAGCCTCACTTTGTTTTATTGCTCGTGAGATATTCAAACAGCTAAGCAGTGTCGGCACAGCCCCCGAAAGATGACACTGTGGAACTACTTCTGAAGTCACGTCCAATAGGCCTCTTTTGATACCCTCGAGGGGCAGACCCTTCACATGCCCCCCGTAAAGAGTTTCCATCGCACGTCAACCAAGCCAAAGCTTTGTTTTAATTCACGGAGCTGGAATTTGTCCAAGAAAAGCTCAATGTCAAATGGAATGTTCGTTATTTCTGCGAGCGCGCTTCACTGCCAGTGCGGCTCAGGCCATCAACGTCGCCGTTGCACCTGAGCATCGATCTCATTCCGTGGCTTCACCTGCGTGATGGTTTTTTTTTTACTTTCCCCATGTTCATTCGGGCGACCTGCGGATCGCGAGCCCGCTGCGCTACGAATTGCTCCGACGGCAACGTGCGGACGTCGTTGTCGTCCGCACGGACCTCTAGCTCGTCGCTTCCCTCCCGCTTCACCTAGTTGGGGGGGGGGTGGGGGGGAGATGGCGGGGGGGGGGGACAACAGCCTCTCTCTCTCTGCCTGCGCCCCCCACCCCCGCCACCTCCACGTAGCGCCGCCTGTGGTCACGTGTGCCAGGCCACGCGCGTGCCAGGTGCTTTTGGTGGCGGCGCTCCCAAATGGCGTCGCTGGCGCGCGTTAAGTCGGCATCGGTCGGCAGGGGGGGGGGGGAGTCGTGCAAGATGGAGCGTCGCGTTCCGAGGGATGGTGCGGATTAGAGGCATTCCTCACCGCCCGCTGCCGCGCGCCGCCGTCGATTCCCCGGCACCGCACCGAGAGTAACCCCACGCCGCCGACGGCGACACGGGTCCGGCGTTCGGGAAAAACGGCGCGCTTACGGCGTTTGTTTGTTTGTTTGTCGGCCGTCTCGCGTTGCGTCGATGAAGATTGGCCGAGAGAAGGTTAAGCGCCACGGTGAGGAGATGTTAACTGCCTCGCCTGGTGTGCAGGACGTCGTGAGATCGATTCCCGACCCTGACACCTGTATATTTGGAGTTTCCATGTGTTTCTCTCCTCCTGGTGGCGTGCATTTTTTTCAATCGGGGTCCTCCCGTTTTTCCTTACTCATTTAGAATCAAAGTATGTTTTAGAGTATTTGGCCGCTGGAAATTTTCACACGACCATAAGCCACTCCCGTTGAGCTATCATCATGTGGCCAGGTCGCTTCTGAAAAAGAGCTCCGTAGCTCCTCACCTGATAAAATAAACATCGGTTTCGTTTTCTTTTAGGTCAGTTATCACATCGGCGCGCCTTCACGTGGGTCGATCCGGGCTGCACGGAAGCGGCCTTGGACCTCGCCACGTGAATGCCAAAGAGCGAGTGGGGTGGGGGGCGGAGGGGGGCGGAGGGGGGGCGCCTTGCGTGCCATTCTCTTCTGGGCAGCAGCTGTCACGCGTCGGCTTCTTTCAAATATCTCAGTGCCGTCGTGCAGCACCCGGGTCGAAGGCGCATGGGTGGTGCCCGCCTTGCACCCGTCCCTCTTCCCCGCCGGGTCACCGCTGACGAGGATGCGGTGACCCGGCGGGGACGTTTGTTCCAGTCCAGGGCTGGCGGTGGCTACGCTGCACGCGGCTAACCCGTGAACCCGGCGCTGATGAGCAAGCGAGCGTTGGGTGATCACCGCAACGGAATGTTGTGAAACTCCCCTTCCCTAGCGGGGGGGGGGGGGGGGGGGGAGCATCGAAGCGGTGCCACACCCCTTGGCACGCCAGGAGAAGGCGGTAGAGCACGTGAGAAGACGTGCCGCGTGAGATAATTGCCTGCCTGTGTGCGTACGTGCCTACGTGTGCCAATCTTCTCTCCTGCCCTCGCCCTGCCCCTCTCCCAAACGTGGCAGACGGTGCTGGGCCGTCCAAGGAGCTGAAGCTGCCCAAGGGAGCCACCAAGACGGTGCTGAAGGATTTCCGCGCCGGCACCGAGTACGTGGTCACCATGGTGGCCTACGACGGCTCGGCCGAGAGCCCGCCCATCGTGGGGAAAGTGACGAGTAAGCGAAGTACCGCCCGCTGCACTTTCCACGACGAGGGCGTGCTGCCGCCCCCGTCTAAAGTAGACTCCGGTTGTCAATCTGGTCCGGGTTTGCTGGCTCGCTGGCTGGCTATTGGTCAGGGCTCATTCTGACCACAAGGGGTGAACAACCTCAGGTTAGCACGGTTGGCTACGTATGGTGCGAAAGAAGTTCAAGCTCAACGTACGTGCCTATGGTGTTGATGATAATAATATTGATGAGCTACGTGTTTTTGTGACGCGGTTCGTCAATAACGTAGCCCTAAAGTTTTTTTTGTTAATTTAGATTTTCTACATGGATGATCCCTGTTGAGCCAGTTGCCCCCCGCCCCGCCCCCCCATCCCTCAGCTATTTTTCACAAGGGAAACCCGTTGGTGGTACTGCCCAATCGCAGCAACAGCGAAAACCAAAAAAGACAAAAAAACATCGGCATTGCAGAGAACCGAGTTCAGCAGGGTCCTCGAGGAATGTTGCACGACTGACAAACGAGGCGCTCGATGGCGGCAAACGAAACGCACGAGCTTCGAAAAGAGGTCCCATAAATAAAGTGAGGTGAAGGTAAGCTGTGCTTTGTCGCAATTGGGAGAACTCTCTCTCGGACAGATGGAGAGATCCATCTGCTATGAAGAAGAGCCACTTACATACTCTCCGTCAGATCGCGATTCAGAGAAGTGGGCGCGGCGGGGGCGAAGGGTCGGTGGGGTGGTGAGGGGGTCACGTCCAGTTCTCATCTCTCACCCCTGATGTTAGTGGGGACAAGGGGAACAAATCGCGATGGCTGGATCCTTCGTCGGCACGCTGCGTCGTGAAACCTCCGTGCCTCCGCCCCGTCTCATAATTGTGAGGCACGACGCCCGCGTTCCTGTGGGCACGGCGGAGATGCGCGGCCGCTCGTCCCCCTCGCCAGCGACGGCCGTGCCAACGCCGTCCCCAGGGCGCGCCAGCCGCGCACGCGTTAGCCAGAAAACTTTTGGCACGGCGTCACCGCGTGCCCTAGCCTCAGGGGCTGGTTTCAATTAGCACGGTGACGACGGTAGCAGCCGGCGTCCTGGATAAACCATAACTTCTCTTTAAGTCTCCTGCTTAGCGTATTTCGTAACAATTGCGCCATACAGTTTTTTTTTCGTCCTTGCTCCATTGGAGACTCAGTCCCAAGCAAGTAGATTTACGTAAGGAGGAGCGTTCCTACTTCACCCTGCCCACCTCCTCCCCCAGCTTTTACCTGCCGCTGCGGGCATTGGGTTACCGGCGTCATTCGAGACAGGAATGTGGGGAAATGTGAAGGTTGGTGATAAAGTACCAGTGAAAAAGAGATAAGGACGCAATAAAAAAAAATATTATTAGTTAGAATGCTTTGGCAAAGCCATTTCTGAAGGTCTACCCCGTTCTATGAGGGGGTCGTTTAATCGCATTTTCACCACGGGTTCGTCAACGGCTGAAGAGACCCAGGTCAGAATTGGGTGGGATATCACTCTCCGCTTGATGTTCACCGTGGTGAGTAATGATGGCGAATTGAACTGAGGTCTGTCAGGTTCATTGCACAGGGGCTCGCAGTGGGAACCACTAGTCCTACCTCACCACCGCCTCCCTGATTGATGAACCAAGCAAGATTGATTATCAGTTATCACACGCATGGTGCCTGGGTTGTGGCTGTATTCATCTGTCGTTTCAGCTATTGTCCACGTTTCCGAGATCATCAGACTTGAGAAGCTAAGCGCGGTTGAGAATAATTCTCGGTTAGGTGGCTCACCAGGGCCTGCCGGGCGTTGTGGGCACGGGGCGGTTACGTGTGTCCCGACCGCCGTGGTGATGCGGACAGTCACCCCCTCGTGGCGCAGCATCCCGGTGGGGAGGTTTTTTTTCCGGGCTTCTCTGGGTTTCCTGCCACACGAAGCCAAAATCTCGACAACGGATAGACCCTAGCCAAACATCCGAATGTTTGTTGCAGCAACCCTTCCTGAGCAAGTCTCCATGCTCGGCGAGGCTTTTACCGGGTATAGAAATGCATTGGCGGGATTTGTGGTATCCGATGATCTGCATACATGGGATGGATTGATAGCGTGGCAACTCATCCCCTACTGGATAAAAATAACTTTATAGCTCATCGGATTCCTCTGGTGTAAAAATTCTAATTCGAACAAGCGCACTTTGTGAAAGATGATGGTGGGGAGGCGGGGCAGGGGGGGTGCATAGATGACACCTGGGTGGCTTTCTCTTCTTTGTGTGAAAAAGAGCTTTATAGCTCATCGGGATTCCTCCAGTGTCAACAAATATTCTGATCTGGCCGCTCGTGAAAAAGACCAGTCATGGTGGATGTTCTCTCTCTCTCTCTCCGCACGCCGTGGCTGCTGGTGAGAAGGAGACCTCTTGCCACACGTGCGTGCACATTTCCCTTGCCCCGCTGACAGATGTTGGATGGCGAAGGATGTTGCTTCGAGTTCGGCCGGACAGCTTTAATGGTGCGCGGCGATGAATCACGTGAGAAGTTTAAATGATGGGGGGTTGGAAAAAAATTGAGCCGAAGAAGAGTGAAAGTTGAAAAAATCCATTACGTTTGAGTGCTTTGAGATTATTTTCTTTTTCAAGTGTGCTTAAACTCTTGAGTGTTGCCGTAAATGTTACAGAGGCATCGGGGGAATGTGATATTCACGAGCCCGAGGATTTCACCACGGAACGAGGGTTTGTTGTTAGGGTTTTTGGGAAGGATGGCGAAGTCATCTCTGGGTCCCTGCACCGCGCCACCAGTACCAGCACCACGGTGGCGAGATGTTAACTACCTCGCCAGGTATACACGAGGTCGTGGCTTTGATACTGACCCTGACGCTTGCTGTATATTTGGAGTTTGCGTGTTCTCTCTCTCTCTCCGTGGTCACATGGATTCAGCTCCGAGTCCTCCGGTTTTTCCCTCGACAATTAGAAACATGCATCTAGACTATATTTGGTTGTTATACATTTTCACGTGGTAAGCCACTTCGTTGAACTATCATGTGTGGCCAGGCCGCTTCTGAAAAAAAGCTACATAGCTCAGTGGGCTTTACCTGGTGGAGTAATTTGTTTTCTACTGATTAGTTTTTAATTGTTTTGATAGTGCCAGCGGTGAGGCAGGAACCGAGGAGAAACAGCTCACGGTCACACGGCGCTTTGTTCTTCATCTGCGCTGAGCAGGGTTCAGGGCAACATACACAAGAGACACAAGTCGTTTACACACGTGACAATAATTACGTTTGCTGATGCTGCTGCGTTGGCAGTGGTGCACATGCGCAAACAACACCAACAAATAAAACAACAACAACAACAACAAAAGGAACACATTCATCAATAGCACTGCTTTAATAGATAATTCGATGAGTTGGTGTCA